>NC_079191.1:393138912-393738912 GCF_029499605.1 Hyla sarda
AAAAAAAAAATTTACTTTTTTTTTATGCAGTGTTATAGCCCCCTCTAGGGGCTATAACATTGCATACACTGATTGCAGGCACTGTTTAATGCATTTCCAAAGGAATCAGTGTTTTCTGCACTTGATTGCTCATGCCTGGATTTCAGGCTTGGAGCAATCAAACGCCGATTGGACCGCCGGGAAGAAGGTAAGGCACCTCCTGTTGTCCTCTCAGCTGTTCTGGATGCCGCGATTTCACCGCGACGGTCCCGAACAGCTCCGCTAAGCTAGCCGATATGGATTTCTCCCATTTTAGATGCCACAATCAACTTTGATTGCGGCATCTAAAGGGTTAATGCCGGACATCAGCCCGATCAGCCCGATCAGCGATGCCCAGTATTAGCCACGGGTTCTGGTTGATAGCTGATAGCAACCGGAACCCAGTAGTTACGAAGCGCACTCAGCTTCTGAGCGCGTTTCACAGATCGGGAAGGGTTGAAAGGGCACAGTCATGAAATTTTTTTTATATGTTGTAGTACTGATGTACTACAACATATTTCTACTATACTTTATTTTTTTTGTAATTAAAATACTTTATTTTAATGTTGAAATCCAGCCACTATGGGTCTCCCTTCTAGTGGCCGACTGCATCCTACTGTGACATCACAGATGAATTCCTGACTTATCCCGGCCGGGCATCGGTCCGAATTCAGTCAGGCCGTGCTCGCTCCCTGCCTGTTAATCAGACAGGTGGGAGCGAGCACTTTGAACTATGAGGATGCGCGCAGACTCCCTGGCCTCGCACGCCAGCCCCGGCTCTCTGTGTGAGGTAGAATTTCACCCTGCACTTTAGTCTTTTTCATGCGGGCTGGCGGGGGGGGGGGGGGGGGGGGGGAGTGGGATGTGCTTCCAGTTTTTTCCCCACTACAACTCCCAGCATACCCTGACAGCCAATAGATGTCAGGGCAAGCTGGGGGTTGTAGTGGTAAAACAGCTGGAGGTACACTGGGTAGGTGAACTAAGGGCGGAAGTCGGCCCCTCCAGCAGGCATCAGTGACCTCGTGCCTGCTGAGGAAGTCTGCCTTGTAAGTAAGTGAGCACACTACCAGGCAGACAAAAAGGCATTTTTAATATAGTAAAAAAAATAAAAATAAAAGGAAGGGGTTAGGGATAGATAGATTTTGATAAGGGATAAGATGTTTTGCGCTGGAGTACCCCTTTATGGTATATTCATACATACAGTATTCCGCGCAGATTTAATGTGCAGGATTTTTTGCTGCAGATTTCAATGTAAACTGAATGACTGAATACAGCTTGATATCCTGCGCATCAAATCTGTGCAGAATACTGTACGTGTGAATAGACCCTTAAAGCGTACCTGTGCAAAAAAAAAAAAATAATAATAAAAAGTGATGTTACTCAGTACCTAATCCTGATCATGTACATATTATGTGTCTAGGACCTATATATCCCTAACAAATAGCATTCATATGTTGCTCACTTGCTTTTTGTCCTTCCTTATGGAGGGGGCATGTCCATCTCTCTCCCTCACTGTGATGACTCATATGCTCTGAGTCTGGGAGCAGCCTGGCAGTCTGCAAATCACTGCACAGTAGTTTTTATGCATACATTTTCTATCTGTTTCTAGTAAAGGTGGATGCTAATCAATATAGCTCTCACTATGTGTGCCATTCAGCTTTAACAGATTCCTGAAGGTCTGTTCAGCTTCTTTGTCATTCAGGAGTCAGAGAACGTTTTGGCTGTTCAAGCATGCTGGGAGTTCTAGTTTAGAATTGCAACAGCTGGAGCTGCAGTGTTTATAAAGCACGGTGTTCGAGCAGTGTTGCCTTTAGCTGTTGCAAAACTACAACTCCCGGTATGCCCACACATCCTTTGTCTGTAGTTTTGCAAGAGCTGGAGGCACACAGCTGGAGAATACACAGCTCTAAAACATCATGGGAGTTGTAGTTTAGGAGCAGCTGAAGGCTGTAGTGGTGTAATGGTGATCTCCTATACTGCATACCAAATCACTTTATGGCTGGTATCCAGTATGCTGCAAAATACAGAGTAGACTGTCTGCATATAAATAGACCCCTAGTGGCGGCTATTTTCATTTGTGATTTTTTTAGTAAAATTAACTTTTTTTTTATAAATATTTTAGTATAGTATATTTAAAAAAGTAATCTTATCAGTAGTACTACAAGTTATAAGAAGTTTTTCATAATTACAGTGCCTCTTTAATAATTGCCTTCCTGACATTTTATCGGCTGAAATTTGTTGCAAAATTTGTGACATCCTAAAGCATGTTCTGGGGTGATTTTTCATTTGTGCAAAATTAAATCAAAGCCTGTACGCCGTTTTGATAAATTAGGTGCACATAACCCAAAACTACAGAGGAAAACTACAGACACATTGATAAATCTCCCCCATAGTCTCTAGGGGGAGATTTATTTAAACCAGTGCAGAGGCAAAGTTGCCCATAACAACCAATAAGTTTGTGAGCACAGTGGTCAGGCAGAAAAGAAATTCAAAAATAAAAGAACTTCCTCTGTAGAATACAGCAGCTGATAAGTACTGGAAGAATTAAGATTTTTAAACAGATGTCATTTACAAATCTGTTTAACTTTCTTGCACCAGTTGATAAAAAAAAAAAAAAATTTAGTATTCCACTGGAATACCCCTTTAACAAGGCATCTGAAAAATGAAAGAAGCAAGCTGATTGGTTGCTATGGGCAACTTTGCCTCTGCACAGGTTTTGATAAATCTCACCCTAGCTGCCTACACTTGGGCCACTGAAATGAATGAGGCCCGTGCCTGTCCTAGCACAGATATGTTTAAATGCAATAAAAGAACAAGAGGCGCTTCCTTGTGGGATATCCTCCAATAGCGAATTGAAAAGGTGAGCCAAGAACTGAGTCACCTGGGGTGGTTGTGCTAATGCCGGAACAACACGTACAAGGGCATGAATACAAGGCTGCAGCTGCCTCCTCCTACATGCTGAACTGCATGTTCCGTAAAAATCCAAATCCACAATCATACCACCAAGGAGGATAATGGAGCGTTGCCCACGACTTCTTGAATAATAGCATTTATTTAAATAAGATAAAAATTTACAACGCGTTTCAAAGTCAGACCGGCTTCTTTCTCAAGTATTTAGGTACCTGAGAAAGAAGCTGGCGAGGGCAGCGCTCCATTATCCTCCTTGGTGGTACGATTGTGGATTTAGATATGTCGGCATGTCATTATGACAGCTTCCCTACAAATCGGGGTGTGAGCCTTGCCTTAGGCTATTACTAGCAGCGGGTTGCCCGCTGCGAGTTACGCTACCATTGATTTAAATGGGTCCACAGACAGTCCACAATAGTGTCAGACCCATTTAAATCAATGGTAGCGTAACTCGCAGCGGGTTTCCTGCAGCGGGAAACTCACTACTAGCGTGTGAATGCACCCTTAAAGGGGTACTCTGGAGGAGAACTAATGTTTTCAAATCAACTGGTGCCAGAAAGTTAAACAGATTTGTAAATTGCTTCTATTTAAAAATCTTAATCCAGCAGTTATCCGCTGCTGTATGCTCCAGAGGAAGTTGTGTAGTTCTTTCCAGTCTGTTGGAGCAGGCAGAGTAGGAGCAAATCCCCATAGCAAACCTTTCCTGCTCTGGACACTTCCTGACATGGACAGAGGTGTCAGCAGAGAGCACTGTGGATAGACTGGAAAGAACTACAGAACTTCCTCTGGAGCATACAGCAGCTGATAAGTACTGAAAGGATTAAGAATTTTATACAGAAGTAATTTACAAATCTATTTAACTCTCAGTCACCAGTTCTGAAAAGATTTTTTCTTCTCCAGAGTAACCCTTTAAATTGGCAGGGACAACTTCTTGCACATAAAGCTATTAATAATTACCAAAAAAACCTGCTGCAGCAAAAAAAAGAAAAAAAAAAAAAAAAAAGAAAAAGGGGGTTAAAATACTGTGCAATAAAACAAGTCAGTCCTGCAAGGAAGAGGTCAAACCATAGGTGTCATCTCCTCCAGCACAGCGGAGTCTGCTGCCTCTTGGTTCCATTAGACTTCAGACTACTAGTTCCACACACTTTCTAGCAAGTTTTTTTTTCTTGGTAAAACTATTTTACAATGCAAAAACAAAAGGAATCCGCACCTCTATTAGTAGATGAAGATAAGTGTGCAGGTGTGCCCTGCTATGGCAAATAAAAAATAAAAAAAAACCTGATCCTGTCCCTGTCTAAAGTCCCCTCAGCTAGAGTTCCTCCATTCCACAGGGCTCTCCTGCAGGGCTTGCCCCTTGGTCGTCTCATATAAATATATTTTGTATAGTGTACAAATGTATAGGACCTACCCAGGTCACGTGATATATCATAATGGTTGTATAGATATTTAGGACCTTCCGGGGTCATGTGTTAATGTCATATGATGTGCCCAGAGTTCTCTGGGCTCAGGACTTACAGGCTTTGCAACCAATGTGATTAGTCCAGTCCCCTTAATATATAAAGGGCTGTAGTCACTAAATTCACTCTCTTCCTGCCGGACTATCAAGCAAGCACAATCCGCAAATCAGCATATCTTCATTCAATTCATCTAGGCCAAAGCCTAAAGAACCAGCAGCCACTAAAACCGTGAGTTATAAAGCTCAACCTACAAATCCTGTGTGACTACTATTCTACTCAAATCTTATAATTAGTAGCACAGTGGCCTGCATAAAGCTAAAGACTATTTGTCCCAGCAAAGCCTTTGAGGTATCTGCATCCCGGTTACCCTGAGAGAAACTGTACAATTGTAAATACTGTTTGCATAAAAGTTCAAGTAAAAGTTTCCAGTTATCTCATAAAATCTGCTGTGGACATTCCATTTATTATCCCTGCTGTTTGTGGGCCGGTTGGGGGCAGGACCTCCAATACTAAGCAAACCTCACCCTGGCGTCACGACAAGTAAGGGTTTATACCACAAGAACCTGTAATATCATTGCAGCACCCCTGTCACCACAACAACAAAAGAAAAAGTTGCAGCACGTTTTGATCAAAAAGTGCACTAAGAGCCTCAGTTTTACACTTCAGAAACCGATTTTTAGAAAATATTTAAAAATTTTTTGTTTTATGCTGATGGTGGGGAAAAACGGGAGCAGGATACAAGTGTGCCTATACGTGTGGATCAGTCATTGACTCCATATCACAAAAAAAAAATGAATAAAATAAATAAAGGTATACAGACATATTTATCTAACATAAGGCCAAAGCGTGAACTCAGAAAACAATCTGAACAGCAGCCAAAACAACCCACACTGCAGAGATTTGACTAGCAAAAAGTGCCAGCGTTGGCCGCCATCTGGATCCTGTGCTTATTTTCAAGTATACAAATAAGAAATCCCGGCTGTCATAACAATCTGACGCTCATTGGACTCACAGGAATGTGGAAATCAGAGCGCATAAAAGCAGTTTTTATGTATGTGTGTGTAATATATATATATATATATGTAGAGTTAGTAGTTAGGAGTAGCCGTATTAGTCCAGTGATGCAAAAAGCAAAATCATCGGTAGTTGCAGTCTCTTGTAATACCTTTTTTATTGGACTAACAAGATTTTGTAGAGACGAGTTTCGGGATTCCTCCCTTTATCAAGTCATAAGCATTTCTGAGCTCACAAGGGGAAAACACACGTTCTACCTCACAAAATATGCAGGGGTTAAAACAACATATGTGGAGAATGGACATTAAGTTGGGCCATAAATTGTATAGCAATAGGTCGATAGACTACAGATAAGGATGGGGGGATGGGGGGCTGGAGAGCAGAGGTGAGAACACGCTGGACAGAGGAGAAAGGACAATATTACTACAGAGCCATAGACTGAAGATAAGACTAGACAGGGGAGGGGGAGCAGGGGTGTGATGGTGTTAGAGCAGGGAGAGGGAAGACAGTTTAGCAAAGGTTATAGGAAATTTTGATAATGGGATAAGAAGCTTAAATCCACATTAAGTCCTCTGTTCTTGGAGTCATAAAAAACTATCATTTTGGCTTCAAATGTCTTTCTTTCCTGGGTGTTCTTGAAGTTTCCTTTCAGGATCTTGATTTTGAGGTCCTGTAGGGAGTGACCTGTTTGGGTGAAATGGTGTCCAACTGGGGTGCAATAGTCCTTTTCTCTATGGTTGTTGATGGACGATCTGCGGAGGTTCATCCTTTTATTGAGTGGCTGACTGGTCTCACCAATGTAACATCCCAGGTCACACTTGGTGCATTGTATCATGTAGACTACATTCTCTGTGGTGCAGGAGTATTGTCCCTTGATGTTATATGTCTTGTTATATATATCATTTATTTATTTATTAGGGATCGACCGATTATCGGTTTATCCGATATTCACGATTTTGGACGTTATCGGTATCGGCAATTACATTGCCGATAATGCACCGCACCGCAGGACAGGCCCACAGTGCTCAGACCCACCGCAATCTAAAACTAATAGATTTATTACGTTTTTCTGCAATTTTGGGCATGCGACTTGTCCTTTAATCAATAAAACAGCTCCTTAAAAATCCCACCACTAAAGGTCCCCATATCTACTGGGACACTAACCAGTCCTGCAGCATCATCAGGCTTGTCCAGGAGTCATGGACAAGGCAGCCCGAGAAGACACACCAATCACCTCCCGCCACCACAAGGTAGGGACACGCCCCCTTCCCCCGAGAGGATTTCTAACACTGTGAGCTAATGAATAGAGGGATTTTTATAATAAATAAAGGTGATAGAGGCATAAAAACGAGATGTACATGGTCAGGAGCATGTAGCAAGGGAAAGAATTCAGCAATGCATTCTGGGAATCCACAGTACTGCAAGGTACGCTGGGGACATCTGGTGGGACCATTTCGTGTTGACTATTCAAATTATATGGCATGAGACATTACGTGACAATTTTATGGAAAAAAAAAATTATAAAAACATTTTTTTTTAAATAAATAATTACACACATGTTTTAGCCATGTAGATTGTAAGTAAACAGACTACACCTAGGTCCTCTTTTATCCTTATATTATGCCTGTTTTTTGCAGTTCGTAATCTGGAGCTAACCTTGCTTTATAGGATTATTCATATGGCTGTATAAAATATGCGCATATAAAAAAAAAAGCAGCATGTGTTACTTTGATCCATTGTTTATCAGTATTTTTATACTGTTCAACTGAATGAGGCAGAGAGATCATTTTCCTACAACCTCAGTAGTCACAGCAGGGCCCCCCCCCCCCGGGAGTCACAGCAGGGGACCCCCCCCCCCCCCTCCAGTCACAGCAGGATCCCCCCCCCCCCCCCGGGAGTCACAGCAGGGGACCCCCCCCCCTCCAGTCACAGCAGGGGACCCCCCCCAGTCAAAGCAGGGGCCTCACGACCCCCCCCCCCCCCTCAGTCACAGCAGGGGCCTCACCCCCCCCCCCCAGTCACAGCAGGGGCCTTACACCCTTCCCCCCCAGTCACAGCAGGGGCCTCACCCCCCCCCCCCCCCCCCCCCCCAGTCACAGCAGGGGCCTCACACCCCCCCCCTCCCGTCACAGCAGGGGCCTCACACCCCCCCCTCCCAGTCACAGCAGGGGCCTCACCCCACCCTCCCCCACCTCAGTCATAGCAGGGACCCCCCCCCCCCTAGTCACAGCAGTGTGCCCCCCCCCAGTCACAGCAGTGTGCCCCCCCCCCCCAGTCACAGCAGGCATCCTCGCCCCAGTTATCTCAGATGACAATGACTCACAAGCACCACAGATCCCAGCGGGATACCCAACCTGATGAATATGTCATAACTATGAGGATGTCAGACACGCAGCTGCTTCTGAGCTCAGGGGAAGATGAAGGAGACCGGTTGTATTTTTCCAGCGTCTGGCAGCGTCCCTCCCTTGTTCTCCAGAGCTGAAGGTGCAGAGGATTACAGGGGCATTGATGAATTGGGTAAAATCTGCTATTTTCTGGCAGAACTAAGACATTTTAACCAAGCCGCCATCATAAATCTAACCTGTATATTTTATTATTCTAACCTAGTTTCTGGCCGGTACATTACGTACAGAGATTAAATTGGCATCAAGCATACAAAGGGGCATCATCGCTTGTGCCCAGCTGCGGCTCTGTGTTTGGCTGACTCTGCGTCTACCTTCACCAATGACGAGGAGAACAGAGGATTCATCGCACCATCCTGCTGACACCAATAACTCCATATCCATTAAAGCAGAATGACGGAATCAAACAAAAAAAATACCCCTAGGGGGCGCTACCATTAACACAAAGTTATCTCGGCAATGAAACAGAAAACACATTTTATGTCACATCTTTAAATTGAAAGCGTATCAGTCGTTTCAAAATATTTTTTAAAACCTGACAGTCTTTTAGGAATAACCCTTCAGTGTGATGACCAGGCGATTTTAGTGCTCTCACTGCTGTTATCAATCCTGAGCCTCCCCTCCATAGTGTACAGATATTTCCCAGTGCTAGGTACCAGTGCTAGGTGGTAGTACACACACAGGACTTCCTTTTCCTGACTTATCTGGCTAATCACAGCACAGTACATACTCCTCCCTGCTATACCATGACATAGTACAGTGATCCCTC
Source organism: Hyla sarda (assembly GCF_029499605.1). Classification (NCBI taxonomy): domain Eukaryota; kingdom Metazoa; phylum Chordata; class Amphibia; order Anura; family Hylidae; genus Hyla; species Hyla sarda. Next base: position 393,147,480 of record NC_079191.1, read on the forward strand.
AACTTACAATGGCCTCAACATACAACAGTTTCAACATACAATGGTCTTTTCTGGACCATTGTAACTTGAAATCAGACTCAACATACAATGTACGGACTGTCCAGATCTGTGAAATGTGTCAATGACCGGAAGAACCGACCAAGCAGAATGGACATTCACTGGTAAAACACCTGTATCAATGCACTGACTGGTGTCTGGTAGCTCTCCCTACAGTACAGGGAGGTATTACATGTTCTGTACTCTTTACCTGTATTACTGAAGTGTATGCACTGACTGATGTCTGGTAGCGCCCCCTACAGTACAGGGAGGTATTACATGTTCTGTACTCTTTACCTGTACCAGGGTTAGCTGCTCCTTTGGACACCAGGTGAGGGCGACTCCATTTAACTTTTTTAGGACACTGTGTACTGTACAGGACCCTGAAGAAGCTCCTGTCCTCTACATAGACCAGTGTTTCCCAAGCAGGCTGCCCCCAGCTGTTGCAAAACTACAACTCCCAGCATGCCCGGACAGCCAAAGGCTGGGAGTTGTAGTTTTGCAACAGCTGGAGGCTCCCTGCTTGGGAAACACTGACAGACAGTGATTACAGCTCCCAGCAGATCTTTATTACTTTTATATATAAGGATTTGCTTTATCTGTATTAGTTATCTACTTATTTTTCTTTAATCCTCCTTTTTCCTATTTTTGGATGACATTTTGGGGCTTCAGAACCAATTACCAGGTTTCCATAGAGTTCTGGTTTCAACATACAATGGTCGTCCTGGAACCAATTAATATTGTAACTTGAGGGACCACTGTACTTATGAAATGCACAGGACTGAACAGGCTGCACTGTGCTGGGGGAGGATTTCCAGTACTCTACTAAAGATGGCATGAGGAGGGAGAAGGAGTTACCCATGCATCGAGTTTATGAGGTTCCATGTGAGCAGAAATGAAAAAAAACAAAAAAACAAAAAACAATGCAGCAGCACAGCAATGAAGGGTTACATTAAAGGGGTTATCCAGGAAAAAAAAAAACTTATATATATATATCTCTCAACTGGCTCTAGAAAGTTAAACAGATTTGTAAATTACTTCTATTAAAAAATCTTAGTCCTTTCAGTACTTATGAGCTTCTGAAGTTAAGGTTGTTCTTTTCTGTCTAAGTGCTCTCTGATGACACGTGTCTCGGGAACCGCCGAGTTTTGAAGAGGTTTGCTATGGGGATTTGCTTCTAAACTGGGCGTTTCCTGAGACATATGTCATCAGAGAGCACTTAGACAGAAAAGAACAACCTAAACTTCAGAAGCTCATAAGTACTGAAAGGATTAAGATTTTTTAGTAGAAGTAATTTACAAATCTGTTTAACTTTCTGGAGCCTGTTGATTTATATAAAAAAGTTTTTTTCCTGGAATACCCCTTTAAGCACTGAACTGTGCTAGCTGCTAATACTGACAAGCTAAACAGGAGGGGAGATTATATTGAGGAGGCCATACTGCAGTAAGAACACAAGGGACAGCTAGGGAAGCCTTGATTTACCTTTCTTTCACAGTGCACATCCTCTGGAGGTCTTTCATAAGACCTCATAACATTTTTTTCTTCTATTTATTAGACCCAAAAGGGGGCTTGTACATGTATTCCATTGCACATATAATACCAGTCAGTGTTTCATTAACAGGCATCTTTCTCGACTCTACCCCTGGCAGAGCCTCATAGGAGTACAGCCATGGTGCATTTTGAGGCCTTAATTCGGCTGCCGATTGCCATGTAAACCCAATAGTACACCACGGGTGAGTTGCAGGGGTGTTATAAAGAACACCCTCATCTGAAACCATAGATTCTGCGTATCCTATTGACAACAACATCTAAGGGACTAAAGTGAAAGGTTTAAAAGGGGTTGTGCGCTGCCCTGACTTGCGGAGCTCCGCTCACAGCGTCCGGAAGTTCATTACTCCGAACGCTGTGTGCGGGCTTCCGTGTTCGCGGCCGCCGGGCGTGACTTCTCGCCCGGCCACTCGTGACGTCACGCCCGCCCCCTTCCCATAGACTGTGGTAGAGGGGGCGGGCGTGACGTCACGAGGGGGGGCGGGCGAGACGTCACCAGGGGGCGGGCGAGACGTCACGCCCGGCGGCCGCGAACACGGAAGCCCGCACACAGCGTTCGGAGTAATGAACTTCCGGACGCTGTGAGCGGAGCTCCGAAAGTCAGGGCAGCGCACAACCCCTTTAAAAGGGGCAAGAGTCTGATTGTGAGGAGAGAAAAGCAAATAAACACAAATAAAAAAACACAAACGAAAAAAGTTAAAAAAAATAAATAAAAAGTGTATAGAAGGGCATTAAAGGGGTTATTTAGCTAATAACACTTATCCCCAACAACCGGATAGGCGATAAGTGTCTAATCACTTGTCCAATCAGTGCCCAGGAGAGGTGGGTCACTGGGCAGGAGATTGCGGGGATGCTCCCAGTGGTATGGCCACCCACAATTTGACACTTATCCACTATACAAAGTTTTTCAAATTTGGATAACCACTTTAAATTCCTTTAATGAGTTAAAGGGGTACTCCGCTGCTCAGCTTTTGTAACAAACTGTTCCGAATGCTGGAGTCGGCGCCGGGAGCTTGCGATGTCATAGCCCCGCCCCTCATGACATCATGCCCCGCCCCCTCAATGTAAGTCTGTTCCAAAAGCTGAGCAGCGGAGTACCCCTTTAAAAGGGTTATCCAGGAATAGAGAAACAGAGCTCATTTTTCATTAAAAACCGCTCCCCGTCTGTCTGCAGGTTGGGTGTGGTTCTGCACCTCAGTTCCAATGAAGTGAATAGAGCAAAGTTGTAATACCACACCCAACCTGAGGACAGATGTGGAGCTGTTTTTGAAAGAAATTAGCTGTGTTTTTCTATTCCTGGATACCCCTTTTAATACAAAATGCCAGAACCCCATCCATTATGGACATCTCCAGGGGCCCATCTTTCAAGTGCAGTAGCACCTCTGTAATATCAGAACACATAGTAGTTGCCATAGTATAAAGACTTCTCTTGGCACTTTAAGTCAATCTTCCTAATAGAACAGTAAATTTGGTATAAATTCCTATTACGGTAGTCAAAAATGCTGGAAAGCAATTGTGGAGGAACGAACACACAAAATCTGTCACCAAAATAAATCTCCAGCTACAGCATCTGCACTATGTCAGTCTCCTTCTCTCTCTCCTCAAGTGTGTCCCGAACCAGGGTGCCTCCAGCTGTTGCAAAACTACAACTCCCAGCATGCTTGGACAGCCGAAGGCTGTCCAGGCATGCTGGGAGTTGTAGTTTTGCAACAGCTGGAGGCACCCTGGTTGAGGAAACTCTGCTCTACTGTAAAACCAGTCTGTGGACGGCACCCTGGGAAATGGACTCACTTTGCGCCTGCCTACCTATTAGCTGTATGACGTCCAAGTTTAAAAAGGGATTTTTTATTTTTTGTTATCAATTGTTGCCAGAAAGTTAAAGGGGTTGTGCGCTGCCCTGACTTTCGGAGCTCCGCTCACTGCGTCCGGAAGTTCATTACTCCGAACGCTGTGTGCGGGCTTCAGTGTTCGCGACCCCTCGTGACGTCTCGCCCGGCCCCTCAACGAAAGTCTAAGGGAAGGGGGCGCGACTGCTGTCACACCCCCTTCCCATAGACCTTGGTAGAGGGGGCAGGCGAGATGTCACGAGGGGGGGCGAGACGTCACGAGGGGCCGCGAACACGGAAGCCCGCACACAGCGTTCGGAGTAATGAACTTACGGACGCAGCGAGCGGAGCTCCGAAAGTCAGGGCAGCGCACAACCCCTTTAAACAGATTTGTTAATTACTTCTATTTAAAAATCTTAATCCTTCCTGTACTTCTTAGCTGCTGTATGCTCCACAGAAAGTTCTTTTCTTTTGACTTTCTTTTCTGTCTGACCACAGTTCTCTCTGCTGACACCTCTGTCCATGTCAGGAACTGTCCGGAGTAGGAGCAAATGCCCATAGCAAACATATCCTGCTCTGGACAGTTCCCAACATGGACAGAGGTGTCAGCAGAGATAACTGTGGTCAGACAGAAAAGAAATTCAAAAAGAAAAGAACTTCCTCTGTATTATAAATAAGTAGTAATATACAGATCTGGCACCAGTTGATTAAAAAAAAAAATATATATACATATATAATTGTTGTTTGTTTAAATTTTATACTTGGAGGTGTGTAAACTCCATATGTAATGCGCCTTGAACATTTTCTAGGCAGCATTAAGGTAGCACCTGTGAGGCCAGGCACCCATATTAGCCAACTTAGGTGGGGCTTGCAGTTTGCCTCCCTCCTCCCATTGTATGTGTGCTCAGTCACACTGGAGGGTACATGGAAGGACTCTGTGAGTTGACCGAATGCTGCCGTAATTGCCCACTGGCCCCTGTTTTGCTTATCACGCACAGGTAGGTTTAGCGTTAGGTCCCGTGCCATTTGAGAAACCTTGGTGTTGGTGTGCGGGCTCTGGTATGTCCTTCATATAAGGATATATTGGCGAATGTCTCAATTTTAACATCAGTGTTGAGGGATCGCCAATGTCACTGTATACATCTACCACAGTAGTGCACCCATATTCCTGTACTGTATTGTAATACCGTATATACTCGAGTATAAGCCGAGTTTTTCAGCACGATTTTTCGTGCTGAAAACACCCCCCTCGGCTTATACTCGAGTGAACTCCCCCACCCGCAGTGGTCTTCAACCTGCGGACCTCCAGAGGTTTCAAAACTACAACTCCCAGCAAGCCCGGGCAGCCATCGGCTGTCCGGGCTTGCTGGGAGTTGTAGTTTTGAAACCTCCGGAGGTCCGCAGGTTGAAGACCACTGCGGCCTTCAACATCATCCAGCCCCCTCTCACCCCCTTTAGTTCTGAGTACTCACCTCCGCTCGGCGCTGGTCCGGTCCTGCAGGGCTGTCCGGTGAGGAGGTGGTCCGGTGGGATACTGGTTCCGGGCTGCTATCTTCACCGGGGAGGCCTCTTCTAAGCGCTTCGGGCCCGGCCTCAGAATAGTCACGTTGCCGTGACAACGACGCAGAGGTGCGTTCATTGCCAACGTACTTCTGCGTCATTGTCAAGGCAACGCCTCTATTCCGGGCCGGAAGCGCGGAGAAGAGGCGCCCCCGGTGAAGATAGCAGCCCGGACCACCTCCTCACCGGACGACCTCCCCACCGGACAGCCCTGCAGGACCGGACCAGCGCCGAGCGGAGGTGAGTACTCAGAACTAAAAGGGGGTGAGAGGGGGGCTGGATGATGTTGAAGGCCGCAGTGGTCTTCAACCTGCGGACCTCCGGAGGTTTCAAAACTACAACTCCCAGCAAGCCCGGACAGCCGATGGCTGCCCGGGCTTGCTGGGAGTTGTAGTTTTGAAACCTCTGGAGGTCTGCAGGTTGAAGACCACTGAGGGCGAATGATGAGAAGAGGATGATGAAGGGGGGGTGTGGGGATGATGAAGGGGGGGTGTGGGATGATAAGGGGATGATGAAGGGGGGATGTGCGGGATGATAAGGGGATGATGAAGGGGGGATGTGTGGGATGATAAGGGGATGATGAAGGGGGGATGTGTGGGATGATAAGGGGATGATGAAGGGGGGATGTGTGGGATGATAAGGGGATGATGATGAGGATATGTGTGGGATGATAAGGGGATGATGATGAGGATGTTAATGACGGGTCTGGATGATGACAGGGGGGGATGAGGTATTTCCCACCCTAGGCTTATACTCGAGTCAATAACTTTTCCTGGGATTTTGGGTTGAAATTAGGTGTCTCGGCTTATACGGTATGTATATATATATATATATATATATATATATATATATATATATTTTGTGTTCCAGCGGAGAACCCCTTTAAAGGCATGACTGGACTAAGAATACATCACAGATAATATTCAGAATATACAGGAAAGAGTTCACCAAGTGCAAAAATTTTTTTTTTGAGGTAACTGAAGTGCAAACATCTACAGACAGATAGGAAATAGATCAAATCTGTCTACACAAAACAAATTAAATACATGGTGAAAACCTGTTTGACCCTGCGGTCTCCTCTGCTCTCAAAATCTATATACTGTTTGTACACTTCATATAGGGTGCGGTGTGCAGGATGAGAACCGGACGTGTATACTGGTACTGACCAGGAACACGACTCTCAGCATCCCACTGCTTGGACGGGCACGGTAGTTGTGTCATTACCACTTGCACAATATTTTATGTACAGTAAGTGGGCATGCAGGTAGCTATCTTGGTAGTGTACTATAAGCAAAACTGCCCGAACTTGCTTGATTGCTTTCAGTAAAACTCCAGAAGACCCCCCCCGCCCCCCCACCATCACCATCACCATGCACTATACAGTGGTTAAAGAGTACCTGTCACCAAACTAAAAACTCTTTTGCTGCCCCCTTGAATTCAACTTTTTGGTACACCCCCACCTTACTATTGGGGTGACACACTAACAAACCTCGTCCTCATATAATCTCCTTACTACTGGGGTGACACACTGTAACAAACCTCCTCCTCATAATCTCCTTACTACTGGGGTGACACACTGTAACAAACCTCCTCCTCATGTAATTACCTTACTAATGGGGTGACACACTGTAACAAACCCCCTCCTTACGTAATATCATTACTACTGGGATGAAACACTGTAACAAACCCCCTGCCTATGCAATCTCCTTACTACTGGTGACACACTGTAAGGGTATGTTCAGATGAGCGGATCTGCCGCTGAAGGACCACTACATGGTGCCTTTAGATGTGCCTGCTCAGAGCAGCAATACGCCACTACGAGCAGACACACTGAAGTGATGTGCGAGGTGCCACGCATGCGCGGTGTACACATTGCAGCCACTCCCCCCTGCTCCATGAGCTGGGCCGAGAGCTTCCGCGAGGAGAGAGTATACTGCGCATGCTTGTGGTGACTCGCACATTGCAGTGTGTCGCCCCGTAGCAGCGTATTGCTGCTCTGACCAGGCACATCTAAAGGCACCATGTAGTGGTCCTTCAGTGGCGGATCCGCAGCGTAAAATACTCTGTGGACCCGCTCGTCTGAACGTACCCTTACAAACCCTCTACTCTTGTAATATCATTCCTGCTTTGGTGACATGGAGGTGCAGATTTCTGCACACACAAGTCATCAGGTCCTTCAACAACCAATGGCTGAGCTCCGCCTGGTCACATGATGGTGACATCATCACAAATCCTTAACCCACAGGTCCTACAGCATCCAGTAAGTCCCAGGGAGGGAGGGAGGGAGGGAGGGAGGGAGGGAGGGGAAGTGTGTGTGGTGTGTTTTTTTTTTTTAATAATATTGTTCCCACCGCAGTGTCCCGAGGGGGGGGGGGGTGAAGTGAAGGGGGTTTGAAAAAATAAATAAATAAATAAATAAAAAAAAATAAAAAAAAGGGGGGGGAGGGGGGGATTTTTATATTCGGCCTGGCTGGGGCCCCTAACTAGATGGGAGTTACGGGGGGCCCCCCCGCTACGCCACTGCCGACACTGGCTGCTCTATTTTACTCTTTACCTACCTTTAGCTTATAGAAGCGTTTCCCCTCTACTTTACATACGCCTTGTCTAAAATGGTTTTTGTATATTTTAATGGTGGTCAGATGTCTCATCTCCAAACACTGAGGCTATGTTCATAGCTCGGAATGTCTGCACGGAAAATCTGAGGACATTCCGAAGACAGGAATGTGCGGTCTCATAGACGGCTATGCATTCTGGACAGGTTTATTCTTTCTGCAGACATGAAAATCGGGTTGGAAACACTGGACTTAAGCGTTCCTGTCATCAAAGGGAAACTGACAGCAGCATCTCCTCATCTGAATAGAAAGGATAATCGTGCGGGTGATGCTGATTAAAACACTGTTTACCTTATTTAAAAAATAATAATTATTATATATAAAAAATCAAATATGCAAATTATCTTCTCTGACCAATGGGGGCGTTCGCCAGCACCTAAGTGCAATGCTCATCTCGCCTGATGACTCCACCCCTCTATAAATATTCATTCCTTTATTTCTTCAGCAGGATGTATATTAAATATGATAGAAATAGTTGCGGAGCACTCATCATACAGGACTTCCTTGTGGTGACTATTTCATGTCAAACAGCGACACGTGAAGAAGACAGGCGGGTAAATGAGCAGAGAGGGCGACAGCAGCAGCTCCACACACAGTGGGGTATCATCAGGCCCATCAGCAGGACAAGCTGAGACATCACCCGTACGACCTGCTGGTTTTCTGCAGAGACAGACACTTTATTGAAGCCGCATCACTCCCAACAAAGTCTGCTTTACCTTTTAAGGACCAAGGCCGTACCTGTATTCCCTGGTCCCACTTCCCCAGTTTGAAGCATGCTCACGAACAGCAGCCAGGACCCACGGTTAATGCCGGACATCGCCGATCGAGCTAATGCCCGGAATAAACCCTTTAGACGCCACAATCAAATTTGATTGCGGCGTCTAAATGCAGGATCTAACATTTCTGGCTGCTCAGCGAGACGGGACATCTGCGCCGAAATCGAGGGATGGCAGGAGGGCCCTTACCTAGTGCAGGGCGGTTTACCGGTATGAACCGGATACCGGGTTTTTTTTCTCCCACGGTATGGATTTTTGCCCATACCGCTATACCGGTCGGGCCCCTCCCCATCCTCCGAGTCAATAAAAAAAAAATTTAACTTACCCGTAATGGGGGTGGTCCGGGCCATCCATCCTTCCTGTAGTGTCCGGCGGCATTCCGGGTGGAGGGTGAACCGGTCCGGGCTGTCCTTCTCCACTCCGGGCAGGCTCCGGCCTAGTACGCTGCATAGACGCCGCTACGCCGTGACGTCAGGTGCGTCGCTGTGCACGAACGTCACTGTGCAGCGGCGTCTGTGCAGCGTTACTAGGCCGGAGCCTGCCCGGAGTGGAGAAGAGGACCCCCGGAGAAGGACAGCCCGGACCGGTTCACCCTCCACCCTGAATGCCGCCGGACACTACAGGAAGGATGGATGGCCCAGACCACCCTCCCCGGACGGTCCCTGCAGCAACTGGAAAGGTGAGTCAGGGTTCTGGGATGGACAGGGGTCTGTATAATATTCTATACCTACAGTAGGCCCTCCAACTGTTGCAAAACTACAACTCCCAGCATGCCCGGACAGCCAACGGCTGTCCGGGCATGCTGGGAGTAGTAGTTTTGCAACAGCTGGAGGCACCCTTAGTTGGGAAACACTGACCTATACTATACACTACTATAAGTCCAACATGCTGGGAGTTGTAGTTTTGCAACAGCTGGAGGCTGTAAGGTTGTTTATTACATCTATTTAAAAGGGTACTCCACTGCCCCAGTGTTCAGATCATTTAGTTCCAAGAGCCCATTTAGTTCCGCTACATCACCTCAATGCAAGTCTCAATGTAAAAAAATAAATAAAAAAATACTGTGAAATACCGTGATACTCATTTTTGGTCATATCTAGAGATGAGCGAACTTACAGTAAATTCGATTCTTCACGAACTTCTCGGCTCGGCAGTTGATCCTGCATAAATTAGTTCAGCCTTCCGGTGCTCCGGTGGGCTGGAAAAGGTGGATACAGTCCTAGGAAAGAGTCTCCTAGGACTGTATCCACCTTTTCCAGCCCACGGGAGCACCTGAAAGCTGAATTTATTTATGCAGCAAAAGTCATCAACTGCCGAGCCGAGAAGTTCGTGACGAATAGAATTTACTGTAAGTTCGCTCATCTCTAGTCATATCGCCCAGAACTACCCTTACCTACCTCCTCACAGGCCAATCGGTGCTCTGATGAATTGAACAGTGTATGCAGTGCAAAAAAAAAGTAAAACGTCTAGAAAAATCTAAATATATATTAGAAGAGAATCACCTTTTGCCATTTTTCTAATAAAATAAAAAATAAACAAACATATATGGTACCACTGTGTGCATAAATGTCTGAACTATTAAAATATAATGTGTATTTTTGGTGTTGGGGGGTGGGGGTCTTCTCAAAGATGATGGCCAATATGCATAATTTAGTGAAAGACTAAAAATTAATCATAAATCTGGTCTGGACAAGGGGTGGTCTTCTGGAGAGGTTTCAATGTATATGTTACGGAAATTACCTGTATATAGTCACTAGTTGACGCCATTATAGCCATTGGGGCACGTGTCTGTCCACGCTCACACCTCAGCCTCCCGTATACCTCAGTTGTCACCAAATACAGTATGTGGAGCACATCGAGTACTGACACTGTGGGGGAAGGTCGGGCACCGCTTATGTAGAATTTCATGGTGCCTTTTAAAATAAATTGATGCAGCATATAGTATAAATCAGTGTTTCCCAACCAGGGTGCCTCCAGCTGTTGCAAAACTACAACTCCCAGCATGCCGGACTAAGGCATGTTGGGAATTGTAGTTTTGCAACAGCTGGAGGCACCCTGGTTGGGAAACACTGATTTATACAGTGATCCCTCAACATACAATAGTTTCAACATACAATGCACTTTTCTGGACCATTGTACCTTGAAACCAGACTCAACATACAATGCTACGGAATCTGTGAAATGTGTCAATGGCTGGAAGAACCAACCAGTCAGAATGGATATTTCACTGGAGAAACCCGTGTATTCCTAAAGTGCATGCACTGACTGGTGTCTGGTATCGCCCCCTACAGTACAGGGAGGTATTACATGTTCTGTACTCTTTACCTGTACCAGGGTTAGTTGCTCCTTTGGACATCAGGTGAGGGCGACTCCATTTTCCGTTTTTTTTTTTTAGGACACTGTGTGTACTGTACAGGACCCTGAAGAAGCTTCTGTCCCCTACATAGACCAGTGTTTCCCAAAGAGGGTGCCTCAAGCTGTAGCAAAACTACAACTCCCAGCATGCCCGGACAGCCGAAGGCTGTCCGGGCATGCTGGGAGTTGTAGTTTTGCAACAGCTGGAGGCACTCTGGTTGGGAAACACTGACATAGACAGTGATTACAGCTCCCAGCAGATCTTTCTTACATTTATATATAAGGATTTGTTTTATCTATATTAGTTATCTACTTATTTTTCTTTAATCCTCACTTTTTCCTATTTTTGGATGACATTTTGGTGGCTTCAGAACCAATTACCAGGTTTCTTTAGAGTTCTGGTCTCAACATACGATGGTTTCAACATACAATGGTCATCCTGGAACCAATTAATATTGTTACTAGAGATGAGCGAACTTACAGTAAATTCGATTCGTCACAAACTTCTCGGCTCGGCAGTTGATGCCTTTTCCTGCGTAAATTAGTTCAGCCCTCAGGTTCTTCCGGTGGGCTGGAAAAGGTGGATACATTCCTAGGAAAGAGTCTCCTAGGACTGTATCCACCTTTTCCAGCCCACCGGAAAGCTGAACTAATTCATGCAGGAAAAGCCATCAACTGCCGAGCCGAGAAGTCCGTGACGAATTGAATTTACTGTAAGTTCGCTCATCTCTAATTGTAACTTGAGGGAGCACTGTACTATATTCTGCATCCATTCAATTTAAAAGGCACCATAAGGCACCCCGGTTGGGAAACACTAGTTCTGGCATAGGCTACCTTGGGCACTGAAGATGTTTTGGACTACATTTCCCATGATGCTTTTGCAGCATTTTGGCTGTAAGAGCATCATGGGAGATGTAGTCCCAAACATCTGCAGTGCTGAAGATAGCCTATGCCAGCACTAGTGTACATGATGAAGCCTAGTCCTCTGAACAGAATATAGCAACCATTACCATTTAAGATCAATTACCCCTACTTGTGGCTATTAACGCCAACTGCTGCACAACTACAACTCCCACCATGCCGGGTCAGCTAAGGTTGTAGATTTGCAGCCAGCAGGAGGGCCCCAGTTTGGAGCCCACTTCTCTAGACCTCATAAGTGCCCCCCATCAGAGCACAGTGACGGCGCCCCCTCCTGGTGACATCACGGAGGTACACTACCTTGATGATGCCTTGCATCTTGTCGTGCAGGGCCGTGAACTCGTTGGGCGGTAGCTCCGGGTACAGCTCCCTCTTCAGCAGCTCCTCCGTTATCTCCGGGTTTCCATAGTATCTGCTCTGGGCGATACCGTTCAGCAATCCGCTAAAAGCTTTACTGTGCTCAGCATCGGCCATGACAGCACCGGGAGCACGTGACCAGCTGGAGTCAAGTCATGTGACGGTCGAGCCTAAGGGATGGCGGAAGCGTATCGGAACGGCCGCCTGTTGGTTGGCAAATGACGCTCTCTGACGTTAGCACCGCCCTCTCGTGTTGTTGGTCGTTATAAACTTGCAGACAACTTTACTAGGAGACTGGTGGTCATAGCAACCAGTGACGTCAGAACCTAAAGTTCCACGTTAAAATGTAAAAGTAACAGCCTCCATTGTTGCCCATGACAACGGCTGTTGGTTGTATGCACAAAACCGCCCATAGATATTAACCCCTTAGGATGGGGGGGTTTAAATAGCTGCACTGCGGTGATTTTTCAGCTGTTTTTATGTAAATTGCGATAAAATAGCTGCGGTTTCACTAATTAACCCCTTAGGGATGCAGGGATATATATATATATTTTTTTTTTATTGCACTTTTTTTCTCCTCGACTTCTAATACCTATAACGCTTTCAGTTTTTCGCCTACATACCCTTATGAGGGCTTGTTTTTTGCACCACCATTTGTATTTTGTAAGGACATAATTCATTTTACCACAAAATCTACAGTAAAAAAAAAAAAAAAAAATTGTGGGGCAAAATTGAAACACCACCCCCATTTTTTGAACTTTTGGGGCTTCTGTTTCTATTCAGTGCACTTTTCGGTCAAAATGACACATTATCTTCTTTCAGTAGGTTTACACGATTACAATGATACCCAATTTATATAGGTGTTATTTTGTTTTACTACTTTTTTAATAATTATTTAATAATTAAACCTATTTGTACAAAAATTACTATGCTTAAAACTGTCCTCTTTTGACTCCTATTACTCTTTAATTCTTCCATATTTGGGGCTGTATGATGGCTCATTTTTGCGATATCTGTAGTTTTTATCGATGGAAATATTTGTTTGCATGAGACTTTTTGACTACGTTTTAACCCCTAAAGGACCAAAGGATTTTTCATTTTTGCACTTTCGTATTTTCCACCTCACGTTCTAAAAATCAGGACACTTTCAGTTTTGATCCCTACAGACTCATAGGAGGGCTTGTTTTTTGCGCCACCAATTCTACTTTGTAATGACATCAATCATTTCACCCAAAAATTCATGGCGAAACCAAAAAAAAAAATATTTGTGGGGCAAAATTGGAAAAAAACTGCTATATTGTAACTTTTGGGGGCTTCCGATTCTACGCAGTGAACATTTTGGTAAAAATGACACCATATATTTATTCTGTAGGTCCATACGGTAACAATGATACCCAAGTTTTATTTTTATTTTACTATTTAATATATTTTTTTAACTACATGCACCAAAATTAGTATGTTTAAAATTGTCATCTTCTGACCCCTATAACTTTTTTATTTTTCCATATACGGGGTGTTATGAGGACTCATTTTTTTTGCACCGTGATCTGAAGTTTTTATTGGTACCATGATTGTTTTGATACGACTTTTTGATCGCTTTTTATAAATTTTTTTAGGGTTTACAAAGTGCCCAAAAATATGCAATGTACGCCATTGACCGTGCGATTTAGATAACATTGTATTTTTATAGTCCGGACATTTACCATGCATCGATACCACATATTTAATTTTGTTTAAATTTTTTTTTTCATGGGAAAAGTGTGTGTGTGTGTGGGGGGGGGGGGGGGGTTATTTAAACTTTTATTCAGTAAGGGGTTAAATCACATTTATTCCCTTTTATTTTATTTTTACTTTTTTTTACACTTTTTTTTTGCCAAATGAGGATCGGACAGCATGGAGCACGGTACGGCACCTCCCGCTATCCTCGCAGCTGTTCGGGATGCCTGCGATTTCACCGCAGCGGCCCCGAACAGCTCCTCTGAGCTAACCGGCAGTATTTTATCCCGGTTTAGATGCCGCGATCAACTTTGATTGCGGCGTCTAAAGGGCTAATACCGGACATCAGCTCAATTGGCGATGTCCAGTATTTGCCGTGGGTCCTGGTTGCTCATGGCAACCGGGACCCCGCAGGTACGAAGCGCGCTCAGCTCCTGAGCGAGCTTCACATACCGGGAGCCGACCACGAGCGTATATTTATTTATTAAGGGGTTAATTATTTTATTTGTAACCAAAAATACACAATTTCGGAGTTTGGTGGTTTTTTTTTTTCACGTTTACGGCATTGACTGTGTGGTTTCATTAATATTATATTTTAATAGTTTGGACATTTACACAATCAGCGATACCATGTATGTTTATTTTTGGTTATTTTGTTTATTTTACGTTTATTAGAATAGATTTTTGCTGCCTAAATGGTTATTGCCGGAGATCACCTTTGATCACGCTTCAGAGACCAACATCAGGCACAGGGCATCTTAACCCCTTAAGGACTCAGCCCATTTTGGCCTTAAGGACTCAGACAATTTAAATTTTTACGTTTTCATTTTTTCCTCCTCGCCTTCTAAAAATCATAACTCTTTTATATTTTCATCCACAGACCAGTATGAGGGCTTGTTTTTTGCAAGACCAGTTGTCCTTTGTAATGACATCACTCATTATATCATAAAATGTATGGCGCAACCAAAAAACACTATTTTTGTGGGGAAATTAAAACGAAAAACGCAATTTTGCTAATTTTGGAAGGTTTCGTTTTCACGCCGTACAATTTATGGTAAAAATGACGTGTTCTTTATTCTGAGGGTCAATACGATTAAAATGATACCCATTATTATATACTTTTATATTATTGTTGTGCTTAAAAAAAATCACAAACTTTTTAACCAAATTAGTACGTTTATAATCCCTTTATTTTGATGACCTATAACTTTTTTATTTTTCCGGATAAGCGGCGGTATGGGGGCTCATTTTTTGCGCCATGATCTGTACTTTTTTTTGATACCACATTTGCATATAAAAAACTTTTAATACATTTTTTATAATTTTTTTTAAATAAAATGTATTAAAAAAGTAGGAATTTTGGACTTTTTTTTTTCGTTCACGCCGTTAACCGTACGGGATCATTAACATTTTATTTTAATAGTTCGGACATTTACGCACGCGGCAATCCCAAATATGTCTATAAAAAAATGTTTTACGCTTTTTGGGGGTAAAATAGGAAAAAACGGACGTTTTACTTTTTTATTGGGGGAGGGGATTTTTCACTTTTTTTTTACTTTTACTTTTACATTTTTTTTTACACTTGAATAGTCCCCATAGGGACGGAGGCAGGAGAGGGGACCTCCGGGCGGCGTTATGAATGATCGGATCCACGCAGCAGCGCTGCGGGCGATCCGATCATTCATTCAAATCGCGCACTGTATTAATCCCGGCACCTGAGGGGTTAATGGCGGACGCAGCCGGGCAGCCGGGATCAGCCGCGCATGACACTGGCATCGCTCCGATGCCCGCGGTTATGCTTAGGACGTAAATGTACGTCCTGGTGCGTTAAGTACCACCGCACCAGGACGTACATTTACGTCCTGCGTCCTTAAGGGGTTAAAGGGGTATTCCAGGAAAAAACCTTTTTTTTTTTTTTTATATATCAACTGGCTCCAGAAAGTTAAACAGATTTGTAAATTACTTCTATTAAAAAATCTTAATCCTTTCAGTACTTATGAGCTTCTGAAGTTAAGGCTGTTTTTTTCTGTCCTCTCTGATGACACCTGTCTCGGGAAACGCCCAGTTTAGAAGCAAATCCCCATAGCAAACCTCTTCTAAACTGGGCGTTTCCCGAGACAGGTGTCATCAGAGAGGATTTAGACAGAAAAGAACAACCTTAACTTCAGAAGCTCATAAGTACTGAAAGGATTAAGATTTTTTTAATAAAAGAAATTTACAAATCTGTTTAACTTTCTGGAGCCAGTTGATATATATACATATTATATATATATATATATATATATATATATATATATATAAAAAAAAAGTTTTTTTCTGGAATACCCCTTTAAGGATGGAACGTTTTTCTGTTTTTGCACTTTCGTTTTTTCTTCCTTACCTATTAAAAATCATAACCCTTTCAATTTTGCACCTAAAAAGCCATATTCTGCCTTATTTTTTGCGCCACCAATTCTACTTTGTAATGACATCAGTCATTTTATCCAAAAATCTACAGCGAAACAGAACAAAAAATCATTGTGTGACAAAATAGAAGAAAAAACGCCATTCCGCCTTCCGTTTCTACGCAATACAATTTTTGGTAAAAATTACACCTTATCTTTATTCTGTAGGTTCATACGACTAAAATGATACCCTACTTATATAGGTTTGATTTTGTCATACTTCTGAAAAAAATCATAACTACATGAAGGAAAATTTACACGTTTAAAATTGTCATCTTCTCACCCCTATAAATGTTTTATTTTTCCCACATACGGGTCAGTACGAGGTCTCATTTTTTGTGCCGTGATCTGAAGTTGTTAGCGGTACCATTTTTGTTTTGATCTGACTTTTTGATCGTTTTTTTATTCATTTTTTTATGGTATAAAAAGTTACCAAAAATTCGCTATTTTGGACTTTGGAATTTTTTACGTGTACGCCATTGACCGTGCGGTTTAATTAACAATATATTTTTATAGATCGGACATTTATGCACGCAGCAATACCACATGTTTATTTTTATTTTCATTTACACAGTTTTTTTATGGGAAAAGGGGGGTGATTCAAACTTTTATTAGGGAAAGGGTTAAATGATGTTTGTTAACTTTTTGTTTTTGATCAGTGTTATCGGAGGTCGATTGCTCAAGCCCAGATTTGGAGCAATCAATCGACGATCAGACGTGCAGGAGGCAGGTAAGCCACCCTCCTGCTGCGTCCTAGCTGATCGGGACATCGCAATTTTTTCGCGATGGTCCCGATCTGCTCGACTG
Source organism: Hyla sarda (assembly GCF_029499605.1). Lineage (NCBI taxonomy): Eukaryota > Metazoa > Chordata > Amphibia > Anura > Hylidae > Hyla > Hyla sarda. The sequence goes on from NC_079191.1 coordinate 393,164,432, forward strand.
AACAGCCAGGATGCTTTTACTTTCACTTTTAGATGCGGTGATCAACTTTGATTGCCGCGTCTAAAGAGTTAATGCCGGACATCAGCCCGATCGGCGATTTCGGGCATTAGCGTGGGTCCCGGTTGCTTATAGCAACTGGGACCCACCGGGTATGACGCCTGCTCACCTCGTCAGTGCGCATTATAACTGTTGACGCACATATGGACGTTCATAAACGTCCATATGCGCTAAGGGGTTAAAGGGGTACTTAGGTGGAAAACTTTTTTATTTTTTTAAATCAACTGGTGCCAGAAAGTTAAACAGATTTGTAAATTACTTCTATTAAAAAATCTTAATCTTTCCAGTACTTATTAGCTGCTGAATACTACAGAGGAAATTATTTTCTTTTTGGAACACAGTGCTCTCTGCTGACATCATGACCACAGTGCTCTCTGCTGACATCTCTGTCCATTTTAGGAACTGTCCAGAGCAGCATGGGGATTTTCTCCTACTTCTGTAGTATTCAGCAGCTAATAAGTAGTGGAAGGATTAAGATTTTTTAATAGAAGTAATTTACAAATCTGTTTAACTTTCTGGCACCAGTTGATTAAAAAAAAAAAAAAAAGTTTTCCACCGGAGTACCCCTTTAATGTAAACATAATTATGATGATGTACAGCTGCTATGGATTATACCAATTGTTATGGAGCGGATAATTTCGAGCATTATCATGTTTTTAATGCACATTTATGCACTTTTTTTTTTAATAAGAAGTGCACTGAGGATATTTAATGTATACACAGATATATATTTATTAATTTCATATTCACATGATGTATGAATATGATGTATTTATGTAATTGGCACTTGATTTGGAATGTAATTGTCTAATGTTCACATGGGTATTTAAACCCCCTACTGGTGTTTATCACTGAGCTTGAAAATGGCTCCATGGGAGCAGAAACGTTGCTTGTTTGAGGTGACAGAAATCGTTTATTTTTTGGACTTCTCTGAGTGCTGCGTCATCGCTGGGTCTTATCTAATAAGGACTTGTATGAAGGATTTCTGGACTGCAGTATATTTTTGGTTATAGATATATATATATATATATATATATATATATATCTTTATTTATTAATTAATTTATTTTAAGTTTCAATACTTTGACACAATAAAAACTAGGGATCGACCGATTATCGGTTTGGCCGATATTATCGGCCGATAATCACGATTTTGAGCCGATAATGCACCGCCCCCACCGCACCGCGACCGCCCCCCCGCACCGCGTCACACCCCCCACCGCAACGCATCGGCCCCATTACCTCCCCCATCCCCGGTTTTTTAATTACATGTTCCCGGGGCCCGAGGTCCACGCTACTTCTGGCTCCTGCTGCGTCCTGCATTACGCTGTGCGCAATGACGAGTGACGCGACCGTCAGTGCGCACAGTGACAGTTCAGGAGGACGCCACCGGAGCCAGATGTAGAGTGGACCCCGGGAACAGGTAATTATAAAACCGGGGATGGGAGAGGCAATGGGGCCAGGGCGGTGCGGTGGGGGGTGCGACGTGGCGCGGTGCGGCGGTGGGGGGGGGGAAGCAGTGGCGGTGATAGGACTCAGGACCCCCGGACAGGCAGGGGGAGAGTAGCGGGTAGCGGCGGTCTATGGCACCGCAAATGCCACTGCAGTTCATTGATTTAAAGCACCCGCTTTAAATCAATGATCTGCAGCGGTGTCGCGGAGGGTAAATAGCCGATAACTTATACCGGAATATCGGTATAAGTTATCGGCTATTGGCCCTAACCTCCACCGATTATCGGTATCGGCCCTAAAAAAACGATATCGGTCGATCCCTAATAAAAACCCCTCCAGTTAGTCAGTGCAGAAGCCTAGCTGTCATGCAACAGCCAAGGTCCTGCCATAACCTTTCATTTTTGCCCCACTGATAAAATATGTATTGTGATTACTAAGGGGTTAAGGTGCAAGTTCTGAGTTAGTCTCCCGCCCAATCAATTGTCAAGGCAACTGTAAGATGCCCAACAAGTCCTATGCACAAGTCACTTTAATCAGAAAAGTGCACAGAACTCACTGGATGCACAGAACTCGTTGGATGTCCCACGATTTGTTTTGGCAACTGTACCGCTCAGTGTAAGCTACATCTCTCTGCACTGACCTTTGCAGTTCAGGTGGGAGACCAACTCAACTTCATGGCCTCGTTCTCACAGTGGAATTTGTTAGCGGAATCCGGTGAAAAATTCTACTTGGAAATTCTGTTGCAGCAGTCCAAGCAGAGTCCAATTTTTTCAATAGAATTTTGCTGCACGTTTTTCAGTTTGGCATTTTTTTAATCCTTTTGGCGTTTTTTCATTCTTTTTTGGCGTTTTTCAGCACCTTGGTCAGTTTAGCAAAATCGCAGCATGTTGAGCCACTGGCGTTTTTTCAATGAAATAGTGGCGTTTTTTCAGGCATCTTTTATTCTCTTTTGGACATTAGTGATCCATAAAAGTGATGGAGATACCTTTTTTAATAAAATTTCGTAGGTTACCATTTTAAAAATAATAATAAAAAAGATACAGTAGTGATGAAAAAAATTGTATCTAATGAAATTTTATCTTTTTTTATTACAACATTTTTATACATTTTTAAACAGGGATCAATTTATGTGTGCAGGCAGGGACCTAAAAATGTAGCCGACAATAAAAAAAAATGTAGTACCAAACGAAGAAAACAGGCGTCCTGCACTCACCGCTTCAATTCTGATCATACGGCTCCCATCTCGGGCTGCTCCTCCGGGCCGTTGGACAAAGGTGGCGTGGGGCGCTCAGAGGCGATTGCTGGCAGTTTCACGCATAGTTATGCGCTTCTTCCGGCCTTGATTACGTCATTGCGCCATGCAAACAAATAGTGCAGCTAAAGAGTCACGTGATCTCAGGTGCAATCATACCGGAGAAAGAAATAAACTGGAAAAGGAAGACAAAAATTAGGAATAAAACAAAAATACCTTGATCATATATTTTCTACAGGTAATAAATCATTTTATTCTTTATAATACAGGCAGATACTAACAATAAAAAAGGAGATAGATCTAACCGGTCGTTCAGACCTAGCGGGCCCTGCGCTTCTAAGCGCATAATCCACCGTGCTTCCGCCTGTAATAAAAAACGACGTTGATCAATTCCGTATCTGCCTGATTTAACCAATTCAAGGCCTCCAAATTTTAAGGTAGCACAATTACTATTGTGAATTTCTTGCATATGCTGCACAAACTTTCCTAATAGTACATATACGCTCCCTGATTATTACTCATAAGGCTAGGTTCAGACTAAGGAATCTCCGGGCAGAAAATTTCCGCCCGGAGATTCCGAGTGCGGCCAGCGCTGACTGAATCAGTCGGCGCTAGGACCGTGCGGACACTGCAGTCTTCAATAGACTGCAATGTGTTCCGAGAGTATTTCCGCCTGAAGAAAGAGCAACGCCATTCTTCAGGCGGAAATGTCCAAGTGGATTTTCCGTTTACAAATTCCAAAGTGTGAATTTGTGAACGGAAACCCATTCACTACACTACATTTTAGCAAGCGGAATTTCTGCCTGCAATTTCAACGCGGAATTGCAGGCGGAAATTCCTTAGTCTGAACCTAGCCTAATTGTCTCTCAGTTTTCCCAAAATAGAAAAAATTACACCCGCATATCATGAAATAAACTACAAAAGCACTGCGGCAGGTGATTAACTCCTTCAAGGCATATTTATATCCCCCCAACACTCCTGCAGGGGTATTAATGTTAAGAAAACATTGAGGACAGAAACCACATCTCTTGTTTCCTATAGGAGCAGTAGAGGAGAGCCAGGTGTTGTTACTTTTATTGGATATTGCAGTTTTTCATTTTTTTATGTAATCAGCAATTGTGATTTTCTTTTCTAAATGTTACAATAGGTCTGTTTTTTTACACTCTTGGCAATATAGGGATCTGATGATAATAGATGCCAATTGTCGGTGATCGCTGCTCGGATGGTATTATTTAATTGACTATTTTTAAAGGCAAATGTGAATCTTTTTTCCATGTCGTCGCCCTTGGTAACAGGAATGTTTTTGAATAATAATCTTTGCCCTCTCTCTCTCACTAGCTTTACGAAATGCTTTGTTGAGTATATATTGAGGATAGTGACGTTGTTTGAATCTGGACATTAAATCCTCGGCTTGCTCAATTAAATCTGATTCATTACTGTTATTTCTTTTGAGTCTCAAAAGCTGGCTGTAGGGAATAGAATTTTTATGTACAGGGTGTGAGCTCCCATAGTGTAAAAGAGCGTTCCTGGATATCTTCTTCCAAAATACTTGAGATTTTAGTTGTCCCTCTTCCACAAATAACCGTAAATCCAAAAATGCCAAACTTTTGTCACCAAAGACACTGGTAAAGGCCATGTTCATTATGTTCACCCTATTCAAATAGGATGCAAAGCCCTCAAAACTCTCTTGTGTTCCTTCCCATATTATTAGTATGTCATTGTCAGGATTCAGCCGGCTGGAGGTGGATCCTCTGTGTCAGAGAGGGATTGGCGTGGACCGTGCCGGCGGACCGGTTCTAAGTTGCTACTGGTATTCACCAGAGCCCGCCGCAAAGCGGGATGGTCTTGCAGCGGCGGTAGCAACCAGGTCGTATCCACCGGCAACGGCTCAACCTCTCTGACTGCTGAGATAGGCGCGGTACAAGGGATTAGGCAAGAGTAAGGTCGGATGTAGCAGAAGGTCAGGGCAGGCAGCAAGGATCGCAGTCAGGGGCAACGGCAAGAGGTCAGGAACACTGGCTTGGAATACACAAGGAACGCTTTCTCAAGGCACAATGGCAACAAGATCCGGCAAGGAAGTGCAGGGGAAGTGAGGTTAAATAGACAGGGAGCAGGTGGAGGCTAATTAGACTGATTGGGCCAGGCACCAATCATTGGTGCACTGGCCCTTTAAATTGCAGAGAGCCGGCGCGCGCGCGCGCGCCCTAGGGAGCGGGGCCGCGCACGCCGGGACAGAACAGACGGGGAGCGAGTCTGGTAAGCGGGCCGGGATGCGGATCGCGAGCGGGCACGTCCCGCATCGCGGATCGCATCACGGCTAGGGACATTATCGCAGCGCTCCCGGTCAGCGGGTCTGACCGGGGAGCTGCGAACAGGAGAACGCTGCGAGCGCTCCGGGGAGGAGCAGGAACCCGGAACGCTCGGCGTAACAGTACCCCCCCCCCCTCCTTGGGTCTCCCCCTCTTTTTGGAACCTGAAAATTTGTGAATTAGGTCCTTGTCGAGAATGTTATCCTCGGGTACCCATGACCTCTCCTCAGGGCCGCAATTCTCCCAATCTACGAGAATTTTTTTTTTACCTCTGAGCGTCTTAGACGCGAGAATTTCTTTAACCGAGAAGACATCTGAGGACCCGTAGACAGGAGTAGGAGCAACAACCTTGGGAAAGAAGCGGTTAAGGATAAGCGGTTTAAGGAGAGAGACATGAAAAGCGTTAGGAATACGGAGAGAAGGGGGAAGAAGGAGTTTGTAGGAAACAGGATTGATTTGGCACTTGATTTTAAAGGGTCCAAGATAACGTGATCCCAGTTTATAACTGGGGACACGAAAGCGGATATACTTGGCGGAGAGCCACACTTTGTCTCCAGGAACAAAGACAGGAGGAGTTCTTCTTTTTTTGTCGGCATGCTTCTTCATCCGGGATGAGGCCTGTATCTGGGATTTTTGAGTCTCTTTCCAGATAGTGGAGAAGTCCCGGGAAACCTCATCAACAGCGGGCAAACCAGAAGGCGTGGGAGTGGGGAGGGGGGGAAGAGGGTGAAGCTTGGCACGGGGCAGAGTGTTACCAGGACGGGGGCTATGAGGAGGAGACACAGCATAGTCCTGATAGGCCTTGGGGAGACCAGTTAAAGGAGGAGACACTGAGGTTTGACTGACGGGACTGGGAGCAGACGTGAGACATCTTTTGTGGCAAGAAGCACCCCAGCTCTTGATCTCCCCGGTGGTCCAGTCAAGGGTAGGAGAGTGGCGTTGGAGCCATGGCAGACCGAGGAGGACTTCAGAGGTGCAGTTGGGCAAAACAAAAAGTTAAATTTTTTCGTGATGCAGTCCAATGCTCATGAGCAGGGGTTCTGTGCGGTAACGCACAGTGCAGTCCAATATTACTCCGTTGACCGAGGAAATGTAGAGCGGCTTGGCGAGACGGGTCACAGGGATGTTGAACTTATTAACAAAAGAGGCCAAAATAAAATTTCCTGCAGAACCAGAGTCCAAGAAGGCCACAGCTGAGAAGGAGATCCGGCCATGGATTGGCAGAAGGAGAAATCCGTATGGGCATAGTGAGACGTGGAGAAGCAGACTTCAGACCAAGAGACGCCACTCCCACGTGAGCTGGGTGCGTGGGTGCGTTTCCCAGACGTGGAGGACGAATAGGGCAATCCACAAAGAAATGTTCGGTACTAGCGCAGTACAGACATAAATTTTTATCTCTGCGGCGAGTCCTCTCCTCATGGGTCAGGCGAGACCGATCCACTTGCATAGCCTCCTCGGCGGGAGGCACAGGGGTAGATTGCAAAGGATACTGTGAGAGATGTGCCCAGAGCGGTGTGGCCCATGACGGGGCCTTCCCAGACAGGAGACCACGGCAGAGTCTAGAGTCCCCATCAAATTTGTCCAGCAGGGACAAGCGGAGGTTAGGAGCGGCAGCTCGCTGCGGAGGAGGTGCAGGAGCCGGCGGAGGAGATGGTTGTTGCTGTAGCTGTGACTGAAGTTGCTGTAGTATGGCGGTCAAGTGCGACAGCTGGTGACCTTGTTGGGCGATCAGTCGGGATTGCTGGGCGACCACCGTGGATATGTCAGCGAGACTTGGCAGCGGCACCTCAGCGGGATCCATGGCCGGATCTACTGTCAGGATTCGGCCGGCTGGAGGTGGATCCTCTGTGTCAGAGAGGGATTGGCGTGGACCGTGCCGGCGGACCGGTTCTAAGTTACTACTGGTATTCACCAGAGCCCGCCGCAAAGCGGGATGGTCTTGCAGCGGCGGTAGCAACCAGGTCGTATCCACCGGCAACGGCTCAACCTCTCTGACTGCTGAGATAGGCGCGGTACAAGGGATTAGGCAAGAGCAAGGTCGGACGTAGCAGAAGGTCAGGGCAGGCAGCAAGGATCGTAGTCAGGGGCAACGGCAAGAGGTCAGGAACACAGGTGGAGGCTAATTAGACTGATTGGGCCAGGCACCAATCATTGGTGCACTAGCCCTTTAAATCGCAGAGAGTCGGCGCGCGCACCCTAGGGAGCGGGGCCGCGCGCGCCGGGACAGAACAGACGGGGAGCGAGTCTGGTAAGCGGGCTGGGATGCGAATCGCGAGCGGGTGCGTCCCGCATCGCGGATCGCATCACGGCGAATCGCTGACCGGGGCGCTGCGAACAGGAGAACGCTGCGAGCGCTCCGGGGAGGAGCGGGAACCCGGAGCGCTCGGCGTAACAGTCATCCATATACCTCCAAAAAGCTTTGATCTGCCTCACATATGGGTTAGACATACTAAACACATATTCTTGTTCGAAAACCGCTAGATATAAATTTGCATATGAACAAGAAGTTGGACTTCCCATGGCCGTCCCTTCGCATTGTTGGTACCATTGATTTTTATATTGGAAAGTGTTATTATGCAAGATGAAACGGAGGGCTTCACAAATGAATTGGAAAAACGATGATGACTTCTCTGTGTGGGTTAAGACCTTCTGGATAGCCTGTACACCCGCATCGTGCGGGATGTGGGTGTACAGTGCCTCCAAATCTATTGAGCCTAGAGCATATGAATCCTGCCAGTAAAAATCTTGAATAAACCTCAAAACATCACCTGTGTCTTCCAAATATGCGGGAATGGATAGTAACAAAGGTCTCAAAGTCCAGTCAATATATTTTGACATATATTCCGTTACCGATCCCTCCTGGAGTCACTTGTAAGTTCTGCAGTAATGATGGGAGAAACAACAACTCCCAGCATCCCCTTACCACATACTTAAGGTCATACTGGGAGCTGTAGTTTTAAATGGTAAAAACTTCTTCAGCACTTTCTCATTCTGTGGCAATTGGTATATTTGATTATTATACTGGAAATAATTTTCTGCAACATGCTACAGCACGGGCATCACAACATGCTACAGCGCGGGCATCACAACATGCTACAGCGCGGGCATCACAACATGCTACAGCGCGGGCATCACAACATGCCACAGCGCGGGCATCACAACATGCCACAGCGCGGGCATCACAACATGCCACAGCGCGGGCATCACAACATGCCACAGCGCGGGCATCACAACATGCTACAGCGCGGGCATCACAACATGCTACAGCGCGGGCATCACAACATGCCACAGCGCGGGCATCACAACATGCTACAGCGCGGGCATCACAACATGCTACAGCGCGGGCATCACAACATTCTACAGCGCGGGCATCACAACATGCCACAGCGCGGGCATCACAACATGCCACAGCGCGGGCATCACAACATGCTACAGCGCGGGCATCACAACATTCTACAGCGCGGGCATCACAACATGCCACAGCGCGGGCATCACAACATGCTACAGCGCGGGCATCACAACATGCTACAGCGCGGGCATCACAACATTCTACAGCGCGGGCATCACAACATGCCACAGCGCGGGCATCACAACATGCCACAGCGCGGGCATCACAACATGCCACAGCGCGGGCATCACAACATGCTACAGCGTGGGCATCACAACATGCTACAGCATCACAACATGCTACAGCGCGGGCATCACAACATTCTACAGCGCGGGCATCACAACATGCTAAAAATCAGGGCCTATGTCCCTTAATGTTATGTTTTTGCAAATATTTATCCAGTTGCTGTTTAAACGTCTGTACAGACTAATAAAACCGCATCTGCAGGCAGAGGATTTCACATCCTTATTGTTCTTAGTCAGGGCTCAAGTCATTCAGTAACGCATGGGAACTGAGTTCCTGCATTTTTTTCACAACAGGAACACCCTTCCCATTAGCAGGAGTCCTGCAGGACCAGTGTTTGACTAGAAATCTTGGATGAGTTCTTTCACTTTTTTCCAGGACTTGACCCCTGTTCTTAGTGTAAATAACTCTTTCCTTTGCCTTAGACAAAAACTCCTTTCTTCCAGTCTAAGGGGGAGATTTATCAAAACCTCTGAAGAGGAAAAGTTGCTCAGTTGCCCATAGCAACCAATCAGATCGCTTCTTTCATTTGTAAAAAGGCCTTGGTTGCTATGGGCAACTGGTCAACGTTTCCTCTGGACAGGTTTTGATAAATCTCCCACTAAATGTGTGACCGTGTCCTATGTGTCGTCCTGTTTATGTAAACATTCTAATATATTATACCTAAACTGCTTAAAATGTCTTATGATCTTTGTAATATTGATAGATCTGTTTAAACATATCCTATCTGTCCGCAGGGAAAATCTCTGTGTGGACAGCCGTCTCCTAGATGGCTCAGTGTTCCGTGCGGTGTCTGCAGAAAGACAAACTACCGGTGTACTGCTTTGTCACAGAGCAGTGTAGGCTTCACAGTCAGCCTCCTGTCACTCATACAGCAGTGTACATGGCTCCAGAACCAGCCTCCTGTCACTCATACAGCAGTGTACATGGCTCCAGAACCAGCCTGCCCCTCATACAGCAGTGTACATGGCTCCAGAACCAGCCTGTCACTCATACAGCAGTGTACATGGCTCCAGAACCAGCCTGTCACTCATACAGCAGTGTACATGGCTCCAGAACCAGCCTGTGACTCATACAGCAGTGTACATGGCTCCAGAACCAGCCTCCTGTCACTAATACAGCAGTGTACATGGCTCCAGAACCAGCCTCCTGTCACTCATAGAGCAGTGTACATGGCTCCAGGACCAGCCTCCTGTCACTCATACAGCAGTGTACATGGCTCCAGAACCAGCCTGTCACTCATACAGCAGTGTACATGGCTCCAGAACCATCCTCCTGTCACTCATACAGCAGTGTACATGGCTCCAGAACCAGCCTGTCCCTCATACATCAGTGTACATGGCTCCAGAACCAGCCTGCCCCTCATACAGCAGTGTACATGGCTCCAGAACCAACCTGCCCCTCATACAGCAGTGTACATGGCTCCAGAACCAACCTGCCCCTCATACAGCAGTGTACATGGCTCCAGAACCAGCCTGCCCCTCATACAGCAGTGTACATGGCTCCAGAACCAGCCTGTCACTCATACAGCAGTGTACATGGCTCCAGAACCAGCCTGTCACTCATACAGCAGTGTACATGGCTCCAGAACCAGCCTGTCACTCATACAGCAGTGTACATGGCTCCAGAACCAGCCTCCTGTCACTAATACAGCAGTGTACATGGCTCCAGAACCAGCCTCCTGTCACTAATACAGCAGTGTACATGGCTCCAGAACCAGCCTCCTGTCACTAATACAGCAGTGTACATGGCTCCAGAACCAGCCTGTCACTAATACAGCAGTGTACATGGCTCCAGAACCAGCCTGTCACTAATATAGCAGTGTACATGGCTCCAGAACCAGCCTGTCATTCATACAACAGTGTACATGGCTCCAGAACCAGCCTCCTGTCACTCATACAACAGTGTACATGGCTCCAGAACCAGCCTCCTGTCACTCATACAGCAGTGTACATGGCTCCAGAACCAGCCTGTCACTAATACAGCAGTGTACATGGCTCCAGAACCAGCCTGTCTCTAATACAGCAGTGTACATGACTCCAGAACCAGCCTGTCACTAATACAGCAGTGCACATGGCTCCAGAACCAGCCTCCTGTCACTAATACAGCAGTGTACATGGCTCCAGAACCAGCCTGTCATTCATACAACAGTGTACATGGCTCCAGAACCAGCCTCCTGTCACTCATACAACAGTGTACATGGCTCCAGAACCAGCCTGTCACTAATACAGCAGTGTACATGGCTCCAGAACCAGCCTGTCACTAATACAGCAGTGTACATGACTCCAGAACCAGCCTCCTGTCACTCATACAGCAGTGTACATGGCTCCAGAACCAGCCTCCTGTCACTCATACAGCAGTGTACATGGCTCCAGAACCAGCGTCCTGTCACTCATACAGCAGTGTACATGGCTCCAGAACCAGCCTGTCCCTCATACAGCAGTGTACATGGCTCCAGGACCAGCCTCCTGTCACTCATACAGCAGTGTACATGGCTCCAGAACCAGCCTCCTGTCACTCATACAGCAGTGTACATGGCTCCAGAACCAGCCTCCTGTCACTCATACAGCAGTGTACATGGCTCCAGAACCAGCCTCCTATCACTCATACAGCAGTGTACATGGCTCCAGAACCAGCCTCCTGTCACTCATACAGCAGTGTACATGGCTCCAGAACCAGCCTCCTGTCCCTCATACAGCAGTGTACATGACTCCAGAACCAGCCTGTCCCTCATACAGCAGTGTACATGGCTCCAGAACCAGCCTGTCCCTCATACAGCAGTGTACACGGCTCCAGAACCATCCTCCTGTCACTCATACAGCAGTGTACATGGCTCCAGAACCATCCTCCTGTCACTCATACAGCAGTGTACATGGCTCCAGAACCAGCCTCCTGTCACTCATAGAGCAGTGTACATGGCTCCAGGACCAGCCTCCTGTCACTCATAGAGCAGTGTACATGGCTCCAGAACCAGCCTCCTGTCACTCATAGAGCAGTGTACATGGCTCCAGGACCAGCCTCCTGTCACTCATAGAGCAGTGTACATGGCTCCAGGACCAGCCTCCTGTCACTCATACAGCAGTGTACATGGCTCCAGAACCAGCCTCCTGTCACTCATAGAGCAGTGTACATGGCTCCAGGACCAGCCTCCTGTCACTCACAGAGCAGTGTATATGGCTCCAGGACCAGCCTCCTGTCACTCATACAGCAGTGTACATGACTCCAGAACCAGCCTGTCCCTCATACAGCAGTGTACATGGCTCCAGAACCAGCCTGTCCCTCATACAGCAGTGTACATGGCTCCAGAACCAGCCTGTCCCTCATACAGCAGTGTACACGGCTCCAGAACCAGCCTGTCCCTCATACAGCAGTGTACATGGCTCCAGAACCAGCCTCCTGTCACTCATAGAGCAGTGTACATGGCTCCAGAACCAGCCTCCTGTCACTCATACAGCAGTGTACATGGCTTCAGGACCAGCCTCCTGTCACTCATACAGCAGTGTACATGGCTTCAGGACCAGCCTCCTGTCACTCATAGAGCAGTGTACATGGCTCCAGGACCAGCCTGTCACTCATACAGCAGTGTACATGGCTCCAGAACCAGCCTGTCCCTCATACAGCAGTGTACATGGCTCCAGAACCAGCCTCCTGTCCCTCATACAGCAGTGTACATGGCTTCAGGACCAGCCTCCTGTCACTCATAGAGCAGTGTACATGGCTCCAGGACCAGCCTGTCACTCATACAGCAGTGTACACGGCTCCAGAACCAGCCTGTCCCTCATACAGCAGTGTACATGGCTCCAGAACCAGCCTGTCACTAATACAGCAGTGTACATGGCTCCAGAACCAGCCTGTCCCTCATACAGCAGTGTACATGGCTCCAGAACCAGCCTCCTGTCCCTCATACAGCAGTGTACATGGCTTCAGGACCAGCCTCCTGTCACTCATAGAGCAGTGTACATGGCTCCAGGACCAGCCTCCTGTCACTCATACAGCAGTGTACATGGCTCCAGGACCAGCCTCCTGTCACTCACAGAGCAGTGTAGGCGTGGCTCCAGGACCAGCCTCCTGTCACTCACAGAGCAGTGTAGGCGTGGCTCCAGGACCAGCCTCCTGTCACTCACAGAGCATTGTAGGTGTGACAGCCTCCTGTCACTCACATAAAGTAGGTGCGGCCCCAGAGCCAGGCTCTCAGGCTGGGAGTTGTAGTTGTGAGTGACATTTCTGTTCTGTATAGTGCTAGTGATCTGCTGAGCTCCATCAGGGAAAGGGACAGCTGCTCTTACAAGTATAATTTACCTTATGTCAATGAGCTTATAAAACAAATCCCAGGCCCTGTAGAACTACAAGTCCCAGCCACCTATGACACGCTACATAATACAGTGTATTCTGGGAGTTGTAGTTTTGCATCTAATTGAGGAATCACTGCATTACAATTGAGGCGCGTTACAGGGCGCCCTCTGACGTCATCCCGCACTCACACTTCCCTTGCGTGCCCCTGCCCCGCCTCCAACCGGCGTTTTGTTCTGGAAGCTTCAGGCTGTGACAGGGGAGGCTGCAGAATCCGTTGTCATCCTCCGCCCAGTTACTTGTACCGGGACCCGTACACCCCCAGCCTAAGCTTCACCACCCGTTATGCCGGATAAGTCCGCTCCTAAAGTCATGGCGGCGACCCCCGCCTCAGCATCGGGTAAAGGCAGTGGAGGGGACGGCAGGATGAGAGGATCTTACCAGGACCGGGACAAGCCGGCTCAGATCCGCTTCAGCAATATCTCCGCCGGGAAAGGTACATGCTGTAGGCCGCGGAAGAACACCATCTGTTCTGGAACTACATCTCCCAGCATTCTGACCGCTATTGTCAGTTATAAAGCATTGTAGGGTACGCTGGGAATTGTAGTTTCATTTTTAAACAGCTCATGGATGCTTCATGGTTATATATTGATATGACAGTGAATGGGGGCTGTTCTGGGTATAGGGGTCCCCCAAGGCTGATTTGGTGGGGATAGGGGTCCCCCAAGGCTGATTTGGTGGGGATAGGGGTCCCCCAAGGCTGATGTGGTGGGGATAGGGGTCCCCAAGGCTGATGTGCCCTAATTTGGAGTTACCCTAAGAAGGGGGCAGAGCTTCCTAGCACATGTTTACTATGAGGTCCTGACTATAGTGCTGCAGAGCAATGAATGGATGCTGCTATGTGCTCATCCCTATTGTCAGGCTGTCTATACCAGTGTGCCTCCAGCTGTTGCAAAACTACAATTCTCAGCATGCTGGGAATTGTAGTTTTGCAACAGCTTGAGGCACACTGGTTGGGAAACACTGGTCTATAGACTTGTACTGTATAGAATAGTGTGCCCCTAGCTGTTGCCAAACTATCACTCCCAGCTAAGGCCCCTTTCACACTATAAAGTTGTTCTGTTAAAAGACCCGTTATAAACATCCGTTAGAAAAGCCTTAAAGGAGAACTCCGGAATAGGAAAATTATCGGCCATACTGCCGGTAGTAAAAAAAAAAAAAAAAAAAAAAAAAAAAAAAAGTACATACCTTACTTCGCTCCCCCAGTAACCGTGTTCGGCCTCTGCCGTCATCCTCTTCCTGGTTGCTGGCGGCCGGCGAGTCATACTGCGCTCAGCCAATCACCGCAGCGAAGACCCGACTCGGCCGGCGATAGGCTGAGCGGCAGTGTATCAGGACTTTGCTGCATCCGGTGATTGGCTGAGCGCAGTATGACTCGCCGGCAACCAGGAAGAGGAGTGCGGCGGAGGCCAGAGCGGGTTATCGGAGGCTCCGGGGGAGCGAAGGAAGGTATGTACCTGTTTGTTTTTATACTACTGGCAGTATGTAGGATAATTTTCCTATTCCAGAGTTCTTTAAAAATGGATGTTAAATGGCCGTTACAAAATCCCATTTAAGTCTATGGGATTTTTTGCTAATCCGTTATAGCCCCTCATGAATAACGGACAAAAAAATGGCACATGCACAAATTTTTCTTCCGTCACAAGAAACGGGTAAATGAACAGCCGTTATTTTTAACATTGAAGTCTTTGGCAAACGAATGAGCCTTTGTCATCCATTTGCACCTGTTTTATAATATCCGTTATTACTTCTGAGCATGAGAGGGGACACCAGCAGACTCCTGCAGTGCTACTACTACTCCTATAATGGAACAGACTTGTTTCCATGATGGGAGTAGTAATTCCCCAGCTGCGGGAGTCTGCCAGTGGCTGGGGAGGCTACATCATTGTTTGTACTACAACCCCCGTCATGGAACAATCTCTGTTCCATGATGGGGGGGTTGTAGTACAGGGGCTGAGGGATTGATTGCACCGGGTATCACTTGAGACCCATGCGATCAGAAGTTATTAAACAGGGGAGCAGATGGTATGCTCTGCTCCCCTGCGATGTACAGTGTGCTTTTACTTTCTTTTTTAAATTCCCCACCAGGAGCCCTGAATGGCCGGTACAGAGCAGCCATTCAGGGCTCCCCGCGGGGTTTTTAAACTTCAGTGTGCCTTACTGTATAATCACATTCCCCCTTAAAGCGCAACTGTGCCGCGCTGTCCTACCGCCAAAGTATTTTTGGCAGCAGCCCTCAGACGCAATCTCTGCTCGCTGAATTCAGCTAACGGAGATTCCGCAGTGTGAACACACCCTTAGCTTTTTTTTTTTTTTTTTTTTTTCCCGTTGCGGTTCCATTGTTGCTGCTTGTAAACAGATTACAAACGGTTGTAAAACAATCCCATTGTCAATGGGATTTGTTTTTATTTTTTTTTTTACAATCCTTTCACATCCGTTTACACCCATCTGCGCTCATTTCGTTTTTTTTTTTATTTTTTTATGGGAGAAAATATGGTGCATGCAGTATTTTTTCTCCCGTCCAAAAAACGGAAGAAAAAACGGATACAGTAAATTTAACATTGAAGTCTATGGAAAACGGATGAGCCTTTAATGTCATCCATTTGCATCTGTTTTATCAATATATTTTTTGATCTTTTTTTACTTCTGAGCATGCTCAGAACAAAAAATATATTTTTTTGTTTATTAACTGAACAATAACAGATACTAATGGATACAAATGGATAACATCCGTTTGCATCCATTATTGTCCGTTTTGATCATTGATGGGAGAAGAATGGGATGGGTGTAGACGGCTGTGTGAACGCATCCTTACTCCGGAGGAAATGCCTTGCAGTTGTCTGAATATGAAAACTATTGACACAGCACAATTCCTTACTGAGTCCCTTTAGCAGGCGGCTTTGGGATGGTCCTGTACCAGAGTGGGATGTTATATACTTTTTACCCATATTCACATGTAGCATGGCGGCTGTGGATATCTAGAACAGATTTCTGAAGTTTTTTTTTTTTTTTTTTGTAGCTGTTGCTGATGCCGTTAGAACCAGCCTTGGACCAAAGGGCATGGACAAAATGGTAAGATCCAGGTGACTCTTGTGTTCTAAGTCCTTACTTTTTGCGCATGACGTAGTTATTGAGATGTTTTGTTTTTATCCTTATTTATCATTGAAGATTCAAGATGGTAAAGGAGATGTGACCATTACAAATGATGGCGCCACCATCCTGAAGCAAATGCAAGTCCTGCACCCAGCAGCAAAGATGGTAAGTCAGCTTCAGTATTGAATGTTGGGTGTCTATAAAACTGGATTTGTGTTTTAAACTTATTTTTTTTAAAGCAGACCTATCAGGTGTAAGTAAGCACAAGAGCCCAGGGAAGTCCTGCCCTGTCCTCTTCACCTAGGGGGCTGCCAGTCAGATGGGGATGGAGGATGCAAGTGGGCAGTAATGGAGGACATGGCCTGGACTTACCAGGGGGTACCAAATGGTTTATATCTCGGTGCTGGAAAGGGCTTTATTTACCCCCCTATCTTTCTTGAGAGGTGCACTTTAAGTTCACACACGCGGATTTTCAGTGTATTTTACGCTGCAGATCCGCTGGTGAAGGCCTGCTCTATGCTGGCTTTACATGTGCCTGCTCGTAGTGACAATACGCTGCTACCAGCAGGCACACTGTGATGTGCGAGTCCCAGTATACTCTCACATCGCGGGAGCTCTCTGCCTAGCTCAGAGCAGGGAGAGCGGCCACCATGTGCTACCAGCAGGCACATATAAAGCCAGCATAGAGTGGGGCCTTCACCAGCGGATCTGCGGCTAAATACGCTGCGAAAGTCAGTGCGTGTGAACGTACCCTAAAGTCGTATTCCCATCTTAGCTAATGTAGTTAGAGACTTATCCCATATCTACAGTAGGGGGTGGGTATGTGCCTGAACAGAGGGGTTTCGACTATAAATGTGTATATATATAATCTGTGTCCAACAACTGGAGAAAAAAGGCAGGAATATCAGGAGAGGGAAGCAAATTAACTGAATGTAAAAATATTTAATTATGACGTGCCCTACAAGTTTAATGTTAGTTGAGATGCGAATACTACTTTAGGGTAGGGCCACATGTAGCACATCTGCAGCATATTTGACCCGATGACCATCCCTTGAGTTAGCCCCTTGCTGTGCCCGTGTGTCCTGTCTGCTCGTAGCAGCAATCCGCCACTGCAAGCAAATACACAGGGATCGTTTTTGCATATGCAGTTTACTCCCAGACATTGTGCCCGCTCTCGCTCTAGAGCAGGGGGAGTGGCCGTGATGTCTGTGTGTGTCTGCTCGTAGCGCCAGATTGCTGCAACAAGCAGACACGTGGGCACAGCAGGGGGTTCACTCTAGGGACGGTTATCGGCGTATCCGCAGCGTCAAATACGCTAGGGATGCGCTGCTTGTGACCCTAATGGGGTTCTCCACCCTTAGACATCTTATCCCTATCCAAAGGAAAGGGGTTAAAATGCCTGATTGTAAAGGTTCCAGCCGCTGGGGACCCCCACGATCTCCCTGCTGCACTTGGAGTTTTTTTAGAACGTCGGGTGCAGCCCCGGAGGCTTGTGACGTCACGACCATGCCCCCTCAATGCAAGTCTATGGGAGGGGGCGTCCCGCACCCTCCCATAGACTTGAATTGAGGGGGCATGGCCGAGACGTCGCGAGCGGGGCGCGGCTGTGACGTCACGAGCCTCCGCATCGCATTGCCAGTCATCTATCATGGAGCAAAGTTTTCTCCGTGCA
Source organism: Hyla sarda (assembly GCF_029499605.1). Lineage (NCBI taxonomy): Eukaryota > Metazoa > Chordata > Amphibia > Anura > Hylidae > Hyla > Hyla sarda. The sequence goes on from NC_079191.1 coordinate 393,182,248, forward strand.
CCGTATGTCTGGGGTGCCGCAGCCAAGATCACGGGGGTCCTCACCGGCGAGACCTTTGGATAAGGGATAAGATGTCAAGGGGCGGAGTACCCCTTTAAGATATGTTTTCCGTCAGTGACTTTTTTTTTTTTTTTTACTGAGCTATAATGAGGTTAAGGGTATGTTCACAGTTTTTCCACACTTATATGTAAAATCAGGTCCAAGTCTCTATGGAAATCCCCTATGAAGACTTTTATCTGACACAGGTTTGAAACATACATGGCAGATTTGTAAGATGCCCCTTCTTGGTGCAGAATCCACATCTGGTAACCTGAACCATTAAATGGGCTCATTCACCACATAGAAATCTGTCACAAATCCAAGGATCTACCTCAGACTTAGATTGAAAAATGCATTGTATGAACATGAGCCAATATTGTTCCCCCGACTGAGCTGCAGCTGTAAAATGAAAGGGGTTGTCTCTGTCTCTGATGCTGCGTCTCCTTTTAATCTGATATAACCAATTGAGTAATAACCTGAGATTTGTATCTTGGTTGTGCGCTCAGTGCCGGCTGTGATGATCCTCTCGCTGCCCCTGTGCCCCTTCTCGTACAAATATCTTGTCTTCATGTTTGTTTTCCAGTTGGTTGAATTATCCAAGGCTCAAGATATTGAAGCTGGAGATGGCACAACATCTGTGGTGGTCATTGCTGGTGCCCTCCTTGATGCCTGCTCTAAGTTGTTGCTAAAAGGTAGTTATTAGCATTAGTATAATTTTTAAAGGCCACCTTCTAGCAAGCTAGCGGGTGAAACATAGGGGGCATTGGTAAAGTGGGAATAATGAATTATAACAAGTCCTACACAGTGAGCGCTTCCACTCAGGATCTAGATAAGTGTTTCCCAACCAGGGTGCCTCCAGCTGTTGCAAAACTACAACTCCCAGCATGCCCGAAAGGCTGTCCGGGCATGCTGGGAGTTGTAGTTTTGCAACAGCTGGAGGCACCCTGGTTGGGAAACACTGATCTAGATGATCCCGTTAACTGACCCATCAATAGAATGTTCCTAAATTGCTCGAATCTTTTTTTGTAACACTTGGCATTCTATGTGGAGAAAATGCAGTCTTTGAGCTGGACTCCCATATTGTTGAGTGGATTAGGCAGTGGCTGAGTGACAGACAACAGAGGGTTGTAGTCAATGGAGAATATTCAGAGCAAGGTCTTGTCACCAGTGGGGACCTCAGGGATCTGTACTGGGACCAATATTGTTTAATATCTTTATCTGTGATTTTGCAGAGGATCTCTATGGTCAGGTATTGGTCTTTTTGATGATGACACAAAAATTTGTAGCAGGTTTGATGTTTGATGTTCCTGGAGGGATATGCCAAATGGAAAACTATTTAGGTAAACTAGAAGAATGGTCAGAACTCTGGACACTGACATTTAAAGACAACGTATTGTGTAAGAAAACTTATCCTCTATCCGAAGGATAGGGGATAGGTTTTAGATCTCCTGTTTGGAGCCCCGGCTCTCCTTTACAGCGGCATGTCACGCCTCCTCTATATAGCTCTATGGGAGAACCAAAGATTGCCAAACGGCTCTCCCATAGAGCTATCTGGATGGGGCGTAATGTGCTGCTGTGAAAGAGAGCCGGGGCTCCAAACAGGAGAAGGCGGGGGGTTCCTGTGCTCGGACCCCTGCCATATAAAACTTATCACCTATCCTTCAGATAGGGGGTACGTTTTCTTACATGATACTTCTCCTTGTGGATAAGTGCAAGATAATGCACCTTGGATGTAAAATATAGAATATGTGATACAGTCCTAACCTCAGTATCTGAGGAAAGGAATTTAGGGGTCATCATCTCAGAAGACTTTAAAGATAGGCAGACAATGTAATAGAACAGCGGGAAATGGTAGCAGAAAGCTTGGTGTATAAGGAGAGGTATTAGCAGTAGAGGGAAGTGATCATGGGTGTATAGGGAAAGGTATTAGCAGTAGAGGGAAGTGATCATGGGTGTATAGGGAAAGCTATTAGCAGTAGAGGGAAGTGCTCATGGTTGTACAGTATAGGGAGAGGTATTAGTAGTTAAGAGGGAAGTACTCATGGGTGTATAGGGAGAGATATTAGCAGTAGAGGGAAGTTCTCATGGGTGTATAGGGAGAGGTATTAGCAGCAGAAAGAGAGAAGAGCTCATGTCGCTGTATAAAGCATAAGCGAGAGTTTAGAGAAGATACTAAACTAGTACATGGATTGCAGGATAAAACTTATCAGGAAAGGTTAAAGGACCTTAACATGTTTTAAAGAAAGAAGACAGAGGAGATATGATAGAAACTTTTCTAAACATGAAGGGCATTAACACGTAAAGGAGAAGAGGAGACTTAAAAGAAACTCCCACAAGAGGACATAGTTTTATATTAGAGGAGAAATGTTTCTGCAGTAATATCAGGAAGTATTTATTTTACTGAGTAGTGGATGCATGGAATAGCCTTCCTGCAGAAGTGGTCGCTGCAAATACAGTGAAGGAGTTTAAACATGCATGGGATAAGCATAAGGCTATCCTTCATATAAGATAGGGATAAGCATAAGGCTATCCTTCATATAATATAGAGATACGCATAAGTCTATCCTTCATATAAGATAGGGCCAGGGAATATTGATAGGATTCAGAATATTGGGCAGACTAGATGGGCCAAATGGTTCTTATTTGCTGATACATTCTATGGGGGAGATTTATTAAAACCTGTCAGATAAAATTTTGCCCATAGCAACCAATCGGATCCCTTTTTTAAATTTTTTGAAAGGTCTCTGAAAAATGAAAGAAGCAATCTGATTGGTTGGTCTGGGCAACTCAGCAAATTTTCCTCTGGACAGGTTTTGATAACTCCTCCCCCCTATGTTCTTAAGTTTCCCAATAATATAAAAGGCATATCTGGCACCTACTTTAAAGGGAAGTTGTCACTAATTTTATGCGTCGGAAACCACGGACAGCATGAAACTGCAGGGAGTGTGATCCTGAAATGTCCCATTGACTAGTTACCCGGGTCCTGGCAGCTTATTTTATTTTTTTTTTCTTTCTAGTGTTGGGATTGTGCTCCCTGCACCAGTTTTATGCCATGTCTTTCTCTGTGTAATGTCTTGGTCCTTCTTCCTTGTAGGTATACATCCCACCACTATTTCTGAGTCCTTCCAGCTGGCTGTAGACAAAGGAATTGAAATTCTAAGCAGCATTGCCCAACCTGTGGAGCTAAGCGACCGAGAAACCTTACTGAACAGCGCAACCACATCGCTGAACTCGAAGGTATTTTCATGTTTCTTGTTTACCATTGAGTAGGAATAAACAATATTCAAATGCTTTAAACAAAAAGGTATAAAAATCAGCATTTATTAAGGATATATCCACTACAGGTTGAAAGCATTTATTGGTTAGAACACATCCCCCTCTTTCTAGGTATTTTTGGCAGTGTAAGGCCCTGTTCACATGGAGTGAAATGTGCTCAATATCAACTCGTGTTTTCCATTAACGCGCATTTGTCAGGCGCTAGAACGCACAACTGGCGGGAACTAGAACTTCTCTGCAATGTGCCGTCTCATAGGTGGCAATGCATTTCCGAGAAAAATATGCAAAAAGTCTATATACTTTTTGCAGACACTGTAATCGGGATTTCCACAGCAGAAACATCTGCCACGGAAATACCTTTTGTGTGAACAGCGCAGCAGAATGCAATTGAGATCAATGGGAATCTGCTGCAGCGGAATATTCAGGTGGAATTCCGCTGTGTGAACATAGCCTTAGAACAGTGTTTTCCAACCAGGGTGCCTTCAGCTGTTGCAAAACTACAACTCCCAGCATGCCCGGACAGCCTTCGGCTGTCCGAGCATGCTGGGAGTTGTAGTTTTGCAACAGCTGAAGGCCGCCCTGGATGGGAAACACTGTCTTAGAGCAACGTGACAGATGGTACTTTTCATATATCTGTGGTGCCAAGTCAGAGGAGTTCGCAAGTCTCTGAGGTGCTGAGGACCGGAACAGCTCCTCATTTCCCCATCTGTCCCTGCTTTGTCAGTCAGCTGGAAGCCGGGCCCTGACTGTTAAGCAAGTAGGAATAAGGATGGGAGGAAGAATGAAGAGACCTTCCAGTCCTCGGCACTTTAAGGTCTTGAGAACTCCTCCTGGCACCAGAGAATAAAAGCATTTTTGTACTTTATGGAAGCACAGACGGATATATGTGGACGTCTCCTTGTACTGACAGATATCTTACATTGTCAGCAGTTTGGAACATGAATTGCAGCTGACTCTCCTGTTTATATCCTTTTTAAGGCAGAGAAAATGTTTACATAGATATGTGTAGAGATTAAAGGAGATCATGGGGGGCCCCCAGCGGTCAGACCCACCGTGATCAGCTACTTATCCCCTAATATGGGGGGATAAGTCAATTCTGGCTGCAGTACCCCTTTAAAGGACATCTGCACCCTAAAGGGGGTAAGTGATTGGGAGAGGCGGGGATGCAGCATTCGTGCCTCCCCCATAGAGCTGTATATGGAGGGGGCGTACCGTCAACCTCAGTGAGGTCAATGCTACACGCATAAGCCGCAGCACAGCGCCGCAATGTCGGGGCCCTTTTCGGGAGATAGCAGGGGGGTCCCAGCAGTCGGACCCCCTGCGATCAAACACTTATCCCGTATCCTGTCGATAGGGGATAAGTGTATTTAAGTTGCAGATGTCCTTTAAGAAATGTGTACAGAGAGGCACCCCCCTAATAGAGTAAGACAATTGACTGCTATGGCCGCAGCATCACAATGATGTGGAGTCAGGGGCTTGTGCTGTGGCTTTTATCCCACTTTGAACATCACCATGCTAGAGCACAGGATTTCAGTATGTCTGTTCACTTTTCTTGTCATGTTATGAAATAGACCTGTATTATAAAGGCATTCAGTTACATGTTCCTTTTGTTTCCTGCAGGTCGTCTCCCAGTATTCCAGCTTGCTTGCGCCAATGAGTGTGGATGCTGTAATGAAAGTGATTGATCCATTGACAGCAAACAGCGTTGATCTTCATGACATCAAAATAGTCAAGAAACTTGGGTACGACTTGTTAGTGGGTTGCAGTAGAGTTTAATGTTTTCCATGCGCTTGTGAAGCATTGAAGTCTGGTCTTTATGCCCCTAGATGGGTTATGGCTCTGGTGATAGTAGATGACACCATTTGGCCTGCTGGTAGTGCTGTATAGAAAGCGCTGATATAGGCAGAAGGTTTATGCACAGACTATGGTGGAGATTTACCAAAACCTGTCCAGAGGAAAAGTTACCCAGTTGCCCATAGCAACCAATCAGATCGCTTCTTTCATTTTTAACAAGGCCTCTGCAAAATAAAAGACGCGATCTGATGCAACTTTTCCTCTGGACAGATTTTGCTAAATCTCCAGCTATATGTTCAGAAATAGCACTTTGGTACGCAACATGCACAAAAATAAACGCTACAGCGTGCCCCCTCTTTTCAGTTGAAATTCGTGCAGCAGTTCACCCAGAATTGGGGCATGTATGGTTTTGTTTGTTTTAAATGTATATTCTTCCAAAATGCCTCAAGAAATGACATGTTACTTATTCCAAACGTATCACTGGGAAAAGTGCTGGCTACAATTTAGCCCCATTGAATGGACCTAATTTACAGTCATGAAAGGTAGTAAAATGTGACCAATCCAATGCTACCCTACCCGGGAAGGAAAAATATTCTATATGAATTTAGCTTTCACCTCTAAATCATAGTCTGTGAGAGGAGACCTGTAGGTGCATTGTAAACAGAGGGCAAAACTACTGGATAGAACTGTACACAGAGCAACTTAGGCCCTGAACAAAGCCAATATGCCCACTAAGATGGGGCCTAATAAGCTGCCTGTCAATATATCACTGACAAACATAATACACTGCAGTATACAAGCACAACAGATAGTTCTAACAGCTGGAGGCACATTATGGGTCGGGTCACCGGCAGATCCGCAGCGTAAAATACGCTACGTATCAGTTACTTGTGACCCTACCCTAAAGGAATACTGTAGTGCAATATAACTTATCCCCTATCTGAAGGATAGGGGATAAGTTATAGATTGCACGGGGTCCGACTGCTGAGACCCCCGGGATCTCCTGTACGTGGCTGCAACAGTATGCTGGAAGGGGGCGTTCCGTCTCCATATGATGCTGCAGCCGGCACTCCACCCCCCCCCCCCCCCCCCCCCCTCCATGTATCCCTGCTGAGGACGAGACGGTGCTTCCTGCAGACTGCAGATCGCTGGACAATTCAGCCCAGCGATCTGCAGCGATTCCGGGTCAATCGGGTCTCCGGTGACCCGGAATTACTGGCTGATCGGGGCCGTCTCTGACTGCCCCGAACAGCCATAGCCAGCAGGGGTGAGGTGGCACTGGTGCCACCTCATGATTGCCCTGATTTGTTGGACGGTTTACCGACCGACCAATCAGGGCGCCTGCTGCGGGTGTCACTCCCGCAACCCGCTCCGCCCCTCTTCCGGAGGATGTGAGCGGGTGCGGGACGTGGACCCCGGGAGCTGGGGACCCCGATCCCCCGGCGTCAATGTTTGGATCGGGGCCCCAGGAGCGGCGGCGGCGAGGGACTGACCTGTGTCCTGGAGCAGCAGCAGGAGGTGAGTGACAGCCTCCTGCCGTTGCTTAGCAACAGCTCCCAGCATGCAAAAATGGCATGCTGGGAGCTGTAGTTATGCAACAGCAGGAGGCAGACAACCACAACTCCCAGCATTCCCTTATAGGCATGCTGAGACTTATAGTTTTGCAACAGCTGGAGGCACATTTTTTTCTTTGGAAAAGTGTACCTTCAGCTGTTGTATAACTAAAACTCCCAGCTTGCACAAACAGCTAAAGTGCATGCTGGGAGTTGTAGTGGTGCATCTGCTGGTTGCATAACTACAACTCCCAGCATGCCCGTTGGCTGTCAGTGACTGCTGAGAGTTGTAGTTTTGCAACAGCTGAAGGCACAATGGTTGTGAAACACACAGTTAGGTCACAAACTCAGTGATACATAACCAGTGTGCCTACAGCTGTTGCAAAACTAAAACTCTCAGCATGTACAGTCTGTCAGCGCATGTTGGGAGTTGTAGTTTTGCGACAGCTGGATGTTCTCCCCCCCCCCCCCCCAAATGTGAATGTACAGGGGCGGAGGTTTACAGCAAGTATCCGGCTGCAAGTTTGAGCTGTGGCAAATTTTCTGCCGCAGCTCAAACTGCCAGCGAGAAACTACTGTGAACCCCCGCCCGTGCGACTGTACCCTAAAAACCCTACACTACACTAACACACAATAAAATAAAAAGTAAAAAACACTACATATACACATACCCCTACACAGCTCCCCTCCCCAATAAAAATGAAAAAACGTCTGGTACACCACTGTTTCCAAAACGGAGCCTCCAGCTGTTGCAAAACTACTCCCAGTATTACCAGACAGCCACTGACTGTCCAGGCATGCTGGGAGTTTTAAAACAGCTGGAGGCACCCTGTTTGGGAATCACTGGCGTAGAATTCCCCTATGTCCACCCCTATGCAATCCCTAATTTAGGCCTCAAGTGTGCATGGTGCTCTCACTTTGGAGCCCTGTCGTATTTCAAGGCAACAGTTTAGGGTCACATATGGGGTATCGCCGTACTCGGGAGAAATTGTGTTACAAATTTTGGGGGCTATTTTCTGCTTTTACCCTTTTTAAAAATGTAAAATTTTTGGGAAAACAAGCATTTTAGGTAAAAAAAAAAAATTTTTTTTTTTAGTTTTTACATATGCAAAAGTTGTGAAACACCTGTGGGGTATAAAAGTTCACTTAACCCCTTGTTACGTTCCCCGAGGGGTCTAGTTTCTAAAATAGTATGCCATGTGGGTTTTTTTTTTTTTTTGCTGTTTTGACACCCTATGGGCTTCCTAAAGGTGACATGTCCCCCAAAAACCATTTCAGAAAAATGTTCTCTCCAAAATCCCCTTGTCGCTCCTTCCCTTCTGAGCCCTCTACTGTGCCCGCCGAACACTTTACATAGACATATGAGGTATGTCCTTACTCGAGAGAAATTGGGCTACAAATATAAGTATACATTTTCTCCTTTTACCACTTGCAAAAATTCAAAAATTGGGTCTACAAGAACATGCGAGTGTAAAAAATGAAGATTTTGAATTTTCTCCTTCACTTTGCTGCTATTCCTGTGAAACACCTAAAGGGTTAAAATGCTTACTGAATGTCATTTTGAATACTTTGGGGGGTGTAGTTTTTATAATGGGGTCATTTATGGGGTATTTCTAATATGAAAGCCCTTCAAATCCACTTCAAATCAGAATTGGTCCCTGAAAAATATTGAGTTTGAAAATTTTGTGAAAAATTGGAAAATTGCTGCTGAACTTTGAAGCCCTCTGATGTCTTCCAAAAGAAAAAACTCGTCAATTTTACGACGCAAACATAAAGTAGACATATTGTATATGGGAACCAAAAAAAATGTATTTGTAAGACATTTTCCTTACAAGCAGAGAGCTTCAAAGTTAGAAAAATGCTAAAATTTCTAATTTTTCATCAAATTTACGGATTTTCACCAAGAAAGGATGCAAGTTACCACAAAAATTTACTACTATGTTAAAGTAGAATGTCCCGAAAAAACAATCTTTGAATCAGAATAACTAAAAGCATTCCAGAGTTATTAATGTTTAAAATGACAGTGGTCAGATGTGCAAAAAAACGCTCTGGTCCTTGAGGCCAAAATGGGCTTGGTCCTGAAGGGGTTAAAGTGGCATACACACTCAAAGGCTCAAGGTTATAGAATCAATGAATGAATGTATATATAATGAGGGGGAAATAAAATTATATAGATATATATAGATAGATATAGATATAGATATAGATATAGATATAGATATAGATATATATATATATATATATATATAGATATATATATATATATATAGATATATTATATGATATTATATGATATTATATGATATTATATAATATTATATAATATAATATAAAAAAAATTTGATAGATTATTTTTTTTTTTATTATATATAAGTAATGCCTTTTATAAACTGTGATTTAAGATATATGCTTCCTGTTGGGTCTCATGGAGTAACTTAGTCTTGTCTTCTCTCTAGTGGAACCATTGATGACTGTGAAATGGTTGATGGTCTTGTGCTGACACAGAAACTGTCAAACACCGGAGTATCCAGGGTGGAAAAGGCAAAGATCGGTCTAATTCAGTTCTGCTTATCTGCTCCAAAAACAGATGTGAGTATAAGGGATTGTATGTATTCCAGCTTTCTAGGTGACTGGTGTATATACATGAATCCATACGCTTAACATAAGCATAGCTGAATCCAATTTGTGACTTGCCTGAGTCGTCTACTACAGTGTTTCCCAACCAGTGTGTCCCCAGCTGGTGCAAAACTACAACTCCCAGCATGCAGGGAATTGTAGTTTTGCAACAGCTGGAGGGATCCAGGATGGAGAAACACTGGTCTACTACTTCCCGAAGTCTAGAATATGTATCTAAGGTGCAATGTAGTAAACACAATGTGACATATTTCCTTTCAGATGGATAACCAGATTGTGGTGTCGGATTATGCACAGATGGACAGAGTTTTAAGAGAAGAACGAGCCTACATTCTCAACCTTGTGAAACAAATCAAGAAGGCTGGCTGCAATGTGCTGCTAATCCAGAAGTCCATTTTAAGGTAAAATTCTGGACAAAATGAACGTTGCAACTCCATTATGTTAAGGAGGATCAGGATAAGAAAAACAGAACTGATTTTTATTTATTTTACATTTTTTTTCCCAAAACAGCGCCACGCCTGTCCTAAGGTTGTGTGTGCGGTAACTTCTTTGAAGTTAATTGAGCTAAGTTGTAATACACCACGCAACCTGTTTTTGGAAGAAATTGGCTCTGTTTTCCTGTTCCTGGATAACCCCTTTAATACAAAACCATTATAATAGCACCATTATAATAGCATTCAAGGTGTATTCCCACTTTGTAAAGTAGTGGCATACCGCTAGGCAATGCCATCAATTTATAGGGGACGGGGGATCTGACATGCAACGTCTCCACTGCACTGAGGGGTCACTTGCTAAAATATGTCCAGTAGGTCCTGAGAGCCTCTGCTGAATGCAGAGAAATGCGTGCAGGAGGCGGGGCTCCGACGGCTTAATTTACATATTCATTGTCTGACTCCACATCCTAGTGAAGTAGAATCAGACATTAAATATGTAAATTGAGTGTGTGTGGAGCCCGGCCTCCTGCACGTTAATCACAGAATTTAGCAGAGGAACTTCTGGAGAACATATCTCAGGACCTACGGGACATATTTTAGTAAGTGACCCCTCATTGGACTCCTTTTCACCCACATTATAACTCAGTGTATTGGGTATAGTGTGGGTGGACAGGCTGACAGTTTTCCTCTCCTTAAGGACTCCGGTGCGTTTCTCCGGTGCTCGCCGGGTGGGGACCAGACTGGGATGCCTGCTGAGATCATTCAGCAGGCATTCCGGCATATCGATGATGGGGGTCCCTCCCCCTGGCAATATCGGCAATCTGCGGCGATTTAGTTTCAAACCGGGATGTCTGCTGAAATCATTCAGCAGACATCCCGTCACATCGCTGAGGGGGGTCCTGAGGCTCCCATATTGGCAATCGCCAGCAAATACAAACTGGGCGATTCCGGGTCAAACGTGAGTGACCAGTGGTGTAATATACATCACAATTCAATCTCCATACTGTACTGGGAGGTGGTAGTGTGTTGTGTTTTTTTTTTTTTTTTTTTTAATAGTTCTATATTTTTGTTTTCTCTGTTAGGTGGTGGGTTAGAGTAGGGCAGGAAGTAAAAGCACACACACACACCAATAAAGTCCCCCCCCCCCACATATATACACTTCACCCCCATTAGAGTAGGGAAATGGCCCGCATTGCATTTTCAGCAGAGGAGGCATATGTCATACTTGCCTCTGTCTCTGAAAGCGCCACAGAGGAAGACCCCACCTTCCTTATTTCCTTGCCCTCCTCATCCTCTTCTGATGATGAGATGTCAAGGCGGCGGAGTCGCCGCCATGTGAGGCCGCAAACATCTTCTCCTGACTGTGCCCCATGCTAGTATGAGTCCTCTTGGCGCTCATACTAGTCAAACTCCCCAGCCAAGTTTACTGGTGCCCCGTTCCAGAGAACTTGTCTGGATTGAGCCGGCAGACCACGAGCCCGTGATTCCTGAGTTTGTTGGCGACTCAGGAATAAAGATTGACCTTGTCGGGTTCACTGAAATGGACGTTCAGGTTTTTTTCTTTTTTTTTTTCATTTTTTTTTTCAGTCACTACTTTGTCAATCTGATGGTTGAGCAGACGAATCTTTACACACATTAGTTTGTTGCTGTCCGGGCTCATTTTTAGCTAGACCCTATGGATGGTACACTGTCAATGCAGCCAAAATGAGGACCTTTTGGGGCCTAGTTAGAAAACCCAGTGTCAGGCAGTACTGGAGCAGGGACGTCCTCTACCAGACCCCGCTCTACAGTATGGCCATGACATGTCCCTGGTTCAAGGCCATTCAGAAATGTTTGCATTATGCCGGTCTAAAACTACTTCAGGGCCAAATTTTGGGAGGCCTATGTCCCTGGGCAGGAGGTCTATATTGATGAGTCTCTTCATCAGCTTTAAGGGGAGACTCAGCTTTCGGCAATACATCCCAACCAAGCGAGAGTGGTATGGCGTGAAGATGTATAAACTTCAGCCTCAGTGTACATTTGCAAGTTTAGAGTATATGAGGGACGAGATTCCCGTATTGAACCCCCAGAATGTCCCCCCACTCTGGCTGTTAGCGGGAAAGTCATTTGGGGCCTTCTGTATCCATTGCAGGATAAAGGTTACCATGTGTACGTGGATAACTTTTACACTAGTATGCAGCTGATCACACCCCTCACCGCGAGATCCACTCTCACTTGTGGGACAGTCCGGAAGAATCAAATAGGCCTTCCTTCCTATCCCCTCCAGACTCCTATCCCCCGGGGTGAGTCCCGTGCCTTTTCCCATGAAAACCTATTGCTGGTCAGGTATAAGGACAAGAGGGATGTCCTTATTCTCACCACAATTAATGGGAACGGCAGCTCACCCGTCGCTATGCGAGGTACCGCGGGACCGGTCCTCAAGCCCGATTGTATTCTGGACTACAATCGGTATATGGGGGGAGTTGATCTCTCTGATAAAGTCCTCAAGCCATATAAAGCCATGCGGAAAACACGGGTATGGTACAAAAAGGTTGCAGTCTACATGGTACAGGTTGCCATGTACAACTCTTTTGTACTGTCCCAGCACGCTGACAACAGGGACATTTCTGCAGTTCCAAGAGGCAGTTCTAAAGGCCCTAATCTTTGGTGACCGCCAAGGAGCGGGCCAGAGCACCTCTGGAACTGTGGGCCCCCGGATCGCCCCCGGCCAACACTTTCAGGGTAAGGTCCCTCACACTGTGAAGAAGGGACGATCCCAAAAAAGTGCAGTGTGTGTCACAGGGTGGGATTCGGAAGGACACCACCACTCGATGTGACACTTGCCCCGATCATCTGGGCCTCTGCATTAATAACTGCTTCAGGGAGTATCACACCATGGATCACTACATTTTTAATCTTTTTCCTTATTTTAACTCCCCAGAATTCTACTCCAATGTACCAGTCCAAAAAAAAAACCTCCCAATACCCCTGATTTCTCCCCCCCCCCCCCATTACACCATGTGAAAATGAAGAATTTTGAGTAACACAATCATTTTAGTGTTAAAAAATTAAAATTTTTCCTTTTCTCGTCCAAGTTCAACGCAAAGTCGTCAAACACCTGTGGGGTGTTAAGGCTCCCTCTACCCCTTGTTACGTTCCTTGAGAGGTTTAGTTTCCCAAATAGTGCCATGTTTATGTTTTTTTTTGCTGTTCTGGCACCATGGGGAGTTGCCAAATCCAACATGCCCCCCATTTTAGCAAAATTCTTTAAAAAGGCCAAATTTTGCGCCTTCTCTTCTTCTCTCCTTCTCCGAGCATTGTAGTGCGCCAGCAGAGCACTTAACGTCCACATATGAAGTATTTCCATACTCAGAAGAAATGGGGTTTTACATCTTGGGGGACATTTTCTCCTATTACACCTTGTGAAAAAAGAGAAATTTGGGGGTAACACCATAATTTTAGTGTTAAAAAATCTAATTATCCATTTTCACATCAACTTCAATGCAAAGTCGTTAAACACCTATGAGGTGTTAAGGAACGTAACAAGGAGTACAAGGAGCCTTGAGGTGTGTAGTTTCCCAATAGTATGCCATTTTTTTTTTTTTTTGCTCCTGTTCTGGCACCATGGAGGCTTCCTAAATGCAACATGGCACCCAAAAACCATGACTGCAAAATTCACTCTCCAAAATCCCACAGTTGCTCTTTCCCTCTTGAGCCATGTTGTGAGCCCGCAGAGCACTTTATGTCAACATATGAGGTATTTCCATACTCCAGAGAAATTGGGGTAAAAATTTTGGGGGGCTTTTTCTCCTTATACCACTTTTAAAAATGAAAAAAATGGCTCTACAAGAACATGTGTAAAAAAAATGCAGTTTTAGATTTTTCTCCTCCGCTTTGCTCCTATTCTTGTGAAAAACCTAAAGGGTTAACAAACTTTCTGAATGTCATTTTGAATACTTTGAGGGGTGCAATTTCTATAATGGGGTCATTTATGGGGTATTTCTAATATGAAGGCCCTTCATATTCACTTTAAACTTAACTGGTCCGTGAAAGATTCAGACTGAAATTTTCATGAAAATTTTGCACATTTCTGCTATACTTTGAAGCCCTTTTTTAATTTCCTCAAAAAGTAAAAACATGTTAACTTTATGATTCGGACATAAAGCAGACATGTTGTATCTGTGAATCAATATATAATTTTATTTGTACGGCAATACAGAAATAGCGTTCGGCACAGCACTACATAAATGTGGCTCTATGGCAAGTTCGTATAAACCTGTGTTGAGGATAGCAACTGCAGTAAATACGGACTGGGGTGCTCAATTCTTGGAAGACAGTCTATATAAATGCAGCAATTAAGAAGATGAATGGCACTCACCAGTTTCGTGATGTAACAAACGTGTTTATTCCATAAAGTGCAACATAGTTACAGGCAAGGCTATAATTTTATTTAGAATGTCCATTTTCCTCACAAGCAAAGTTTCAAAGTTAGAAAAATGCTAAATTTTCAAAAAAAATTCATGACATTTTGGGATTTTTCACCAAGAAAGGATGCAAGTAACGACGAAATGTTACCACTATGTTAAAGTAGAATATGTCACGAAAAAAACAATCTCTGGATCAGAATGAAAAGTAAAAGCATTCCAGAGTTACTAATGCATAAAATGACAGTGGTCAGAATTGCAAAAAAGGGCTGAGTCCTTAAGGTGAAAATGAGCTGAGTCCCTAAGGGGTTAAGCAGCGTAGAAGTCCCAGAAGTTGCACCCCCAACCTATACAGTCATTTTGTGATGCATATCCCAACAATGTGCCACCACTTTCAGATGCGAATACTCCTCTGGCCATGTTCTGTAATTGAAATTAAAGGGGTACTCCGCCCTTGGACATCTTATGCCCTATCCAAAGGATAGGGGATAAGATGTTAGATCGCCGCGGTCCTGCTGCTGGGGACCCCTGGCATTGCTGCTGCAGCACCCCGCTATCATTACTGCACAGAGCGAGTTCGCTCTGCACGTAATGACAGGCAATACAGGGGCCGAAGCATCGTTACGTCACAGCTCCTCCCCTCGTGATGTCACGGCCCGCCCCCTCAATACAAGTCTATGGGAGGGGGCGTGGAGATCGTCACGCCCCCTGCCATAGACTTGCATTAAGGGGACGGGCCGTGATGTCAGGAGGGGCGGAGCCTTGACGTCGCGCTGCTCCGTCCCCTGTATCGCCCGTCATTACGCACAGAGCGAACTCGCTCTGTGCAGCAACGATAGCGGGGGGCTGCTGCGGCGATCCCGGGGCTCCCCAGCAGCAGGACCACGGCGATCTGACATCTTATCCCCAATCCTTTGGATAGGGGATAAGATGTCTAGGGGCGGAGTACCCCTTTAAGAATGCTATTGCATCAGGATAGTATAATTCTGTGGGGAGTGCACCATGGTGGTTATTGTGTTGTCTCTGTAATTTGATCTACACTTCATGGGGTTATTTACTTTGTGGTTCAGTGTTTCCCAACCAGGGTACCTCCCGCTGTTGCAAAACTACAACTCCCAGCAAGGCTGGACAGCCAAAAGCCGACTGCTTGAGAAACACTGCTCTACACCAAGGTTTCCTAACCAGGGTGCCTTCAACTGTTGTAAAACTACAACTCTCAGCATGCCTGGACAGCCTTCGGCTGTCCACGCATGCTGGGAGTTGTAGTTTTGCAACAGCTGGAGGCACCCTGTTTGGGAAATACTGGGTGTGGTCAAAGCACTTTTCTATTATGCATATTACCCTAATATAAGGAGAGTCTTCTTTCTAAATGTATTATTTACATTTATGCATGAAATCATTAGTTTTGCTCGATATTTTATTTTTTAAATGAAATAATGTATTTTAAGATAATATGTTGTACCACCACATGTGTAAATGTCCGAACTGTTAAAATATAAGGTTGGCTAAACCACACAGTCGATGGCGTTCACGTAAAAAAAAATACCAAAGTCCAAAATTGTGCATTTTTGATCACTTCATATACCATAAAAATATTAATGAAAAGCGATCGAAAAGTCCCATTTAAAATAAAAATGGTACCGATAAAACTACAGACCATGGTGCGAAAAATGAGCCTCATACATCCCCATATACAGAAAAATAAAGTTATAAGGATCAGAAGAACACATTTTTAAACCTACAAATTTTGGTGCATGTAGTTAGTATTTTTAGTAGCAAAATAAAATTAAAACCTACATAAATTGGGTGTCCTTGTAACCGTATGGACCTACAAAATAAAGGTAATGTGTCATGTTAACCGAAAAGTGCACTGCGTAGAAACGGAATCCTACAAAATGGCGTTTAGTTTTTTAGTTTTTTTTTTTTTTTTACCCCATAAATAAATGAATGTGTGTATATTTTGTTATTAAATGATTGAGGTCATTGCAAAGTACAATTGGTGGCGCCAAAAAAACAAGCTCTTTTTATATGGGTCTGTAGGTGCAAAATTTTAAGCGGTATGATTTTTAGGAGAGGAAGAAAAAAACAAAAGTGCCAAAATGAAAATGGGCTTGTCCTTAAATAGGCACTGTCAGATACAAAAACTTTTGATATGTTGTAAAGCATGTATAACCAATAGGTTTTACTACTGAAAAAGCCAGTCAAACAACTGCTCCCCCTGCCTGCTTGGACACATACTAGTCCTGCAGTGTCCATGCGTCATCATCTATGTCATGGACACACTTCCTTGATTGACAGCTGTGAGCGCAGGGCTGTCAGCTTGTGTCCCGCTACTGTCAGTGAGGACAAGCTGGGAGTTGTAGTTTTGCTAATGCTAGGGGAGATGTGAGTAGACAGCATACTGAGGGAGGGGGCGGAGACCTGCAGTGAGGCCACGCCCCCTCCCTTTGAGAGGAATTCAGACTAGTGAGCTAAATTAAAAGTGTAATAAAAAAGAAATAAAGGTGCTAGACACATAAAATTAGATGTACATGGTCAGGATTAGGTACTGAGTGATATATTAAAAAAAATAATTTGTTTTGTTGGATCTGACGGTACGCTTTAAAGGGTTAATTTTAACCAGCCACTTCAAGAGGCAAGTCAGAGGTTTTGTGTTTTCGTTATAGGTGCGGGTTCCACCTCTGGAATCTGGATTTAACATATAATTATAATATTTAGTATGGCACATGCTTCCATGATTGGTTCCTGAAGGGTATCTAGCCATTTTTGAGACTCCTATAGAGCAGTTAGCAGTCAACACCTTCCATAAACAAATGTGTATTGTGTATTATGAGATATTTCCTCTAACTTCTTTCCCTTTTTGTATATTCAGGGACGCTCTGAGTGATCTTGCTTTGCACTTTCTGAATAAAATGAAAATTATGGTGGTTAAGGACATAGAACGTGAAGACATTGAGTTCATCTGTAAGGTCAGTGTCCTCAGTAGGGACTCTTGGCTTCTGTTAGTTGCTGTAAAAATGTATATTTAATTTGGCATTGTTACTAAAGACGCGTAAAGTTTTATCAGTCAGGGCTTGGGTGGTCAGACCTGAATGAGCCAGAAGTGTGTGCTGAGCGAGTAGTCACCCAGCCCAGTGTAAGACTTTGGGGACTGTCTCCTGTCAAGTGCACAGAGCCGGAAGGAACAGTGCTGAGCTGTGCTCTTATCTCCGCTCCTTCCAGCGTTCGGCCACAGTATAAACAACTTGATACATAACAAAACATAATAATAATTTGACATGCCATAGACACGTGAAAGTGAGTGATTTGAAGTGACAGGTACATCTAAGTTAATTGAATTACCTTTCTTTAACAGACTATTGGAACCAAGCCGGTGGCTCATATCGACCATTTTACAGCAGACATGTTGGCAACAGCTGAGCTGGCTGAAGAAGTCAGTCTAAATGGCTCTGGGAAACTTGTAAAGGTGAGTGTAATAGTTTTTTTCTTCAAGGGTTTATCCAGGAAAAAACTTTTTTATTTTTTTAAGATCAACTGGCTCCAGAAAGTTAAACAGATTTGTAAATTACTTCTATTATAAATCTAAATCCTTTCAGTACTTATGAGCTGCTGAATTTGAGTTGTTCTTTTCTGTCTAAGTGCTCTGACACCTGTCTCGGGAACTGTCCAGAGCAGAAGCAAATCCCCATAGCAAACCTCTTCTACTCTGTGCAGTTTGCGAGACAAGCAGAGATGTCAGCAGAGAGCACTGTTGCCAGACAGAAGGGAACAACTCAAATTCAGCAGCTGATAATTATTGAAAGGATTAAGATTTTTTAATAGAAGTCATTTACAAATCTTATAAAAAGAAAAAAAAGAAAATGGCAGCAGCACACTTGGTCAACAAAATGGAGGCTCTTAGCGCACTTTTTGATCAAAACGTGTCCCCCATCCACCACGTGGAGGTGGCCTCATATAGGATGGGACCCTAACATTCACTCACCTCAGGCTGGGCGACATGCTGGATCCACTAACAAAAAAAAATTTCACAGGAGGTGGTTTTAGGTTATGTCATGTACTTGCCACAGCAGCGTGCACCCGTGTATTGGGCTAGGTGCTGGCTACATTTTTGTTTCATTTTGTTTTTGCTGTGCAATATTCGGGGGGGGGGGGGGGGGCTCCCTCTGTAGCCGTGCATCCCCTCCCCTATTTCACAGGAGGTGGTTTTAGGTTGTTAGTGGATCCAGCATGTCGCCCAGCCTGAGGTGAGTGAATGTTAGGGTCCCATCCTATATGAGGCCACCTCCACGTGGTGGATGGGGGGACACGTTTGGATCAAAAAGTGCGCTAAGATCCTCCATTTTGTTGACCAAGTGTGCTGCTGCCATTTTCTTTTTTTCTTTTTATGTGTCTTGTACTTGCCACAGCAGCGTGCACCCGTGTATTGGGCTAGGTGCTGGCTACATTTTTGTTTCTTTTCATTTACAAATCTGTTTAACTTTCTGGGGCCAGTTGACCTAAAAAAAAAAAAATTTTTTTTTTCCTGGAATACCCCTTTAATTTCTGTCCTTTATAGTGTGACACTGTTAATAACTGATTCTTTATGCCCTTTTTAGATAACTGGGTGCGCCAACCCTGGCAAAACGGTTACAATTGTTGTCCGTGGTTCTAACAAGCTTGTGATTGAAGAGGCTGAGCGCTCCATCCATGATGCACTTTGTGTGATTCGTTGCTTAGTTAAGAAAAGGTATGGTGGTTGTATATAATTTTGTTTTGCTTTATATAATTGTTCTTTTTGCTGGTTTTATACAGATTTTTGGGGGACATTTTGGTGTATATTAGACATCAATATATACAAGCCTAAAGACTCTGTGCCTTGTATTCAATAGTATTATGTGCCGCAGTTCAAACTGAATTGCAGCTTTTATTTTATGTATAACATTTTTGTGTGCACCTTTTTAGAACACAGAATAAGTGATAAGGATTTCATGCTGGAAATGTAGGATGTCAATTAGACCTGTTAAATATTACTAATCAACCACGGTTTTGACTCCGGTTTAAAAACCGTACTGCAACCGCATACGTTTTTTTTTGTTGTTTTTTTTAACATGGACGTCAATGGGAAATGCACATGTATTCTGTTCCATACGGGAAGCCGTATACTGTTTTTACTTTGCACATGCGCATTTGCATCCTAAAGTCCCCACCCAACACCCTTCCTATTAAAAATGGACAAAATTATCAAAAACGTATATTTAAAAAATGAATAAAAACGGACGGAACTGTGTGCACTTTTAAAAACAGTACATACGCATAGTTTACTTTTTCCGATACTTTTCCATCCGTTTTTTTTGCCATACGGTTTTTAGAAAAACGGATTGAAAACAATATGGCAAAAACGTGATGTGAACACAGCCTTACATGTGCTGTAATAGAATATGAATAATTTTTATAACGACTGCTCTAATTTAGGATGGGTAGCGGTGGATTCATAATGGGAGACATTTTTGTATCTCTCTAGAGCTCTGATCGCTGGAGGAGGCGCTCCTGAGATTGAGTTGTCCCTGCGATTGAATGAATATGCAAGAACACTTAGCGGCATGGAGTCCTACTGTATCAGAGCTTATGCAGATGCCTTGGAAGTCATCCCATTCACACTGGCAGAGAATGCAGGACTTCACCCAATATCCACTGTAACGGAGCTGAGAAATAGACATGCACAGGGTGAGAAGACAGCAGGGATAAATGTGCGCAAGGTGAGTTACTCAATTATTTCAGCCCAGAACATGTATCCAATTTGTTTACATAATAATTATAATAAAAATATCATCCTAAATAGTTTTTTGTTTTTTTTCCCCAGGGAGGAATATCTAACATTTTGGAAGAACTAGTTGTTCAGCCTCTCTTGGTGTCCATCAGCTCCCTGACTCTAGCTACAGAAACCGTTCGAAGTATCCTGAAGATCGATGATGTGGTCAGTATTACATTCAGCAGTAACTATATGTATGAACAGACTCGTGTGTTCCAGTAACTTAGAAACAGCCCTGTTATGTAGAAAAGATTTTATGTAATGTACGGTATATACTCCAGTATAAGCAGAGTTTTTCCAGCACAATTTTTCGTGCTGAAAACGACCCCTTCGGCTTATACTCGAATGAACCAAAAAAACATTTCTGGCTTTAGCTGTGAGGGGATGGTCCCGGCTTTCCATCTCCGCCTGTCAATCCCTTCTCAGTGGTTAGAGATGAGCGAACTTACAGTAAATTCGATTCGTCATGAACTTCTCGGCTCGGCAGTTGATGACTTATCCTGCATAAATTGGGTCAGCTTTCAGGTGCTCCCGTGGGCTGGAAAAGGTGGATATAGTCCTAGGAGAGTCTCCTCTCCAGATGTTTCAAAACTACAACTCCCAGCATGCCCGGACAGCCAACAGCCATGGTTGATGACGGGGGGTCTGGATTATGTAATTCCCACCCTAGGCTTATAGTCGAGTCAATAACTTTTCCTGGGTTTTTGGGGTGAAATTAGGGGCCTCGGCTTATATTAGGGATGGCTTATACTCGAGTATATACGGTATATTTTACTAAATAACCTTTTATTTATTTGAAATCCTAATGAGGGATTACGGTGTTGTTTGTTTTGAACCAGTCATGTATTATCTTACTGACACAGGCTGTTGTTGGGGTAACACTTGGTGTGCCTCTACAGCAGGCTTTGCGCCCAGGTGATCCTGGTGTCCTCAGGGGTCCTTAAAAGGTTAGGCTAGGTTCACACTACAGATTTTCAGAGTGTAATTTTGCTTAGAAATTACACTCGGAAATTCCGGTGCAGCAGAATCCCATCTGTCAATAGGATTCTGCGGCACAGTCCACACTATGGAATTTCAGCAGTGGATATTCCACTGACAAAAGAATGATCTCGCTCATTCTTTAGGTGGAATCTGCACGGATGACATTGCCGTCTATGGGGATGGCAGTGTTTGCACGGTCCTAGTGCTGACTCATTCAGTTGGCACTGGGCGCATTTAGAGTCTGCGTCATCCTGTTGTGTTTTTCTGTTCCATGGCATTTAAAGGGGTTCTCCGGTGCTTACACATCTTATCCCCTATTCAAAGGATAGGGGATAAGATGCCTGATCGCAGGAGATTGCTCCGGGTCTGATTACGGGCGACTACAGGGCCGGCGGCGTGTGACGTCACACTCCACCCCTCAATGCAAGCCGACGGGAGGGGGCCTGATAGCCATCACGCCCCCTCCCGTTGGCTTGCATTGAGGGGCGGAGCGTGACGTCACACGCCGCCGTCCCTGTAGTCGCCCGTAATCAGACCCGTAGCGAACACTCTCCAGGGACTGATTACAAACGGGGTGCCGCGTGCATGATCCCAGGGGTCCCCAGCTACGGGACTCCCGCAATCAGGCATCTTATCCCCTATCCTTTGGATAGGGGATAAGATGTGTAAGCACCGGAGAACCCCTTTAAGATCAATCGCATGTTTGACACCAATGGAACCTGACCGGACACTATGGACCTGGGTCCATTAAAGGGGTATTCCAGGGATTTTTATTTTTTTATTAATATGCTACAGAGGCTGTAAAGTTAGTATAGTTCATAATAGTGTCTGTACCTGTGTGTGACGGTCTCCTCACAATTCTTTATCACCCCATATTTATTTTTTAACAGCATACAAATTTACTCATGTCTTGGGATTTCCCAGGTTGCAGTGCGTCGAGACCTGACATCACTAGTCAGGTGATCAGAGGGAGCAGCCCTGCTTCAATTTTGCAACAGCTGCAGGCCCCCTGGTTATAAAAACACTGTCCCTTATTTACTATGAGTGGAGTGTAGGTTTCTTTGTGGGTTTTAATTCCCTACAATTTTTTTCCACGGTATTTATTAACATTTCCCTACATTTTCCACTTTTCCTTCATCTTTGCCCTTTTAGTTTATTTATTTATTCTTTTACACATGCTCTGATCTGTCGGGTTTTCCTCAGCTGAAATCTACCACATTTTCTGTGGAAACCTTAGTAAATATGTTGGGTTTTTGTGAAAATGTCGGGAACACGTCCCTTTTTGGTGACCATGCCCCTTTCCCTGACAGCCACGCCCCTTTTTCGGGTTTTCTTAGCAAAATGGATAGTTGGGTTTTTTCAATTCAGGTGCAAATTTGGTGCAGACAAAATTTTTGGCGCACAACCCTACAAAACATGTCGGGTTTGCAATAGTAAATGAGGGCCACTGTGTTACAGTGGGTGGGGTGGCTGATGTGTGGGAGGAAGGAAAGTGACCTCAAACTTTCAAGCATAGAACTTTGGGATGTGTAGTTTAGAGAACAAAATCCAACAGGAAATACGCAGTTCTAGCAGGTAGGTACTAAAATCACCTTATGGTGGATAACCCCTTTAAGTTCCCTTGGTGTCTGTGGTTGTGAAGGGATGGTGGCGCATACTGAATCAGTCTTACTGTTAAATATGATGGAATCTACGATGCAGTCTCCAAATATAATATCCTATTGCCAAGTGTCACCCTTTGTGTCTAAGGAAAATGTCAACTGAGTTGGTGACACTGCTGGTAATGTGCACAATGTTGCTCTAGGTGTTGCAAAACTAAAATTCCCAGACAGCCAAAGGTTTTGCAACAGCTGGAGGCACCCTGGTTGGGAGACACTGCTGTAGAGCAATGACTTGGAAACATTTTATGAATTTTTGCTAATATTGGAATTTATTTCTCCAGGTAAATACCCGATAAGCATTTTTCTGGCTGAAGCAAAGCGGCAAGTCTGCTGAAGTAAGCTGGCAGTAAACCTTTCTGTGTGTGTCGGCACTTAATTTAATAAAGTTGTTACATGACGTTATAGATGCAGTGTCCTGTATGAGATTGGTGGGGACCGTTCCAAAAAAATAAAATGAACACCATTAAAAATATTCTTGCTCACATAGCTCTGCCTGTCAATGGAACCTACACCTATAAATGAAGGGCAGTGAAGAGAAGGTACTGCTATTAAATAGAATTTACTAAATGTCCTAGAAAGTCTTTTTAGAAATGTCCCGCCTAGGCTGGTGATGAACTGAGCGGCATGACCCAGACACTAGGAAGAAAGCCGGGCCTGTTACATCACACTGCCGCTGCTCAGCCAGTCACCGGCCAAGGCAGGACATCGCTGCGGCTAGAGATTAGCTGAACAGTACAACGTGTCGGGCCCCAAAAGCAGGAAGACCAGGATGGGGGAGCAGTAGAAGGTGAGTTAAGTTATATTTTAGCTGTGGCCGCCCTGGCATGAAGGCAACTTTGTTTTTAAGTTCTCTTGGATTCCTAAAAGAACTCTGGCAAAAAAAAAAAAAAAAG
Source organism: Hyla sarda (assembly GCF_029499605.1). Classification (NCBI taxonomy): domain Eukaryota; kingdom Metazoa; phylum Chordata; class Amphibia; order Anura; family Hylidae; genus Hyla; species Hyla sarda. The sequence continues at coordinate 393,205,704 of NC_079191.1, forward strand.
AGGGGATGATGCTGCATTTTTGATAACACTGATATATTCTCTTTATTCTGTGGGTAATTACAATGAAGATACCCATGGTTACGTGCTGGTCTGTTACTGTACTACTTGAAATTTTTTTTGCATCAAATTGCCCTATTCTGACCCCTATAACTTTTTTCTTTTTTGTATATGCAGCTGTGTGAGGGCTTATTTTTTTGCATCATGACTTGTATATTTTTATCCATACCACTTTTGCACCTATGTACTCTTTAATCACTTTTTTATTGTTATTTTTTCTGGGATGAGATGTGACTAAAATCAGAAGTTTGGGACTTTTAGGATTTTGTGTTACACTTAAAGGGGTACTCCGGTGGAAAACTTATTTTTTTTATTTTTTTTGAATGAACTGGTGCCAGAAAGTTAAACAGATTTGTAAATTAAATTACTTCCATTTTTGTCTTGTCTACAGTGCTCTCTGCTGACACCTGATGCCCGTATCGGGAACTGTCCAGAGCAGGAGAAAATCCCCATAGCAAACCTATGCTACTCTGGACAGTTCCTGACACGGACAGAGGTGTCAGCAGAGAGTACTATGGACAACACAAAAAGTAAAGAATTTCCTCTGCAGCATACAGCTGCTAAAAAGTACTAAAAGGATTAAGGATTTTTTTAACAGAAGTAATTTACAAATCTGTTTAACTTTCTGGCACCAGTTCATTAAAAAAAAAAATAATAATAATTTCCACTGAAGTACAAAGGGGTACTCCACAGCTTAGACATCTTATCCCCTATCCAATGGATACGGGATAAGATGCCTGATCACGGGGGTCCCGCCGCTGGGGACCCCCGTGATCTTGCACGCGGCACCCCAGTTTAAATCAGTCCCCGGAGCGTGTTCGCTCCGGGTCTGATTACTGGCGACCACAGGGCGGGCGGCGTGTGACGTCACGCTCCGCCCTTTAATGCAAGCCATTGGGAGAGGGCGTGACAGATGTGGACTGATTTTAACTGGGGTGCTGCGTGAAAGAGCATGGGGGTCCCCTGCGGCAGGACCTCCGTGATCAGGCATCTTAAGATGTCTAAGCACCGGAGTACCCCTTTAAGGCCCCTTACACACTGCCGTTGCTCCCTGTCGAACGGCCGTCAAAGCGTTTTTTTGTTTTTTTTTTCCCCTGACTTTAATGGCCGTTCTCATGACTGCGAACAATGGGTCCTGGTGGCTTCCCTTTACTATTATGGGGGGCGCCGGTATGAATAGCGGGAGAAAAAGACGGCACATGCAGTAATAGTTCTCCCGCTATTCTGCCCGGCTCTCCTGGCAACTGTCATACTGCCGTGCACTAACGGCAGTGTGAAAGAAGCTTAAGCCATCCACCGTACGTGATCATTAACATTGTATTTTACTAGATTGAACATTTTTTTCTAATACCTCAGCTTTTTGGCCCTTGTCGACTGTTTAATGTCTGTATCCATTTCCAACAAAAAACTGAAGAATCGGAACAAAGATCACATGGTGCCCTAAATCCAAAAGTAAATCTAACATAAAAAGAAAACTGGTGTTACCAATAATTGAAAAAAAGATGACAATGAAATAATTTATTTATTCTACTAGAATTTATTAAGGACATTTGAAAAGAAGTGTTATTGTAGTGATCAAATCTCCTTTCTAGAGGTAACAAAGCAAAAAAAATAATCACTTTGTTGGCAATGTTTATATCCCTCCCATCCATTTAGCGACAAACAAATATAAGGTGTGATCAACTGACAGTGAAAGTGATCGTAGTGGTGCCGAGGACAGGTTCTGAGGTAAAATGTCACCACACAAAGCCACTTGGATAATGGAAGGTGGATGTTAGGGTTTCCGTTTCTAGAAGACTTGGCGGGAATGTGTAACAGATATAAGGAATATCTTGTGTGGATAAAGAAGGTTCCTTAAAAGCATTAGTGTTACCTTTAGACTGAAATATGGATTGGGAAGGAAATTTGATTTACTAACAAAGCACATACTATTTTTAAATGAATTTGTGTTCTGTAACAGTATTGAGTTAGTTCTATTCAGCAGTTTTATGAGTAAAGAAAAAATGTAAATGCTGAATAAAGTAATCCAAGTTATTAAAAGGCACCGATACAGCTGCTTTCCTTTAAAAGGAGTGCTGTGGCGTAGGGCAATTTATCCCCTATCCAAAGCATAGGATTAAATGTCTGATTGCTGGGGGTCTAGTCGGTGGGCCCCGAGCTTTCCTCGTGCATGGAGCATTCTCCACTTGGTGTAAGGAGACTGTTGACCCCGCATGAAGCAGTCAGTGGTCAGCATGCCCCCTCCATGTATCTCTATGGGAGAGCTGGAGATACAAAAACTCTTATGGGGGAGATTTATCAAAACCTGTCCAGAGGAAAAATTGCTGAGTGAGTTAGCAACCAATCAGATCGCTTCTTTCATTTTTGAAAAATGAATGAAGCAATCTGGTTGCAATGGGCAACTCGGCAATTTTTCCTCGGGACAGGTTTTGATAGATCTACCCTTATATCTCTGGTTCTCCCAAAGAGATGCAGGGAGGGAGTCTGCCAACGCTTCCTGCCATGGTCGACACAACTTCTTTCATGGGCAGAAGATAGGGGGGGGGGAAAAAGTCTCTTGATTGGTCATTATTTATACCCAGACAGAGAGAACGGTCAATCCAGCCCAGTTTGGTGAGAAAGAGCTTTTGTAAAAAGGAGCAAGTCCTTGTAAAGAAGGAGCTGCTGCCAGTTGCTCTCTTGGAGACTAAGTTCATGTTGTATTTTGGGGTATGTGTAGGAAAAAGCTGACATCATATACACCCAAAGAAGGAGATTTATCAAAACCTGTCCAGAGGACAAGTTGCCCATAGCAACCAATCAGATGGCTTCTTTCATTTTTAATAAGGCCTCTGCAAAATGAAAGAAGTGATCTGATTGGTTGCTATGGGCAACTTCTCCTTTGCACAGGTTTTGATAAATCTCCCCTAAAGAGTCTATTCACCCAACAGAAGGCCAAAAGAGTATACGTACATTGAACCCCTCCCCCAAGTATAGGATGGTAGAGTAGAATGTTTTTTTTGCAGGGGAAATGAAGCATTGCATGGTGGCCATTTTACCAAGTTAATGCGACAGCTCTACACTAAAAGGGTTGTCTGGGAGCCTAAAATGAGACCAACAGCAGGAAATGTGATAAAAATGAATCCCCTGACACTCCAGTGCTAATGGTTTACATTGCTGCATCAATCACATCATGAACATCTATGGCAGTGGCCTTCAACCTGCGGACTTCCAGATGTTGCATAACTACAACTCCCAGCATACCCGGACAGCCGTTGGCTGTCCGGGCATGCTGGGAGTTGTAGTTTTGTAACATCTGGAGGTCCACAGGTTGAAGGCCACTGATCTATGTGATGGTTGCAGACAAGCCCTGGCCCCGGCTGTAATGCTGCCTGAGACCGCTGAGGTCATAGATCGCTGTAGTATTGATATAATGTACTTCAACATTTTTAAGTTTTACCCTTATTTTTTTTAAATTACATGTCAAAAGTTTTTATTGGTCTCTTTGCTTAGACCCCCACCAATCACTGCGCATGCACTGCTTCTACCCTTCACCTGGCTGTGGCAAGCAGAGCGGCTTCAGGAGCATGGCCCTCTTTAAAGAGCACCTGTCATCAACAAAAACTTTTAATATGTTGTTCCTAATCATTAATGAAGACATTGTAATATATCTTCATTAAAAAAATATTAATATTTATACCAGTTTTTCGTTTTATACTTTTGGCCACTAGAGGTCACTCTTCTATGCCTGGTCTGTAGGTAGCATCCTATGCTTTGCATAGTCAATGTACAGCTCTTAGGACTAAATGCTGAAGGGCACTGGTCCTTCCACAGGAAGTTCAGTGCCTGTCAATCGTGCATGAGCAGCACTGTGAGCTAAAAGCCTGCACGTGCCTCTCAGAGCCCAGTCACCTCCCCCGCCCCTCAGCACCTGTTATCTTATACATTGTATCCTCTCACTGCACTCTCTGCTCTGTGTTCCCGTCACATCTTACTTCTGTCACTGTAATAGCTCCTTCCCCTGGTTCTTCTCCCCGCCCCTCACATTATTTGCCCAGCCGTCAGCATTGATTTTTTTAGTGCAGCGCTGATGGTCTGAGGAGAGAGTGTGGCACTACTTTTGTTGGCTCTGATCGGCTGCCGTCCCTCCCCTGTACATTGCTTGTATGCGCGCTTCTGGGAGGGAGCGCAGAATACAAGAAGAGGGCGGAAACAGTCCCGGTGTGAGGTGGTTTTTTGTGCCCCCGTAGATCCATGCGTCCGCTCCTCCCCCAGCTCTCCGAACATTTCCGAAGCTAGAGCTCGGGGAGAGGGCAGAGCAAGGGGAGAGAGAAGTACACGCCCCCTCCCTGAGCTCGGCTGGACGCAGATCTCTACGGCACGCCCCCTCCCTGAGGACATAGATCGCCACGGCAGGTCCCTCCCTCATCTCCCCGAGCTGAGGACTTAAATCTCCACGGCAGATCCCCTCCCCGAGGACGTAGAGCAGTGCTCCCAATGAGCTCTGTGTAAAGGGGGACATACTGCACGGGCTAAAGGGGGACATTTAGCCCCTGCAGTATGTCCCCCTTTAGCCCCCTGCAGTATGTCCCCCTTTAGCCCCTACAGTATGTCCCTCTTTACACACAGAGCTCATTGGGAGCACTGCTCTATGTCCTCAGCTCGGGGAGATGATGGAGGGGGCGTGTACTTCTCTCTCCCCTTGCTCTAGCTTCTGAAATGTTCTGAGAGCTGGGAGAAGAGCGGACGCATGGATCTACGGGGGCGCAAAAAAACCACCTCACACCGGCCTGGCTTCATGTGATGTTGCGCGTGCTGGAACACGCCTCCTTCCGCTCCTCTGTGAAAGAGCGCTCCTGAGCTACCGAAGATGAATATATAAAAGGTATTTACATGTGGTTTACAACCGCAATAAACACAGGGATAGGCTTAGAGTTAGGGACAGATGGGCAGGGGCATTAGGGAAAGTTTAGTTGATGACAGGTGCTCTTTAACAAAGTAGTGCCTAAGCAAGTCCAGGATGGCTGCATTTCTGACGCTAATCTACTCACTGCTTCTGGGTGAAGTAACATGTGCAGTGATGTTTCGAGTGGGCATAGCAGTGCACCAAAGGGACTAGTGAAGAAAATACTAATTTACATATTTGTATTTTTAAGTGTATATATTTAAGTAAATATCCGCACTACTAGACAGTACGATAATTTTAACTCATCATCTTAATTAAATTCCTCATCTTAAAAGGAGTACTCTGAACTCTGCTGCAACACCCCAGACATCTGGTGCTCAGAGAAAACTTCGCTCTGTGCCGGATGACTGGTGATGCAGGGCAGAGTGACATCACGGCCACTCCCCCTCAATGCAAGTCTATAGACTAGCATTAAGGGGGCGTGGCCATGATGTCACGAGCCTCCGGCACTGCTCTAAACGAATGCAGAGTGCAGTAGGGAGATCGCGGGGTCCCCAGCGATGACATCTTATCCCCTATCCCTTTTGGATAGGATGTCTAGGGGCGGAGTACCCCTTTTTAAATTCCGCTACTTCTGATGTGTGAACTGAGCAGCAGAATCCCATTTGTATGAATGGGAGGCTGCTGCAAGTGAAATGTCCATAGGGTGAACCTGGCCTATATGGGGGAAACTTTTCAGTAACCACTTACCTAACTGCACAATGGCAAAAAAAAGCATAACTGATCTGCGCTTCTGCCAGGCTTTATATGTTACCTTCTATATTTTTCAAGTTACTTTATAAAAAAAAAAATTATAAATAAACAGGGTCCCATTATTGTAGTGATTCACTAGAGTGCTTCAGACACAACATTTTTTTTATGCTGTCTCTAAATAAGTTAGCTTGGATGAAAAGCAACAGATACTGTAGCCGGAACACGACCACCCTGGTTCTTCATGCTTCTGTGTAGGTCAGTGGAGTCATCCATAATAAAATACTGTGATGGAATTATACTGATAAAAAGTAATGGAATTGCTGGGCAGTGCAGAATTACAAAGAAAAGATGGCTAGGAGTTGTAGTTTTGCAACAGCTGGAGGCACACTGGTTGGGAAACACTGTTTGAAGGGGTGGAAAACTTTTTTATTTATTTAATAAACTGGTGCCAGAAAGTTAAACAGATTTGTAAATTACTTCTCTTAAAATGTTTTAATCCTTCCAGTACTTTTTAGCAGCTGTTTGCTACATAGGAAAATCTTAATTTTTTTTATTTCTTTTTTTTTTGTCTTGTCCACAGTGCTCTCTGCTGACACCTGATGCCTGTATCAGGAACTGTCCAGAGTAGGAGAAAATCCCCATAGCAAACCTATGCTGCTCAGGACAGTTCCTGACACGGACAGAGGTGTCAGCAGAAAGCACTGTGGACAATACAAAATAGAAATTCAAAAAGTAAAGAATTTCCTCTGTAGCAGACAGCTGCTAAAAGGTACAAAAGGATTAAGATTTTTTTTTTTAATAGCAGTAATTTACAAATCTGTTTAACTTTCTGGCACCAGTTCATTTAATGGAAAAAAAAAAAAAAGTTTTCCACCGGAGTACGAGCGGACCCACAGCAGATCGACTGTTGAAGGACCGCTGCATGGTGCCTTTACCTGTGCTTGATCAGAGCGACAATACGCCGCTACGAGCTGACACTGCTATGTAGCCACCCATGCGCGGTGTACTCGTGCACATCGCGGCTGCTCCCCCTGCTCCATGAGCTTGGGCGAGTGCTGCCACGATGTGAGAGTATACTGCGCATTGCGACTTGCACATAGTGTGGCTGCTCGTAGTGGTGTATTGCCGCTCCGAGCAGGCACATGTAAAGCCACCATGCAGGGGTCCTTCAGCAGCATAAAATAGGCTGTGGGTTTGCTCGTATGACCGTACCCTTAGACAATATCGTGCCCCAGTGTTAGGCCTCCTTTACATTGCAGAATAGCTGCTTGGAAAAAGTTAGTGTGGACAGTTTACAGTTGCAGGCAGGAGGAGTCTTCATAGACAGCAATGCAGAAAGAACAGGCCTGTTCATTCTTTGTGCGGAGTCCTGAATTTTAGAGGACACTGCTGCAATGGAAGTTCAGAGAGGAATTTTTCCACTGGATTCTGCTTGGAAATTTCACTGTGTGAATGGGGCCTAAGTGATCAATTTCACAGCAGCACCATCACCTTGCCAGGGGAAAGCAAGCATTACAGAATGATCATACATATCAATGGGCTTGTGTAATACAGGACAAGTCCTCCAGAGTGTGAGAAGTACCCACCTCTACTAATTCAGGTACTCTATATAGAAATGGGTTTTCAAGAACCAGGGAACCCTTTACGGGTAGGGTCACACGTAGCGCATCCATAGCGTATTGCACGATGCGCTCACTGCAGTCACAAGAGTGAGCTCCCTGCTGCGGACGGGTAGCTCTGTGTGTCTGCTCATAGCAGCGGATTTCTGCACATCTATTACGAACAGGCACTGTCTATAACAGACACATCATGTGACCCTACCCTCAGTTATTAGAATATGTGCAGGATGTGACATTAATTTACACTTACTGAAGATATACTCTAACTTCTAATACATTGTCTCACTACAGTGTTTCCCAACCAGGATGGCCCCAGCTGTTGCAAAACTACATATCTCAACTTGCCCAGACAGCCAAAGGCTTCCTGTTCATGCTGGGAGTTGTAGTTTTACAACACCTGAAGGCACCCTGGTTGAGAAACACTGCCTTAATAAATATTATGCGTTAAAGGGTTTTATGTTCATTAAGGAAAAAAAAAAGCACTAAAACAATTTCATATAAAATAGAAATATCCCAATAAATACTTAGCAATGCATAAATAAAAGCAGGACACATTGTTGTACTTGTCTCCATTCCTAGGTATGAAGGGGAAACAATTTATATACAATTTACATTTTGGTGTCTCTCCAAAAGTTCCCTCACTAACTTTTCTAAGGAAAAAAGGTGCTCGTCTGCGTCTTCTGGTACGAGGCTCCTGAGTGAATCTGCAAGTTCGAACAGGTATTCGGTATTTTTCCCACTAGGCCCGACAGCATTAAAAATCTGTTCAGCGATGTCTTCTAAGGGAGCAGGTCCGAGGTAATTGGGGTTATCACAGGTTCCGATATACAGAAGCACATTGAATGGTTTTATTGAAGGATCCTTTGGGTAAAAGACAACAGTCGTAGTCCGGTAGCCTCCTTTCTCTCTAAAGTCAAGGTAGGCCTTTACTTCTTCCTCCTTTCCTTCTGGGAGTCTGTATGCAACACCCCATACACAGCCCTGGTGAAATAAAAACAGACTATTAATCCTAAACATACTTTCAATGACCTTGTGGATAGGTTGGGTTCACTACTGAGTTTCTGAGCCAAATTTCGTTTTGAAGTCATTCTACCTGGAAAATCCCACCCAAAAAATGAACTTGTTGAGTGGGTGGATTTTCGCTCTGCAGATATTGTAATGTCTGCGCAGCCCTAGTGACAACTGATTCAGTCTGCATTGGCCATGCTCAGAAGTACCAGATGGAAGTTTTACCAGGCCTGATATACAGTTGTAAGTGAACCCTTTAAAGGGTTTCTCCTGTGCTTACACATCTTTTCCCCTATCCAAAGGATAGGGGATAAGATGCCTAATCGCGGGAGTCCTGCCGCTGGGGACCTTCGGGATCACGCACGCGGCACCCCGTTTGGAATCAGTTCCCGGAGCGTATTCGCTCCAGGACTGATTACAGGCGACCACCGGGCCGGCGGTGTGTGACTTCATGCCTCCGCCCCTCAATGCAAGCCTACAGGAGGGGGCGTGATAGCTGTCACGTCCCCTCCCGTAGGCTTGCATTGAGGGGCGGGGCATGACGTCACACGCCGCCGGCCTTGTGGTCGTTGGTAATCAGACCCGAAGCGAACACGCTCCGGGGACTGATTACAAACGGGGTGCCGCGTGCATGATCCCGGGGGTCCCCAGCGGCGGGACTCCCGCGATCAGGCATCTTATCCCCTATACTTTGGATAGGGGAAAAGATGTGTAAGCACCGGAGAACCCCTTTAAAACCATCTAAATTAGTGATAAAATGTCTATATCCATATCCTCAGAGTTGGAGTTTTTTTTTTTTTTTGCCAGTTAAAATCCAGTAAAATGATAGACACCCCCCCCCCCCCCCCCCCCCCTCAGTGTCAAACAAGGTTTGTCGGGATGCAGTGGAGCTGCTTCCCCCCCCCCCCATTTTCTTTCATTCTTCTGCTCCCAGAAATAGCAGCTGAAAGGAAGAGAATGCAGGTGTGAGCCTAGTCTTATTGAGTAAACATTCACAGTGCAGGGAGAAAAGATAAATCCCTGTGTTACAGGGGGTGGCTGATGCAAAAAAATAAATAAATCCAAACACTTACGCGATAAGTGTCTGATAGCGGAGGATCCGACTGCTGAGAACCCCCACAACCTCTAGAATGGGGCTATGGCTTTCAGACAGTGCCGAAGATGCAAGAGTACAGCAGTCAGGCATCTCAGGCACTTCTATAGAAAAAAAATGGTGCACATACTGAGTGCCAGGGCCCTGTTCTGGAGATCATGGGGGCCCCAGCAGTCAGAACCAGACACTTATCTCCTACCCTGTTTTTTTTTTTTTTTTTTTTTTAAACTAGACAACCCTTTTAATTAACTTCAATTGGCAGCAAAATCTCCTGAAGCAAACACGTGTGAACGCACCCTCAGAGATCATTTGAATTGTGAAGAATGGTGGAGGGCGCTTCATGGTTTGGGGCTTCTCTGCTGCCTCATGGCTAGGGTGCCTTTTCTCCATTAAAGGAGAACTGTGGCGCAACACTTAACTTCCCCTGTGCCCGGGCTGCAAAAACTAAAAAAAAACGAAACTTTAACTCACCTTCATGTTTCCCGTTTGCGCTGTTATTGGCGTCCTGTTCTTCCGGCGCTGCTCTGCTTCCTGGGCTCGGATCGTCTCACTGCAGTATCGCAGGCCGCAGCAATGTCCCGCCTTGGCCGGTAATAGGCTGAGCGCAATGTCATGTAAGGAGCCCGGCTAGCAGGGAGAAGGCGGGGCCCGAGCTCCTTACATGACAGTACACTCAGCCTATCACCGGCCGAGGCGGGACATTGCTGCAGCCTGTTATACTGCAGTGAGACTATCTGAGCCCAGGAAGCAGAGCAGCGCCGGAGGAACGGGATGCAGATATTGGCGTCACAGGGGAACATAGGAAGGAGAGTTAAGATTTGTTTTTCTAGTTTTTGCAGTCTGGGCACAGGAGAAGCTAAAAGTGTTGTGCCGCAGTTCTCCTTTAAGAGAACAATAAATTCTAATCTTTATAAAAAAAATCATTTTGCAAGGGAATGTGAAGGCAGAAGTGTATAACCTCATGCTGTAAAAAATGTTAGGTGAATGGCCAGGACCTGAAGAAGACCGTACATGCAAAGCATCCAAAAATATTGATGAAACGGGGAGGAAAGGTCCAAAATTTCTTCTCAACAAATCTCATTTGCTAATACATTTGGTGGAGGTGACTGCTGCTGCTTAGTTTCACATGGCCAAGGTGTTTTTTTTTTTTTTTACCCTAAAACGGGCCGTAGCACAACTAACCCGACTGGGTCCCGACAGATCCATTGACTCAAATTGTGGTTAGTCAGGGATCTGGTAGCTTACCAGAGTTTATTGCAGAAGAAAAAGTGTATACAATTTTTTTTTTTTTTGCTCTGGCAAACTCCTATCGTTTTGACAGAATTGCCGACTGAGCTCCCTTTAGTGGAGTCTGACAGTAATGTGAACCTACATTAACTGGGAACTACAGATTATTCTTTTAAAGGGTTTACCTTTTTCCTCCTGCACTATGGAGGTTTACTCAATGTTTTCATTCGGAAAAAAAAAAGTAAAACTATTTTAGAACATTTACTTCTTCTTTCACCTGTATTTTGTATATGTATTCAGATTTTACATGCTTTTCTATGGCCATCCAATAATCTGTAATATTTAAATTATCCAGAGAACTATTTTACTGTATATTTGCATGGGTTCTAATACCAGTTTCCAAATGTTTATGTAATAAAGTTTGATGGTGAAATGTGCAACGCAAAAAATAAATAATTAGAGGAAGGTGAAGCCTGGACGCGGCTCCTGCAATGACAATTGAGGCTTAATATCTGAATAAACAACCCCTGACAATACACTGGACATAGGGGGGAGATAATGGTGTGATAAGGACAACTTTAATGAACTGTAAAGCACACAGAAAGTGACAGAACAACCAGCGGGAAAAAACAATTAGCCCAGGCTGCGTGTGGATGTGTTTACTACTGAACACATCATGACACTATTACATTCCATCTGCTATTATGCAGGACACTGGCCTACCTACTTTATTATAGGGTCTCTGTACAACTGCAGATCTACATTTTATTTGGTTTAGGGACTGTGAACACAGCCATATTATGTGTCCATTTTTGCCATAATTTTTATTTTTTTTTAAATACTAGAAAAAGCACTTATGACTACTGTATATACTCGAGTATAAGCCGAGTTTTTCAGCATGATTTTTCGTGCTGAAAACACCCCCCTCGGCTTATACTCGAGTGAACTCTCCACCCGCAGTGGTCTTCAACCTGCGGACCTCCAGAGGTTTCAAAACTACAACTCCCAGCAAGCCCGGGCAGCCATCGGCTGTCCGGGCTTGCTGGGAGTTGTAGTTTTGAAACCTCCAGAGGTCCGCAGGTTGAAGACCACTGCAGCCTTCGACATCATCCAGCCCCCTCTCACCCCCTTTAGTTCTGTACAGTACTCTCCTCCGCTCGGCGCTGGTCCGGTGCTGCAGGACTGTTCGGAGAGGAGGTGGTCCGGTGGGATAGTGGTTCCGGGCTGCTATCTTCACTGGGGGCGCCTCTTCTCCGTGCTTCGGGCCCGGCCCCAGAATAGTCACGTTGCCTTGACAACGACGCAGAGGTACGTTCATTGCCTACATACTTCTGCGTCATTGTCAAGGCAACGCCTCTATTCCGGGCCCGAAGAAGAGGCGTCCCCAGTGAAGATAGCAGCCCGGAACCACTATCCCACCGGACCACCTCCTCACCGGACAGCCCTGCAGCACCGGACCAGCGCCGAGCGGAGGTGAGTACTGTACAGAACTAAAGGGGGTGAGAGGGGGCTGGATGATGTCGAAGGCCGCAGTGGTCTTCAACCTGCGGACCTCCGGAGGTTTCAAAACTACAACTCCCAGCAACTCCTACAACTCCTACCTTGCTGGGAGTTGTAGTTTTGAAACCTCTGGAGGTCCGCAGGTTGAAGACCACTGAGGGCGGATGATGAGAAGAGGATGATGAAGGGGGGGGTGTGGGATGATGACAAGAGGATGATGAAGGGGGGGTGTGGGATGATGACAAGAGGATGATGAAGGGGGGGTGTGGGATGATGAAGGGGGGGGTGTGGGATGATGACAAGGGGATGATGAAGGGGGGTGGGGATGATGAAGGGGGGATGTGTGGGATGATGACAAGGGGATGATGACAGGTGATGATGATGAGGGTCTGGATGATGACAGGCAGTGATGATGATGAGGATGTTAATGACGGGTCTGGATGATGACAGGGGGGGGGGAGATGATGTATTTCCCACCCTAGGCTTATACTCGAGTCAATTACTTTCCCTGGGATTTTGGGTTGAAATTAGGGGTCTCGGCTTATACTCGGGTCGGCTTATACTCGAGTATATACAGTACTTTATATTTTTGGTGCCGACCATATAGATAGGGTGTAATATATAACTTTGTGCCACCAATAGTTACTAAACAAATCATCAGAGGTGTGAAAAACCAAATGTTGCACAAGCATGCTGCACACCAACTGGGATAGTGCCAACCCTGATTCACGTTTCAGCAGAGCCTATGGTTGGGTGCCATCGTCTTAAAGGGACAACTGTATTTGCTGCTAAGAGTTGTGGACAATGTTGGATAGCTGTTAAAGTATAAAAGCAAACCTTTAACTTTCTGTTACCAAACAGATAAACAGACTTGTAAATGACTTCTATAAAAAAAAAATCTTTACCCTTCCAGTACTTTTTAGCAGCTGTATGCTGCAGAGGAAATTCTTTTCTTTTTTTAGTCTTGTCCACAGTGCTCTCTGCTGACACCTCTGCCCAGATCAGGAATTGTCCAGAGCAGCATAGTTTTGTTATGGGGATTTCTCTGTTATGGACAGTTCCTGATACGGGCATCAGGTGTCAGCAGAGAGCACTGTGGACAAGACAAAAAAAGAAAAAAAAAAAGAAAAGAATTTCCTCCATCATACAGCTGCTAAAAAGTACTGGAAGGGTTAAGATTTTTTAATAGAAGTGATTTACAAATCTGTTTAAACTTTCTGGCACCAGTTGATTTAAAAAAAAAAAAAAAAAAAAAAGGTTTCCACTGGAGTACCCCTTTAAGTGAGGTGGCCCTTGAGCAGCTTGGCCCCATCTTAAAAACCTATTTTAAAAGTCTAGCAACCACTATCAGCTCAAGGAAATGAAATAAATAGCTGTTAGAGACAGGAACCCAGAAGTATGATCTAAACAGGGCTACTCCTGTTTTTGTTATTTAGCAAAAAATAAAAATACAGCCTTCACACTCGAGCATAAAAACACTAAATCCTGCTTGTGAAATGCTAAGTGTAAAAAAAAAATATCATCTGTCCATACAGATGGCATACTACCAGCCACCCATCAAAATAGACAACAGATGTGTTACTTACACCAATCACAATGTCCTCTTTTTTAAGGGTGCGTTCCCACCTGGCGTATACTCAGTGTATTTCACTCTATAAAAAATTTACTGCAGCAGCGGGAAATATGCTGCATATTCCTCGCTCACTATACACACGGCTTTCCGGCGGCAGCCCTATGCGTGTAGTGAGTTTTGGAGGCGGGGCCGTGTGCCGGCATGACTGACGCGGCTCCGCCTCCAAAACTCACTGCACACATAGGGCTGCTGCCGGAAAGCCCTGTGTATAGTGAGCGAGGAGTACGCAGCGTATTTCTTACTGCTGCCGTAAATTTTGCGCAGCCTGAAATACGCTGCGTATACGCCAGGTGAGAACGCACCCTGAAGCTGGAAATCTCCAGATTTAATCTACCATCTGAGGGTCAGGTTCCTCACAGCCAGTTTGCAGACTGAGTTAGGGTCTATTCACACAGCAGAATTTCCGCACAGATTCCGCCTCAAATTAAAACGCAATAGAATTATATGGGAAAAGTAACAAATTAATCCTGCACTCATAGCGGTCCATCTACTGAGAAGGAGGCATCCTGGAAGCAACGGGGCTTGGATGGGAGCTCGTAGGCAAAGACCGGTGGTCGGAAGAAGTGCTCATTAGCATGAAACCACCGGTTGTTGCCTCTGAGCCCCCGGTCCAAGCCCCGATGCCTCCTTCTCAGTAGCGGTGGACCGCGGTGAGTGCAGGATTCATTTCTTTGTTACTTTTGTGTTATTTACCTGCTACCATCTTCTATCCATGCACCTCCTTGCCGCCCCATGAATTGCTTTTAGTAGTGCTGTTCTCTTATGGAAGCGTCTCCCAGGTGGCTGATTAATTGATCCAGGGGCATACTTGAACGGTGCCTCCTATTTCCTTTCACTTTTCTGCATACAGCAGGGGGGGGGGGGAGCTAAAACCTCTCGCTCCCGCATGCCTTTCTATGGGCTCCCGTATGTAATTCATTTCAATGAGCCAGCCGGAGTGAAACGTTTGGTCCGGTCAGCTCATTTTTGCGCCGTATGCGCTTTTCCCCTGGATCTAAAACTGTGGTCAAGCACGGCTTTAGGTCCTGTTGTAAAAGCGCATACGGCGCAAAAATGAGCCGACCGGACCGAACGTTTCACTCCAGCCGGCTTATTGAAATGAATTACATATGGGAGCGCATAGAAAGGCATATGGGAGCGCGAGGTTTTAGCTCCCCCCCTGCCGTATGCGCTCCCGTATGGGAGAAAACGTGATGTGAACCCAGCCTTACTCCAAGTCAATCGCACTTCTGTGAAATCCCACTGTCCACTCAGGAAGCAACACTGATTGACAATTTCACATGCTGTTTCTGCAAATGGAACAGACAACAGGTGGAAATTATAGGCATTTAGAAAGACACCCCCCAATAAAGGAGTGGTTCTGCAGGTGGTGACCACAGACCACACTCAGTTCCTATGCTTCATGGCTGATGTTTTGGTCACTTTTTAATGCTGGCGGTGCTTTCACTCTAGTGGTAACATGAGACGTAGTCTACAACCCACACAAGTGGCTCAGGTAGTGCATCTCATCCAGGATGGCACATCAATGCGAGCTGTGGCAAGAAGGTTTGCTGTGTCTGTCAGCGTAGTGTCCTGACCTTTGAGGCGCTACAGGAGACAGGCCAGTACATCAGGAGACGTGGAGGAGGCCGTAGATGGGCAACAACCCAGCAGCAGGACCACTACCTCCACCTTTGTGCAAAGAGGAGCAGAAGGAGCACTGCCAGAGCCCTGCAAAATGACCTCCAGCAGGCCACAAATGTGCATGTGTCCACTCAAACGGTCAGAAACAGACTCCATGAGGGCCCGATGTCCACAGTTGGGGGGTTGTGCTTACAGCCCAACACCGTGCAGGACGTTTGGCATTTGCCAGAGAACACAAAGATTGGTAAATTCGCCACTGGCGCCCTGTGCTCTTCACAGATGAAAGCAGGTTCACACTGAGCACATATGACAGAGTCTGGAGATGCTGTGGAGAATGTTCTGCTGCCTGCAACATCCTCCAGCATGACCGGTTTGGCGGTTGGTCAGTAATGGTGTGGGGTGGCATTTCTTTGGGGGGGGGGGGGGGGGGGGGGGCGGGACGACAGGCAGCACAGCCCTGACTGCCATTAGGTACCGAGATGAGATCCTCAGACCTGTTGTGAGACAATATGCTGGTGGGATTCACCCTGGGTTCCTCCTAATGCAAGACAATGACAGGAGTTGGAGTATGCTTTAGTCCAGGTCTGGGAGGCCATCAGGAGCATGTCCAGGCGTTGTAGGGAGGTCATACAGGCACGTGGAGGCCACACACACTACTGAGCCTCATTTTGACTTGTTTTAAGGACATTACATCAGTGTTGGATCAGCCTGTAGTGTGGTTTCCACTTTGATTTTGAGTGTGACTCCATATCCAGACATCCATGGGTTGATAAATTTGATTTCCATTGATAGCTACATACGATGGGTACCTTGGATAAAAACAGCTATTTAACAGTGTCTGCAGCATTAAGCAAGCCAGTAAATAGAGCTGACAGATTCCCTTTAACAATCTCATTATGCCACTTTGCTAACAATGGCGGTCATAGGCCAGACAAAGTTTCCAGAGTTTTAGTCTGGTCTATTTACAACTAGAGTGCTCTTCATGCCTCCTCACAGTCGCTTTGTGCCTATGGGAGTCATGTCCTCTCTGTTAGTTGATTGACTGGCTGGTATCCAATAGGAGCCTGGGCATAAGTGGATCTATACTGCCGATTTGAAAAACGTGCTGCGAGGGTGGAGTTTTCATTCTGCTGATTCTATTACACCAATGTGGGCTGTGGCTGCAGTTCTATGATACTCCCCTTTGTTGAATCAGGCGTAGGTGTAACGTGAACAGTTTATTGGATTTACCTGGATCGCCTCCTCTCCTGATGTCTGAATTTGAACTTTATTAATGGTAATGTTTAGTAACATATAGGATTTATTAATCAGAGTTTAAATTTGTTGCACCAGATGGAATAATACTTCTGTATGTGTTAAAACATGGCGTCTGTGTAAGTTTTCATGTCTGCATAAAGAACCAGTGAGAATATGCTGACCTCCTTTTGCTTTCTTCTGGATTTTCCATTGACTTGCGTGAACTAACCAGCCCTGAATGGACTGTTGTATTGTTACATTGTTGGGACTTTTGTGCTGCTGTCATTCTTCCATTTTCTACATACACCCGTTGTCACATGAAACACCCTCGCGATCCAGAACATATATGTACCATGGCTATGAATACAGAGAAGACAATGGGAAAACCACTTGGCCTTGTTGTGTACTACATATCATTTGTTTGATACAGTCAGTCACACTATGTTTGCCTAAGTAATCCCAAGCTGGTAAGTATCAGTAAGAATGTGAAAAAGTAGATGTTATCTAAAATATCAATGGGAAATATCCAGGCCAGCATCTCTCTGTATAAGGGTATTTGTATATACATCTTTTTGAGGGACATTTTTAGTTTGTGTCAGTTGACTTGAGGTTTGTACTTGTCCCATATCCCAAAAAAGAAGGAGAGTTTCAGGACCTGTTAGGATGTCGCCACCCCCAGACAAAGGCTCTGCCGAAACATACATCACTGTATTGGAATTGGTACCGATGAACTCTTATCCATTAGAAATAGCTCTAAATGGTTACACCATATACCATAATTTGGGTTATGATATCCTATTCTTAACCCTGCATGTCTCTCTATCCGGCCTCAGTTTCTGTGTGACTTATTTTTAATATACCTTGTAATTCTTATCATTGCTAGTTGCCAATAAAGAATCTGATATTTTATACTCATTGATTTAGGCTCAATAGTTGCACATAGGGGTAAGATCCACTTTGTACACCATTCATTGACTTCTGTGGGCCCATTCTGGATGTCTAAGATTTCAAAAATGTTCCCATACAAAGTAGCCCTCTTCCAGAAGGAAAAGAGCTGGAGTTCTAGTGACACAGATTGGGGTTAGCTTCTCTGTAATTTAATGTTTGACTATTTAAAATGCCGAGACAATACTGTAGAAAACTGCAAAGGCCACAGCCCCAGTCTGGAGGCTCTGGTCAGTAGTAAGAGAGCTGAAGTTTATTGGTTACAAAAAGCGACGTTGCGGCTCCATGTGAGCCTTTAAAGGAGTACTCCATTGGAAAAAACTTTTTTTTTTTTTTTTTTTTTATCGACTGGTGCCAGAAAGTTGAACAGATTTGTTAAATACTTCTATTAAAAAAATCTAAATCCTTTCTGTACTTATCAGCTGTTGTATGCTCCACAGTAAGTTATTTTCTTTTTGAATTTCCTCTGTCTGACCACAGTGCTCTCTGCTGACACCTCAGTCCATTTTAGGAACTGTCCAGAGTAGGAGCAAATCCCCACAGAAAGCCTCTCCTGCCCTCGACAGTTCCTAAAATGGACAGAGGTGTCAGCAGAGAGCACTGAGGTCAGACAGAAAGGAAATTCAAAAGGATTAAGATTTTTTAATAGAAGTAATTTACTAATCTGTTTAACTTTCTGGCACCAGTCAATTTAAAAAAAAAAATAATCCAGGGGAGTACCCCTTTAAAGGCTCACATGGAGCTGAAACTTCACTTTTTGTAACCAATAAACTTAAGCTTTTACTGCTGACCGGAGCCTCCAGATTGGTGCTGTGGCATTTGTAGTTTTCTATGGTCAGTTGCTGGATTGGCAGTCCAGGTGACTACGGGCACATCGGATGGGTCCAGTGCTGTCCTCCACACCTTATCAGTGCAGATCAGTGTGCTGGGTGGTAAGCTGGCCATTGATGTGGGACCAAGGTGGTAATGTGTTTGATCAAGCTCTTTTCAATCCGGAGGAGAACTACTACAAAGTCCTCTACAGCAACCATAAATTTGTACTTTAAGAAGTCGTCCGGTATCAAAAAAACGTATACCATGTCAGATCCCGGGGGCTTGGGGGGTTGTTAGGTAGTTTGGAGATATGCGACGGTCCGTTCGCTGGGACCTCCCTAGATCTTCTGCTCATGGCCCCTGCTCTCTACATGAATGCAGTGTTGACCATGGCACGAAGCTGTGGCTGACATGCCCACTCCATGCATCTCTATTCATGCAGAGAGCTGGGGCACCAGGAGTGAGATTGCAGGGGGTCCTAGCGGTCAGAACCCCGCAATTTGAAATTTATTTCCTATCCTGTGGATAGAGGATACATTTTTTTTGATACTGTATAAATCCATCAATCTTTAATATACTCTAGAAAACGAGATGTAAAACAGTTTAGGAGTATAGGTTATATTTACCTCCGGATCTTCAACAAGAGTGACAACTCTTCCAGGCTACAACAAATTAGAAAAGAAAAATATATATGTTATTTGTCTACAGAATGTTACTCTACAGAAGTGTTCCCTCTCCATTGTGCCTCAAGCATGCTGGGAATTGTAGTTTTCCATCAGCTGGAGGCACTCTGACTGGGAAACACGGTGTGAGGTCCAGAACACTCTGGATCAATGTATAGAATACCTTTGTACATTGCTCCGAACGCTGGAGCCGGGAGCTCGTGATGTCATAGCCCCGCCCCCTCATAACACTCCCTGCCCCCTCAATGCAAGTCTATGGGAGCGGGCATGACGGCTGTCACGCCCCCTCCTATAGACTTGCATTGAGGGGGTGGGGCGTGACATGAGGGGGCGGGGCTATGATGACACGAGCTCCCGGCATTGGCTCCAGCATTTGGAGCAATGTACAATTTTCTTTTGTACCCTTCTATAGATCTGTGCCTCCACACAATCCTGTCTCTAAGCTTTACATGCACTACTTTCCTCATGGCTTGGTTTTGCTCCAATTTTGCATTGTTACCCATCAGGCCTTAGACAGACAGGACTGTGTCTTCCCAAATCCTGTCCAATCAGATGAATTTACCACAGGTGACTCCAATCAAAGAGGATCAAGAAAAATGGGAGGTCCCCGAGCTAAATCTCAAGTGTCACAGAGGGTCTGAATACTTCTGTCCATGCTAAATTTTAGTTTTTAGCCTTTTTAATAAATTCGCACAACTTTCAACAGTTCTATGTTCACCAAAATGATATACAACATAAGACATCATAGGAAGGATTCTAGATCTAGCAAATCATCTGCACTTGTATCTTTTCATATAACTGGTAAAACATGAAGAATTTAAAGCATGTCACCATGAAATGTATCATGACAGCACAACATGCTTTAAATTCTTCATGTTTTACCAGTTATATGAAAAGATATAATGTAATACAATTCTAACATGCACTACAAGGAAACACAATACACACTGGTAAAAGAAGAAAAGGAAAAAGAACAACTATAGAGTTGGAGTCGTGTCAATGTTAATCTCTAGCGTCCAGAAGCCTCCAGCAATGCAGTTGTTTGCATATCACAATTCTATGATGCCTAGTCAGGCGAGGGAACATACACACATTTACATCCAGCATGTATCATAATGCGCCATTACCTCTCAATATACTGTTACACAAAAGCAGAATAAAGCACAAGAGCAGGAGAGAAGTTACAGTGTGCAAGGAGGACACACATGAAATGTCCACCACATATGCTCTTAAAGGGGTTATCCAGGAAAAAAAAAACTTATTTTATATATCAACTGGCTCCATAAAGTTAAACAGATCTGTAAATTACTTCTATTAAAAAAATCTTGATCCTTTTAGTACTTATGAGCTGCTGAAGTTAAGGTTGTTCTGTCTAAGTGCTCTCTGATGATACGTGTCTCGGGAACCGCCCAGTTTAGAAGTAAATCCTCATAGCAAACCTCTTCTAAACTGGGTGGTTCCCGAGACACATGTCATCAGAGAGCACTTAGACAGAAAAGAACAACCTTAAAGGGGTACTCCGCCCCTGGCATCTTATCCCCTATCCAAAGGATAGGGGATAAGATGTCAGATTGCCGCTGTCCCGCTGCTGGGGACCCCGGGGATCACTGCTGCGGCACCCCGCCATCATTACTGCACAGAGAGAGTTCGCTCTGTGCGTAATGACGGGCAATACAGGGGCCGGAGCAGCGTGATGTCATGGCTCCGCCCCTCATGACATTACGGCCCGTCCCCTTAATGCAAGTCTATGGCAGGGGGGGGGGGGCGTGACGACCGCCACGCCCCCTTCCCATAGACTTGTGTTGACGGGGGCGGGCCGTGACATCACGAGGGGCGGAGCCGTGACGTAATGATGCTCCGGCCCCTGTATTGACCGTCATTACGTGCAGAGCGATCTCGCTCTGCGCAGTAATGATAGTGGGGTGCTGCAGCAGCAATCCCCGGGATCCCCAGCAGCGGGACCACGGTGATCTGACATCTTATCCCCTATCCTTTGGATAGGGGATAAGGTCTAGGGGCGGAGTACCCCTTTAACTTCAGAAGCTCATAAGTACTGAAAGGATTAAGATTTTTTTATAAAAGTAATTCACAAATCTGTTTAACTTTCTGGAGCCAGTTGATATATAAAAAAAGTTTTTCCTGGATAACTGCTTTAAAGCATACAGTACACTCAATTTTAACCTCTTGGGGATGCTGGGCATACCTGTACGCCCTGGACCACGCATCATATCGGGTCGGTTCTGGCGGCTAACAGTAGCTGGGACCCAGAGCAAATACCGGACATCACAGATTGTGGTGATGTCCGGTATTAACCCTTTAGACACGGCGAACAAAGTTGATCTGCGTCTAAAATGTAAAATAAAAATAAAGCATTCCCGCCAGCTCAGCCAGGCTGATCGGGACCACTCGATCAGCTAGGACGCACGAGGAGGGTCCCTTATCAGCCTCCTCCACATCCGATCGGCGATTGATTGCTCCAAGCCTGAGATCCAGGCTTGAGCAATCAACCGCCGATAACACTGATCAATGCAATGCTATGGCATAGCAATGATCAGTGCCTGCAATCAATGTACTGCATGTTATACTCGCCTATGGGGGCTATAACATTGCAAAAAAAAAAAGTGTAAAAAAATTGTTAATAAATGTGATTTAACCCATTCCCTATGTGGTGCATAAATGTCCAAACTATAAAAATATATCATTATTAAAAGGTCAATGGCGTACAAGAAAAAAAAAAAAAAAAAAAAACAATAAAAATAATATTTGGTCCCTTTATACCATACACAATGAATAAAAGAGATCAAAAAGTCCGATCAAAACAAAAATGGTACCAATAAAAACTTCAGATCACTGCGCAAAAAATGAGCCCTCATACATCCTCAGATGTGGAAAAAGAAAGATAAAGGGGTCAGAAGAGGACATTAATTTTCGTGCATGTAGTTATGATTTTTTTCAGAAGACAAAATCAAACCGATATAAGTAGGGGATCATTTTAATCATATGGACCAACACAATAAAGAGAATATGTAATTTTTACCGAAAAATGTACTGTGTAGAAACGGAAGCCCCAAAAAGTGACAAAATTTGGTCGCACAATGTTTTTTTTTTTCGGTTTCGCCGTAGATTTTTGGGTAAAATGACTGATGTCATTACAAAGTAGAATTGGTGGCGCAAAAAAAAAAATATATATATATAAAAGCCATCATATGGGTCTGTAGGTGCAAAATTGAAAGGGTTATGATTTTTAGAAAGGCGAGGAGGAAAAAAATGAATCTAAAAGTGGAAAAACGTCCCCAAGGGGTTAAAAGGTACTTTGCAAAAGATTTAAAAAAAAAATAAATAAATAAAATGTAAGTGGTAATTCAACATAATAATGAGAATAAAACAAGGTTGGCAAAGAAAATAAATGAATATATTAAAGCTTTCAAAGACAGTCGTACAATACAATTTGCATTTCAGCCCATTTACACACCAAGGTGACAATCTCAGGGGAATAACTTTATTTTGGAGCAACAATAAATCCAATTTTTGAGCCAGGAACAGAATGCTAAAATGCCAGGTCATCACTTGGGTCCCCAAACAGCCTTTTGTATCTTCATTCCAAAAGAAAGATCCTGTCTTGACTGGGATTGAGTGTCTGGCAATTGTTTGCAGGTTGGACCATGTTCTCCCACAGAAGCGTCTGCTCTTTCTGCCTAAGGGTCTATTCACACAGCAGAATTTCCACATGCGGATTCTGCCTTCAATTAAAGCCCAACAGACTTCTATGGGATTCTGAACTCCCATTCACACTTCTGAATTTCCACATGCTGATTCCGCACAAGCCAGAAACCACCCAAATAAATGTGGAAGCAGAATTGGTGCGGATGTGCATGTACCCGTATTTTTCGCCCTATATGACGCACCGGCGTATAAGATGCACCCAATTTATAGGTGCAAAATCTAAAAAAAAATAAAGATTTTTAACCCAATAATGGTCTTCAACCTGCGGACCTCCAGATGTTGCAAAACTACAACTCCCAGCATGCCCGGACAGCCGTTGGCTGTCCGGGCATGCTGGGAATTGTAGTTTTGCAACATCTGGAGGTCCGCAGATTGAAGACCACTGCATAGGAGGTAATACTCACGAGTCCCCGCCGCTCCGGACCAGTCACCGCTGCCGGCCGGGTATCCTCGGGTGTCGCCGTCGCTCCGGAACGTCTCTGCTGCCGGCCGGGTATCCTCGCTCTCCGTTGCTACCATCACGTCGTCACGCACGCCGATGCACGTACGCGACAACGAGGAAGGAGAGCGCCGGCCATACAGGGGATCCTTGAACGGAGAAGACACCGAGGAGGCAGGTAAGGTCTGTCCCGGTGTCCTGTAAGCACTAACCCGGCTATTCAGTCGGGCTGTTCGGGACCGCCGCGGTGAAATCGCGGCGGTCCCGAACAGCCCGACTGAACAGCCGGGTTAGTGTCACTTTCGCTTCAGACGCAGCGGTCAGCTTTGATCGCCGCGTCTGAAGGGTTAATACAGGACATCACCGCGATCGGTGATGTCCTGTATTAGCCGCGGGTCCCGGCCGTTGATGGCTACAGGGACCGCCGCAATAGGGGTGTATTCACCGTATAAGAAGCACCGACTTTTCCCCCCCAGTTTTGGGGAAGAAAAAGTGCGTCTTATACGGCGAAAAATACGGTAAATAGACCCTAAGGTGGCATTGCTTGAGTTCAGCCTTCAACACTTTTGGAATTGGTCCAGTTTAAAATTCCTAGTTCCCCCGGATCCACCTAGATAGGGAGTGATTTGCAGCATTCTTCCCTTTATGGAGACCCAGATACTGCACAAACTGAGTACAGTCTTTACTGCAAGGTTATAAAATTCGGATATATTCTAGAACTGCATCTAAGGTGTGAAAGGACTCCTCTCTTGGATTATAAGGGTATATTCACGCTGAGGAATTTACCTGAGTAATTCCGCTCGCTTATTCCTCTCCAATTCAGTCAGCAGTGAAAAACCCAACAGTGTTTAACTGTATTTACGCTCAGTTCCCCAAGCGGAAATCCAATGCTGAATTCCGTTCCGCATGAACATGTTCTTTCTTCATGCGGAATCTGCGTTTTTGTCCGACTGAAATAAAAAAAAAAATTCTGCTAATAAAAAAAAAAAAAAAAGAAAAAGGAAGTTCTAATTGGTGGTTGTTGTCCAGCAAAAAAAAAAAAAAAAAAAATACATTTAATAATAAAAGTTTCCTCCTGTATTCCTTACGGGAAAAAGAAAATAAAAGAAAAAACGGAAGTTCCACCGCAAAGTTTTTAAGCGAGAATTCCTCACCAATTCCTCAGTGTGAACATACCCGTATGGTTGTTGCAAAATGAAGTAAGCTCTATAGTCTAAGATCTATGATCACTAGAAACTACTTTAGCAAGAAAAGAGGGTAGATAAGAGTGTCTTAAAGGGGTAGTCCAGTGGTGAAAAACGTATCCCCTATCCTAAGGATAGGAGATACGTTTGAGATCCCGGGGGGTCCGACCGCTGGGGCCCCCTGCCATCTCTGTACGGGGGCCAGGCTCTCCGGCCAGATAGTGGGTGTCGACCCCCACACGAAGCGGCGGCTGACACGCCCCCTCAATACATCGCTATGGCAGAGCCGGAGATTGCCGAAGGCAGCACTCCGGCTCTGCCATAGAGTTGTATTGAGGGGGCGTGTCGGCTGCCGCTTCGTGCGGGGGTCGACACGCCCCCTTCGCGCGGGCTGTCGGGGCCCCGTACAGGAAATCGCAGGGGGACCCAGAGGTCGGACCCCCGCGATCTGCAACTTATCCTTAGGATAGGGGATAAGTTGTTCACTACTGGACTACTCCTTTAAGGACTAAAACAGAGCTTGTAGCTCACTTACTCTCCTAGCAGTGGTTTTAGCTACTAAAAACCTTATTTTCCATCTTTTCAGACTAGCTTTAGATAGAGGTTCAAATGGAGGTTTAAAGAGAGTCTCAAAAAATAAAGATCCCAATTGGGAACTAAATTATTGACCCTAGGATTAAGTCTCGATTCTGCTTTGACGAAGCTTTAAAATCCACATATAAGAGGCCAATTCAGTATAAAATACTGCAGAGAAAGCAGAAATCTAAACCTTAAAGGGGTACTCCGCCCCTAGACACCTTATCGTGGGGGTCCCCCGCTGGGAGCCGCCGGGATCTCTCCTGCAGCACCCTGTGTCATCTGCTGCACGGAGCGAACTTACATTCAGGGGGCGGTCTGTGATGTCACGAGGGGGTGGGGCCGTGAAGTCATAATACTCCGGACCCTGTATTGCCCGTTATCAGGCACGGAGCGAAGTTCTTGATAAAAGGGATAGTTGTTTGTAAATATATTGAGGGACATTTATCATTGTTAAGTGAGTTCTGTAGTAATTTTCTGTAGTAAATTTGGTTTTGCTTATGTGTGACGTATTTATCATACTATCACAGGGGGTTGATAAATTTGGCTCACATAAGCAAATACCAATAGATCACTTTTGAATACCATTTTGTAATCCAACCTCAAGTCGCCGTTGTGAGAAAAAAAAAAAATTATATATTACACACATACACTGTTACACCACTTTTTTTTTTTCACCCTATATGTACTAACCCATTTTTTGTTTGTTTTTTTTCTTCTCATTTTAGATCAGTGTATCCTGTGGACTACTTCAGATTTGGTGGAGTACGATAACCAGCATTTTTTTTGTTTAATATTAATAAAATGGTTACTGAGGGCTTGTGGGGGGAGTGTTTTTTAAAATAAAAATTTTATAACGTTTATTTTTTATTCACTTTACAGGCTTTGTAGTGGAAGCTGTCTTATAGACGGAGTCCATTACAAAGCCGGGGCTTAGCATTAGCCCCAAAAACAGCTACCCCCAATTATTACCCCCGTACCCACCGCCAACAGGCCCGGAGCGTCAAAAATGGTGCTCTTGTGCCTAGGCTGTAACAGGCTGGCGTTATTTTTGGCTAAGGAGGTCCTCGCCCACCCTGGTAACGTCAGGCTGTTACTGCTTGGTTGGTATCTGGCTGAGAATTAAGGTACGGGGAACTTGACACATTTTGGTGTTCATAAATAATTAAATATAAAAAAACAAAAACGCAACCAGCAGCAAAAGCCTGATGTCACCAGGGTGGGCGAGGACCATTGTTTCTTGCCCTCCCCAGCCTATATAATGCCAGCCTGTTACCACCTAGGATCAGGAGCGCCATTTGTGAGGCTCCGGGCCTGTTGGTTCCAGCTTTTCCCAACACCCCTGTGGGTTTAAAAAAAAAAAAAAAACGTAAAATAAATAAATAAACTCCCCAACAACTCCCCTTGTTAACCTTTTTATTAACATCAAACAAAAAAAAACTGCTGGTCATCGTTGTAGTCCACCGAATCCGGAGTAGTCCCCAGGCTACATGGATCTGAAATTAAAAGAAGAAAAAAAAAAAAATCACGGAAAATAGGTTAGTACATTTATTGTCTCCCGCCCACCACCGCATGACTACAACTCCCAGCATGTCCTCACTGTATGGAAAAGCTGGGAGTTGTAGTCATTTGACGGAGGGTGATGTGCAGGTGGATGACAAGCAAGTCAGGAAAGCTTGTCACCCGTTCGCACATCTCCTGCTGCCCCCGTGTCGCACGACTACAACAACCAGAATGCCCTTGCAGTAAGGACATGCTGGGAGTTGTAGTGGTGCAGCGCGGGCGGGCGTAAGATGTGCAGACGTGTGACAAGCTTGTCACCTGCCCCACCGCATGACCAACTCCCAGCATGCCTTTACAGTAAGGGCAAGCTGGTAATTGTAGTCTTGTGACACAGGCAGGTGAGAGATGTGCTTGTCACCCGCCCCATGACTACAACTCCCAGCTTGCCCTTACTGTAAAGGCATGCTGGGAGTTGGTCATGCGGTGGGGCAGGTGACAAGCTTGTCACACGTCTGCACATCTTACGCCCGCCCACGCTGCACCACTACAACTCCCAGCATGTCCTTACTGTAAGGGAATGCTCGGAGTTGTAGTTCTGCAACAGCTAGCGGGTGGGTGATAGATGCAGGCAGGTGGCCGGGGAGTGGAGCTGCGCAAAAAGTCACACAAAAGTCGTGACTTTTCAGATATTGCTGTCAAAGGCAAGTTTGTAAACCAGGTCTTATCTGGTTTACACTTGCCACTTTTTGAAGGGGGTTTGAGACTTTTTTTTTTATGCTTACGTGCGACTTTCGCACTTGATAAAAAGTGAAAACTGAAAATTGCTTAGGTAGGGCTGATTGGTATTTTTTTGCTTACCCACAAAAGTCACACAAAAAGTTGCTTACGCGCACGTGTGACTTTTTGTTCGACTTTTGTAAGCAAAAAAAATAAATAAAAAATCCCTTAATAAATCTCACCCTTCATCTTGACGCGTCTGTAAACAAGATCCCCCCCATGTCGTCGTCATCCGCGTCATAGTCACCCCCCCTTCATCATCACCGCCTGTCAATCCCTTCTCAGTGGTCTTCAACCTGCGGACCTCCAGATGTTGCAAAACTACAACTCCCAGCATGCCCGGACAGCCGATGGCTGTCCAGGCATGCTGGGAGTTGTAGTTTTGAAACATCTGGAGGTCCGCAGGTTGAAGACCACTGTGGCCTTAGTCATCATCCAGACCTCCCTTTTGTTTTCTACTCCTCTCAGTGGTAAGGAAGGATGAGCTGGTCCGGGCCATCTATGCTGCAGGGACCGTCCGGTGGGGAGGGTTAGTCGTTTCGGGCTGTCCATCTTCACCGGGAGGCTCTCTTCTCCGCTCCGGGCCTGCCACGGACTAATGACGTCGCCTTGACAACGACGCGCAGGGACGTCCGTGGGCAGCAGACGTCCATGACGTCCCTGCATATGAACGTCCCTGTGCGGTGGCGTCAAGGCGACGTCATTAGTCCGTGGCAGGCCCGGAGCGGAGAAGAGAGCCTCCCGGTGAAGATGGACAGCCCGAAACGACTAACCCTCCCCACTGGACGGTCCCTGCAGCATAGGTGGTCGAATATGGACGGCCCGGACCAGCTCACCCTTCCTTCCCACCGAGGGGAGGTGAGTAGAAAACAAAAAAGGAGGGGGGGGGGGTCTGGATGATGAAGGCCGCAGTGGTCTTCAACCTGCGGACCTCCAGATGCTGGGAGTCCGGGAATGCTGGGAGTTGTAGTTTTGCAACATCTGGAGGTCCGCAGGATGAAGACCACTGCGGCCTTCGTCATCATCCAGACCCCCCCTTTTGTTTTCTACTCACCTCCCCTCGGTGGGAAGGAAGGGTGAGCTGGTCCGGGCCGTCCATATTCGACCAGGTGGGGATTGACAGGCGGAGACAGCCGGCCGGGATCATCCCCTCACAGCTAAGGCAGAAAAGTTTTTTTGTTCACTTGAGTATAAGCCGAGGGGGGGCGTTTTCAGCACGAAAAATCGTGCTGAAAAACTCGGCTTATACTCGAGTATATACGGTAATTTGGGACATTTTGGACGGATGCAAGAGGTTTTTACTTTTTCTGCCTTTAGGATATGCTCCATCTACCCATTTGACTAGTATTCTTCATAGAAATCCTGTCTCCCAGAGGATTCCTTTATCTTAAAAGATTTTACTTTTCCTGTCCATGGGACCTCTAAGGTGTGGGACATCATATGGTGTAGTTGTTTTCTTAGACACTTTAGCAACTTGCTCTGGGCAAATGGTCAACTTTTCCTCTACACAGGTTTTGACAAATCTCCCCCTAAATATCTTTCTCATTAAAAATAGAATTTTTTTGTAAATTTCAGTGGGGAATATATAGTTTTCTGGATTCAGCCATTGCATGAAGGTTCTAGTATTTGAGAAAACTGCACTTTTCTTGGATCTCAGGCCTTCAAAAATAATTGTGATCACCATCCACAGTATCCTCAATATACATAAATTCCCTTTTACTGAAGCTTCCGTGTCCTCAGACCTAAAGTTATATTCTCTCCCTTTTCATTGGCCAGGTCAGCCATTTTATCCTCACTGGAAATAGAATTATCTGCCATTTGTTCAGATTTAACCTCTGAATCAGAAGAAGAAAGTACCTTCCATTTTTTTGAAAAGATTACATATATCTGACAGATTACTGACAGAGTAGCTGCAGACTCCACAGGTACCACGGTGGACCAATTAGAGAGGGAAGGCTGTATTTCTTCCCTGATCCTGATTTTATGTTGTTCATAAACACTTCTAGTTCATTTTCCTGGGCTTTCATAGTGGAAGCTTGACTTTTTTTTTTTTTTTTATATACAGTTGCAAGAAAAAGTATGTGAACCCTTTGGAATTATATGGATTTCTGCACAAATTGGTCATAAAATGTGATCTGATCTTTATCTAAGTCACAACAATGGACAATCACAGTCTGCTTAAACTAATAAAACACGAACAATTAAATCTTACCATGTTTTTATTGAACACACCATGTAAATATTCACAGTGCAGGTGGAAAAAGTATGTGAACCCCCTAGACTAATGTCATCTCCAAGAGCTAATTGGAGTGAGGTGTCATCCAACTTAAGTCCAATCAATGAGATGAGATTGGAGGTGTTGGTTACAGCTGCCCTGCCTTAAAAAAAAAAATAAAAAAAATAAAAAAAACACCCACCAGTTCTGGGTTTGCTTTTCACAAGAAGCATTGCATGATGTGAGTGATGCCTCACACATAAAAGAGCTCTCAGAAGACCTACGGATTAAGAATTGTTGACTTGCATAAAGCTGGAAAGGGTTATAAAAGTATCTCCAAAAGCCTTGCTGTTCATCAGTCCACGGTAAGACAAATGGTCTATACATGGAGAAAGTTCAGCACTGCTGCTTCTCTCCCTAGGATTGGCCATCCTGTAAAGATGACTGCAAGATCACACCGCAGACTGCTCATTGAGGTTAAGAAGAATCCTAGAGTGTCTGCTAAAGACTTACAAAAGTTTCTGGAATATGCCAACATCCCTGTTAGCGAATCTACGATACGTGAAACACTAAACAAGAATCGATTTCCTGGGGGGGGGGGGGGGGGGGGGGGGACCACAGATGAAGCCACTGCTGTTAAAAAAATAAAAAACATTGCTGCACATTTACAGTTTGCACAAGAGCACCTGGATGTTCCACAGCAGTACTGGCAAAACATTCTGTGGACAGATGAAACCAAAGTTGAGTTGTTTGGAAGAAACACACAACACTACATGTGGAGAAAAATAGGCACAGCACACCAACATCAAAACCTCATCCCAACTGTGAAGTATGATGTCAGGGCCTGGACGGATTGCTATCATCAAAAGGAAAAATTAATTCCTACGTTTATCAAGACATTTTGCAGGAGAATTTAAGGCCATCTGTCCACTAGCTGAAGCTCAACAGAAGATGGGTGTTGCAACAGGACAACGACCCAAAGCATAGAAGTAAATCAACAACGGAATGACTTAAAACCAAAGAATATACACCTTCTGGATTGGCCCAGTCAGAGTCCTGACCTCAACCCGATTTAAATGCTGTGGCATGACCTCAAGAAAGCGATTCACACCAGATATCCCCAGAATATTGCTGAACTGAAATGGTTCTGTAAAGAGGAATGGTCAAGAATTACTCCTGAACGTTGTGCACGTCTGATCTGCAACTACAGGAAACGTTTGAAGTTATTGCTGCCAAAAGGAGCTTCAACTAGTTATTAAATCCAATGGTTCAAATACTTTTTCCACCTGCACTGTGAATGTTTACTTGGTGTGTTCAATAAAAACATGGTAACATTTAATCCTTTGTGTGTTATTAGTTTAAGCAGACTGTGATTGTCTATTGTTGTCACTTAGATGAAGATCAGATCACATTTTGTGACCAATTTGTGCAGAAATCCATATTATTCCAAAGGGTTCACATACTTTTTCTTGCAACTGTATGGCGGCGAATTTTTTTTGTCACACTAAAACGCATTTTTCTCCGGGATTTCTTCCTCTGGTTTCTCTTCTTGCCAACCTAAGACAAACAATCATATTACAGTTTACAAATGCATACAAACACACACTTGTGCATGTGTAACTAGGGTTTTTTTGGTCCCCGTTCTCCTCTTCAGAGAGTTGAGGGGATAAGATGTCAGATCGCTGCGGTGCCGCTGCTGGGGAGCCCTGGGATCACCGCTGCGGCACTGCGCTATCATTACAGCACAGAGAGAGTTCGCTCTGTGCGTAATGACGGGTGATACAGGGGACGGAGCCGCGTGACATAATGGCTTCACCCCTCGTGACATCACGGCCTGTCCCCTTAATGCAAGTCTATGGCAGGGGGCGTGACGACCGCCGAGCCCCCTCCCATAGACTTGCATTGAAAGGGGCGGGCTGTGACGTAACGATGCTCCGTCCCCTGTATCGCCCGTCATTACGGTCAGAGTGAACTCGCTCTGTGCTGTAATGATAGCGCGGTGCCGCAGCGGGGATCCCAGGGGTCCCCAGCAGCGGCACCGCGGCGATCTGATATCTTATCCCCTATCCTTTGGATAGGGGATAAAATGTTTGGGGCGGAGTACCCCTTTAAGGGGCTCACCGGAAGTGGGGCATGCAAAATCTTCGCCAAGTGTAATGCATGGCACACTGGAAATGCTACATCACCACTACAGCACAAGGAGTCCCCTCTGTCATTCATCCAGAATAGAGATGAACGAACTTACAGTAAATTCGATTTGTCACGAACTTCTCGGCTCGGCAGTTGATGACTTATCCTGCATAAATTAGTTCAGCTTTCAGGTGCTCCGGTGGGCTGGAAAAGGTGGATACAGTCCTAGGAGAGTTTCCAGCCCACCGGAGCACCTGAAAGCTGAACTAATTTATGCAGGATAAGCCATCAACTGCCAAGCCGAGAAGTTCGTGACGAATCGAATTTACTGTAAGTTCGCTCATCTCTAATCCAGAAGTGTTTCTGGGACTAAAGCGTGCACAGACGACTTCCTATGACCTTCGGTATGACCAAATGTGTGTATCACGGTATTTTTTATATTTTTGGCGGTTCCATGGTATATAACGGTATTTCCTAGCCCCCCCCAATATTAATTATCAGCCCACATCCCCATCGGGGTAAATACTCACATATCACCCGCATGCGCTGCCCTCCTCGTCCTGTTTGTTGCGGCCGCAGGTGCTGACACTCTCTATACTGTGCGGTATCCCTATGCCCGGGCTGCATAAGGTAAACAAAATAAACTTTAACGCACCTACGTCGGCCTTACTCCGGGAACGTCGGACAGCGGTCAGCCTATCACTGAGCCCACTGTCATGTAAGAAGCCGGCTTCTTATAAGACAGTGAGCTCA
The DNA here is from genome assembly GCF_029499605.1 of Hyla sarda. Taxonomy (NCBI): domain Eukaryota; kingdom Metazoa; phylum Chordata; class Amphibia; order Anura; family Hylidae; genus Hyla; species Hyla sarda. The sequence goes on from NC_079191.1 coordinate 393,238,079, forward strand.
GCCTATCACCGGTGGAGGCGGAACATCGCTGCGGCCGGTGATAGGCTGACGGCTGTCCGACGTTCCCGTCCCCAGGAAACAAGTGAGGCCGGTACCATCGGGAGGTGAGTTAAAGTTTATTTTGTTTATTTTTTGCAGCCCGGGCATAGCGTACAGTATAGAGCAGTGGTCTCCAACCTGCGGAGCTCCACATGTTGCAAAACTACAACTCCCAGCATGCCCGGACAGCCATTGGCTGTCCGGGCATGCTGGGAGTTGTAGTTTTGCAACATCTGGAGGTCCGCAGGTTGGAGACCACTGGTATGGAGTGTCAGCGCCGGCGGCCGCAACAAACAGGACGAGGAGGGCAGCGCATGCGGGTGACATGCGAGTAGTACCCTGATGGGGACAGCGCTGGGCTAATAATTAATTGGGGGGGGCAGAACAGCGCTCGCAGGTCACATAGGATTAGTTCCCGGATGTGGGGACAGCGCAGCACTGGGCTGATTAATTCATTCCCGAGGGGGAGGGGCCAACCGGTATTGCGGTATGGGTTAAAATTCATATCATGCAGCACAAAAATTTCGGTATTTGGTATGAACCGGTATACCGCCCAGCCCAGACCATTCCTGATCACTTCCTGTTGCAAAGAGTTAGACAGATAATAACCAAAGATGTCCAGGTCCTTTCCAGATATCAGTCAACTAAAACCCCAATCATCGACTTCGCACCTCTGATCAAGTACAAATGAAAAAATATATATAAAACTTTACTTTTTATTATTTTTTTTTTTATTAAAACTAATTTAGTGCAAAATAGACAAAGACATAAACATGTGTATTAAAACACAGTAAAAAAAAAAATTAAATAAAATAAACATCCCACAACTAAACATATATTGGGCATAATGTAGTGGGGACTATATAGACCAGTGGGAGCTCTTACCTAAGCTGTAATAAAGTGAGGGATAGAATAAACTTATAGGATAGACATTCCAGAAAATAGAAAAACCCAGGTTAGGGACCACTATTATAGGTATAGGGTTTTATTTGTGTATACCAAGCCAGGTCTTCATGCCAAATTTGGTGTGAAGTGAACTTGCTCGGCTAGTGACATCATCCGCATACTTCTACCTAGCTAAGAAGAAAAAAACATAAGACCTGTTTTGCTGAATCATGCTTGGTTTGTAAGAATGGCCATAGTAAAGTCTAACAATGAATGAACTCACCATGTGCCGTGTCACCTACATTCAGCAGACTTCCCCCCCCCCCCCCATGTCTCCCAGTTATTCCTGACGTTCTATTGTCAGTGTACACTGGTACCAGTCTGTTCTCAGGAATGGGTCACAGCAGTCGGACCCCACTTAGATGTATACAGCAAGGCACTATTGTTACAGCAAAACACCTAATGGTTGCAACATCAATTATTCCGTATCGGTACAATGGGATCAGTAAGGTAATAAGAGACATGTTCACCTCTCCCAATCTTTGTATCAAAAATGTTGAATGCCTTGAAAATATCTGCAGCTCTAGACTGCAAAAAATGAACATTTGATGCCTCCAAGACCCAGAGGTCACTTAGTGATAGTAGGAGAGACCAATTAGGGGGATGTTATAGGCCAGCATGAGGAGATATGTTTTTAGGGCACGTTAAAACTGTGAATGTTGGGTATAAGGATGGGGGTTCGGGGTATCCCATTCCAGAGAACTGATGCAGCACAAGCAAAGTCTTGAAGACGAATTATAGAAGATGTTAGTTTTAGATCAGTAGCAGAGCGGGGAGCAGGTGTAAGATGGTAGACAGAGATGAGGGAGGAGATATATGAGTGGGTGAGGGAGAACTTTGTAATATATTCTGGACTGAACCAGTGTAGTGACTGACACAGGGGGAGGCATGGGTTAACAGCTGGAGAGGAAGAGGAATCTGGCTGCGGCATTTAGGATGGCGAGAGTTTAGAGAAGAAAAGGTAAAAAGTTACAATAATCAAAGCAAAAATGAATTTAACAATAATGAGAGTTTTAGCTGCTAATGGGATGAAACAAGCAGATTTTGGAGAGGTTTTTGAGATGCAGGTGACAGGACCGTGAAAGGGATTGAATATAGGGAGTGAAAGACAGATCAGAGTCTAGAATAACTCCATGACGGCAAGCTTGCTGCCCAATCGTTATGGTAGTACCACACACAGGGCCGGGCCTACAATGGGACCCGCTGGGTCCACTGGTCCCAGGCAGCACCTTCACAGGGGGGGCAAATTGCTACCCTGACCCTGAGAAGATCTTTGAACAGGCAGGCAGGTGCGGACTGACCAGCTGGTCCATTCAGACGTGGTCCAAGGGCCCGCCACTGCTACTGGGGATCCAGGACACTTGTCCCAGATCCCCAGGCAGGCCAATGTTCCTTTAGGCTCACACGCATACAGCTGTATGGGCGGCATCTATAGTGGCATTTAGCAAATCCAGACTGTCCTTAGCATTGTATGTTGAGTATGGTTTTAAGTTACAATGGTCCAATCTATGTTGAGACCATTGTAAGTTGGGGGACTACTGAATGTTGTACAGTACCTGGTAAGTCCTCTTAAAACAATGGCCACAATACACAATGTATTGCAGACTTAAAAGTGGTCAGATAAAATCTGGGTATGGATAAGGGGGTGGTCTCCTGGAGGGGTTTCACTGCAACTCTAAAAATGCAAATCAATGGAAACTCTGTGCAAGCACTGAACCAACAAGGTGTGTGGAAGTCTGGATGAATTAATTCTAAATAGTGTAAATGATTTGCAAAGAGCAGCCTGAGGATAAGAAGCAGTCACCAATGAATCGGTCAAAGATTTAACCCTGCTCTCTCTGGTGAGCTGAGGATCAGAGAGTCTCACTGTGAAGTCAGGGTAACTGTATGTCATCACATAGGTGCCATTATACAGTATTCCTTTGTGGCAGTGGTCTCCAAACTGTGGCCTCCAGATGCTGCAAAATAGAACTCCCAACATACCCGGACAGCTGTTTGCTTGCTGGGAGTCGTAGTTTTGTAACATCTGGAGGGCCATAGTTTGCATACCACTGCTTTATGTCAATATTCCTCAACCCGAGGCTGTCTCTCCTTTTCAAAACTACAATTTATCATTCTGGAAGTTGCTGTTTTGCACCAGTTGGAGAGACACAGGGTGGAGAACACTGGTTATTGAATGGTGAGAAGCTAGAGAAGGACCAGCAGAAAGTAGACAATGGAGAGAAATCGGATTCCTCTGTGTATCTCATCTCATGTTCTTAAAAGGGGTACTCGCATGGAACACTTTTTAATTAACTGTTGCCAGAAAGTTAAACAGATTTTTTAATTTCTTCTAAAAAAAATCTTATTCCTTCCAGTACTTATTAGCTGCTGGATACTACAGAGGAAATGGTTTTCTTTTTGGAACACAGGGCTCTCTGCTGACATCTCTGTCCATTTTAATAACTGTCCAGAGTAGGAGAAAATCCCCATAGCAAACAAACAGCTCTGGACAGTTCCTAAAATGGACAGAGATGTCAGCAGAGAGCACTGTGCTCGTGATGTTAGAAGAGCTCTGTGTTCCAAAAAGAAAACAATGTCCTCTGTAGTATTCAGCAGCTAATAAGTACTGGAAGGATTAAGATTTTTTTTTTTAATAGAAGTAATGTACAAATCTGTTTAACTTTCTGGCACAAGTTGATTTAAAAAAGTCTTACCATGGTAGTACCCCTTTAAGGGTTTCCTGTGGAAAATACTTGAGGTCTGAGGTTGCAGAACACTGATATTTACAACTAGAATGTTTTCATCAGCTTTTAGGAGTCCTCTCAGCCCCATGGATCACACACTACAAGTCACTGAGTTCATCCGACAGATGACTGCACTACTGTGGTCCCTTTAACTGGTACATTCGGACAATAAAACCTTCTGGTCTTTCAAAATGTTGTCATTTCCTATAGAACGGTTTAAATTTACTCCAGGAAAGAGTTTTTTCTCTCCTCCTGTCATTATTACGTTAAGGGTAAACGACCGTCGTGCTCCTTTTCTTATCCATCGCGAGTCTCAGGAGATGCCCAAAGAAAGGGACTTCTTGTTGACACTGGGAGCAGAACCGGTGTGGTGGGATCGTGGGGGTCCCTGCAGTCAGCTTTACCCACGATCAGACACCTATCTTGGGATAAGGGATAAGTGTCTGATAAGTTCAGTTCACCGGAGTATACCTTTAAATTCTGCTCTTTTGTAAAATGTACGATACATGGTCTGTGTATAAAGACTGTGGCCATTCATCATAACATTGCCAGGAGGTGTTATTAACCCCCAAACTACTTTGTGTTTTCCAGGCGCAAGTCTTTAAAGGGTTCCTCTCATTTAAAAAATAATAATAAATTTGACATCTTACCTACACATGTCAAATTTTTGATTGCATCGGGTCTCACTCTTGAGAGCCACTGTGATCGCTAGTTATAAGCTAGTGAAATTGGCGGCAGTGCGCACCTTGATGTCAATCGAATTGAAACAATTCCGCAATATAAGTCTAGTGGTAAATATGAGAGTAAAAATTTACAAGGTTTTCGGCGCAATCCACCAAGGTGGATTGTGCCGAAAACCTGGTAAATTTTTACTCTCATATTTACCACTGTCCCTACCAGCCAGGAGCACTCCTAGATCCGGGACCAGGAGGCTGCACCACCTGCATGATCATCCAAGCGCATTTGTAGTTGTGTCTATATACACAACTAAGCAAGGTGAGTGGTTCACTAACACCCACTGCACATCACAACACACTGTGTATCAAACGATACTTGTCCCATGAGGAGCTCTGACATTTTTTCCTCTCCAGACTTACGCAATATAAGTCTATGCAGAGAAAAGGTCCGAAATGGAGCACAATACTGGGCATTTTACAGGCTTATAACTCACGATCGCAGCGGGTATCGCATTCTGAGAGTTGTAGTTTTGCAACAACTTGCACTGGCTGTCTGGACATGCTGAGAGTGTTCGTTCTGCAACAGCTGGAGGGCCACAATTTGGAGACCACTGCTGTAATGGCATAAACAACACCGAGATCAGTGTTTCCCAGCCAACTACAACTCCCATCATATACATTTTTAAGCTTTTTTTTTTTTCTCTTTTTTAATGTCACCCATTCACCTCTTCCCCCAGGTATGATGGATTGGGCAGACAGGTCAGATCCCATTTATGCACGTCCCCTTTAAGAAGTTTTCTAAAGTGGCTCCAGAACGGAAACTTCACTTGATACAATGTATAAACATTTAACTAAATGTTCTAAACAAAAGATCACCTGACCTATAGGTCCAGAGGACTGACAATGATCAGGAGCAGGCGGGGTCACGGTGACAATGGCCCCTGCTGTGACCCTGCTGACTCCCCACATACACACAACCCCCTCTTACCTTGCCCGGGACCCCCCGGTGGTCGGTGCTGCCCTGCCAGAACCTCCTGCTGTAACACGTGATGTAGCCCACCAGCTTCTCCTCGTACGGGAAGTCCACCTTCCAGATGAGGGAGCCGTAACCGAACACCCACATGATCAACCGCACACACCGAGATCGCTCCTTTCTATTAGCCGGCCGGCAGCGGCCAATGTGGGCGGGGTCAAACGCTTCTAGCTGTCATCAAACCCCGCTCCCTTGTTCTGGCCGTCCAATGACGCTCGTTCGCAAAGCCTGAAGGGAAATGTAGTGCGACGTGATATGGTTACGTCGCGTAATAATAATACTGTAATGATAAATAAATAAAAAAAAATGTTGAACCAACTTTATTGTTTTGTGACAACAAATATACGGGAGAAAAATTTTTTAGGAAGCGGTTTTATCTTCGTACTTGCGTTCGAGTGTTATGAGGTATAGTAAGGACGAGCAGCGGAAAAGAGTTTGATACTGATGTCGGGGCGTGGTTTGTTGCGTCACGTGGTGTTAGGTAAAGGAACAGCGCGGGAGAGTGAGTGATGCCGGATGGTTCATGTAGTACAGGTGACGTCATAGGGTGTTATTTATGTTGTTCTGTGTAGCAGAGCTGTGTTTGTGATCCAGTGTTTCCCAACCAGAGTACCTCCAGCTGTTGCAAAACTACAACTCCCAGCATGCCCGGACAGCCAAAGGCTGTCCGGGCATGCTGGGAGTTGTAGTTTTGCAGCAGCTGGAGGATTGCTGGTTGGGAAATGATGATATGGGGGGGCGCTTTGTTGCCCATGGCAACCCATTACAGTATAATGGATGCGACTATTCACCTGTATTAGGCCAATGTTAATTTGTCCTTTAGGGCCCATTCGCACTATTGATTCTCTGCCTGGTGCCGATGAAATCCATTGGCACTTGGCCCATGTGGACATTTACCGCCACCATTGAATTCAGCCGCAAGAGTTTTTTTTAATTTAATTAACAAATTTGACATTCTGTCAGGTATAAAGAAAAACAAACATCTACTTACCTTCCTCTGGTGCCCGCTTTGTCCCTTTGCGGTCCCCAGTTATCAACATGTTGCGTTCCCACTCAGCAATGGCTAGTTGCAGTGATGTCCCACCTTGGCCAGTGATTCTTGGTTGACAGTCTGACGTATTAAAGGGGTACTACGGTGCCGAACATCTTATCCACAGGATAAGTGACTAATTACGTGGGGGGGTCCGGTAGGATGGAAAAGGTGGATACGGTCCTAGGAGAGTCTCCAGCCCACCGGAACGCATTTATGCAGGATAAAGTCAGCAACTGCCGAGCCGAGAAGTTTGTGACGAATCGAATCACTGTAACTTTGCTCATCTCTAATTTTCAGCACTAGATTACCCCTTTAAGCCCTAAGCCCGGTCTTCCTCCTGGTGCCGGGTCTTAAAGGAGAACTCCGGAATAGGAAAATGATCGTCCATACTGCCGGCAGTAAAAGAATAAACAGGTGAATACCTTCCTTTGCTCCCCCGGTGGCTCCGGCCTCTGCCGCGATCCTCTTCCTTGTTGCCAGTGGTCGAGGAGTCATACTGCACTTAGCCAATCACCGGCTGCAGCGAAGTCCCGACTCGGCCGGCGATAGGTGACGTTTTCGGCCCCGGCAACAGGTCCCGGGGCCGAAAACGTCACCCTGCCACTCAGCCTATCGCCGGCCGAGTTGGGACTTCGCTGCGGCCGGTGATTGGCTGAGTGCAGTATGACTCGCCGACCACCGGCAACCAGGAAGAGGATCGCGGCAGAGGCCGGAGCCACCGGGGGAGCGAAGGAAGGTATGTACCTGTTTATTTTTTTACTGCCGGCAGTATGGGCGATAATTTTCCTATTCCGGAGTTCTCCTTTAATGTGTCAGATTGCTGCTGGGACATCACTACAGCCAACAATTGTTGAGCCACAGCAAACTCGGAAGAGGACCATATTGGGGACCACAGTAGGACAAAGGAGGCATCGGGAGAGGAAAGAAGATGTTTTTTTTTATTTATTTTTTATTTTTTTTTAATACCTGACGGAATGGTAAATTTTTTCACCCCCATCCTGAAGTACTAATTCAGCAGTGTGGATGGTGCACCAGAATCTTATGAACACAATGGAAGGCTGCTGCACTGGAATATTTGAGCTGAATTTCTTGTTTTAAAAGTCCTGCAGTGTGAATGGGGCCTAAAGAAAACCTGACACCAAGGATTACCCTATATAGCTGGTGACTACCCGTTATGTAGGTTAAAATAAGGATTCTCACTATGTCTGGATGTCCTCCTGCCCATCTGCGATAGTGTAGAAAAAGAGTTGTAAATGTGGTCCTAATAAGGATTATTTACGGTGAGAAAATTCTGTGATGTGAACCCAGCCTACTCAGGTAAGAGTGATTGACTGCTGGGGAGTGGCCGAAGTCATCGCTCTGTTCCCTGACGTCTTGCGCTAGACCAGAAGCCGCTTCATGCCTAGGGGTTATTGCTGCTTCTGGGCCAGCGCAAGATTTCTGTGAAGAGAGCAGTGACATCGGCAGCCCATTGAGCTGTGACTACTTGTTTTTTACACCATGATGGATGTAAAGGAGGACATCCAGACATGGTGGTAAGAAACCTTATTTTATCCTATACTAGTTGAGTAACCGGCATGGCCCAACCTCCTGAAGTGATAGGCTGCTTGTTCTCCCTGCACTTCAGCAGTTATTCACTCTCACTCTTCCCTCAGCCCACAATAAATCTTCTCTCCCCTGCCCGCTTCTTTCCCTCTCCCTGCCCCCCCGCCCACTATTCTCTACACCTGCCTGACGAACAGTTAAATGATACTTTACCATGACATTGGTCAGGTGCAGGCTGTTTAAAATACCCAGGCAATCTCTGCAGCCTCAGAGTAAGGTGATCAGGTGATGTACCGGAAGTCCTATACATTTGCTGTCGGGGATCCACAGTTTTACTCTCAGGCTGTGTAGATTGTTGGTATCTGGACATCCCCCAAACTCTATTATATTTTTATTTGACGTATGAGTAACACGTCTACCAAGTTTCATGAAAAAATATCTCCAGCTGTTTGGGAATGATGCTGGAACATATATACGTATATATATAGATGCACGTGTTGTTAAAGCCAAATTTATGGAGCTGATTTTCAGCAGAAATATCTGATCCGACATCAGTGGTCTACAACCTGTGAACCCCAGATGTTGCATAACTAGAACTCCCAGCATGCTTTGCTACTGCTTTACATTCAGCAGGAAGCTATGAGTACAGGCCTGTCCCAAGAGAACAGGGAGTGATCGGTATCATGCAGACAGCCTTATCTTTGTGTACTGTTCTGTCTTACCTAGGCCACCTGAAGACCAATATAGCATTATCACTATCATTTCTAACAACATTTGACAAGTTGTCCAGACATGTCCAGAGTTTAGATTGTACCGGGTCTCAGTCCTGAGCACACTCCACTGCCTTGCTGGCCACCAAACCCATCTCCTTTATTCCATTATAGTCTATGGGGAATGAGTCGGCTTTAAATGACAGCCGGGGAGTGAGCAGTGCACTTCATCCTGCTGTAATTCGAGATTGCAGAGGGTCTTAGAAGTGAGACCCCGTTTGATCTAACTTTTTGACATGTCTGGAAAACATATCAAAGTTGTTACAAATGTCAGTGATTTTACTACCTATTGACTTCAACAGGTAGGAAAATATCCAAATGATTACAGGGGGGAGAGAAATATATAAGTGCTAATAAAACATAGCTTTTAATATATCGTATAAAACACACTGATTAAACAAAGTGATGTATAGATAAGTGACAAGGCAATTGTCAGCCCTGTGACTTAAAGATAGACACTAACAAGGCTGTTAAAATTGCATGTGAAGGGATTGCCCCACAGATGCAAAAGCCAAATTCAATTGTATGCTGATATTAGATAATTAGATAGAACTACTAGCTATGCCCAACGCGTTTCAGCACATTGTTACATGTGACCTCATCAGGGGCTAACTGGCATAGAACAATACAGTCATTGCATATGATAATTAATATAGGGGTAGCTTGATACATTAGCGACCCCTGCAAAGAGCGTGCTGGATGTTATGCACCAATACTCTGTACAGCATATAGATGACAGGACCCGGAGCGCAACGGTTATGGCGTCTATCTGGGATAAATCCTAACGATGTGTGTATAACCCGCAGTGGCGGGGAGCCTAGCATACAAGCCGGCTGCTAACACACAATTGTGTGTTAGCAGCCGGCTTGTATGCTAGGCTCCCCGCCACTGCGGGTTATACACACATCGTTAGGATTTATCCCAGATAGACGCCATAACCGTTGCGTCCGGGTCCTGTCATCTATATGCTGTACAGAGTATTGGTGCATAACATCCAGCACGCTCTTTGCAGGGGTCGCTAATGTATCAAGCTACCCCTATATTAATTATCATATGCAATGACTGTATTGTTCTATGCCAGTTAGCCCCTGATGAGGTCACATGTAACAATGTGCTGAAACGCGTTGGGCATAGCTAGTAGTTCTATCTAATTATCTAATATCAGCATACAATTGAATTTGGCTTTTGCATCTGTGGGGCAATCCCTTCACATGCAATTTTAACAGCCTTGTTAGTGTCTATCTTTAAGTCACAGGGCTGACAATTGCCTTGTCACTTATCTATACATCACTTTGTTTAATCAGTGTGTTTTATACGATATATTAAAAGCTATGTTTTATTAGCACTTATATATTTCTCTCCCCCCTGTAATCATTTGTATAATTCTTGGGAGTTGTCTATACTAGGTAGTGGACACCATTACCTGTCCACAAGATTATTAGGAAAATATCCAGCAGCAAAACACAGCAAAATACAGCATGTGACCCTACCCTATAGGGAATTAGTTAGCACTTGTATCCTGATGTGTTGTGTCGTTGTCCCAGAAAAGGTTTTATTTATTTTTTCCCCACATCATATGCGAATGAGCTCCTTGGTGCTCTGGGGGGCTGACTGTGTCTATGAGTGCTGCAGTGCTCGTCCGGACTCCTCCCATCTCTTCCTTCTTAGTCTTCTGGCTATAGGAGGGGATGGGAGGAGTCTGTGCAGGCGGCTATAGGAGGGGATGGGAGGAGTCTGTGCAGGAGCCTATAGGAGGGGATGGGAGGAGTCTGTGCAGGCGCCTATAGGAGGGGATGGGAGGAGTCTGTGCAGGCGGCTATAGGAGGGCATGGGAGGAGTCTGTGCAGGCGCCTATAGGAGGGGATGGGGGAGTCTGTGCAGGCGCCTATAGGAGGGGATGGGAGGAGTCTGTGCAGGCGCCTATAGGAGGGGATGGGAGGAGTCTGTGCAGGCATAGCGGTGCTCCTAGAGATACAGTCACGTCAGAGTCATGCACCAGAGAGCTTCTTTGCATATTGAATAAAAAACATTTACTGGGACAACTACGCAGCACATCAGGATACTAAAGAAAATGTTCATTACACAATAATGTTCTCTATTCAGCAATACCAGCGGTTTAAAGGGGTTGTCCAGAATTAGAAAAACACTACTTCTTTTTTGCAAAAACATCACAACTCCTGTCCACAGGTCGTGTGCACTGCAGCTCAGTTTTATTTGCTTTAGTGGAGCACCGAATCCTTGACAACCCCTTTAATTTTACCAAAACTGGTGGTAGACTCCCTTTAATCGTATGTCCACTTTCCACTCACCTCTCCTGGGCCTAAAGCCTCCAAACTGAGTGCATGTAGGATCCAGCTGATTAAACCACTATGTGGATGGAGAGGAGTGCAGGGCTAAGGGGGTTTCCACTGCCCCATATATACAATCCAGAAATAGTCAACACCTCCATTAAAACGATGAAGACAAATGTGCAGGTACTGTGAAATCTCCCTTAGTGGACTCCTCCTAATAGAGGACACCTCCCAATAGCGGACAGTTTTTAATTCTCTGGCAGAGTCCCATAGGACTTAAAGGGGTACTCCGGTGAAAACCTTTTTTCTTTTAAATCAACTGGTGGCAGAAAGGTAAACATATTTGTAAATTACTTCTATTAAAAAATCTTAATCCTTCCTGTACTTATTAGCTGCTGAATACTACAGAGGAAATTCTTTTCTTTTTTGGAATGCTCTCTGATGACATCACGACCACAGTTCTCTCTGCTGACGTTATTATAATAATATTAATAATGCTTTATTTATTATTGTCCTTAGTGGGATTTGAACCCAAGTCCCCAGTACTGCAAGGCAGCAGTGCTAACCACTGAGCCACCATGCTGCCCTTAGCATACATCTGCTATGCATGGTTGCTAAAATGGACAGAGATGTCAGCAGAGAGCACTGTGCTCGTGATGTCATCAGTGTTCCAAAAAGAAAGGAATTTCCTCTGTAGCATTCAGCAGCTAATAAGTACTGGAAGGATTAAGATTTTTTAATAGAAGTAATTTACAAATATGTTTAACTTTCTGCCACCAGTTGATTTAAAAGAAAAAAGGTTTTCACCGGAGTACCCCTTTAATGTATTTGCACACTCCGAATAGGGGAAATTATCAATAGCAATCATGGACACACCCAATAGGTGACAAAACACTGCTGGTCAGGTAAGAAGTAAGAAGAACAGGGGGGGGATGAGGGAAGGGGGGAATGATTTGGCATTGCGGGGGGAATGATTTGGCATTGCGGGGGAATGATTTGGCGTTGCGGGGGGAATGATTTGGCATTGCGGGGGGGAATGATTTGGTATGAATGATTTGGCATTACTTTTCCTAATTCATTATATTGTTGAGATTTTTTTAAAGCCTTATTACAGTGCAAAATTATTTATTTATATTTAGCTTTTTATCATGTTTTGTTACACTCTATAGTGAGTACAGAACAGTATTCCGTCACTTAGAAAGATGTTTAAGCCTTTTTTATTCCCCGTGAGTGTCCGCTATTGGGAGATTCTACTGTATACAGAATATATATATACAGTGTGGGTCAATTAACCTGTGGTCAGCCTGGTGTTTATATAGAAACCTAAAGATCTATTTATCCTGGGTTTTCAGTGTATATCGGAGGTATAGTAGTGGGAGGATCTCCTGACATATACTTCCAAACAGAGGCAGTGGTATACTGTATGTTGCCCATGGGCTCACATGTTTGGTATACAGTAGATGCCTCTGTATAGAATAGTATAGTTGTATGATGTATTCTATGCAGTAAAAAAAAAAAAAGTACAAACAGGTTTGTTAGATGCGAAGAGGCCAATAGGACGCTCTTTTGGCCTTTGTTAGGGACCTACAGTCTGACTTATCGAATGGGAATTTTGTGGCACATAGGCCAATATTCTCTGCAAACACAGTGAATGCACTCAAATATGTACAGTGATCCCTCAACCTACAATGGCCTCAACATACAATAGTTTCAACATACAATGGTCTTTTCTGGACCATTGTAAGTTGAAACCAGACTCAACATACAATACAACAGACAATCCAGATCTGTGCAACGTGTCATTGGCCGGAAGAACCGACCAATCAGAATGGGCAATTTACTGGAAGAACACCTGTATTACTGTAGTGTATGCACTGACTGATGTCTGGTAGCGCCCCCTACAGTAGAGTGAGGTATTACATGTTCTATACTCTTTACCTGTATTACTGGAGTGTATGCACTGACTGGTGTCTGGTAACGCCCCCTACAGTACAGGGAGGTATTACATGTTCTATACTCTTTACCTGTATTACTGGAGTGTATGCACTGACTGGTGTCTGGTAGCGCCCCCTACAGTACAGGGTGGTATTACATGTTCTGTACACTTTACCTGTACCAGGATTAGCTGCTCCTTTGGACACCAGGTGAGGGCGACTCCATTTTACTTTTTTAGGACATTGTGTGTACTGTACAGGACCCTGAAGAAGCTCCTGTCCTCTACATAGACCAGTGTTTCCCAAGCAGGGTGCCCCCAGCTGTTGCAAAACTACAACTCCCAGCATGCCCGCAAAGCCTTTGGCTGTCCGGGCATGCTGGGAGTTGTAGTTTTGCAACAGCTGGAGGCTCCCTGCTTGGGAAACACTGACATACACAGTGATTTACAGCTCCCAGCAGATCTTTATTACTTTTATATCTAAGGACTTGTTTTATCTATATTAGTTATCTACTTATTTTTCTTTAATCCTCACTTTTTCCTATTTTTGGATGACATTTTGGGGCTTCAGAACCAATTACCAGGTTTCCATAGAGTTCTGGTCTCAACATACAATGGTTTCAACATACAATGGTCGTCCTGGAACCAATTAATATTGTAACTTGAGGGACCACTCTATTAAGAATTCCCATTGTTTCCATAGGGGCGAGTAACATCATTACATTGTCATGAGCTTCGTCCACTCTGATTCTTAAAGGGGCATTCCAGAATTTCTCTCTCTTTAGTCTTTGAGCACAAGATGGTAAGTTATAATACTGTGTAATATGCTTCTATTACCTCTGGGCGCCACTTTATCCCATACCCAGAAGTGCAAGTCTTTATTTTACTGCTGTCTCAGACCTTTCCCAGCATTCCATGCAGCCAGAGACAATATTAGGGGAGATGTATCAATCAATACCTGTGTAGAGGAAAAGTCGACTAGTTGCCCATAGCAACCAATCAGATTGCCTCTTTGATTTTTAAATGGGCCTCTAAAAACTGAAAGAAGTGATCTGATTGGTTGCTATGGGCAACTGGGCAACTTTTTCTCTGCACAGGGTTTGATAAATCTCATAAAAATGTCACAAAAGGCAATATGACTCTCTTAAAATGTAACTTTTAATATACTCATATAAAATAAGGTAGCCCTCCAAAAACAAATGTGTAAGGCCCCTTTCACACTACAGGTATCATCCTGTAAAAACCTCCATTATTACTCCCGGCAAAAAGTCCTGAAGACGGCCGTTATTTTTGCCGGCACAAAAGACGGTGAATGCAGTAATTTTTGGTCCAGCAGAAAAAATGGTGAAAAATGTCTGTTAAAATTAAAAATTGTAATCTATGGGAAACTGGAAAAAAAGTGATGTTAAAAAAAAAAACATCATCCATTATTTTCCGTTTTTTTTACATCTGTTTTTTGTACTTAGCATGCTCAGTACAGCTTTACAAAAAAAGGGTTAAAAACATGATTAAAAAAACCCGGATGTAACTGGTAATAACGGATGAACAACATCAGGTTTTTTAAGAAAAAAAACATTAAATATAACAGATGATGGTCGTCAGTTATCATCCGTTATTACCAGTTATTTCATCCATTTTTTTCATCCGTTATTGTAAAATTAAAGGCAGTAAAAGAGCAGGATGATACCTGTAGTGTGAAAGGGGCCTTAACCCCTTAAGGACCCAGGACATACTAGAACGTTCTGGCACCCTGGGCTTTAAGGACCCAGGACGTACTAGTACGTCCTGGTGTTTCTCCGGTCTCTGCCGCGCCCCGGGCAGAGATCGGAAGCGGATCCCTGCTGAAATGCTTCAGCAGGCATCCAGGGCAAACGCCGAGGGGGCCATGTAGGCCCCCCATGTCGGCGATCGCCGCAAATCGCAAGGGAAATCGCCCTTGCGATCTGCGGCGATACCGGGCTGATCGGGTCTCTGGGACCCGACCGCCCGGTAATTTCGCATGATCCCGGCTGTCACAGACAGCCAGGACCATGCTAACGTATAGGAGCGAGGTGGCAAGCCGGCCACCTCCTCCTATACCCTGCGATCTGTCGGTTAACTAACCGACCAATCGCAGGAGGGGGGGCGGTTACTTCCTCCCGTCCTGCCCGGCCCCTTGAAGTCCGGAGAGGACGGGAGGAAGACCGGAGGACGCGGCGGGGGACGGGGGAGTGCTGGGGACCGGCCCCGCTACTTACCTCGTCCCTGAAGACCCGGATCCCGGCGAGGAAGAAGGCGGCGGCGACAGGTGAGTTGATCTTCAGCCGCGGTCGGGCCCTTTACAGCAATGCACGTCGCCGTAAAGCGACATGCATTGCTGTATTGGGACCCTGTAAACTACAACTCCCAGCATGCCCAGACAGCCCTTGGCGTCTGGGCATGCTGGGAGTTGCAGTTTTGCAACATCTGGAGGTCCACAGTTTGGAGACCACTGTGCCCTTCCAGATGTTGCAAAACTACACATCCTCAGCATGCCCTTACTGTCCAGGCATGCTGGGAGTTGTAGTTCTGTAACATCTGGCCCTTCAGATGTTGCAGAACTACAACTCCCAGCATGCCTGGACAGTTTTGGCATACTGGGAGTTTTAGTTTTGCAACATCTGGAGGGCTGCAGCTTGGACACCACTACACAGTGGTCCCCAAACTGTTCTCCTCCAGCTGTTACGTAACCACTACTCCCAATATGCCCTTCGGCTACCTGGGCATGCTGGGAGTTGTGGTTTTGCAACAACTGGAGGCACACTGGTTGGGAAACATTGTCTGTTTCCTAACTCAGTGTTTCCCAACCCGTGTGCCTCCAGCTGTTGCAAAACTATAACTGCCAGCATGCACTGATAGACTGTACATGCTGGGAGTTGTAGTTTTGCACCAGCTGGAGGTCCCCCCCCCCTGTGAATGTACAGGGTACATTCACATGGGCAGGGGCTTACAGTGAGTATCAGGCTGCAAGTTTGCGATGCAGCAAATTTTGCGCGGCAGCTCAAACTCGTAGCGGGAAACTCGCTGTAACCCCCCGCCTGCGTGACTGTCCCCTAAAAACACTACACTAACACAAAATAAAATAAAAAGTAAAAAAATGCTACATATACACATACCCCTACACAGCCCCCCTCCCCTCCCCAATAAAAATGAAAAACATCTGGTACGCCACTGTTTCCAAAATGGAGCCTCCAGCTGTTGCAAAACAACAACTCCCAGTATTGCCGGACAGCCGTTGACTGTCCAAGCATGCTGGGAGTTTTGCAACAGCTGGAGGCACCCTGTTTGGGAATCACTGGCGTAGAATACCCCTATGTCCACCCCTATGCAAATCCCTAATTCAGGCCTCAAATGCGCATGGTGCTCTCACTTCGGAGCCCTGTCGTATTTCAAGGAAACAGTTTAGGGTCACATATGGGGTATCTCCGTACTCGGGAGAAAGTGCCTAACAAATTTTGGGGGGCTTTTTCTCCTTTCACCCCTTATGAAAAGGGGAAGTTGGGGTCTACACCAGCATGTTGGTGTAAAAAAAAAAAATTTTTTACACTAACATGCTGGTGTTGCCCTATACTTTTCATTTTGACAAGAGGTAAAGGGGAAAAAAGCCCCCCAAAATTTGTAATGCAGTTTCTCCTGACTACGGAGATACCACATGTGGGCGCAAAGTGCTCTGGGGGCGCACAACAAGGCTCAGAAGGGAGAGTGCGCCATGTACATTTGAGGTGATTTGCACAGGGGTGGCTGATTGTTACAGCGGTTTTGACAAACGCAAAAAAGAAAAAAAAAACACATGTGACCCCATTTCGGAAACTACACCCCTCACGGAATGTAATGAGGGGTGCAGTGAGAATTTACACCCCACAGGTGTCTGACGGATCTTTGGAACAATGGGCTGTGCAGATAAAAAAATTTGTACAGCCCACTGTTCCAAAGATCTGACAGACACCAGTGGGGGGTAAATGCTCACTGTACCCCTTGTTACATTCCTCAAGGGGTCTAGTTTCCAAAATGGTATGCCATGTGGGGGTTATTTTGCTGTCCTGGCACCATAGGGGCTTCCTAAATGCGACATGCCCCCGAGCAAAATTTGCTCTCAAAAAGACAAATATGACTCCTTCTCTTCTGAGCATTGTAGTTCGCCCGTAATGCACTTCATGCCAACTTATGGGGTACCTCCATACTCAGAAGAGATGGGGTTACAAATTTTGGGGGGTATTTTCTGCTATTAACCCTCGCAAAAATGTGAAATTTGGGGGGAAACACACATTTTAGTGAAAATTTATTTTAATTTTTTTACATATGCAAAAGTCGTGAAACACCTGTGGGGTATTAAGGCTCACTTAATTCCTTGTTACGTTCCTCATGGGGTCTAGTTTCCAAAATGGTATGGCATGTGTTTTTTTTTTTTTGCTGTTCTGGCACCATAGGGGCTTCCTAAATGCAACATGCCCCCCAAAAACCATTTCTGAAAAACTTACTCTCCAAAATCCCCTTGTCGCTCCTTCCCTTCTGAGCCCTCTACTGCGCCCGCCGAACACTTTTCATGGACATATGAGGTATGTGCTTACTCGAGAGAAATTGGGCTACAAATACAAGTATAAATTTTCTCCTTTTACCCCTTGTAAAAATTCAAAAATTGGGTCTACAAGAAAATGCAAGTGTAAAAAATGAAGATTGTGAATTTTCTCCTTCACTTTGCTGCTATTCCTGTGAAACACCTAAAGGGTTAAAACGCTGACTGAATGTCATTTTGAATACTTTGGGGGTGCGGTTTTTATAATGGGGTCATTTATGGGGTATTTCTAATATGAAGACCCTTCAAATCCACTTCAAACCTGAACTGGTCCATGTAAAATAGTGAGTTTGAAAATTTTGTGAAAAATTGGAAAATTGCTGCTGAACTTTGAAGCCCTCTGGTGTCTTCCAAAAGTAAAAACACGTCAATTTTATGATGTAAACATAAAGTAGACATATTGTATATTTGAATAAAATAAAATAAATATTTGGAATATCCATTTTCCTTACAAGCAGAGAGCTTCAAAGTTAGAAAAATGCTAAATTTTCAAATTTTTCATCAAATTTTGGGACTTTTCACCAAGAAAGGATGCAAGTTACCACAAAATTTTACCACTATGTTAAAGTAGAATATGTCACGAAAAAACAATCTCGGAATCAGAATGATAAGTAAAAGCATTCCAGAGTTATTAATGTTTAAAGTGACAGTGGTCAGATGTGCAAAAAAGGGCTGCGTCCTAAGGTGTAAAATGGCTGGGTCCTTAAGGGGTTAAAGGGGTATTCCAGGAAAAAACTTTTTTTTTTTTTTTTTTTTAGATCAACTGGCTCCAGAAAGTTAAACAGATTTGTAAATTACTTCTATTAAAAATCTTAATCCTTCCAATAATTATCAGCTGCTGAAGTTGACTTGTTCCCATCTGTCTGGAAACAGTGCTCTCTGCTGACATCTCTGCTTGTCTCAGGAACTGCACAGAGCAGAATAGGATTGCTATGAGAATTTGCTACTACTCTGGACAGCTCCCGAGACACTTGTCATCAGAGAGCACTTAGATAGAAAAGAACAACTCAACTTCAGCAGCTCATAAGTACTGAAAGGATTAAGATTTTTTAATAGAAGTCATTTACAAATCTGTTTAACTTTCCGGAGCCAGTTGATATATAAAAAGTTTTTTTCCTTAATAACCCCTTTGAGTACATCAGTTACTATAAACTCATATCCACTATTCTATGGGATGCAGACTGAGCAAATATAGCCAAAAAATCTCCCCACAGACTGTATTCAAGTACATTAAAGGAGATATCCAGTGCTGAAAAACGTATCCCCTATTCTAAGGGGGGGTCCGACCGCATGGAGCCCGCCGCGATCTCCTGTACGGGGCCCCGGTAGCCTGCGTGAAGGGGACGTGGCTGACACGCCCCCTCAATACAACTTTATGGTAGAGCCGGAGCGCTGTCTTCGGCAATCTCCGGCTCGGCCATAACGATGTATTGAGGGGGCGTGTCAGCTGCCGCTTCGTGCGGTGGTCGACACCCGCTATCTGGCCAGCGAGCCGGGGCCCCAGCGATTGGACCCCCTCACGATCTGAAACTTATCCCCTATCCTTAGGACAGGGGATACGTTTTTCAGCACTGGACTACCCCTTTAACAAATCCCTACAAACGAAACAATTATACATTAGCTGCTATGTATGTCCCCGATGAACCCCGTCTCAATTGTGACATTCAGGGGGACAGGATTATACTGATTTATGTTTCCTTTGTAGGAATTAGTTAATGTTCTTAAATACAGTCCGTGGGGAGATTTTGTGGCTATATTATCTCGGCCTGCACCCCATAGAATATTGGGGATCGTACCTTTACTCTGCACAGGTTTTTATAAATCTCCCTCATTGTCCCTGGCTGCATGAAATGGGAAAAGTCAGAGACAACAGTAAAATAGAAAGACTTGCACCACAGCACTTCTGGCTGTGGGTCCGGTGCATGAAAATGGGACAAAGAGGCTCACAGGGGTAATAGAAGCAACATTACACAGTAATATAACTTGGCATCGTGGGCTCAAAGGATGAAAGAAAAAAAAAAAAAAAAACTGGAGTACCCCTTAAATCAGTGTTTCCCAACCAGGGTTCCTCCAGCTGTTGCAAAACTACAACTCCCAGCAAGCCCGGACAGCCTAAGGCTGTCCGGGCATGCTGGGGGTTGTAGTTTTGCAGCAGCTGGAGGCACCCTGGTTGGGAAGCACTGCCTTAAAGGGGTACTCCAGTGGAAAACTTTTTTTTTTTTTAATCAACTGGTGCCAGAACGTTAAACTGATTTGTAAATTACTTCTATTAAAAAAATATTAATCCTTCCAGTACTTATTAGCTGCTGAATACTACAGAGGAAATTATTTTCTTTTTGGAACACAGAGCTCTCTGCTGACATCATGACCACAGTGCTCTCTGCTGGCATCTCTGTCCATTTTAAGAACTGTCCAGGAGTAGGAGAAAATCCCCATAGCAAACATATGCTGCTCTGGACAGTTTCTAAAATGGACAGAGATGTCAGCAGAGAGCACTGGGGTCATGATGTCAGCAGAGAGCACTGTGTTCCAAAAAGAAAATAATTTCCTCTGTAGTATTTAGCAGATAATAAGCACTGGAAGGATTTTTTTCTTTTTGGAACACACAACTCTCTGCTGACATCTTGGCCACAGTGCTCTCTGCTGACATCTCTGTCCATTTTTGGACCTGTCCAGAGCAGCATATGTTTTCTATTGGGATTTTCTCCTACTCTGGACAGTTCTTAAAATGGACAGAGGTGTCAGCAGAGAGCACTGTGGCCATGATTTAAATGCTGCTGTTTCTGTATGTAATTACCGCTGCCTGTACGGCCCCGTACAATAGGAGTCACCAGCCTCACCGGGCCAGCGCCAGCTGTGAGATCCCTCATGTCCCCGGCTATTCCAGCAGCCGCCGCCGCACTGTATTGTTAGAATAAGTTAACTGTCTTTCCTGCTTTACCACTTTGGTTATTGAACTTCTGTCTCCTGTACAGGTGGAAATGGATTTCTCCGAGGCGTATACTGATAGATGTTCTACGGTCGGACATGCCGCTCGCAGGGGTGATATAAAATCCTTGAGGAGACTAATTAAAAACGGAAGCAGCGTGGATGTGGCTGATAACAGAGGATGGATGCCGATTCATGAAGCAGCGTTTTCTGATGCCGCTCAGTGTTTACAGCTATTAATTCATTCAGGTAGAGGAGTTATTACAGGCGCATTAATATGCTGCTGCGTACACACACCGCCAGTCTGCGCTTTCTGATTAAATACCATATATTCGGTTTGTTTTTATGCTTTGAAACTTTTTTTTTTCTTTTTTTTCTTTTTAACTTGTCGGCTTTGTTCCGTATACAGAGATCCCTCAACATACAATAGTTTCAACATACAATGGTCTTTTCTGGACCATTGTAAGTTGAAACCAGACTTAACATCTGTTAAGTCCAGATCTGTGATACCTGTCAATGGCCGGAAGATCTGACCAGTCAGAATGGGCATTCACTGGTAAAACACCTGTATTACTGAAGCGTATGCACTGACTGATGTCTGGTAGCGCCCCCTACAGTACAGGGAGGTATTACATGTTCTGTACTCTTTACCTGTACCAGGATTAGCTGCTCCTTTGGACACCAGGATAGGACGACTCCATGTTACTTTTTTAGGACATTGCGTGTTCTGTACAGGAACCCGAAGAAGCTCCTGTCCTCTACATAGACCAGTGTTTCCCAAGCAGGGTGCCCCCAGCTGTTGCAAAACTACAACTCCTTTCTGTCTAAGTGCTCTCTGATGACACTTGTCTCGGGAACCACCCAGTTTAGAAGCTAATCCCCATAGCAAACCTCTTCTAAACTGGGTGGTTCCCGAGACACGTGTCAGCAGAGAGCACTTAGACAGAAAAGAACAACCTTAACTTCAGAAGCTCATAAGTACTGAAAGGATTAAGATTTTTTAATAGAAGTAATTTATAAATCTGTTAAACTTTCTGGAGCCAGTTGCTATATATAAAAAAAAAGTTTTTTTTAAGGATGGTAGAGTGAGCTCCCTGCTGCAGTCTTCTTGTGACTGCCAGCTGGAAATCCACCACTACAAGTGGACACACGGAGCTACCTGACCGCAGCAGGGAGCTCGCTCTGCCAGCACTCTGTGACTGCTGTCGGCGCATGCGCTGTGTGTGACCCTACCCTGTAGGGAAGCTGAAAGATGCATCACCCACACTAACCTGATTATGCAGGGTAATACTGAAGGTGATGCTGATTCTTTACCTTTTAAAAAATCTGTTGTGCTATTACTGATATATATACAAAAATCCTAATATGTAAATTAACAGCCCTTTGTCGCAGCATTCTGCTCGCCTGCACTGGCCCTGTGATACATAAATATGCATTTTCTTATCGTTGACAATCCGTGCTGTGTCCACGCGTCATCGCGTAAGCCCTGGATCACAAGCACGCATGTATCGGCAGTGTGCTGGAGTAGTGTTTTCCAATCAGTGTGCCTCCTGCTGTTGCAAATCTACAACTCCCAGCATGCTGCGAGTTCTAGTTTTGCAACAGTTGGAGGCATCCTGGTTGGGAAACACTGATGGAG
This sequence comes from Hyla sarda, assembly GCF_029499605.1. Classification (NCBI taxonomy): domain Eukaryota; kingdom Metazoa; phylum Chordata; class Amphibia; order Anura; family Hylidae; genus Hyla; species Hyla sarda. The sequence continues at coordinate 393,260,229 of NC_079191.1, forward strand.
AGAAGAAAATGCATATTTATGAAGGGAGTTGTATAGGGATCGGCCGGTATCGTTTTTTTAGGGCCGATACCGATACGATAATCGGTGGAGGTTAGGGCCGATAGCCGATAACTTATACCGATATTCCGGTATAAGTTATCGGCTATTTATCCCCCCGTGACACCGATGCAGATCATTGATTTAAAGCGGGCGCTTTAAATCAATGCACTGCAGTGGCTTTTGCGGTGCCATAGGCCGCCGCTGCCGCCACCCGCTTCTCTCCCCCTACCTGTTAGGGTGGTCTGGGCCATCCATCCTTCCTGTAGTGTCCGGCGGCATTCCGGGTGGAGGGTGAACCGGTCCGGGCTGTCCTTCTCCGGGGGTCCTCTTCTCCACTCCGGGCAGGCTCCGGCCTAGTAATGCAGCATAGACGCCGCTGCGCAGTGACGCCCGTGAGCAGCGACGCACCTGACGTCACGGCGTAGCGGCGTCTATGCAGCGTACTAGGCCGGAGCCTGCCCGGAGTGGAGAAGAGGACCCCCGGAGAAGGACAGCCCGGACCGGTTCACTCTCTACCCGGAATGCCGCCGGACACTACACGAAGGATAGATGGCCCGGACCACCCCATTACGGGTAAGTTAAATTTTTTTTATTGACTCGGAGGGTGGGGGAGGGGCCCGACCGGTATAGCGGTATGGGCAAAAATCCATACCGTGGGAGAAAAAAAAACCGGTATCCGGTTCATAACGGTATACCGCCCAGCACTACGGTGGGGGTTGTGACGTGGTGCGGGGGGTCGGGGGGGGGGGGGCGGTCGCGGTGCAGGGAGCGGGGCATTATCGGCTTATCGGCAAGGTAATTGCCGATACCAATAATGCCCAAAATCGTGATTATCGGCCGATAATATCGGCCATACCGATAATCGGTCGATCCCTAGAGTTGTATTACAGGGCCTTTGGTGTGCGAGCTGAACGGTGCATCAAGAGGCTGGGAACGCTCCCAATGCACCAAGAACGTTAAGATTTTTGTACATATCTCTGAAGCGGCGCAGCAGATTTTCAAAAGGTAAATTGCATTAGAATCAGCATCACCTACGCTGTAATATCTGGCTCGTGTGTGGGATGCTTTGGTCAGTTTCCCTTCAATGGCTGGAAATACCAATTAAAAAGTAGCCATTTTCAGCCGAAAAAAGAACAGGTAATTTCAAGTCATTTTTTTTTGTCATAATCTTACACTACCAAAACTAACAAAATGACTTCACAACACCATTTCTCATGTTCTAAAGCAGGTTTCTAGAGCAAGTTTTTTATTTATTTTTTTTAATTTTTTTTTACCATTGTGTTGTAATTTGGCGTATTTCTTAAAAATAGCAAATCATAGATTAATGACCACTGCATGTGACATGGCCTCCAATGACCAACATTGCTCAGAAATAAACACACAAACTAGACCACTAACTAAAAAAAGACTCATAAATCTCACCAATGTATTTGAAATCAGCAGTTGTGAATTTTGGTTCATGTTTATTGCAGATTGTCGTTTACCAATGGAAGTCAAAAGCTGGAAAACATGGGCAGACATTCTGCACATTAAAATGATTCGGAGGGTGCTAGGACTGCTCGGAAATATGCCATCTCATAGACGGCAATGCATTTCCGAGCGGAATCCGCAGAAAGTCTGTTCTTTTTGCGGACACCAAAATTACATTACAGTAGAATCCCATTGAAATGGAGATTCTGGGACTCCGCTGCAGCAGAATGTTCATGCAGAATATTCCTGCAGAATTCCGCACGGACATTCCGCTGTGTAAACATACCCAAGGGGGAAAAAAATCCACCCAAGAAATCTACAGCGTGTCTGCAGCATACATTGACATCCTGTAGACCAGTGGTCTCCAACCTGCGGACCTCCAGATGTTGCAAAACTACAACTCCCAGCATGCCCGGACAGCCAAAGGCTGTCCGGGCATGCTGGGAGTTGTAGTTTTGCAACATCTGGAGGTCCGCAGGTTGCAGACCACTGCTGTAGACTTTGTGCATATTTTATTCTACATGAATCACATCCACTTTGCTGCTACTGTAAATGCTGCAGATTTTTCAGAAAATCCACACCAAATGCAACACAAGTGTAGCTGGCCTCAGTCCTTAAAGGGGTTATCCAGGAAAAAACTTTTTTTTTATATATCAACTGGCTCCAGAAAGTTAAACAGATTTGTAAATTACTTCTATTAAAAAATCTTAATCCTTTCAGTACTTATGAGGTTCTGTAGTTAAGGCTGTTCTTTTCTGTCTAAGTGCTCTCTGATGACACGTGTCTCGGGAACCACCCAGTTTAGAAGCAAATCCCCATAGCAAACCTCTTCTAAACTGGGTGGCTCCCGAGACACGTGTCATCAGAGAGCACTTAGACAGAAAAGAACAACCTTAACTTCAGAAGCTCATAAGTACTGAAAGGAGTAAGATATTTTAATAGAAGTAATTTACAAATCTGTTTAACTTTCTGGAGCCAGTTGATATATATATATATATATATATAAGTTTTTCCTGGATAACCCCTTTAAATATACATCAGCCATGTGATGTAGTTGCCCCAGATATATTATACCATTTTAGCTTATTTGTGTATTCAATTCATAGTTTTTTTTTTTTGTGGCACAAAAGATGATAGGTGTGATGATTGGTTACATAAAATATTGTTTTTGACCTATTAATGTAATTGTTACTTATGTATCTTTTAATGACGCTTATGTACATAATACACTTTCATAATGCTGCTGGTACGTGTGATGCGGGTTCGGTGAGCCTTCCCAGCATCTGCACTTACTAGAGAAGACGGCAGATAAGTCCTGAGTGGTTCATCATAGGTATATTGTCACATGAAGTGTTTTATAGTTATTGCTATTATCTGATCGCACACTCCGCTGCACGGGTAGGCGCCAATTATACTTTCCGATGCACTTCAGCTGCTGCTCAGCAAATACAGTATTTTACCGTCCCTTCTGGAGTGGCCAATTCTGTGTGTCTGTTATTATTGCAGCGATTGAGGATAAATACTGTACGACTACCCTGATGACTAAGCCTGGGTTCACACCACGTTTTTGCAATACAGTCCCCATATATGTTTTCAATTTGAAAACCGTACGGAACCGCATTGAAAACCGCATGCATTAACTCTCCATTGAAAACCGTATGCCAAAAGATGCATCGGGTTTTGTCCGTTTTGCATCCTGTACAGTTTTGTCAGTTTTTTTTCCCGTACCCAAAACAGTAGCCTACCACGATTTTTTTGTCCGGGTGAAAAAACGTATTGAAATGTATACATTTTTTTTTTTTTTACCGTGAGAGTCAATGGAAACCGTACAGAAGTGTATGTGCGTAGGGTTCCATCTGGTTTTCACCATACAGTTTTTGACTTTGCACAGTTTTTTTCTCGGAATTTCAATCAAACAAGTGAAACTTTATTTATAATGGAGGAAAAGTTAAAAACGTATACTTTTTTTTGTTAAAAAACAGATGCAACCGGACATCATTTTTCAATCCGTATACGGATTAAAATTTGTACACAAGTTTTGATACAGTTTATCATGTTTTGAGGAATCCGTTTTTTATCAAAAACCTGAGACGGGAACTGTATTGCCAAAATGTGGTGTGAACCCAGCCTTAGTAAGTAGATGCTACAGTCAGAAAAATTGTAATCTGTTCATCAGGAATAAGTCCACACGCAGTGCCTCCTTTTGCCAAAAAGCACAATGAATCTGCAGTAAAATACGCATTTATTGCACACAAATGTTATTCAGATTTAGGGTAGGGTCACACGTGCTGTAATTTGCCGTGTATATACTGCTGCGTATTCTCATACCTATTAAAGTCAATGGGTCGCAAAATACGCAGCTGATTTCGCTACCTATTGAATTCAATAGTTAGGAAAATATGCAGCAGCAAATACTGCTGTCGACTCCAAAATCCACATTGCAGGTCCATTTCCTTGCAGAAATTTGCTGCAGTGGGCCAATGATTTGTTAAAATCTCATTCACTTACTTTGTATTGTATTTTGTGGAGGTTTTTTTTTCACAAAGAAAATCTACAAAAATAAAAAATCTGCAGCTACTATATAAGATTTTACTTAAACAAAAGGATTCTGTCCCAACAGCTCCATCCAGGGATTATGTAAAGTCAAAGACATTTGAAGGACAGTCCGCTCTGCATCTTGCGGCTAAACGCGGGAGTGTTCAATGCTCCAAGATTCTGCTACGAGCGGGCGCTGATCCCAATGACCTCACCAACGATGAGACTACCCCACTGTTCCTAGGTAAGGTATGAGGAGCCTATAGGCAAGTAATATATGATGTGGGTATTTTGTGTTGTTAAATATTCAAATTACTAATATTGAGATTGTTTTACACCATTAGTTAAATGTTGCACAGTATTGAGTGTTTTCTGAACTGTAGACCTTAAATACAATGGGACGCTGTATTTGTCTCAAACATTTGCCTGTGAAAATGATCAGGTTTCTACCAATCAGATTTTATTTTTCCCCTCAACAATTATTTTCACGCACACACAGTAATATGTACCAATTTGGGGACATAGAATTGTCCAAACACTTTCGTATTATCCTTAGTTCCCACACACATCAATCTTACTGCTAGATTCTAATAGAGATGACCGGGCACAGTCTGTACTCTAGATTCTAATAGAGATGACCGGGCACAGTCTATACTCTAGATTCTAATAGAGATGACCGGGCACAGTCTATACTCTAGATTCTAATAGAGATGACAGGGCACAGTCTATACTCTAGATTCTAATAGAGATGACAGGGCACAGTCTATACTCTAGATTCTAATAGAGATGACCGGGCACAGTCTATACTCTAGATTCTAATAGAGATGACAGGGCACAGTCTATACTCTAGATTCTAATAGAGATGACAGGGCACAGTCTATACTCTAGATTCTAATAGAGATGACGGGGCACAGTCTATACTCTAGATTCTAATAGAGATGACCGGGCACAGTCTATACTCTAGATTCTAATAGAGATGACAGTGCACAGTCTATACTCTAGGTTCTAATAGAGATGACCGGGCACAGTCTATACTCTAGATTCTAATAGAGATGACCGGGCACAGTCTATACTCTAGATTCTAATAGAGATGACGGGGCACAGTCTATACTCTAGATTCTAATAGAGATGACCGGGCACAGTCTATACTCTAGATTCTAATAGAGATGACCGGGCACAGTCTATACTCTGGATTCTAATAGAGATGACCGGGCACAGTCTATATTCTAGATTCTAATAGAGATGACCGGGCACAGTCTATACTCTGGATTCTAATAGAGATGACCGGGCACAGTCTATATTCTAGATTCTAATAGAGATGACCGGGCACAGTCTATACTCTAGATTCTAATAGAGATGACCGGGCACAGTCTATACTCTAGATTCTAATAGAGATGACCGGGCACAGTCTATACTCTAGATTCTAATAGAGATGACCGGGCACAGTCTATACTCTAGATTCTAATAGAGATGACCGGGCACAGTCTATACTCTAGATTCTAATAGAGATGACCGGGCACAGTCTATACTCCTAATAAATATGAATGTGGAGCGGAGGCAGCTTCAAAAACTCCAGTGGTGCTACACGGAAGTGAAAGTCCATTAAACACAGTAAGTAAAAGAGGGTGAACGGAGCACTCACCATGGCGGTACAGCTGGATATCACTTTATTTCTCGATGAATTACATCCAAATACAAGAAAGAGGGGTGCAGAGACTTACAGACAGGAGCGTCTCACTGCGCGGGGCCATCCGGTGAGACGCTCCTGCCTGTGAGTCTCTACACACATCTTTCTTGTATTTGGATGTGATTCATTGATAAATAAAAAGTGATATCCAGTTGTACCCCCATGGTGAGTGCGCAGTTCATCCTCGGTTCACGGCACAGAATATCTGCACAGAATTCTGACTTGCACTGCACATCTTGATTTCAATGGGTTTTCCAGTGCTCAGTTCCCACATCGGAAGTTCAGTGACTGCACTTCCAACGAGGATTTGAATTTAACGTTTAACATGTTCAATCTTCCTCAGGAATCCATCAGGAAAGTCCTGTTTATCAATGAGACAGCACTTTTTTCCGCAGCAACTTGCATCGGACATAGTGCGGATTTCAGATAATTTCTGCTACATGCAGAAGATCACATATTTCTCACTGAATTTCCTCTGTGTGAACATACCAAAATTGTTATGGCTGAAACATTTAAAGGAGTACTCTGCTTCTCAGCGTTTGGAACAAACTGTTCCGAACGCTGGAGTTGGGAGCTGGTGACGTCATAGCCCCACCCTCTCAAGATGTCACGCCCCGCCTGCTCAATCCAAGTCTATGGGAGGGGGCGTGACAGCCAGCATTCGGAACGGTTTGTCCCAAACGCTGAGCAACGGAGTACCCCTTTTAAGTGTACCTGTCAAAAAATAAAAAATAAATAAATAAAACTTATGACATGCCGAGTGTTCACAACACTAACCTATCTGGGGACATAAATCGCCTCAGGCAGAACCCTGACTAAAGACCCCCCCCCCCCCCCCCCAAAAAAAAATAATATTTTAACATATATAATGTTATTTTTTAATACATATATATTTAACCTTTATTGGATTTATTAGAAGTATAATAGAAATTGTGCTCAGTGGCCGCTAGGTGGCAGTGGTGCATTAAAACTCTCAACACTGTGTACATAAAAGTTCGTTTTATAAGATTTCTTGTGTCTGTGCCACAGACTACTTATATAGGGAATGCTGAGTTCTGCTGATACAGTCTACAGACTAGTATCTTCATCAATCCACAATTAATGGAACTATGTACCAGTGTTGCGCTAAAATATCACTCCTCTCCTCCTAACGTTTCGCCATTTTAAATGGCTTTTTCAAAGGTACGAGTTCAAGTGTTCAAACCCCCAATTTTTGGAAGATATAGCCGGGGGAAGCCTCTGCCTAAATGCTTCTCTCTTCAGCACCCTGTGAGCTCCATTATAAAGATAGATTCTCAAGTTAAAACTTTCAACACGTCTTTGCTATATGTAAAAGGTTCTGTATGATGTTATCCAGCTGTGTATTAACATATCACTGGGCCCAAAATATGTTCTAAATGAAAAAGCTGTTTTAGCAAAATGTTTGTTATTTATAGCTGAAAGGAAAACGGAAGTTAGAAAATTTTTGACCTTTTATGCTTTTAAAAAGGTTGGACTATTTTGTGTATAATATGGCTCAGATAAGTAATACTCACATAGCCTCACTCTTGACACTTTACACAGTGATTTTTTATTGATTAAGTCCACTGTCCACCAGATGACCACAGGTAGTTATGCCCCTAGGCCCCTGTTCCCACAGCTGTTTTTGCATGGCAGCAGTTTGGAAAGTTTCTTATAATGTAGTAAGCGTAAAGAATCATAAAGCAGACATTTTAAAGGATGGGAAGCTATAGCACATACAATATGTAGACAGGTGTGCTGCTGTTTGCAAGAAATCAGCCATGTTTTTCTAATCTTATACAACGTCTATAAACTTGACTAGCACTGGTCAGATATTTGTGCTATTAGGAACAATAACATTTTGCTTAGATTTTTCAGTATCAGACTTTCTAAGTAGCGTCAATGCAGTTTGATCTCACTATAAAGCTCGTTCATTATGGAATTCAGTGATGTTCTGTGATCACAGCCTTTTCCATTTTGATCTTGCATGAAATATCAAAATCATTTTTTTAATAATTTTTACTGGATTTCCATTTTAAAGGCATATTCTCATCTAAACAATTATCTTTTTGATATCTAGTTACACCTATCCAAGCATATACATTGTACATTGTATGTAAAAAATATATACAATATACATTGTATGTAAAAAAAAAAAAAAAAAAACGCCATTCCCCAAATTTCTCTTATCTTATTTATAGTCTTTTGCATGAGCCATTGCCTTTTGTTATGAGTGCCTTGGCCCATTTCTCGTGTGTGACTATTACTCTTGTAAGCACATTAGCTCCCTGTTAAGCTTCCTTGCTCACGCATACGCTACTTTTCTTTATGGCTGTTCCACATTGGAGCAGTCTGGTTTATACCTCTTAATGCTGTTATTCAGGACGCTTCACAAACAAACATGCGTGTAGAGATGAAAAAATATATAATTTTATAGAGAACCTGAATACAGAACACAAAACATTTAAAATCCTGTAAAAAAAACTATAGAAATATACATACAAACTCAAGCAAACCATTGTATAACCGAGCAAGAGTGGGTCTCCTGTGAAGGTCCAAAATAACTGAGAACACAAATATTTCATGATAGTAGGGATGGATGTATACAGACTTACAGTCTAACCCACTACGTAGTACCACACAATATCAACACATCAGGATACTAATAACACCCTAAAAGTATATATGTACATACGTGCATGATATAATACACAGTGGGTAACAGGAAAAAAGCATAACATGCTTAGAATATTTAACATCTATGCATAATAGAATAAAGTAGCTACCAAAATCATACCAAGTGGAAATTTTGAATAAAATATGATCTCAAAGCATATAGGTGCAAATCAGTACCTCACACATTTTGGAGAAAGCCAATGTCTAAAGTGACACAACTGTGAAGGTTAAAAAAAAGCCATATTTTTTTAAAGTGTTTAGGGCCAGGCCACACAACTGTTTCTTAGGCATTGCAGCCAGGTCACACCGCTTTTGTTTAGACGTCATGGGGGCCAAGTCAGGCAACCGTTCTGTAGGTGTCAAAGGCTAAGGCTGGGTCCACACTACGTTTTGTCCCATACGGGAGCGCATACGGCAGGAGGGAGCTAAAACCTCGCGCTCCCGTATGTGACCGTATGCGCTCCCGTATGCCATTCACTTCAATGAGCCGACCGGAGTGAAACGTTCGGTCCGGTCGGCTCATTTTTGCGCCGTATGCGCTTTTACAACCGGACCTAAAACCGTGGTTGACCACGGTTTTAGGTCCGGTTGTAAAAGCGCATACGGCGCAAAAATGAGCCGACCGGACCGAACGTTTCACTCCGGTCGGCTCATTGAAGTGAATGACATACGGGAGCGCATACGGTTACATACGGGAGCGCGAGCTTTTAGCTCCCTCCTGCCGTATGCGCTCCCGTATGGGACAAAACGTAGTGTGGACCCAGCCTAAGTCATACAGCTCATGTTAAGGCCTTGGGAGGTCAAGCTGTGCAACCCTTGTTTAGACATAAAAGGTCAAGCCATACAGCTCTTGTTCAGACCTTAGGGGGCCAAGTCTTGCAAATCTTGTTTAATCGTTGGGTCCTAAGTCTAGCAGCTCTTGTTTAGGCATTGGGGACAAAGTTCTCCATCTCTTGTGTATGTATCAGGGGGCTTAGTCACACAACTCTTGTTTATGGCATTGGGGCAAGCCGTACACCCCTTATTTAGGCATCAGAGGACAAGCCATGCAGCTCTTGTTTAGGAGTTGGAGGCCGGTAACGATTGGGTGCCAAGTCATGCAGCTCTTTTTTTATGCGTTGGGTGTCGAGTCGTGTAGCCTTAGTTTAAGCATCGTTGGCAAAGTCGTGCAACTTTTGTCTATTTGTCGGCATCTGAATGACTCCGCTCTTGTTTATCTGTTGGAGGCTGAAACATTTATTGTTTAAGCCTTCAGGGGCCAGGTCACGCAGCTCTTCTTTAGGCGTTTGGGACCAAGTCTTGCAGCTCTTGTGTAGACATTAGGTTCTTATTCACGCAGCTCTCGCACATGACTTTCTCTAAAGGTACAACAATAAGTGGCTGAAAAATACAAACAAGCTAACTGCGATTTCTTCTGCAATAGATCAAGCAGGGTTTTTCAGTGACATTCCTACACATGTAAAAATTGCTGATATTCCTGTCACACTTGATCAAGTAGCAATAGTTATCTCGTCTATAACTTTAGATGAAGCTCGAGAAACCTTAAAGGGGTATTCTGGGATCTAAGCTTTTATCCCCTATCCAGAGGATAAGGGATACAATGTCTGGTCGCGGGGGGAGGGTGGCGCCGCTGGGACATTGTGTGGGGGGCTTCGTCTCCAGTGTTGGAAACTTCAGAGTTTCCGAGACTGGAGACGTGATGTAACATAACGACAACCACCCCCTCCATTCATGTCTCCCCCTCCCATAGAGATGAATGAGAGGGGGCATGGCGTGACGTCACGGGGGGGCTCATGACGTCACGTCTCCAGTCTCGGAAACACTGGAGACACAGCCCCGCAAACAATGCGGGTGCTGCAGGGAGATCGCGTTGGTCCCCTCGGGATAGGGGATAAAAGCTTAGATCCCGAAATACCGCTTTAAACTGGTTTTGTCTTCACCTAGTATGTGGAATCTTTAGGTGTGTTATGTCATTGATGCCTCGATCACCTTCTTTACTGATATGATATGCCTAGTCAGCTGACCCAGAACTGACATCCTGCTCTGACACATTAAGCACTGTTAGGATTGGAGCATTAGACTGGGGATCACATGACCAAGTTACTGTAATGAAACATGTAGATGCATTTGTGCTGGAATAAAACAAATTAAAAACCTGTAGTGACATAATGAGAAAAAATATAAAATCACATTGTCTGAATTTTTAAGAATTTATTTGCAAATTATGGTGGAAAATAAGTATTTGGTCAATAACAAAAATTAATCTCAATACTTTGTTATATACCCTTTGTTTGCAATGACTGAGTTCAAACGTTTTCTGTAAGTGTTCATAAGGTTTTCACACACTGTTGCTGGTATTTTGGCCCATACCTCTATGCAGATATCCTCTAAAGCAGTGATGTTTTGGGGCTGTCTCTGGGCAACATGGACTTTCAACTCCCTCCAAAGGTTTTCTTTGGGGTTGAGATCTGAAGACTGGATAGGCTACTCCAGGACCTTGAAATGCTTCTTACGAAGCCACTCCTTCGTTTCCCGGATGGTGTGTTTGGGATCATTGTCATGCTGAAAGACCCAGCCACGTTTTATCTTTAATGCCCTTGCTGATGGAAGGAGGTTTTCACTCAAAATCTCACGATACATGGCCCCATTCATTTTTTCTTTTACATGGATCAATCATTCTGGTCCCTCAGCAGAAAAACAGAGCCCCAAAGCATGATGTTTTTACCCACATGCTTCACAGTAGGTATGGTGTTCTTTGGATGCAGCTCAACATTCTTTCTCCTCCAAACAGGACGAGTTGAGTTTTTACCAAAAAGTTCTATTTTGGTTTCATCTGACCATATGACTTTCTCCCAATCCTCTTCTGGATCATCCAAATGCTCTCTAGCAAACTTCCGACGGGCCCGAACATGTACTGGCTTAAGCAGGGGGACACATCTGGCACTGCATGATTTGAGTCCATGGCGGCGTGGCGTTTTACTGATGGTAGCCTTTGTTACTTTGGTCCCAGCTCTCTGCAGGTCATTCACTAGGTTCCCCTGTGTTGTTCTGGGATTTTTCCTCACCGTTTTTGTGATAATTTTGACACCACAGGGTGAGATCTTGCGTGGAGCCCCAGATCGAGGGAGATTATCAGTGGTCTTGTATGTCTTTCATTTTCTAATAATTGCTCCCACAATTGATTTCTTCACACCAAGCTGCTTACCTTTTGCAGATTCAGTCTTCCCAGCCTTGTGCAGGTCTACAATTTTGTTTCTGGTGTCCTTCGACGGCTCTTTGGTCTTGGCCATAGTGGAGTTTGGAGTGTGACTGTTTGAGGTTGTGGACAGGTGTCTTTCATACTAATAACAAGTTCAAACAGGTGCAATTAATACAGGTAACGAGTGGTGGACAGAGGAGCAAATACTTATTTTCCACCATCATTTTCAAATAAATTATTTGGGGATTTTATGGATTTTTTTTTCTTATTATGTTTCTCATAGTTGAGGTGTACCTATGATGAAAATTACAGGCCTCTCTCATCTTTTTAAGTGGGAGAACTTGTACAATTGGTGGCTGACTAAATACTTTTTTGCCCCACTGTATATTTACGAGTCTGGAAGGGAGCTGCAGAATGCAGAAAATCTCAAGTTGTGTGAAAATAATGTAAATTGCACTAAAATTTCTCGTGGGAGCAGCTCATGATAGTTTTAGTTATACTTTTTCTATTACATATTGGAACTGTAAACAAGAGCATAAAATAATTCACATAACAACATAAGTTATTCATTCGATGTGAGATCCGGATCTCTTGAATTCCGGATAATAATACAAGGAGGTTACTTATTGATATCACTCAAAGCTCCGTTAAAAGGGTTATCCAGGAAAAAACTTTTTTCCGAGACACCTGTCTCGGGAACTGTCCAGAGTAGAAGCAAATCCCCATAGCAAACACTGTTGTCAGACAGAAAAGAACAACTCAACTTCAGCAGCTGATAATTGTTGAAAGGATTAACATTTTTTTAATAGAAGTCATTTACAAATCTGTTTAATTTTCTGGAGCCAGTTGATATATAAAAATGTTTTTTCCTGGAATACCCCTTTAACTCTCCAACATGTTAAATGCAAATTTGTGTGGATATAGTTTTACAGTCTCCTTCTTTAATTATTTCCTGAAAAGCTAGCCCCCTGATTACATGTGAGGCTCATCTGTACATCCTGAGGTGTCTGTGTTGAACACGTCTCCCACTGTCATGTGATCTCCGCACAGACTGCAGATAGCAGGAACGTGTTTAATGCAGGCACCTCAGGATGTAGAAATGGGCCGTACATGTAATCAGGAGGCTGGCTTGTCAGGCAAGATGAGAAGAGGCCAACCTCCCATGATCAGCTGTTTTCTCGAGCCACACGGGATCCTGGGCTCGAAACAGCAGTAATATATTGTGCAGAATGATGCAGGACCCAGGGGGAATACGAGTATGAAAATCCAAAAGGGACGATCCATCCTGACAGGTACTACATGTACAATTAATACATGTATAACTTGGCATCAGAGGCACATACCATAAAGGGGTACTCCGCTGCCCCAGCGTTCGGAACATTTTGCTCCGAACGCTTTGAGCTGGCAGCAGGGGGTCGTGACGTCATGGCGTCACGACCCCTCAATTTAAAGTCTTTGGGAGGGGGCTTGGCTGTCGCCACGCCCCCTCCCATTGACTTGCATTAAGGGGCGTGGCATGACATCAAGGGGCATGACCATGACTTCACGACCCCTGCCGCCCGCACCCAGCGTTCTAAACGAATGACAGGTGCTGCACAGAGATCGCAGGGGTCCCGGCTGCGGGACCCCTGGGATCAGAAATCTTATCCCCTATTCTTTGGATAGGGGATAAGATGTCTAGGGTCGGAGAACCCCTTTAAATGTACAAAAAAGCGGTAATAGCCCTTTAATCATCACCTTTAAGCAGAGAACGGCTCTTACTACTCAGGAAGGCTTTCTCACTGAGATTTCAGAAGTCTTCCCTATACAAAGCATGTCATATTTTGTTATAAGCCGTGTCCCCTTCTAGATAAATAGGATCTTCATATTGGTTTTCCATTAATATTTAAAGCCATTCAGTCTCTTGTCACTTTTGTCATCACTTTTGTATCACTAGCTAATGGCAAGTACCAGTAATTCACGTCAGCTCCTCTTCCCGGTCATAATAAAACTTTCCATTCTGGTCACATGACATAATATCCCTTATTTCTCTTTTAGAATTAAATTACTTTTTCCTTGCTGGAAACCTGTGAAAGCCATTTCTATGTATTATCCCACCGCGCTTCGCTATAGACAACTCGGATGCTATATCTGAACATCTCCAGCTTACGCTGCAGGAATGGGAACCCAGAGAGAACTCATAACATTGGAACACCAGGACTTATTAAATTGTTTTGGCCTTACAGACTCACGGGTCTATGGAATTTCCTTTACATTAGCTTGCAGCCATTTAAGTTAATAATATATTCAGTTTAATATTACTTCAGAGTGTAACTGGTTTAAAAAAAACTAATTGATTTCACTACATTATTTCTTAATATTTCTTTCCCTTGTAAACTTCATGTAGAGTTCTCTGTAATGTAACTGTGGAGTGTGAGGTTCTGCTGAACTCTCGGAGCAGGTTCCTCATTAAAAAAAAATCTCTTATTTATTCCGTTTTGTTATCCAAGAATCTTCAGGAGTTCTCTCTGGACTTAAAGAAAAGTATTCATGCCCAATGCAGTACTTAAAGGGGTATACCGGGCAAAAACACTTTATCTCCTATCCAAAGGATAGGAGATAAGATGTCTGAGACGCCCTGCGATCTCCCCCTCCCATAGACATGAATGGAGGGGGCGCGGCGTGACGTTACGTCCCCAGTCCCGGAAACCCGGAGGTTTCTGAAACTGGCGATTCAGCTCCCTCAATGCGGGTGCTGCAGGGGGATCACGGGGGGTCTCAGCAGCGGGCCCCCCGCGATCAGACATCTTATGTCTTATTTTTTCCCCGGAATACCCCTTTAAGTTTAATGAAAGCCGCAATATTAGAAGATGTACAGCAGCCCTAAATGTAGGCCCCAAATTTCAGTTCCGGCATAAAAACTTATGTTACAATTTTTGAACCAATGATCTGGGGAACAACATAATTCTTTATAAAGAATGTGACGGCCGCACAGGGTTTCATTGTCTCTCGGAAAACAAATCGATGTTATTAATGGGCCATAGGGCCACCATGTTCTTTTTGTCACTACAGTGAAAGTGGTGCCACAATACATTTACTGAATGGGTTCCAATGCTGGTAATGTCTTTCTATTACTGCCCAATTTGTACTAATAGCACTAAAGGCTGTAACTGTAAATATACTGTCAAGAATAACGGACGTGGTTCATCCAAAAACATAGTGTATACTATTATGTGCAATCGAGAATAAGTGGCATGCACCGAAAACGAGGATGAATTTTTTTTTTTTCTGGAATGGTCTTGATGTAGCAGAGCTGCGTTAGTTATTTAGAAACTCTTCTGCATTATTTTAACTGTGAGAGCCAGCTCATCAAATAATCAATGTAGTCACTAAATGATAAATACAATTTGGCTACATGTATCATTAAAACAGCCACATAAGGCTTTTTGGTTTCGGTATGAGCTAAAAGTACCGTATATACTCAAGTATATAAGCCGAGGCCCCTAATTTCACCCCAAAAACCTAGGAAAAGTTATTGACTCGACTATAAGCCTAGGGTGGGAAATGCATCATCCACCCCTGTCATCATCCAAACCCCCGTCATTAACACCACTGTCATCATCACCCTCATCATCATCAACCTGTCCTTATCACCCCGTCATAATGACAGGGTGATAATAACAGGGTGATGATGATGAGGGTAATGATCACCCTCGTCATCATCCCCCCTTCATCATCACCGCCTGTCAATCCCTTCGTCATCATCCAGACCCCCCTTTTGTTTTCTACTCACCGGGCCGTCCATCTTCGGCCATCTATGCTGCAGGGACTGTCCGGTGGGGAGGGTTAGTCATTCCGGGCTGTCCATCTTCACCGGGAGGCCCTGTTCTCCGCTTCGGGCCGGCCACGGACTAGTGACGTTGCGATGATGACGACGACGACGCGCGGGGACGTCCGTGTGCAGCAGACATCCGTGACGTCCCTGCGCATGGACGTCCCTGCGCGGTGGTGTCAATGCAGCGTCACTAGTTTGGGGCCGGCCCGGAGAAGAGGACTTCCTGGTGAAGATGGACAGCCCGGATCGACTAACCCTCCCCAACGGACGGTCCCTGCAGCATAGATGGCCGAAGATGGACGGCCCAGACCACCCCTCCACTGGTGTTTTTTTTTTTTTAGTTCACTCGAGTATAAGCCGAGGAGGGCGTTTTCAGCACGAAAAATCGTTTTAAAAAACGCGGCTTATACTCGAATATATACGGTAAGTGTTTGAAAATTGCCTTGATATTTTGTGTATGCAGTCCTAATGCAGACATGAGTGTGTCCATGGTGATATACTAGAAACAGTCCCTTTTGTAGTCTCATCCTGTACTATCTCCTCCTGTCTGTCCATTGTCCTCTTCCATAATGAATAAAGTGAGATATGACGGCAGGATCAGGTTATACACAGAATTTGTTGTAACCATGCAAACACATTCGGTCTGCATAAGAGATGAAGGCACAAGAAAAAGAAGGGTATTTTTCAAGCATAAAAGAGCATCTCTGTATCCGGATGTCTCGACAGCCACTAGTATTTCTGACTGTCTGCTGCAGTAGGATCCCCAGGCAGCTCTGAGGTCTTGAGTAGCTGGTTAGCAGCACAGAGATTTGTATCTTCCTTACTTACCATGTACTACTTGCTATCCTCCCTGTACCACTGTGCAGTTATCCGGAGTTACTCTCTTTAAGCCTTAAAGGGGTACTCCGGTGGAAAACTTTTTTATTTATTTTATTTTTTTAAATGAACTGGTGCCAGAAAGTTAAACAGATTTGTAAATGACTTCTATAAAAAAATCTTAATCCTTTTGGTACTTTTTAGCAGCTGTATGCTACAGAGGAAATTATTTACTTTTTGAATTTCTTTTTTGTGTTGTCCACAGTGCTCTCTGCTGACACATCTGTCCGTGTCAGGATCTGTCCAGAGCAGCATAGGTTTGCTATGGGGATTTTCTCCTGCTCTGGACAGTTCCTGATACGGGGATCAGGTGTCAGCAGAGAGCACTGTGGACAAGAAAAAAAAGAAATTCAAAAAAATAAAGATTTTCCTCTGTAGCAAACAGCTGCTAAAAAGTACTGAAAGGATCAAGATTTTTAATAGAAGTAATCTACAAATCTGTTTAACTTTCTGGCACCAGTTACATATCCCCTATATGTAAGTGATCGCAGGGGATCTGACTGCTGGGACCTCCTGTAAACCCCAGAGCGGGGCCCTCTCTCTCAGTGAGAGCGTGTGCTGCAGTCAGCATGCCCTCTATTCTTTTCTATGGGAGTCCTGTACTTGGGCATCTCCGATGCTCACATAGAAATCAATTGAGTGTGTGGCATGGACTGTCTTTGAGAGCTGTGGCCCTGTTCTGTAGGTCAGAGGCCCAGCAATCAGACACTTATTCTCTATCCGGTGTATACGGGATAAGTTGTTTTTCACTGGACAGCCCCTTGAATAATAGGACAGACTGTCCCTTAGCATAAATGTACCCCAGTGATGTTAGGCATATGACAAACCCCTAACTGGTATGCCTTGGTGGTAACAGAGTTGCTTGTGTTTTTTATTTTTATCTATTTGTATGAGCTTGGTATCATGGTTACTATAGACTCAGGCTTTGTATATATTTTTTCCCTCAATGTCTTCTCCCCTGTTGACATTATGCTACTTGTGACAGAGAACGTTGGGAGGTTGGGATTGTCGCAGTTAAGTGGATTCAAGCCTCTTCTGATGATTTGTAGGACATGCCACTTTATCTGAGCATTTAGGGTTTCTTGGGGATTAGGATTTACTCTAGAGATTTTTAATAGATTTCTAGGTGTTGGGATCACAATTGATGGGTAGGTTTTATAATAAACAATATAGGTAAAGTTTTACCCCACCCTCATATATGTTTTGTCTATTTTGAGACCAGGTGGTTTTCTTCATTCTAAGTGGGTTCCCACTGTAACCTAGAAAAGTGATTTAATTATTATTTTCCAAGACTACTCACCTTATTTTCAATTTTAGACACTCCCGCAGCTCATTCCCCTTGGCGACCGGAAGATCCATCCTTTTACTTTTGTATAAGTCTGTATAACGTTGCATCAGGAGTGAGATACGGTGCGATCAAAACTTCTGACATGTGTGGGGAACATTTCTGAAGTATTTACTAGTGACAGTAACCCTTGAATACTCCAGTTACAGCTGCCGCTTAGAGGAGTAGTCTACTGCAGACTATTCCCACACCATTGTGCCTGGGCTGAAAAAAAAATAGAAAACAAACTTTCACTCACCTTCCTGTTTTCCCCCTGAGCGCTGCTACAGTTTATCGGTCCTCCGGTCCGCTCTTCATCCTTCTTCCTGTGCACGGATCGTCCTGAGGCGGGACATCACTGCAGCCGGTGATAGGCTGAGCGCTGTGTGATGAACCGTGCACAGGAAGAAGGATGAATGGAGAACCAATAAACTGTAGCGGCACTCCGGAGCAACGCAGGAAGGGGAGTGAAAGTTTGTTTTCTATTTTTGTTCAGCCCGGGCACAACGGAGTCGGAATAGTCTGCAGTAGACTACTCCTTTTTTTTTTTTTTTTTTCTCAACTGTAAACTGCAGTATACTAATCCTTTTAAGTTAAGATTTTTCTCAGATGAGTGTGTCATCCCTGTAATACATTCTGGACTTGAGGTGTTTATGTCAGGAGTCTAGAGTGTTCTGTGCGTGCTCTGCGTTTTCTCTCTACACCTATAAAACAGTCGATGGGATTCTCTACTGCAAACTGTCTTTGTCTCTTTGCTCTCTTCCCTATTTACAGTCTGTGTGAGCTGTCCTCCATGTATGCTTTCCCAACTCTTCACACTCTTGTCTGCCTTGTGCTGTATAACACCCTTCCCTTCAATGCTGCTGTCTTTAACACTGGGAGAGCAGAAAGCCCTTCTGATGGAGTATCAAAAATAAAATAAAAATTCAGTGCAAAAATGTCTATAGCATAAAGGTCAAATAAAAACATTACAAGAAAGGCCATGTTTACAAGACAAAAAGTTAGATTTCACATCCATGTCAGAAAACAAATCTGCTCTGCGTGGACCACAGACTGTAATGCCATGTGACCATTCCCTACTTTAGGTTGATTCTGATATTGTTAAAAAAATATTCCATGATCCTCAGAGCCCAGATCTATGTACATTCACATAAATACGGGTTACAGTATAAGCATCTGGAAAAAAAAATGACATATTTATTTTCACCAGTGTTAAAGGGGTACTCCGCCCCAGACATATTATCCTCTACAAAGATCTCGGTTGCGGCACCCCAGACATCTGGTGCACGACCTTCCAGATGACT
The DNA here is from genome assembly GCF_029499605.1 of Hyla sarda. Taxonomy (NCBI): domain Eukaryota; kingdom Metazoa; phylum Chordata; class Amphibia; order Anura; family Hylidae; genus Hyla; species Hyla sarda. The sequence continues at coordinate 393,279,153 of NC_079191.1, forward strand.
GGCTATGTGGGGCTTAGGCTCGTGACATCACAGCCATGCCCCCTCAATGCAAGTCTATGGGAGGGGGCATGACGATACCACGCCCCCTCCCATAGACTTGCATTGAGGGGGCGAGGTGTGACGTCACATGGGGCGGAGTCGTGATGTCACGATTTTCCGTTCCTGGGGTCGGGACCCAGACCCTCCAGCGCTTCCGGAGCAGTAACAGGTGGGTGCCGCATGCTATATTGCGAGGGTCCCCAGCGGCGGGACTCCCGCGATCAGACATCTTATCCCCTATCCTTTGGATTTAAAGGATTGAATGCATTTATAACAGATATATACTATAGCATGACATTTCATTGCATTGTTTTACTCTTCCTGACTTATAGGTAGTGTTATAGCTCATACTCATTCAGAGCTTTACAGACTGCAGACCTGAAATCCCCCAGCATCCCCATTTGTTCTTTTTCAGTATAGGGCAATATAGGGCAAGGTCTTGAACCATTTACTGGACAGTGTGGTTTTTATACACTTGCCAATAAGTCGACGACAATGTCAGATACAGCTAACAGGTTACTTGGCCCCGCCAAAGGTTCTCTGGCAGTCTAGTAGACTAGGACCTTCCTTGACATTGCAGTAGCATCAATGACTTAGCTGCGGCTAAAAGTGCAGCGAGGACGAGAACGGCAGACGTCCCATACAGATGATGGCGTACACATGTACAGTATCACCTTGCTGTAGCTGTACACACACGGAGATAACATACATTCTCTCAGGGCGGGTATAGGTGACGCCCGTTACTTATTCGTCTGCCATTGCCGCCCATGCTGCTTCTTAGTCTTAGACCACTACCACCTATCCTTACTGGAGTAAAATAGTTTGTGACGGATAGGAGTGAGTGCCATACACTGCCCTATAGTGAACAATAGGAGAAAGTAAGTGCAGCCGCACGCATTGCAGTCAAAGTAAACAAACGTTCTCCATTATGAACTTGAACAAAAATAAGCAACAAGATATTTTAAAGTATAATTTTTAAATTAAAATCCTGGAGTAGGATAAACTGATTGCTGTCAAAAGTTTTAGTAAATAACAAGAACACTTTTAGTGTCAAGAATGTTGCTTATAATGAGGTTGTCTATGTAAAGTAAAAATCTTCAACAGGCATCAGGGTGCCTTACAAAAAAAAAAAAAGAATACTGACTTGCCTGTTCTCCCACTGTGGTCGTTCCGATGGTGTGCCTCTGGTCTCTGCTACTCATGGCTTCTTGGTGACTTCTCTACACGTAGGAAATGTTTATTCAGCTGACCATTGGCCATAGTGGTGACATGTTTCAACTAATTATTGACTTAGTGGGCATTTACTGTGTGTTGAAACATCAGCAAGAAGTGGCAGCGGCAGGGCATTGGGCAGGTGAGTATGCTTTATTTCTTATTTTAATGCACCCTGACCCCTTTGTTAAGGATAAATAAATAAATCTAACAAAATCTTAAAAGGTTCTGGAAACTTATAGTAACTTTTTTTTAAGGAAATGAATAGATTTTTGGATAAAAAAAATAAAAATAAAACGACAACTCTTGGTTTGGTTAATTTTCATACCTAGGACTGAGATTGAGCCATCAGACAAGGCCACTATGTACAGTGATGCAATAAACCTGCAGAAGCCAAAATCCTATGAAAATGTTATGGTCCCAAAAATACAGTTGTCATTATTAAATAAATAAATAAATAAATACTCCCAAAAGTATCCATAGCCTTCAAAACATAGCTCCTTTCTTCCAGAAACTGTGCCACTCTTGTACCTTAGTTTGTGTGGTATTGCAGCTCTGTTCCATTGAAATGAAAAAAGCAGAGTTGTAATACCACACACAACCTGAGCACGTGTGGTGCGGTTTTTGAAAGAAAGTAGGTATGTTTTTATTCTGTCCTGCATAAAAGTATCATTTTAAGGTTATTGTTATATTTTTGATTGATTGAAGCCTGTTAACTAAGAACATTGATGCTGGTCTTAAAGCCAGTAAATCTTGATACAGTAGTTCCTACTGCTTTATCAGCCGGAGGGGACTGTGATGGTTTATGTATGTGATGGTTTTTACCCCTCCAATAAGCCGTCTAAGGTTTTAGTTTGGTATTCTCTATTAAATTATAGAGATTGCTCATCTTTCATGCATAAAATACCTACTGCGCCTTTAGTACACCTCCACAGTTTATCTAGCTGCAGCTTAATGGTAATTTCCAGTCTTCTCTGTGGGTGATGTGTTCTTTGAGAAGTCACTACCTTGACAAAGTAAGCAACGCAATCCGTTCTCCGTTATCATTAAAAGGTTCTATCTCCCGAATTGTGCCAGGTGCTTGCCGCATGCTGCACAGCATTGTTCTTCTTAAATGAACATCTAGCGAAAGCCTGTTATTTCAGATACATTACCCTTACATTTGTGTCATTAATTGAATAGCATTTTCTAAAGTTTTATCAGCTCCGCAAGGTTGCTAAGTGACTACCCACGTTATGTAATTGTAAATACAGTCATGGCCGTAAATGTTGGCACCCCTGAAATTATCCAAGAAAATGAAGTATTTCTTACAGAAAAGGATTGCAGTAACACATGTTTTGCTATACACATGTTTATTCCATTATTTGTGTGTATTGAAACTAAACCAAAAATGGAGGGAAAAAAGAAAAATGGGCATAATGTCACCAAACTACAAAAATGGTCTGGACAAAATTATTGGCACCCTTTCAAATTTGTGGAAAATAAGATTGTTTCAAGCATGTGATGCTTCTTTAAACTCATCTGGGGCAAATAACAAGTGTGGGCAATATACAAATCATACCTGAAAGCAGATAAAAAGGAGAGAAGTTCACTTAGTCTTTGCATTGTGTGTCTGTGTGTGCCACACTAAGCATGGACAACAGAAAGAGGAGAAGAGAACTGTCTGAGGAGTTGAGAACCAAAATTGTGGAAAGATATCAACAATCTCAAGGTTACAAGTCCTTCTACAGAGATCTAGATTTGCCTTTGTTCACAGTGCGGAACATTATCAAGTAATTTGCAACCCATGGCACTGTAGCTAATCTCCTTGGGCATGGACGGAAGAGAAAAATTGATGAAAGGTGTCAACGCAGGATAGTCCGGATGGTGGATAAGCAGCCACAAACGACTTCCAAAGATGCTCAAGCTGTCCTGCAGGATCAGGGAGCATCAGTGTCAGCGTGAACTATCTGTCGACATTTAAATGAAATTAAACTCTATGGCAGGAGACCCAGGAGGACCCCACTGCTGACACAGACACATAAAAAAGCAAGACTACATTTTGTCAAAATGAACTTGAGTAAGCTAAAATCCTTCTGGGAAAACATCTTGTGGACAGATGGGACCAAGATAGAGCTTTTTGGTAAAACACATCATTCTACTGTTTACCGAAAATGGAACTAGGCCTACAAAGAAAAGAGCACAGTACCTACAGTGAAATATGGTGGAGGTTCAATTATGTTTTGGGGTTGTTTTGCTACCTCTGGCACTGGGTGCCTTGAATGTGTGCACGGCATCATGAAATCTGAAGATTACTGACAGATTTTGGGTCGCACTGTACAGCCCAGTGTCAGAAAGCTGGGTTTGCATCCGAGATCTTGGGTCTTCCAGCAGGACAATGAGCCCAAACATACATAAAAAAGCCCTCAGAAATGGATGGCAACAGGTCACTGGAGAGTTCTGAAGTGGCAGCAATGAGTCCAGATCTAAATCCCATTGAACACCTGTGTTGAGATCTTAAAATTGCTGTTGGGAAAAAGCGCCCTTCCAATAAGAGAGACCTGGAGCAGTTTGCAAAGAAAGAGTGGTCCAACATTCCGGCTGAGAGGTGTAAGAAGCTTATTGATGGTTATAGGAAGCGACATTTTCACAAAAACCCAACATATTTACTAAGGTTTCCACAGAAAATGTAGTGGATTTATCAAAGAGCATATGTAAAGGAGTACGTGTAAAAAAAAAAAAAAAAAAAAAAAGCAAAACGTAGGGAAACCTTAGTAAAGGTTGTGGAAAGAAAATTGTAGGGAATTAAAACCCACAAAGAAAACTACACAACACTCTTAGTACATCAGGGTCTATGTGTCTTTTCATGTGAAAAAAATATATGTTATGTTCTCTTGGTTATGAATATTGTGCGAATCTCTCTTTCCCTATGTCTGTCTCTGTCTCTCTCTCTCTCTCTCTCCTCTCTCTCCTCTCTCTCTCCTCTCTCTCTCCTCTCTCTCTCCTCTCTCTCTCCCCTCTCTCTCCCCTCTCTCTCCCCTCTCTCTCCCCTCTCTCTCCCCTCTCTCTCTCCTCTCTCTCTCTTCTCTCTCTCTTCTCTCTCTCTCTCTCCATTCAGCCATTGCATACATAGTAGGCTTTCTATCCTGTCCGGATGGTGGGGAAAAAGTTGAGAGGTGAAGTGGTCTTTACCATATTTTACTTGGTTTTACATTATTTGTAGAGATGAGCGAACTTACAGTAAATTCGACTCGTCACGAACTTCTCGGCTCGGCAGTTGATGACTTTTCCTGCATAAATGAGTTCAGCTTTCAGGTGCTCCCGTGGGCTGGAAAAGGTGGATACAGTCCTAGGAGACTCTTTCCTAGGACTGTATCCACCTTTTCCAGCCCACCGGAGCACCTGAAGGCTGAACTCATTTATGCAGGATAAGTCATCAACTGCCGAGCCGAGAAGTTCGTGACGAATCGAATTTACTGTAAGTTCGCTCATCTCTAATTATTTGTCACTCACAAATTCACTTCTGAACCACTGGCACTGTACTATAGTTTTCAATAAAAGATTTAATATCATACCTTTAAAATATGTCTCCTTGTTTTTACTTCCCTAAGAAAACAGCTGTTTTTTCAGTCTTGCAAGTGTCAAAGACACATAGCCTAGGATATGCTGTGCGCTGTTAGATTTGTGGCTCCACTTCTTACAATCACTGCTCCTGCACCAGAGAGAGAGAGAGAGGAACAGATGCTTTGAGACCACTGATTCAATAACTCTCACCATTGCTTTCATTGAGAAATATAGTACAGCGCTGGCGGTTCAGAAGTGAGTAGGGGAATGGCAGATTTACTTTAAGTCCTGGTTTAAAAAAATAATAATCCGCTGCCTGTCTGTTGTTGTGTTGGATCCACTGTGCATTTATTGTGGATCTTTCCCATGGACTAAATACAGTGGTCCCTCAACATACGATGGTAATCCGTTCCAAATGGACCATCGTTTGTTGAAACCATCGTATGTTCCGTGCAATGTTCCGTGCAATGTAAAGTATAGGACAGTGGTCTACAACCTGTGGACCACCAGATGTTGCAAAACTACAACACCCAGCATGCCCGGACAGCCAACGGCTGTCCGGGCATGCTGGGAGTTGTAGTTTTGCAACATCTGGAGGTCCGCAGGTTGACGACCACTGGTATTGGAGGTTATACTCACGTGTCCCCGCCGCTCCGGACCGTCACCGCTGCTCTGGATGCCGCCTTCCATCGCTGACGCTTCGTCACCGTGGTTTCCCCGATGCTCCAGCAAGGCCTCTGCTTCCCTGGCATCCTCGCTCTCCGTCGCTGCCATCACGTCGCTACACACGCCGCTCCTATTGGATGACGGGACGGCATGTGTAGCAACGTGATGACGACGATGGAGAGCGCCGACGATGCAGGGGATCCCGAAGAGGACGCGCCGTAGCCCCGAGGACAGGTAAGTGATCGTCAGCGGACCACACGGGGCACCGTAAACGGCTATCCGACGGCAGCTGAAGTAGTCTATGCTGCCGGTTAGCCGTTTATGCGATGGCCCCGACATACAAAAGCATCGTATGTTGATGCTGCTTTCAACATGCGATGGCCTCTGTGAGGCCATCGCATGTTGAAATGATCGTATGTCGGGGCCATCGTAGGTCGGGGGGTCACTGTACTGCAATCCAAGGCAGCACTTCCAAAAATATTAGTGTCCCTTTATTCACACTCTACAATGTTGTGGAATGAACATCCTTGTTAAAGGGGTACTCCGGTGCTTACACATCTTATCCGCTATCCAAAGCATAGGGGATAAGATGCCTGATCGCGGGAGTCCCGCAGCTGGGGACGCCCGTGATCATGCACGCGGCACCCCGTTTGTAATCAGTCCCCGGAGCTGGACTTACTGCTTGAGAAAGGCGTTTACACTGTTTGAAGTGTGAATAAAGGGACATTAAAATTTTAGGAAGTGTTGTCTTTCAATTATTTACTTGTGATCTGACTGGAGTTGACCATGGATCAGTCTTGGTGAGGCGTGCACTCATGTATTATTCTTTGGACTATATCAAATGCTGTTTTTCAAAAACCATTGTAATGGTATATTCATTTGTACGTAATCCGCTGTAGAAAATCTGTAGCAGATTTGCTGCAGGCCCATTAAAGTCAATGGGTAGAAACATAATATGATTGCGAATTATCCACTCTGTAAATTCCACTTGCTGAATTCCACAGCGGACAACCCGCAGAAGATTGTGTATGTGTAAACCTACTCTAAGGCTATGTTCACACATAGTAATTCAGTCAGTATCTTGATTAGTACTTTTAGCCAAAAACAGGAGTGGAAGCAACACAGAGAGGAATTATAATGCAATGTTTTTGACCTTTTTTCTGTGTTTTGGACTCAATCCTGATTTTAGCTAAAATTACTGACCAAACTACAATATGTGAACCCAAGTCTGAAGGTGTGGCAGGTCTTTAGCAAAATCCACATCTGTGGATTTAAAATGCACTTAAAAGTACTGTAGGCAGAGGAGCAGGGACTCCAGTCTATCCCTGGACTCCCTGATCCTGTACAGTAGTGAGCGGTGATACATACAGTACTGTACACATCATTGGGCCAGATGCAAGAGCAACCAGTGATTGTGAAGTGAGCTGTGATGCATGCAGTACCGTATTTATTACTGCTTACTACTGTACAGAAGCGGGGAGTTCAGGAATGAAAGGAGACCCTGCTTCTTTGCAAATTTTCTGGTTCAGAAATGCTGCGAATATGCTGCGGCAGAAATTGCGCATCATTTCAGTCCTGTGAAGCCATATCTTAGATCTCCATTGTAATTCCTGAATAAATTGCCATGTTTGCAGATTTAAAGGGATACTCCGCCCCTAAACCTCTTATCCCCTCTCCAAAGGATAGGGAATAAGATGTCTGATCGCAGAGGTCCTGCAGCTGGGATCCCCGCGATCTCTGTGCAGCACCCAGCGTTCTATCGCTTTTATAGAAAAAAAATCAGCAAGGAAACTGAATGGACCTGTGGTATGGATATTAAAGGGGGACTCCGCTGCCCCAGCATTTGGAACATTCTGTTCTGAACACTTGGAGCAAGCGGCGGGGGTCATGACATCACGGCCACGTCCCTTGTGACATCACGCCACACCCCCTCAAACCAAGTCTATGGGAGGGGGCGTGGCGGCCGCCCATAGACTTGCATTGAGGGGACGTGGCGTGACATCATGAGGGGCGTGGCTGTGATGTCACGACCCCCTTCACCCGCTCCAAGTGTTCAGAACAAAATGTTCCGAACGCTGGAGCAGCGGAGTGCCCCTTTAATATCCATACCACAGGTCCATTCAGATTCCTTGCTGATTTTTTTTTTTTTCTGTAAAAGAGATATTGTCAAAACCTCACATCATTGCTTCTATAATACGCTGTGCATTTTCCATTTGCAAATATTCTTTCCAAATCCACAGCATACCCAACCTGTGTGCATGTAGCCCAAGGCTTGCTTATACTACTGGGCAGAATTCATAGCATGAGCACCAGCAATCTATTTTTACAGTATAATGCTTTGTTTGCATTGGGATTTGTGTGTGAATTAAGTCTTAATGTCATTCTAAGTGTGTGGGAGACGACCGGCGAGTGCGGAAATAATTGCCAGAGGAAAGTGGCCACTTGTGCTATTCTTTACTGCCGCCCTGACATTACACTTAAGCAGAACCGCCACTCGGTGTCACTGTAACCAAGAGCCTGAGTCTGTACGAAGAGAGAGAGAAAAAAAGGAAAACCTAACACCATTTTATAATGAAATGATCCAAAACTGAGCGCTTCAAAGGGGGGAATAATAAATGAATTGATGGGGAAATGTAAATAGAGCCTAATTTAATTTCATTTTTGTGCTCGACATGTTCACGTTTTCTAATGGATTTCTGCATTTTGACATTTCTTTCCACCTTCGAAATTTGTATTTCCTGTTGTGCATACCAAAGCAGTGCCCCCCGTATGAATGTATTAACACTGTCCACAGTCTGTCCCTGTTTATTCATCTAATCACTATATAGACTGGCAGAACTGTTTATAGCACTTATGTTATTGCAGCCATCATTAGCAATTTCTGCTTGCGTTTCCTCTCGGCGCCAGCAGGGGCACTGTAACTAAGCGTCAGGTGCGTTCACAAAATGCTAATGTTCAATCACTAGTCAAGACACATGAACCAGTAAGTTGGAGATACAGTAACAATGACTTATTTGTGTTCAGCCTCCGTGTATGTCTCCTAATGAATAAACTCATCCGTGCTCGGACCTGATGAAATCAATACGTTGTATATGACATGCATTGATCACGTATGGCGCTGCGCACATCTCTCCCACCACTTCCTTTTATGCCTCTCGCCCCTTTGCTGGGATGATATTCTGGACATACCTTGCAGAAGTCTGGAAATGCACAGCTCTGAGGCATATTATATAGATGAAGTAAAGTGTTATCTATGCCATGCTGTACTGTACTTGTTCCCTACTTGCAATTTACGAAGTATATTACATTAATTACGGAGCTGAAATGACTTGTCCTTAGGGTAAAGCTCAGAATGACATTTCTCTGCGCCTGTTCGGATTCAGAAGGTTCACTCACACATGAGCAAGTACAGATAGCAGCCGCTTCTAATCTAGATGAGCAGGAAGAAGGCTTTTTTTTTTTTTTGTTTTTTTGTTTCTTTTTTTTGTTTCTTTTTTTGTTTCTTTTTTTTCTTTATCTCTTATGACTTTGTGCAACAAAAGACACACAATATAAACCAAAAATATGAAGAAAAAAAAATGCTGGGAATTTAATATTACTTTTATTGCATGCAATTTTCTTACATTACGTTACGTTTTCAGATTTGATTGCAGGCATAAACTGCAGCACACATGTGAATAAACCTATTGAAGGGGAACCTCCATAAAGTTTACTAAAATTGGGGTGATATGTGCTGCATTGGGTTGGGTTTAAAAAAAGAACAAAAAGCTAAAATGTACTATAGTTTGGTGTTGGTAAAGGTAAATCCAATATAAGATGGCTCACTTTATAGGTAGAGCTTTACTATTCTGCCACCGAAATGGGTTGTCTAGTGTGAAAAACCCATATAGCTATATCCATCTTGGGAAATAAGAGTTAATAAAATGAGGCCACCACTTATCCATACCAGATTTCCTGTGGCCAATTTTCAGATCCACTATACTTTTATTCACAGCAGCCATTTAATTTAAGGAAACCAACCTCCCTAAAAGACCACTTTCCAATGCAATTTTGTCATCTCGAAGAGGTTTCACACTATGGGTCCCTACTATGCATTGAAAAGTCTCTTCAGGCCCTTTCACTTTTTTTACATTTTGTTATGTTGCGGCCTCCTGCTTAAAGGGGTACTCCGCTGCTCAGCGTTTGGAGCAAATTGTTCCGAACACTAGAGCTGGCGCTGATAGCTCGTGATGTCATAGCCCCGCCCCCTCAATGCAAGTCTATGGGAGGGGGCGCGACAGCTACAAAAGGAGTAATAAGATGAATAGGTTCTTGTAGGTCAGTGCAAAGGTGTTCTACGCTTTTGACTACCCAGGTTGTCATAGACCTCCTGATCCATTTTCATTATGATGGAACCCTGCCGGTTCTGACCTTGGCCTGTCTATGTGATCTATCAATAGCTTTGATACAGTGCTTTAAATTTGTCAGCTCTGACTAACAGACTATTCTGAGGGCGAGATCATGGGGATTCCACGGAGTGAAGTCCAGGGGCGTTAGAGTGAAAACATGTGAACCCCTTAGAATCTCCTTCAGTTTAGCATCAAGTTAAATCCACTGCAGCCCAAGGGATTCAAATCTGCCAAATAGGCCTTGTGCTGACATTGGTGATGATTCCCATCAAGTAGCTAAAATAGGTTACCTTAGGAGTCCACAACTTTTTGCCCACCCTGGGTCATCACAATGAACAGTTTTAGCAGTCAATAAGCATTATATGGCTGTATTGGCTATGCAGCACAGACCGTACTTCTAATATTATTTGAATTCAGAGTTTAGAGCTAATAAATGGTGCAATTTTGGATTATACAGTCTTTTTAAATCCATGAATTCTGATTATCTGCTGAAAAGGCAATGAGTCCTAAAAGATAATGTGTTTTATAGAATTTTAAATTAAACGCATTGTGTTTTATAATCATAAAAAAAAGTTATTGTTCGTCAGCCTAAGTCCCGGGTAATCTTCTCAGCGGTCTCCATTATCAGTTCATCAACCTCAGAACTATTCCCAAAAGTATAATACATTTTTTTTCCCCCAGCAAATATGGTCGAAATGCTTTCAAATGTTGTTGGGTCTTATGAGTTCTTTTTCATTTATGTACAGTAATACACCAGCCATTGGCTATCTGGGAGGCATGCTGGGGGTCTCACAACAGTTGGAGAGGCACAGGCTGGAGACCCTGGATATAGACCATTTGATGTATTGTCATTTCACTTTTCTCCTATTACACCCTGCCTCCTGAGCCACTCAGTACATCTGATGTACATGTAAAGGGCTTGTCCGGCCCATATCATATTTTTAAATGGGCCCTGTTACAATGCAAAACTCTTAATGTGCAATAGAATATAGGTCAAAAATCATTTTTGTAATGTACTTCTTTTACCAAAGCTGCATTTTTTTTCATTATAATGTTACCATATCATCGCCACTGCTAGAGGTCCTCATTCTGGCTTGCCACTAACCTGTTCTGATTTTGCAGTGGTTTTGGTACCTGCGGTAAGATGCACCAGTACCCAATATAGGAATTTAGTGCTGTGCTTGCTTGGCTCTAGTCACGCTCCCAGCATGTAAATGATGTGGGTAGGTGCAGAGAGAAGGGGAGAGAAAAACAGTAGCGGGCAGTGATTGGATGCAGGGCTGTTTGTGCTACCGCGACACAGCCCTGCAAAGTAAAGTGAGCGTTCAGGGGCAGCATTTGATGGCAATTGTCATCGCTACATAGAGGAACCGTGCAAGACAATGAAAAGTCTATGAGCAGGATAAAATAAGTGCTTACAGGCATTTCCAGTGTGCAAAAATCACAGAAAATAAAGAGTCGCAACATTCTCATGTGTGTCAGGGTAAACCAAGGTTTGTTTGTTTTCCCCTTGGTTGCTGACAGGTACGTTTTAAATACTGCTAGAAATGTAAAAGAAGTCACACTTGCTTTAACAATTCCCTGCCACTTGAGGAGTACCCCACCAATCTCTGCTTCCTTATCCCTTTAACATATAACCAAGCACAACGCTCTATAAATATCATAGTTTTACCATCACTTCTACTTTACAAGATCTGTAATTTACCTAGAGCAGAATACTACTGACTTACAGAGTACTACAGATTTATGACTGTGCAAAAGCAGACAAAGAAACAATCATAGACTTGAAGAAGAAGAATATATACAACAATATAACCAAAAGTAGGTGGACACCTTAACATAATGTACAGTAAATAAGAATACTGAATAGTCCATTTCCACAAAACTTTAGAGCGTGTATGTGAAATTTATACCCATGAAGAGAGAGCATTTGGGAGTGCAGGACACTTGGGTTCTTTCTCACCAAATGAATCATGCCATGCCTTTATGGTTCTCCCTTTGTGCGCAGTCATGCTGGAACAGAAAGGGGCCGAACTTAATCTGCTGCCATAGATTTTCATGAATACAAATTTCTTATGCTTCAGTCCAATGCTATTGACCTTTACAATGCTCCAGCTGACTCTCACCTTTGCATATAATGATATCTTAGGCTTTTGTGCAGATATTGAATAGCAAGCAAATCAAACCAATGGACCCTTGACCAGTTTAACACTATTCTTCTGTTTAGAGCACAAATCTTCCTTTGTCTATAAAGTGACACCCATACATGCACCATAATATCACCTAAAGAGATCTGTAAGGCATGTTCCTGATACATGAAATTCTACAGATATATGCATACTTAAAAATCTATTCTACAATTTATGGACTGATGGGCAGTCTGCTAGGGTGGCACATTTTCCCAGTTTGGCTCATATTTGGCCACATGCTCTGGTTCTACATCTGCACCAGGATGTTAAGGCTTCCTTTGTCCAAAGATGGCGTCAGACCTTGTGGCTTATTTGAAGAAGAATCATCCTGCTGGACTTTGCCTAGTATTTTAGGGTTATTCATTTGCTGGCCCCTTTAGCTGTGTCTTGATCCGGACCCTGACCTATTCCTTGGCCATGCTCTTGTGCTTTTGTGTGCCTTGTACTTGTGGTCTGACTTTCTCCTGGCTGTCCTTTTAGCCTTTCACTTTCTGATCGATCAACCGGTGATGACCCTCTGCTGTGTTCTTGACCACATCACTGCTGTATCTCCATTACTGATGCCGTTCTGTGATTATTATGGGGATGGCGGTCTGCTAATCCTCTTGGGGAAAGGTCTACACCTCCTTGCAGGAATTAAGGGTATTCTTTAGACTTTGCACATCAGACTTATCAACAACTGGATTGCAACAGAGAATCCATGACCCGGTACATGAATATAACACCCAGTAGACAAAGCTTGTGATTCTAGAGAAAGAGATCGACCACTGTGAAACCTGAAGAGCTTCACATAGAGAGAAAAGAATATTCTGGGCAAACTCTGTTCATATGGTTACAAGGAGGCAAAATAGTCCTCATGACTCTTAATATGATGACTGCTATTATTTCTATTACTATATTCTGTATGGATCTAAATTTAATTCAGCATTTGACACATTGTTCCAGCTGTTTTCCCATGATAAACCTTGTCAAGCACACGTCCAATAAATTTCTGCATTTTAGAACCCATCATGAGACCCTTCTCCGATTTTGCAGACATAATATAAATGTAATGATTTTCCATGTTTACTTGAGAATTTTACGTTCCCTTCATACCTTTTTACTGCGTCTTGGGTTTCTTGATTGTTATTTATTATTAAATACTTTGCATTTGTTTAAAAGCCATGAATGCTCTGCTTACTTCTATCAGTCTATTTATTTTCTGAGCATTATAGGTTTACAATGTACTTCGAGGCATATTCTACAGGGGGATGCTTCTTATCTGTTGGCTAATTACAGAGCGCCGCTGTACGAGTGAATGATGGCGGCGGACATGGCTGTGGTGTGGGCATGACAAGCCTCATAAGAAGGATGAAATACAAAATCAGCGGAAATGTAATGGAAATTAATGTAAATAAAATTGAGTCCCGGTAATGGGAATCTTTGTGTTTCCTAATAAGTTTGTTTGCATTTGGTTAAAGAGGAATGATTGAACGCTAAAGGCTGGCAATGTAAATGCTAAGGCTTTTATAGCGTGCAGCATGTGGGAGCAAAGCACTGCTTAGAGGGGAATTGATAGAGCCTGAGTCTGCGACATGAAGAATTGAGAAACAGTGTGAGATAATTTATTAGAAGATATTATGGTTAGGGTTACATGGTAGGGCTGGTTTATTATGTTTGCCAGGAATTTTATTGTACATTGAATATTTTCATTTTATTATATTAAACAATTATTGTATTCTATGTTTCTTAATGAAGAATTTTAGGTTTCAGTGAAAAACTAGGAAAATACCAGGATGTGCCATATGCTTCCTATATATTGTAAGAGATTTAGGGGTTTTCCAAATTGGAGCTAGACAATATAGATGGTTATCTAATATTATATTACAATATTTTGTCTACTTTTCCTAGTATGTTTTCCAAATGTAATATACTTGTCTATGACTATTCAATAATCCTGATTGTACTATTAAAGGGGTTGTCCAGACCCTCTCTCCCATCCAATGTGACTTGGAGGAATATTGCAGTACACCAGGTGGGACAGTTTTTTGTTTTTTTTGAACAGACAAGTACTAGAACACCAACCTAAAAGGAGGTTGTACCAACAAGATACACTAGACAGTGGTAGAATAGTTTCTAAGGCAATCCTGCAATGGCCGGTAGGTATTGTACATGTATACGAAACTTCCTGGTGGCTGAGTGATTTATTTGGCAAGTGTCCTATCCAGGTTACTGTAGTCTCTTCCCAAGGTGAGATTGAATGGGAAGGGTGGACAACCCTTTTAATCTGGATTAAGGAATTTGAAGTAGTATCAGCACAACTCTATATAGCTGCTAACCTAATAATAAAACTGGCCTGGACAAAAATGATGGTCCCCTGAAATTAATATTTTGTTGCACAACCTTTTGGGGCAGTCACTGCAATTCAGTGATTTCTGTAACTCTCAATGAGACCTCTGCACTTGTCTCCAGATATCTTGGCCCACTCCAGCTGTCTCAGGTGTGAAGGTGTCTTCTCCAGGCGGCAGGTTTCAGCTCCTTCCACAGATAGTCAATAGGATTCAAATCAGGGCTCATAGAAGCCACTTTAGAATAGTCCAATGCTTTTCTCTTAGCCATTCCCAAGTGTTTTTAGCTGTGTGTTTTGGGTCATTATCCTGTTGGAGGACCCAGAGACCAAGCTTCCTGAGCCCAAGAAAAATTTTAAAAAGTTGTTCAGCTATACATTAGGCTTTTTGGGGTATATAGTGCCTCTGTTAACCTTAATTTTCCCCAATAGGAGAATGACCCAAAACACACAGATAAATAACAGCCAGAGGCCGTCTATAAGCCCTGATCTGAATCCTATTCACCATCCGTGGAAGGGGCTTAAACATGCAGTTTGGAGAAGACCTCTTTACACCCGAGACTGCTGGAGCAGTATTTTATGAGTGGGCCTAGATATCTGGAGACAAGGGCAGAAGTCTCATTGGGAGTTACAGAAATCGCTGCATCGCATTGACTGCCTCAAAAGGTTGTGCAACAAAATATTAAGTTCAGGGACCATCATTTTTGCCTAGGACAGTTTTATTGTTTGGTTTTTCAGAATGATTCCGTTAAAGCACAATTCACAAGCAATGTCTGATTTTCATCACTTAATTTTCAGTAAATTTTTACTTTTGTCAGTTTCAGGTTAATTCAGGGAGCATTGTGGGCTCTTCTGTTTTTAACGGAAGGGTTCCAACAATTTTGTCCTGTTTGTTTATTATTGTGTTCCTCTTATGATTCTTCTGTCAAATAGACCTCTATCTGATGTCCACAACACAGCTCAGTTGTAGGTGCTGTGTAGGTAGAGGGATTGCAAAATCAGAGCAAACATATAGACAATATGTATGGCACACTAAGGAGTCAATGGAAGTTACATTGCTTTTGTGAAAATGAAGTTCAGTATATAGTAGAAATATAGAATTTAGCACATATTTCAGTCCATTAGAGCAAATGTCAAAAAACTATTGCAATAAAAAAGCACAAACTGATGCACTCCGTAGTGTAACACCAAAGGTGAGTTGGTAACGCTAAGTGTGAATTGCGCTTACCACATGAAGTTGTACTCCAACCAAGTACAACAATGGAACAGGTAGAATCATCAAAGGGTCTCTTCAGCTTCGTCCCGCTGAAATAAAATCATGATAAAAACAAGCAATCTCCAGGTAACCGAGCGGGATCAATGGAAGCGCTTCCATTGATCCCGCTCTGCTACCTGTAGATTGCTTGTTTTTATTGTGAAAAAACTATTGCAGACTGTCCAATAATGGTTTATCATTTCAGTCCCACCTGGATCTTTTTAAAGTCCGATCTGGTGTAGGAGGGATGGTAGACAAGCGCTCCAGTTAGGCACTTCTCTTAATAGTGGTGGGATTTGACTGTTTGCTTAAGGTGTTAGTCTTGAGATATTGGATAGATATGCATACATTTGGAGGATATGCTTGGCCAAGGGATATCGCCCTTGTAAGAGCTATTGTGGCTGGCAAGAAGTAATGTTTTCTTCCACTATAAAGGATATAAGAAGATAAATGACTAAACTCTGTATATATGGGCTACACCGTTTCTGTACGTTTTGGTTGAAGAGAATGTTGTTTTTTTTATTTTTCGGTACAGGGTAAAGTATGTGAAGTGCTTATAGAAACGTTTTCATGAAAATAGGAAAAGTAATACTGATTGTAATTGTTGCTCTCGCGTCAGAAATACCACTTTGTCTCCAACCAGGGGAGCTGCTATTCCTTTCGATTACCTCTTTTGTCAGGTGATCCTGCTCTTTATTTAGCAAGCAGCCGGCATGCTGTGACCGATCAGCATATAGCAAATGGCCTTCCCTCTGCTATATCTTTATGGTCGCTGTTAGGACAAGGGTTCCTGCTGTTTACACAGGTTTCAATGCCAGTATAGCCTCTTAATAAATGGCCTAATTTACCTCTGTTATACATTATAATAATGTGTGCTATTGTTGTTGTGTATTAGCCATTTAGGCAAATTGCTTCAGAAAAGTTCCCGTTTTAGTAGGCAAAAATGAAATATGGAAAATATAAGGCTGGTATGGAAAATGTGAATCTTTTTTATAGTCTGAGATTTTATTTTTGATTGTTTTTATGGAGGTACATGTAGTTTTTGTAAGTTTTTGATACATCAGTCAAATCAAATAGGCGATGGAGCCACAAGACCCTCTTTGGGACTCAAAGGGTCACAATCTGGGCCAAATGTATCCAAATCAAACACATATATTGCATTTTGTGGCTCTTCATACTTAAAGGGGTACTTCAGTGGGATTTTTTTTTTAAATCAATTGGTGCCAGAAAGTTGAACAGATTTGTAAATTACTTCTATTAAAAAATGTTAATCCTTCCAATACTTATCAGCTGCTGTATGTTCCACAGGAAGTTCCTATCTTTTTGAATTTCTTTTCTGTCTGACCACAGTGCTCTCTGCTGACACCTCTGTCTGTGTCAGGAACTGTCCAGGGAAGTAGAGGCTTGCTATGCTCCTGCTCTGGACAGTTCCGGACATGGACAGAGGTGTCAGCAGAGAGCACTGTGGTCAGACTGAAAAGAAATTCAAAAAGAAAAGAACTTCCTGTGGAACATACAGCAGCTGATAAATACTGGAAGGATTAGGATTTTTTTTTGTAGAAGTAATTTACAAATCTATATAACTTTCTGGCACCAGTTGATATATAAATAATAATAATAATTGTTTTCCACCGGAGTACCATTTTAAGGAGAACTCTATCTATTGATAGTCAGATATTCTGCAGCTCAGAACCTCTGCACAGATTGCTCTAAGTCTTATGGGACAGAAATTTTTCTGTTGAGTTTTTACTGTTTTTATATGATGTTCAATTTAATTTAAGCAACAACTATATATACATGCCTGCGGAAAAAGTCACTGCTCCTTAGTGTCAGGACTATATTTTTTTGTTTGTAGATGTTAGGGTCCTTTTTTGATAACTTTTACCTTATTTTATGTCAACTTTGCATATTTAAGGAATCGTCCAGTGGGATAAAATAAAGAAAAAGCTAAAGACTGTGTTAAAAGCAAAGGACACATTTGCACAATTTTTTTTATTTATTGTTGATTTGTTTCCTTAATGTAAAATGAAACCACTTTCTAAATAGTCTTTATGAGACATAAATCCAGTTCTGCTCTTGGAATAATATGTAATTGATAATATATGGCTTATCAGTGTTACTGTTATATTAATACATTTTTAGCATGTTATACATTTTTTAAATTTAGATCATTTAGGGGCTGTGTCCTGAGACCCCCTCCGATCATTAGATATTGGCAGGTAAAGTGTGTAACTGTGCGCTTCACTCCCCAGCTGGCCACTCAATCTGACTGATTGCAGGAGATGGGTTCCATAGAATTATAAGGGAGTCTCCTGCTATCATTCGGTTCTAGGGTATGCCTTAGGCTAGGTTCACAACACGATTTAACCATCCGATTATCGGACTGTAAGATCGGACGAAATCGGATTGCAAAAAATTGTATACAATCGTATGTAAAAATGTCATTGCTATCCTATTTAAAAGTGTATCCAAAAATCATACAGATGAAAATTGCATCCGCTTTTCAATTAAAATCTGATCCTGTTTTTAAATTGAATATATATGCCAATGGCAATAAAGTTTTATATATTTTAAGTGTATGTGTTTTTAAGTCTACTGCACATGCGTACAAAAAAATTTGTGTGATTAATCTGATAGAATCACACAATTCCATGCGATTTACATAGACATCAAAAATAAAAAAAATCGGACACTATTTTGATCCAATTTTGAATGTGCATGAAAAATCGTGGTCAACCACGATTTTACCTCCGAACTTAAATCGTGCAAAATCGGATGCAGATCAAAATTGATGCATTTGTTGTCTATCATTAATGAATGGAAGTCAATGGATACGACTTGGCATGCAGATTTGTACGATTTCAAAGTTAAAAATCGTGAGAAGTAGGATGGTAAAATCGTGATGTGAATGCGCCCTTAGAGTGAAGCACACAACCGCAGGCCTCACGAGGCTATCTAACCATCTGATGCGGTCTAAGAATTGAGATCTTAACCGATCTCTGAACTTTTGACGTGTCTAGGCAACATATCAAAGGTTTATTTAGATGACCATAATGCTTTAACATTTTTCTTTTTTTCTCTCAAGCTGTGGAGAATGGATGTGAAGCTGTGGTCAAGCTGCTGCTGAAATATAAAGCAAATGTTAATGGGCCACATTCTTGTTCAGGATGGAATCCACTTCATCAGGCCTCACTGATGGTAAGCTGCATATTTTCTAGATAGGCCTGGTTAATTATCCACTCCACGATCAGTGGTAGACCACAACAGCAACCTGCATCTTGCCATTACCAGTTGTACAAAGTAGCCGGGCCACACTACTTTCTTTAAAATGGCCTCGCACACATTACATGGACATACATAGGCTACATCTGCTGATTCCCACAGGACCAGCTGACCATCTGTTGTGTATATTAAAAACATGCATGAGTAGCCAAGATATATATGAAATTTAGTTGACTCCTTGACAATGCAGAGCTGATGTGTTGTTCGCTCCATATCTCAACTTCTACAAGCAGTATATGAGGGATATGGAATAAAACTATATACAGGATATTTTTGAAACTGCTTGTCCTTCTAGGTCTCGATATACAATATAGTTACATGTGAAGCTACAAATGTTGTTTATTATGACAGTTATTTCATATACCAATGTTAACTCAAAGTACACTAAAGAACAATGCACCACATTTGTTATAAGACACACACCTCTTAAAGGGGTTGTCCACTAATTTCCTTTTATGTTTTGAAAAAATATCAATACAGTTCAGTCTATACTCCCCTGCTGCTGCTTTTCTCACCTGCTCACCACTTTCTAATCTCCTCTCCACACAAGGGATGAGCCGCCCCAGCTAGTCAATGGTTAAAGTATGTCGGCACTGCAGCCAGTGATTAGCTGAGCAGGCACTTCCTTCCTTGCACCAATACTATAAGACTTCTGGCTCCAAGTTTTGTAAAATTCTCAAACATATTAGACATCTTGTAAATAGATATCACTGGTAGAGCTGACGTGCTTCCAAAAGTAAACTGTCTTTAAAGTGTACCTGTGACTTTAAAAAACCTTTGACATGTAATTGGGTGAATCACTTTATTTCAGAAAGGTTAAAGTAGGGAACAACCCAACTAAGTGTGTAACCTAGTGCCTACTTCAATGCTGCATCACCAGCAAAACTCAGGAGACAGTGAATACATAGGATGCATGAAGGCAGGTGCACAATACCAAAATTTTCTACTTTGTCTCCTTAATGTTGTCAGAAAGCAACATCTTTTGGCAATGTAAGTGACTTCGTCCAATCCTCCGGAGTAAAAGCTTGGTCCAACTGCTTTTCCCAAGTGAAGATGTATGTAAGGGCGGCTCCGACTGTCCCATCAGTAAAACATCATACAGTGAAGGAGTAGAGGCAATACACAACAACTCAAAAGGTGTTAAAGGGTTTTTCTGGCAGGAAGGGCGGAGGGAGTTTAGAACTTTGCTCACTTAACAGAAAATAAAAAAAATAAACCGTAACTTACTTCCAGTGCTCCAACAGTGCCTTCGGTGTTCTTCTCCAGTCTTTGCCTATAATTCTCTTCAAGTAAAAAATCATTATGCTTGGGCCCGGATTGACGTTGTGTTGCTCAACCGATCACTAGCCAAGGCGGGACATCTCTGCGGCCAGTAATTGGCTGAGGAGCAGTGTGACACTCTGGGCCTCGACATCACTCCGGGCACGGGAGTGCTAGAGGTAAGTAAAGTTTTTTTTTTTTAATGTTATTAAGTAGGCAAAGTTCTAATTTTCCCCCTTCCTGCTGGATAAAAATGTGTGGCGCAGGTGATCTCTATGGGTATTTCAACAAAGTTGAGAGTAGTCTAAGAAGTGCAGCAGGGATCTAGGCATTTTGGGAAGAATCTCCTCCAGGGGCAGTAAAGAACTACCACTGAGCATTCGGGAACATGTGAATGTAAACGTACAGGGTCTAATCAGGAGGTGCATGTAGTCGTGCTGGGCAGTATACCGGTTCATACCGAATACTGAAATTTTTGTGCTGCACGATATGAATTTTTCCCATACCGCATTACCGGTTGGGCCCCTCATTCTCGGGAATGAATGAATTATCAACCCAGCGCTGCGTTGTCCCCACATCGGGGAACTAATCATATGTGACCCGCAAGCGCAGTTCGGCCCCCCCCCCCTAATTAATTATCAGCCCAGAGCTACGCTGTCCCCATCGGGGTAAATACTCACATATTACTCGCAAGCGCTGCCCTCCTCGTCCTCCTGTTTGTTGCGGGCCGCCGGCGCTGACTCTCTGTACTGTACGCTGTATCCCTATGCCCGGGCTGCAAAAGATAGGGCCAGATGAAGCGCTGAAGTACGATACGGTCATAGCCCACGAACTGTCTGGCGTCCTGCTCCCCCAGCATATGGTGTCCCCAAGTCTTCAATAAAGAAGTTCCTGATCATCTGCAACTTAAGGTCTGTGCTCCGTTTTTTCTTCACTTCTCATCTGCATTGGGATAAACAAAATAAACTTTAACTCTCCTTTCCCCGTCGGTCTGGACCTGCTTCCTGGGGACGGAAGCGTTGGAGAGCCGTCAGCCTATCACCGGCCGCAGCGATGTTCCGGCTTGGCCGGTGATAGGCTGTTCGCACTGTCATGTAATAAGCCGGCTTCTTACATGACAGTGGGCTCAACCTATCACCGGCCGAGGCGGAACATCACTGCGGCCGGTGATAGGCTTACTGCTTTCCGACGTTCCTGTCCCCAGGAAGAGCGTGAGGCCGATGTAGGAAGGTGAGTTAAAGTTTATTTTGTTTATCTTTTGGAGCCCGGACATAGGGATACAGCATACAGTATAGAGTGTCAGCGCCGGCGGCCGCAACAAACAGGAAGACAAGGAGGGCAGCGCTTGCGGGTGACATGTGAGTATTTACCCCGATAGGGACAGCGCATCGCTGGGCTGAAAATTAATTGGGGGGGGGGGGGCAGAACAGCGCTTGCGGGTCACATATGATTAGTTCCCCGACGTTGGGACAGAGCAGCGCTGGGCTGATAATTAATTGTGGGGGGGGGGGGTATGAGAAGCAGAACAGCGCTCGCGGGTCACCTGATTTGGGGGGGGGGAAACACCTTTATATACCGTGGAACCACCATAAGTTACCAAAATACCGTGATACACATATTTGGTCATACCACCCAGCTCTAGCATGTAAGCCTGGGAGGAAGGATCTACTTCCATTTAGGGGGTAAGGGGGCCATCCGGAGAAAAGAGAGTGATGTGGAGAGTATACTTTACAGATATAAAGTGCAGATCGTAATGTCATTGGTAGATCCTTTCAGACCTCACCAAGGGCAGATATTGTATTCCAAGGAAGAGAAATAAGCGGGAGTTGAGCTATGTGTGTTTCTAAGGAGATCCAAAGTATAGAGGAAAAATTTGGAAAACCAACTAGATCGGAGTGAAGTATATTTGATGCATCTTTTGCCACGTCATTTCACAAAAACCCTTCTACTTTTTTTTTGGACTTTTATTTGGACCCAAATGTGAAATTTAGCAACTTTTATATGCCAAAACGGGTGTAAATGTGCTTCATACATCCCCCCTGCCCTCTCACCCCCCCCCCCCCATTATTTCCATAGTTTTACTGTAAAAATGGATACAGTTGTAAAATACAGTCTGCTACAGAATTTGTATGCTATAGTAATATATTTGTCAATAGAAATATAAAAAAATTACCTGACAACTTACATACGCAATTTTAAAATTTGTAAAGTTTGACATGTCTATGATGTTGTAGATCACTTTCTGCTATTGCCTAAAACAGACGTATTAGACCATTTTATTTAAAATTGCAACTAATTGAATATCACCGTATCCCCAGGAGCACACTGACCTTATACAGCTACTTCTCGAGAATGGAGTGGATAAAGAGTGCAGAGATGACTTTGGCATTACACCTTTATTTATAGCTGCACAGTACGGGAAATATGAGAGTTTACGCTTACTGTCGTCTCACGGTGAGTAGACCAGCAAGTAGTAATTTTGCATATCGATAGTGTTGGGCTTGGGAAAGGACCTGTCACCACCCCATAATATTCAGAATAGTTATATACCTCTATAAAATAGAGAGATTTTCCCACTACAACCAATCACAGCTCAAGTTTCACTTTACCAGAGCTCGTTAGCTGAGCTGTGATTGGTTGTTGTGGGAAAATCTCAATTTTTTCTCTCACACAGTTAGGTAAATCTGGGCCATAGTTTTTCCTCCTTTCTGCTATTTTCACCACCCAATAAGCAATTAGACAGCGCTGATGAAAATGATTAAATTAAGAGCTGGGCATGAACATTCCCTTCTCTAATACTGTACAACGAGAAAGGACCGTGCCGATTGGCTTCACTAGGGATATCACATGATATCTTCAAAGTGTCATGTGATCTCTTCACCTTCTCGCATTGCTTGTTGCTTTTTCGGCTTCTATGACCCTGGCTGGTATTGTGATGGGAGAGCAGCAAAATCACGCAGTATCTTAGCAGATATAGTATGATGTCTAGTAAAGCCAATCGGTCACCGTCCTTTCTCATCATACAGTGTCAGAGAAGGAAAAGTTTAAGTCCCTAACCCAGTTTTGAATATTTTTTTAGTTATTTTCATACAGCACTGCCAATTTACATAATAGACACCAAAAATAAAAGGACTATAACAAGGAAAGGGGGGGGAGGAGGGGGGGGGCTGGGAAATAACAAGTAATAACAAAAAACGCAGGTACAAAACTACACAGCATGAGGATGTAAGGTACAGTGAAACGTCTTAGAGAAGACCATCCAAAATTGCATTAAAAAGTGGCCTTCTAGTGGGGGTGGTCTTTTCAAACAATATGTCTTACATAATGTACTGCATGATGGACTGAAAATCTGTCACAAGAAATCTGGTCTGGATAAGGGGGGTTGTTTCCTCAATGAAGAGGTCTTCTAATGTAAGAAACAATTTTTAAGCTGTAGAACCCCTTAAAGGGTTACTCTGCCCTTGGACATCTTATTCCCTATCCAAAGGATAGGGATAACATGTCTGATCATGGGAAGTTCGGCCGCTGGGACCCCCCCCCCCCCCCCCCCCCCCCACAATCTCCGGTCCCCCACCCTAGCATTCTAAACATTCATGTTTAGAACGCTAGGTTCTGAAATTCGGCAGCAAATTTTGTTGCTACCCATTGACTTCAATGGGTCTGTAGAAATTCTGCTGTGGAATTTCTACAGCAAAATTTCTGCAGCAGATTATGTATGTGTAAACATACCCTAAAGTGGTATTCCCATATGGATATAGACGGCATATCCAAAGGATATACTATGAATGTCTGATAGATGTAGGTTCCTCCTAGAGAACGAGGTCCCCCTGACCCCTCTGGCAGAGATCACAAGTTGTGGAGTAACGCGTGCTGCATATGTATTTGCGTTGAGGTTTTATAATCAAACATTTTATTGTTAACAAAAATAATGAATCTCCAATAGTATCCCATAAAAAACATGTAAGCTCAAAAGTGATGTTAAAGGGGTACTCCAGTAAAAACCTTTTTATTATTTTTTATTTTTTATTTTTTTTAAATCATCTTGTGCCAGAAAGTTAAACAGATTTGTAATTTACTTCTGTTTAAAAATCTTAACCCTTCCAGTACTTATCAACTGCTGTATGCTCCACAATAAGTTATTTTCTTTTTAAATATATTTTCTGTCTGACCACAGTGCTCTCTGCTGACACCTCTGTCTGTCTCAGGAACTGTCAAGAGCAGGATAGGTTTGCTATGGGGATTTGCTTCTGCTCTGGACAGTTCCTGAGACAGACAGAGGTGTCAGCAGAGAGCACCGTGGTCAGACAGAAAATATATTTAAAAAGTAAAGAACTTCCTGTGTAGCATACAGCAGTTGATAGGTACTGGAAGGGTTAAGATTTTTAAACAGAAGTAAATTACAAATCTGTTTAACGTTCTGGCAGCAGTTAATTTAAATAAAAAAAATTAGGAGTACCCCTTCACCGGAGTAAAAATGGTGGGGGCCCACAAGAAATGTAATAGTGTTAAAGCTGAATTAAAGACGTGGAGTGTGAAGTGTCTATACATATTGCATCAACTGCAATATGCCAATGAAAAAATTATTAAATAAATTAATGTTTATTGCACCCCAATCAATAAATAACAATTTAACATGTAACCTGTAACTCCGTATATAACCAGACCCAATAAAAAAAGTGTAAGTACAAATAGTAAGTGCAAGCAATATGGTAATCGGAATTGTGCAAAATAGGAGAAGATTGCTGTATATTGAAGCCTTTGACAGGTATTCTTCACCAAGCTGTTTATTGATAAAATGGGTAACACATTTTGGGGTTAAATTGGTCCCTTCATCAGTTTGGTATTTTTCATGACATCAGTAGTTTATTGCAAAAAAAGAACATTTCCTCATAAAAAAAAGGGATGAATGGACCATTTTAACCCCTAAAGTGTTGCAATTCATTATATTCAATCTTTTGTTTCAGACTATTGGATTGGCTATGTTTTCCATATCACATATCAATCTCCTCTTTGTGCCCCTGTATCTTACTTGTACCTGATATAGCTTAGACATGGCTGCTTCCATTACTTACAATTTTCCAAGTTGTTTTCGATGTGGCTACGTGCAGATTCCTCTGCACTATCCTCTGTGTCATACATAAAACAAGTGATTGATGGTTTCTAAAACAGCTTCGGAAATGCCCATATACAGTGACCTATGTAAAAATCTCTTCTCAGTAAGTTGTAAAGTAAAGCAACTTGTTGTGCTGTATCTCCTATTGATAAAGATGTACAATCCTGAAACAAATGACCATGCCTGAGATGATTTTGTAGCCCATCGTAACTCTTAACAGCCCCCCCCCCCCCCCCTATGAATATTTCAGGCTCCACCATGCATCATTAATGCGCCTCTCCTTCCACACAAATGGCTTGCTTGTTCTCACAGCAGCTAGCTACTTGCTGCTATTTATTTTTTTATGGCTTGCATTAAATACATAGAGTTGCCACCGTAGGCACCATATCTAATGCTAATGTATTTTTTGGTTTTTCTTTTTTACTTTTTTTTCCTTGGTCATAAAAAATGCACCACGCTTATGGCTCTAGACAGGTCATCATTCATTCTCCCACGTGTTAGATTATGCTACTATTTAATTCCATCATGTCTGTCATTATAGAAAGCAAAACTAAACCAATGGAATTAAAGGAGCACTCCACTTGTATAGAAACTTTATTTCATTTTATCATTTTTTACTGTATATATACATATATATATATATATATATATATATATATATATATATATATTTTATTTTTATTTTTTCTGCAGACATAAAATAGTAAAGTATACAATATGTTAAGTAATCTATTACGTGCATGAAAACCTATTGTAATAGGAAAAGCAAGTATAAATCCATTCCAAAGGCAGAGCAGTCCACACAGTAACACAGGCCACATAGCAGCTATAATTCTGGACACAGGTTTTACTGCAGCTTATGCATTCTCCTTTGTGCCATCTTTTTCTTTTTTCTATTGTACCCCTCCCCATGGCACTGTATATTCAATAATGAAATTTTATAACACAGACACTCCATAAGACAGCTATGACAGGCAATTCAGCCTGTGTAAGAGAGGAGAGAGAGAAGTAATAACAGGAGGATGGAGAATGAAAGGTAAAATGAGGAGGCCTGAGATAATATAAAGCCATTGGGAAATACCTGGATGCCAACCGTGATAAGAAGGTTAATAGTTGTCTCAGATATTCTGTGAAACAGAAAATTGTGACAGATGGAGTAGACTTATGTGCCCGAGCATCACCACTGCCTGATTCAAAGACTGTAAAATAAAGATATACTTTACATGACTAATAAATGGTGATTTATTCAATGTGTCACTAAATAAAATGGTCATAAATACATAATCCTACTTTTAAAGTGTAAGATTTTTATCAGATGCCAAGTACATGATTTTTTCATAGCAAAAGTTATAAATGGTGGACCAGGGGGACCCCCATCTATTGCCAGAGGGTGAAGGTAGTGGAAGGGAAGGAAAAAATGGGGTTTCTTTTTCTTTTGAGTGCTACTGTATGCAAATGGTAGAAAGACGAATGGTAGTAACGCTAACAGATACACAGGACTTGTTTTTATTCAGTTATTTTTACAACAAAGGACAATGCGTTTCGGCGCACGCTTGTGCCTTCCTCAGGTCCACAACAATTAAGAAATGTCATGCTGGAGGGGCTTCCTGTGTAGTGGCTGTGAGCAATATAAGAACAATTTTACAACACTGGAGTACACGTTTTAAATGGAATGTGTCATCAAAAACTACCTATGGCTTAAATGAGGTCCTTATGTTAAACACGTTTTTTAAATGAGCACAAATGAGTCAGATTTAAAAACTTTTTATATCTTGTACATCTTAGCAAAACATTAACCTTTCAAATATACTTCATAAGAATTTTTTTTTCCTTTTTATAGAAATCATGGCTTATAAAATCATGGCTTTGTCCAAGCTGAAGCATAGGCATGGACAAAGTCCAGTAAGTGAGGGTGGGCTAGCATGCGGTCTGATAGGACAAGAGAGAGCAAAGAGGAGTCCTATCAGACAGGAGAGAGCACAGAGGAGTGCTATGAAACAGGAGAGAGCACAGAGGAGTACTATCAGACAGGAGAGCGCACAGAGAAGTGCTATCAGACAGGAGAGAGTACAGAGGGGTACTATCAGACAGGAGAGAGCACAGAGGAATACTGTCAGACAGGAAGGAGAGAACAGAGGAGTCCTATCAGACAGGAGAGAGCACAGAGGAGTGCTAGACCACCCTCACTTACTGGACTTTGTCCATGCCTGTGCTTCAGTTTGGACAAAGCCATGATTTGCCAAGATAAACAACATATAAAAAGTTTTTGAATCTGACCATGCCCATTTAAATCCTGAAATCTAGCCACTAAGCCTAAAGCTAAGCTAAGACTTCCTGTTCTGTCTGATAATAAGGAGGAGGCTGCTGGAAAGTGATTTGTACAGTATTACAGTCAAAGCTAATACCAGTAGCTAGAAAATATAATACAAGTTCAGCCTCTCCTCCCCGGTAAAAAAAAATACTTGTCCAAGGGACTAAAACGGAAGCACAATCTACATGACAATCGACTTGTCCTGGCCAATTTTCATTTTTGCACTTTAGTTTTTTCCTCCTAGCCCTAGAATTGTCATAGCTTATTTTTTATGGGACCGGATGCACTTTGTAATGACACTGTTACGCCTAGCGCTCCGGGTCCCCGCTCCTCCCCGGAGCGCTCACGGCGTCTCTCTCCCTGCAGCGCCCCGGTCAGTCCCGCTGACCGAGAGCGCTGCACTGTCATGGCCGTCGGGGATGCGATTCGCACAGCGGGACGCGCCCGCTCGCGAATCGCATCCCAGGTCACTTACCCGTCCCGGTCCCCTGCTGTCATGTGCTGGCGCGCGCGGCTCCGCTCTCTAGGGCGCGCGCGCGCCAGCTCTCTGAGACTTAAAGGGCCAGTGCACCAATGATTGGTGCCTGGCCCAATTAGCTTAATTGGCTTCCACCTGCTCCCAGACTATATCTGATCACTGCCCCTGCACTCCCTTGCCGGATCTTGTTGCCTTGTGCCAGTGAAAGCGTTTAGTGTGTCCAAAGCCTGTGTTACCTGAACTTTTGCTATCCATCTTGACTACGAACCTTGCCGCCTGCCCCGACCTTCTGCTACGTCTGACCTTGCCTCTGCCTAGTCCTTCTGTACCACGCCTTCTCAGCAGTCAGCGAGGTTGAGCCGTTGCTAGTGGATACGACCTGGTTGCTACTGCCGCAGCAAGACCATCCCGCTTTGCGGCGGGCTCTGGTGAACACCAGTAGCCTCTTAGAACCGGTCCACTAGCACGGTCCACGCCAATCCCTCGCTGACACAGAGGATCCACTACCTGTGAGCCGAATCGTGACAGTAGATCCGGCCATGGATCCCGCTGAGGTGCCGCAGCGAGTGGCCGCTCCTAGCCTCCGCTTGTCCCTGCCGGACAAATTTGATGGGGACTCTAGACTCTGCCGTGGATTTCTGTCTCAATGTTCCCTGCATATGGAGATGTTGTCGGACTTGTTTCCTACAGAACGGTCTAAGGTGGCGTTCGTAGTGAGCCTTCTTTCAGGAAAGGCCTTGTCTTGGGCCACACCGCTCTGGGACCGCAATGATCCTGCCACAGCCACAGTCCAGTCCTTCTTCGCTGAAGTCCGTAGTGTCTTCGAGGAACCAGCCCGAGCTTCTTCTGCCGAGACTGCCCTGCTGAACCTGGTCCAGGGTAATTCTTCAGTGGGCGAGTACGCCATCCAATTTCGTACTCTTGCTTCCGAATTATCATGGAATAACGAGGCTCTCTGCGCGACCTTTAAAAAAGGCCTATCCAGTAGCATCAAGGATGTGCTGGCCGCACGAGAGATTCCTGCCAACCTGCAAGAACTTATCCATTTGGCCACCCGCATTGACATGCGTTTTTCTGAGAGACATCAGGAGCTCCGCCAGGAAAAAGACTTAGATCTCTGGGCACCTCTCCCACAGCATCCTTTGCAGTCTACGCCTGGGCCTCCCGCCGAGGAGGCCATGCAAGTGGATCGGTCTCGCCTGACCCAGGAAGAGAGGAATCGCCGTAGGGAAGAAAATCTTTGTCTGTACTGTGCCAGTACCGAGCATTTCTTGGTGGATTGTCCTATTCGTCCTTCACGTCTGGGAAACGCACGCACCCAGCTCACGTGGGTGTGGCGTCTCTTGGTTCTAAGTCTGCTTCTCCACGTCTCACGGTGCCCGTGCGGATTTCTCCTTCAGCCAACTCCTCCCTCTCAGCCGTGGCCTGCTTGGACTCTGGTGCCTCTGGGAATTTTATTTTGGAGTCTTTTGTGAATAAATTCCGCATCCCGGTGACCCGTCTCGTCAAGCCGCTCTACATTTCCGCGGTCAACGGAGTCAGATTGGATTGCACCGTGCGTTACCGCACAGAACCCCTCCTGATGTGTATTGGACCCCACCACGAAAGGATTGAGTTATTCGTCCTTCCCAACTGTACTTCTGAGGTCCTCCTCGGTCTGCCATGGCTCCGGCTTCATTCTCCCACCCTTGATTGGACCACCGGGGAGATCAAGAACTGGGACTCTGCCTGCCATAGGAAGTGCCTCTCCCCCCCTCCCAGTCCCGTCAGGCAAGCCTCAGTGCCTCCTCATGGCCCCCGTCCTGGTGACACACTGCCCCATGCCAGGCTTCGCCCTCTGCCCTCCCTCCCCATTCCCACTCCTGCTGTACTGCCTGCCGTTGAGGAAACCCTCCATTCTTTCCCGGTGTCCTCATCCCAGGGGAGGCAGTTACCGGACAAAGAAAAGGGGAGACCTAAGGGGGGGGTACTGTTACACCTAGCGCTCCGGGTCCTTGCTCCTCCCCGGAGCGCTCACGGCGTCTCTCTCCCTGCAGCGCCCCGGTCAGTCCCGCTGACCGAGAGCGCTGCACTGTCATGGCCGTCGGGGATGCGATTCGCACAGCGGGACGCGCCCGCTCGCGAATCGCATCCCAGGTCACTTACCCGTCCCGGTCCCCTGCTGTCATGTGCTGGCGCGCGCGGCTCCGCTCTCTAGGGCGCGCGCGCCAGCTCTCTGAGACTTAAAGGGCCAGTGCACCAATGATTGGTGCCTGGCCCAATTAGCTTAATTGGCTTCCACCTGCTCCCAGACTATATCTGATCACTGCCCCTGCACTCCCTTGCCGGATCTTGTTGCCTTGTGCCAGTGAAAGCGTTTAGTGTGTCCAAAGCCTGTGTTACCTGAACTTTTGCTATCCATCTTGACTACGAACCTTGCCGCCTGCCCCGACCTTCTGCTACGTCTGACCTTGCCTCTGCCTAGTCCTTCTGTACCACGCCTTCTCAGCAGTCAGCGAGGTTGAGCCGTTGCTAGTGGATACGACCTGGTTGCTACTGCCGCAGCAAGACCATCCCGCTTTGCGGCGGGCTCTGGTGAACACCAGTAGCCTCTTAGAACCGGTCCACTAGCACGGTCCACGCCAATCCCTCGCTGACACAGAGGATCCACTACCTGTGAGCCGAATCGTGACAGACACCTTGTATTTTTCCACTAGCTTTTGCCCGCGGCTTCGCTCACGTTAAATTTGGGGTAACATAGATCTACTTTTTACGATCCTATAGTAATGAGGCCCCTCTGGGTACAGTCTACGGGCATCAATACAACCTGAGTTCTTTCAACTTTGATCACCGCATCTAAAGAGTTAATGCCGGACATCTGCCGGAACGGCGATGTCCGGCATTAGCCACGGGTCCTGGCTGCTGATAGCAGCCGGGACCGTGTGGGTATGATGCGAACTCAGCTCCTGAGCTCGCTTCATAACCCTCCCGTGCTACAGCACCAGGTATACCCGGCGTTCTGCGGCAAGGGGTTAATCCATACAAACTTTGAACTCCAGTTTCACCCCTTCAGGAGTGGACTTTTAGAAAACGTTAAAACACGTGTTTCTTTATCTCTAATTGTTAGCCTAAAAACAAAGTTTCATGCTTCTAGCTTCAAAAATGACGGACTTCCATACAAACTTTCAACCCCTTTTTCACCCCCTTAATGGTTGAATTTCGAAAAATCCTTTCTTATTCCTCGTCTACGTCTTAAAAACAACACCAGTGAAAAAATTCAGCTTTCTAGGTCCAAGGGTTTAGGGTAGGAGTTGATGATTCAGTGAGTCAGGCCTTATCTTTTTATATATATAGACTAGCTGAGTACCCAGCGTTGCCGGTTTTTCCTTCCTGATCCTTGTTGTGGAGGAAAATCAACAGAGAAAGCTTTTTACGTCATATCCCATCCTCATATATTGTTGTCATATCCCAACCCCATATCCGACCTCCTATCTCGTCCTCCTATCTCGTCCTCCTATCCCGTCCTCCTATCCCGTCCTCCTATCCCGACCTCCTATCTCGACCTCCCATCCCGTCCTCCTATCCCGTTCTCCTTTCTTGACCTCATCTCGACCTCCTATCCCAACCCGTAATATGTGTACCAGGTATTGAAATATCTCTAGCCGTACTGAAGTTATGTGGGAACATACATTTCCCATTGATTTACGTGGGACTTTAAACAAAAACCCCAACCCTCACAAATGGGGGTAGTTAAGGGTTAAATGAACTATCCTAGATTTTAAGTGGACATATAAGTAACATGTGACCAAGTATTATCGCAATATCTCCAGCCGTTTGGAAGTTATGCAGTAACATATATTTCCCATAGACTTGTATGGGACTTTAAACAAAAACCCCGACCCTGGCAAATGGGGGTGGATAAGGGTTAAATTACCTATCCTATGTTTGTTGTTGACATATAAGTAACATGTGTGTCAAGTTTCATGTTAATATCTTTAGCGGTTTGGACATGATGCTGGAACATACACACACAAACACACACTCATACATACACACACACTCATACATACACACACACATTGGGCCTCGTTTACTTAGCTTAAACCTACTAGTTTTTGTCTGGTTATTTTGTCTCAGACATGTCTGCACCTGAAAAATCTGACAAACCCTAAAAGGGGCGTGGTCTGTCGCAAAAGGGGCGTGTCCGGTCAAAAAGGGGTGTGGTTTCACAACCCGGACGATTTACTATGGAATTCACAGAAAATCCTGTGGGTAAATGGCTGGAAATATCGACCTAGAAAAAGCTGGTCAGAAAATGTTCCCGACTTTTCCCAATAGTAAATAGTGAGGAATCCTGCATGTCTGAAACAACTTTTCCCACTAGTAAAAACCCGAAACTCTTAGTAAATGAGGCCCATTGAGTTTTATATATATAGATAACATATGGAAGCTCTGAAGCAAAAAAATAAATAAATATTGGCGAGGTGAAATTGATATAAAAAAAAAGTTAATTTAGCAAATTTAATGGTTTTCTTTTTTATGCCTTGTGGTCAAACTAACGTTATTTTGATACTTTAAGTGGGCCTGATTACAGCAATACCAAGTTTTTTTCTGTCACATTATACTAATTTAAATAAAAATAAAAAAAACTTTTTAGAATAGTTTTTTTAATTGACATTTTTTTTTTACCCCTGTAATATTATTTTCCCTTATACCAGGCTGTATAATGGCTAATTTTTTGGTATTGATCTGACCTTTTAATCGCTTTTTATTCTACTTAATTGGCTGGGGGGCCGCCTGGTATAGATTGGGTTCGAGTCAGGAACCTGCTCCATACATCCTGAGCGCTGCTGAGTTATCTGTCCAGCCCTGCTTTCCCAAAGAAGGGCTAAATGTCAGAGAAATTAATCTGCCCTTTGCCCGGAACTGCATGTCCAGGACGTCGAGCAATACGATTTCCTCTTTCCTGCTCTGCAAGGGTCACAGAGCACTCCCAGAGATCTTTCCCATTCATGTGAATGGGACATTTCCAGTCTGTTCTGACTATGTCTATGGGGTTGTAAAGCATCTCTCTATTACTCGTAATACTGGTAAAAAAAACAGATCAGATGGCAGCCCCCAATAATAATGTCCAATTTTTTTTTTTGTTTACAATTCAGTATCCAGCTCTAATCAGTAAATAAAAGAAAATCTAGACCGCATATTCCATTTAAGGTAAAGAATCAGTCAGTTTGAGAACCAAATTTTTCCAGAAAAGGTAAATTAGTTTTTTTTCTTCCTTCTATCTCCGGAAAGTGGAGCATCGACCCTTACAAACCCCCTAAGACATTGCTTCCCACTTCTGTCAAAACAAAAAAATGTCACTCCTACAGTCTGCATATATTAGTGGCATTACTCTTGTTATGCAAATCATATAAGGTTGTAAATAATAACCTAAGCAGTTGGGACAAAAGAGACTTTGATAGGAAACCGATTACATTGCGGAATGTAAAAAAAATTTCTGGAACAAATAGTAAACGTGATTGGTAGCAAAGGTTAGTAAAGCGATTTATGCTGCTATGGAGCTCACATGATTCTCCAGCCACATCCGTCTATAGGATGAATCTCCTTTATAATATCACTCGACCTAAGGTCTAGAAGGCAGGAGTAATTTTTTATTATTAGAGTCAAGGAGCCTGGAAGGTTTAAGGAATGACAGGGTTTAGTTCTTTACAAGCTTTATATTTATATAGATATCTAACATTTGTAAGAATTTTATTCTGAAATTATTAATGTAAGAAATATCAATTATAAAATAACTCAATTTTTAAGCCAAAATGATCAAAATCTTTTGTTTAAAGGGGTACTCCGGTGCTTACACATCTTATCCCCTATCCAAAGGATAGGGGATAAGATGCCTGATCGCGGAAGTCCTGCAGCTGGGAACACGCTCCGGGGACTGATTACTAACGGGGTGCCGCGTGCATGATCGCGGACGTCCCCAGCTGCGGGACTCCCGCGATCAGACATCTTATCCCCTATCCTTTGGATAGGGGATGCACCGGAGTACCCCTTTAATGCCTCATTAATCTCAGTTAAGGCCTCATTCAGACTTCTGCATAACAAAATAAGTCAAATACAGATGCATAATAGGGGTTGATTTTTCTATTTTTTTTTTTACAATGGAACATACGTTTCTGAATTAAAACCATTCATATCTATGGGGTTAAAGGTGGCACCAACCGTACCCATTCCCTCTCGAGTGTGCAAATGTTAGCTGGATGTCAAGAAAGCGACGTCACTACAGTATGGCAGATAGATCAGAATACCTCTCATTGTGTTTCAAAGACTGAACGGTCTCCTTCATCCGGAATGTTTGTAGTCTTATTCCATCCCTTATTTATGCCTCTAGCTAGTCAACACTCATGCTGCTTATTGTGAATAGATTGCAGTTTTCATATATTTATAAAAATCTAAACATTTCAAAATCCATGTTAAACCCATTCGGCGCTGATGTATTTAGTTCAAACATCCGCTTCCCTTCAGTCCGTGACATCTGGGCAATGTAGTTCCCTCCCCTGCAATGGGGTGAGATCTTTTTCAGTCCCAAAAATGTGGATCCTATCATAGAAGAGCCATGCTTTCCATGGGCATATGCTGCTGTCTCTAGGAGGCTTGACACTATGGCAACAAGAAAGTCGGCTCCTCCCAGCAGGGTATACCCGCCCACAGTCACCTGAGGTAATCAGTTTCAGCTTAGTGTCTTAAGGAGGTAGACATGGCCTGGAGTTCTCCCCAGACCAGGTCTCATATTTTTTGTTTCTTTTTAAGTTTAGGGACGGGTTAGATTTTTTTTATTCCCTTTTATTTACTGTTTTCAGGTGGGGACTCAGGAACGCAATGTTCACTGTTTCCCCATTGCAAGAGGTGGCAGGCATCTTGGATGTACTGTTAACCCCTTCTCGCCAACAGTCAGCGCCTGGGGTTGTACCTCATGGGTCCGGGTCCCCCTACCTCCCTGTTCGCCCCGCTTTGAGCTTGGCTTGCTGCAGGTGACAATGCTGGCTGAAGACTTCATAGGAAGACTTCATGAGGTAAGTTCTTCTGACTGAGGTGAGTATTTTTCCCCCTTTTTTCTCACAGGAGCGGACTTTCAACCTCTGGAGACCCCTAGTTTCTGTCCCACTCTTCTATATGTGGGCTGTTGGGGCTGGCCAGGAGGGATTCCCTCCTTGCCTTTACGGGGGAATTTTTATTATATCTGGGGCTAAGCAGTGTGTCTGGTGTTTGACTGTAACGACTTACCGCTGCGCCTTCCCTCTCGTCCAGACCCCCTATCTCAGGTCCCCTGTGCCACCCCAATTTACCATCTCTGCTTTTGATGGCGTGGCGGTTGAGACCGCGGTTCTGAGGACCCGTGGCTTCTCTTCCCAAGTGGTTTGCACCATGCTGAGGGCTCTCAGGCCTTTCTCTGCAAAGATTTGCCACCATTCCTGGCGGTCTTATTTTCGTTGGTGTGAGCCTCAGCCTTTTTTTCTCAGGTTGTGGTTTTCCTTTCCCGACCCTTTTCCCTTTTGCAGTTGGGCTGGCCCAAGGGTTGGCTCTTCTCCCTTCGGCCCTTTCCATTATTTTTCAACATCCTCTGGCGTTCAATTTTCATGTCCAGACCTGCTTCAGGGAGTGGAGCATGCTGCCCCTCCTTATCGGTCCCCTTCTTCCCCTTGGGACTTACACTTGGTCTTAGGCGCTCCTTTTGAACCTTTCAGGGACATTCCTCTTCGCCTCCTTCCCTGGAAGGTGGCGTTCCTTATTGCTCTTCCTCGGTTTGGAGGGGGTCAGAGCTGGCAGCTCTCTCCTGCCATTCTCCCTTCCTGATTGTTTACCAGGAAAAGTTGTTTTCCGTCCAGGTCCGTCCTTCTTGAGATGGTTTCGACTTTTTAATCTCAATAAGGACATCGTCCTGCTGTTCTTTTGTCCGGTCCCATCTCATACCAGGGAGCGTTTGCCCCACAAACTTTTTGTGGTGAGGGCTGTTCGGACTCTGTCACCTTTTCCTTTCGGCAGTGTAACTCCTTTTTTTGTTTTTACGGAAGGTCGTCGTTCAGGACAACCTGCTTCTACGGCCACCATTTTTCGGTGGATCCGGTCTGCTATTTCGGAAGCTTGCCGCTGCAAGGGGAAGATCCCACCCTTCAGGGTTTTGGCTCATTCCACACGTTTTTCGGGGCATCCTGGGCACTCCGCTATGTGGCTTCGGCCTCAAAGTTCTGTAAAGCGTCCACGTGGTCGTCTTTGCACACTTTCACAAGGTCCTACCAGATTCATACCTTTGCATCAGCTGATGCTCCTCTGGGCCGTAAGGCGTTGCAGGCGGCGGTGGTCCAGCTGTCCACCTAACTGATTTCCTTACCCACCCAAGGGACGGCTTTAGTACACCCACGGTCTGTGTCCCCCAATGGAGCCGATAGAGAAAAGGAGATTTGTATGCTTACCGTAAAATCTCTTTCTCGAAGGATCCATTGGGGACACAGCTCCCACCCTTTTTCTTGTGTTCCTATTTCAATTATCTGTCCGAGGGTATGTTCAGTTACCTTTTCTTCTGGTTTCTCGGACAGTTTGTGGTTTTTCTCTTGACCTGTCTGTCTTCTCCTATTGCTCTGGGACTAAAACTGATTACCCCAGGTGCCTGTAGGCAGGTATACCCTGCTGGGAGGAGCAGACTTTCTTGTTGCCATAGTGTCAAGCCTCCTAGAGACAGCAGCATATACCCACGGTCTGTGTCCCCCAATGGATCCTTTGAGAAAGAGATTTTACAGTAAGCATAAAAATCTCCTTTTTCCTTAAAATGTTTTGAAAGGGGGTGCCCCTCATATTCCATGTTTATGTTATACTGATGTTCCCCCATCGATATGATAACTGTCCTATGTATAATTTATCACATGGACATCTAGGGGGGTGATCTACGGTATCAGATGTCAGGGAGACAGCTCAACAAGCTCCCCTGCCTCAGTACCTGAGTGCTCTGCTCCTCGCTACACTTGCTCTCGCATCATGGAAGGGGATGGACCGGGGAGTGAATATTGGTGAGGCAGGGGATTTGGGCGAACCAGCTCCCTCCCTCCATTGAGCACAGGAGCGCAATGGCAATGAGATTGTAACAGCCAGAACGCAGCAAATACCTAACCGTAAAATGTAAGTGACTCTTCTTTTCTTACAGCTATTCACCCGCACTACAATCCAGTGTATTGGGTTTAGTGTTGGTGCAATACCTGTCAGATTCACTTTAGGTTTGAATACACTTTTTATTTTTATAAAACTGGAAAACCCCAAATATGATACAAAAACTGGAAAACCCCTTTCATTTTCTTGGTAAACATTGATTACAAACAAAGCTATAACAAAGCAGAATTACCTCGTGTTGTCTGCTGTACCCATGTTTTGCCATGGCTGGGACATGCTCCCATTTTTTAAAACCAGCTGGCCCGTGTAATGAAGCAGTTGGCCCAACATGGAGGACATAAAGCCCTGTGCTTCAGCCAAGCCTCACATTCCGTATAAAAACACGTTGGCAATTTGTGCACGACTGCACATCCACAGTCTTATTCTGTTGACACAAGAAATTGCTATGTATTTTATTGATCAGCATTGCTGAGACTACCTGGCCTCCTTCCAGGTGCGCATCGCCATTATTTCAGGCCTGAAAGCAAACAAAGATAACGTTAAGTGTTTGACATCGACTGGAGGCGAGTCCAGAGATTAACCGGGTTTATTTGATAACACTTATATTTGCATACAAATTGATTATATAATTTACATCCCCCTGTTCTACAGCCCTGTTACAGCCTGTCTGTATAATCTTTATGATGATAAAATGTAGAAATCATTGGTTGTTACCAGCTTCTTTAAAAGTCACTTAATATGTCACATAATGTCATCTACATTGCTGCAAATGGCTGCTGATCTCCATGTATAAAGGTTTATGGAGCCTGTAGAAAATAAGAAAATGTCTGTTGTGTAGGAAATGAAAAAGTTATGACTTTCTGTTCACAGTTTGACTTTCTGTCACATAGTGCATGAGCTGTCTATCAACACCTTAAAGCCCCAAAATTATAACCTATCACATGACAGTGGAAGATCTGACTGCTAGGACCCTTACCAATTATGAAAACGGGGATCCCTTGCATTAATGATGGAAGTTGACCATGCGCACTGCCCTAACAATCATACGCTATAGGACTGTCAAAGATAGAAAAGTACATTGGTCCCGTAGAGAGTAAAGGGCCTGTGCACTGTTGCCTTGTTCACTTTGAGGACAGGGGATCCAGTTCTCGTGATTGGTGAGGGTCCAACGGTCCTGTTTTGAAAATCGCATTTGGACCCTCTGTGATCAGACAATTGGGAGTTATGGGAAACACGGTCATATCTGGTGGATAGGGGATACTTTTTTGATAACTGAATAACCCCTTTAAGTGCTGTCCTGTTTTGTTTAATTTTTTTTCCCTAAGAACCAGAACTAAGGCTACTTTCACACGATGAAAGTGGCTCCGTTACAAACGGACGTTTATGGCTCTTTTATGGGAGTCATAGTGGGCAAAGAGGATCCCATTCACTTGAATGGGATTCCTCTAACGTCTGTTAGAACTCCCGTTATTGGGGCTGAAGATAGCGGGAGAAAAAGATGTTGCAAGCACAAATTTTTCTCCCGCTATCTTCCTAACGGACTTCACCTACCGTGCACAAATGGTAGTGTGAAAGGAGCCTTACTTTATTTTCTTGTGGTTGCATGTTTTTTCGTAGGATGAGTTGTATTTTTTTTAAGTAGCTATTGTTTGGGTTTCGTTTTTCACTGTGAAGTATAAATTACATTAACTTTATTCAGCTGGTTAGTATGATTATGGTAATAACACATTTATATAGTTTTTGTTATACTTCACTTTAATTAAACAAAAAACTTTTTTTCTTCAAGGTTTGTTTTGCATGGCTATATACTGACTGCCTACATTTTTTTGCGATGGAGGCTTGTGAGGGCTTATTTGCAAGGAAGGCTGTAGTTTTTATTGGTATCATTTTGGAGTAGATATGACCATTTTTATCACGATTTAAAGGACATCTGCAGCAAAAGACAACGTATCCCCTGTTTTTCTAATCATGGACAACCCCTTATGACTTATTTTACAAATCACTGCTGTGTGTATGTATTGCAGTATATTGTCTGAATACAATCTTTCCTGTTGCGCATGGGTACTATATGCAACATGGCAAACCCAAAGGCGTATACTAGGCCCCAGCCAAGCGGCACCTCAACATCATTTTGTATGGGGAGGCATAGAACTATTGTAACAAATAGCTCTTTTTATAAAGTAACATTTATTTAGCATGTAAAAATAAAGCGTCCTAAGGCACTATTATGTGTAAACATGAAAATCAACAAAAATAGAGAAAAAAGATAAAGACAGTAATTTATCTAGGCTCAGCGGATATACACACAAGAGTGGGATAAAAGACAAAACTGCAAAAATAAGAAAAAGGAAAATCCCACAAAGTACTGCCAAAGGCTGTCCAGGCATGCCGGGAGTTGTAGTTTTGCAACAGCTGGAGACACACTTTTTGGAAAACACTGATTTAGGGAATCTAAATGATCAAGGAGATATGAGGACAATTTGGAACCAGAGCTTTGAATTTGTGATGTAGAAAACAGTTTTTTTTAATCCACTGGTGCCAGAAAGTTGAACAGATTTGTAAATTACTTCTAATTTAAAATCTTAATCCTTTCAGTATTCATCAGCTGCTGTATGCTCTACAGGAAGTTATTTTTTGTCTGACTACAGTGCTCTCTGCTGACACCTCTGTCCATGTCAGGAACTGTCCAGAACTGGAGCAAATCCCCATAACAAAAATATCCTGCTGTGGACAGTTCCTGACATGGACAGAGGTGTCAGCAGAGAGCACTGTGGTCAGACAGAAAATAAATTCAAAAAGAAAAGAACTTCCTGTGAAGCATACATCAGCTGATAAGTACTGTAAGGATTAACATTTTTAAATAGAAGTAATTTACAAATCTTAGAAAGATTAACCATACCTCAAGGATTTTACCATCCCAAATGGTACACAATAAAGACAAATAGTCAGAAAATAGTATAACATTTATTACACAATTGTAAAATATAAAATTGGAACAAAAATTGATCTGTTAGACAAAGAAATTCACGAATAAAATATATGGAATAAAATATGAAACAAATTATGCACTATAATTGTATCTAACTACCATTGGGCCCTAATGGTAAAAATATAGTATGAAACACTGTTGTTGGATCTCAAAGCATTATTTCTGGATGTGATGTGAACTGTAGTTTATATATTCTGGTAGTTCGGCATAAAATGTTGCTGATAGTCCAGCATGGGATGTTAATAATAAAGTTGCTCTCACTGGTGGGGGCAACTCCGGCTTCCGCACTGCTACATCAGCCGCAAGACTTTCCATTAGGTCCGTCACAGCACGGGACAGGTGGCCAGAGGATCGGTGAGATATTATTTTGCAACTGTTTAGGAGGACACTTTCTGTCACCTATAGGACTGTCTAAATGTTTGGACCATAGCTATTATTTTATTATCCAGCAACAGTTTTTCATACTATATTTCTACCATTAGGGCCCAATGGTAGTTAGATACAATTATAGTGCATAATTTGTTTCATATTTTATTCCATATATTTTCTTCGTGAATTTCTTTGTCTAACAGATCAATTTTTGTTCTAATTTTATATTTTACAGTTGTGTCATAAATTTTATACTATTTACAGACTATTTGTCTTCATTGTGTACCATTTGGGATGGTAAAATCCTTGAGGTATGGTTAATCTTTCTAAGATTTTTTTCCTATTATTGGTCGGTGAGGATCGACTTTATTAACCATATATACCTCGGATTTTTTGGTTGTGAGCTGCACACACAATTCTTTCTTCTAATTTACAAACCTGTTTAACTTTCTGGCATCAGTTGATAAAAAAAAAAAAAATGTTTTCCAGCTATGTTCACATGGCGGAATTTCTGTGATTCCACTCAATCCCAATTCAACACAATGGCCCTCATTTACTAACAGGATCCTGACACTTTTTGTCGGGTTTTGCGCCAG
Organism: Hyla sarda; assembly: GCF_029499605.1. NCBI lineage: Eukaryota > Metazoa > Chordata > Amphibia > Anura > Hylidae > Hyla > Hyla sarda. Next base: position 393,320,307 of record NC_079191.1, read on the forward strand.
AATTCTGTCTGCACCAGAATTTGCGCCAGAATCTGGCGCACAACCCGACAAAATCAAAATCACTCAGAGTGAAAAAAAAAAACAACAAAAGGGCCATTTTCCCCAACAAAAGGGGCGTGTTCCCAACAGAAAGAGAAAAAACACTCCGAGTGTGAATAAAACTCACAGGAAAACCTGTGAGTTGTGCTTCACAGAAAACCGACAGCTCAGAGCTGTCGGTAAATTCCTCAAAACGGAGTGAATCCTGCTACCCCCAGCATGGAACAGGGTCTGTACCATGTTGGGAGTAGTAGTAGAGGGCCTGAGGGATTGATCGCACCGGGTCTCACTTCTGAGACCTGATCCAATCAGATGTTATTAAGCAGGGGAGCGGGCGACATGTTCCGATCCCCTGCAATGTACAGTAAACTTTCATTTTTAAATTCCCCACCAGTCCACCAGGAGCCCTGAATGGCCAGGACCGAGGAGCCAATCAGGGCTCCTGGCGGGGTTTTAATATAGAAGTGCTGTGGTGGGCAAAGATGTATAGAATCGCTGGGGGGGGGGGGGGGTATATATCTGGCCCCTCCAGCGTTTCTATATATCTTTCCCCCTGCTGCGCTATATCAAACTTAGTGCCTGCTGTGCTTGAATAAATGTACTGCCCCCCCAGTGCTAGTATATATCTATACTGACTCCCACTGCGCATATACTGACCCCCGCTGTGCATATTTATATATATACTGACCCCCCCCCCCCCCAGCTGCGCATATTAATATTCAGATTTTCTCCCTCCCCTGGCTGCCAATGAATGAAAACTCTATTAGAGGCGGAGTGGAAGGCTGCTGAGAGTTTGTCATTCATAGCGGGCAGCAGCTGCATATCATGCACATCATACATATACAAATGCCGGCTCACCACTATGAATGACAAGTAAAGCAGTGCAGGGAGCGGCATTTGTATATGTATGATGTGAGGGTCAGACATACATCCATATGTCTGACCCCCACAGCATGATATGCAGCTGCTGCCCGCTATGAATGACAAACTCTTAGCAGCGTGAGCAGCCTTCCACTCCGCCTCTAATAGAGTTTTCATTCATTGGCAGCCAGGGGAGGGAGAAAATCTGAATATTAATATGCACAGCTGGGGGAGGGGGTCAGTATATATATAAATATGCGCAGCGGGGGTCAGTATATGCGCAGCGGGGGTCAGTATAGATATATAATAGCGCTGGGGGGGCAGTACATTTATTCAAGCACAGCGGGCACTAAGTTTGGTATAGCGCAGAAGGGGGTAAGATATATAGAAACGCTGGAGGGACCAGATATATACCCCCCAGCGATTCTATACATCTTTGCCCACCACAGAGCTTCTATATTAAAACCCTGCCAGGAGCCCTGATTGGCTCCTCGGTCCCGGACATTCAGGGCTCCTGGTGGGGAATTTAAAAATGAAAGTTTACTATACATTGCAGGGGATCGGAACATGCCGCCTGCTTAATAACATCTGATTGGATCAGGTCTCAGAAGTGAGACCTGGTGCGATCAATCCCTCAGCCCCTCTACTACTAGCCCCAACATTGAACAGACCCTGAATTTGCTGAGACTTTTTTCTGTCGCACAGAAGACATTTTCTGCGACAGAAAAAAACCTGCGACAGAAAGAAAGGGAAATTGGGCGACAGATTAGTAAATAGCATCAGAAAAAAAAGGAGTAAAGGACTTGCAAAAACACAAACCAACACTCCACTCTTAGTAAATGAGGGCCAATGTGCAGCAAATTTAGCAAAATTTTCTGGCGTAATTCCACTGGGCTAGGACTTTTCCAATTAATTAAATGAATTAATCAATTACTTTTAAAATACTAAATAAATAGACAGCCGCTTCATTAGATTCACATTTGCTGAATCTTACTGTTGATCTGCTTATCTCTACTAAGCAATTTACTATTTGCGCTAAAACATTCCCCAAAATCTCTCCTATTCATGTATTGACTATTGGCTACAACAATTTAGAATTTTGAAAGGGGCGACAAAACTTTTTTTCCCCCCTAAAACTATAAACATGTGCACTGCTATGAAATCCTTGCACCAAACTGTTTAGCTTTTTTTTTTTTTCCTTCTTGGCTTTGCACACCACCCTTTCCGGGAATTGTAAATGACATAGGTGAAGCTTCTTATAATGCTAAATACGCAAAATCTTTTTCCATGCCTTGCTTGAGATTCCTGTACAATGCATCATCTCTTATCGGAGCCATTCACATTTGAATGCAGGCAGCATAATTCAATTTCTGTAGGCTTGCATTAGCTCTTCCAGATGCAGACCTGCTGCTGAAAGTCCTTTCAATCATACTTGTAGTCATACCCCTCCACATATGCTGCACTCGCTGGGTCCGCTCAGATCATCCATCATTTATCAGAAGATTAAAAAGAGCTGATTTTTCCACATTAAAATGCTGTTGTGCACATGCTGCATTGTGCTGGATGCTGCCAGGATTTGGATTCTCCTAAACCTTTTGTTTTTGCATCCCTTTCTTATATACCTGTAACTTTTATTATTAATAAGAACTTATATTAGAAATATAGAAAGGAGAAATGTGTTCACACACCAGTAATTGTGCTGATGACGCCAATGCACATACAGCGTTACAGACTACACGATGAACCAGTATGTGGTGTATTATATGCCTGTGGGACATTTTCCTCTATATTAGATTTTCGGCAAGCATGAACCATATCCCCAGCAGGAGCTCTGCAGTCTCATGCTTCCAAATATTTCTCAAGAGAAAAAGAGTATTTTCCGCTTTTTTTCTTTTTGTAATTACTAATATATATATATATATATATATATATATATATATATAATACTATTCCAGATGTGACAGAGCTGATTTTGTGTTTTAAAGGTGCACATCCTTTAAAGGGGTATCTAAATTTAGAAATGTAAATTTTTTTTTTCTTGTACAGTATTTTACCGAAAATAACAAAAAAAAAAAAAACGAAACATATGTAGTGCATGTTTACACGCCCCATATATAGGGCATATCTGCAAAGAAATCGGTAACCATTCCACTTAGGGTAGGGTCACACTGGGCGGATGCTCAGCGTATTTAACACTGCAAGAAATCTGCCAAGCAGCAGGAAATACGCTGTGTATGCGCTAGGAGCAGACTCAGGGCTTTCCCTGCTACAGCCCTGTGTCTGCAATAAGGTTTGGAAGCCGGCCATGTGCACCGTGATAACCGTGTCCAGCTCCATAACCTTATTGCAGACACAACCTATCTCCCGCTGCTCAGCAAATTTCTTGCACGATCAAATCCGCTCAGTGTGACCCTACCCTAAAGGGTATTTAGCATCCAGTTATTTTTTTATGTGGGTCCATCCCTAGTCTATACAGTGCAGATCTGTGTGTAGAAAAAAAGTGACATTCCTAGCTACGCAACTCAATTTAGTATTCAATTGTGGCTAATCCTTAGTATGCTATATCAAAATTCATGCCAGCAATCCGAGGGTATCCATCACTCGAGTTAAAGTGTAAGGCGGATGATGGTCTTGGCAGCAGGATATCAGTTTCAAATTTTCAGCTACTTTGGATCTCAAGATTTGTCCTGAAACTAAAACCATAAGGAGATGTATTTACCAGACGTCCCATGCAAGTCTGTATGACTTCTGACAAATACATCTTCAGATTGCTTAAGTCTCGGGAAAGTCTCAGGCTCCAAAGTTGCCGGGAATTTCAAACATGTATGTTTTTGCCGGGACCTTCAATTACTTCAGCCTGAAAAACCCCTTTAACATTGTCAAAAATATATAATACTTAGAGAAGTATTTCCCCTATTTAAAAATACTACATACTCTTTGAAATGGACCAAACATAGTTACAAAAAAACACCATACAGTTCTTACCATGTGCATCTCCCCCTCCCCTTCCTCAATAACCAGTATCCGTGTTCGTTGATGCCTGGTAACTATTATGTGCCCAAATAGTTATTGAGTCAATTGAGCATTTGCAAAGAAAAACACTATAGAGGACATTTACTATCCTCAAAAGTCACAGATTATGTGCGAAAAAAGGTAATTTTGTGCAAGTTATGACGATATACCTCTTGCTCCAAGGGGCAGGAAAGGAGGCAGAGAGGGGTTAGGGCTTCGAATGGAGGGTGCAAGCAGAAGTGCGCGCCTTCCTTACATGCAACTTTAGGGCTACCTGGAAACACCAAAAGTCACAGAAATTTTCACTGGCTCAGAGCTTGTGTATATTTTTGCGCCAGGCACAACAGCAGCCATGGAGCCGGTAGATGCTCTTAATAGATCCAGCGAACTGAAAATAGGCGAAGCTTTATTTATTTGCAGTGTATATAAACTTGCACATAGAAAATGTTCCCTAATACATTTCTATAGGGGCTTGAATTCTTCCTGGTGTTTGCATTAGTGCATATGTGGTTTTGGCATATCGTTGCTCAGGGCCAGGGTGTGCAGTGTAAACTATACCCTTAGCATCTGGGAAATTTTGTTTTCCAGTCTAAAACAGTAGGTAATGCAGGGTGATGTAAGTTCACCCATTTCTTGCAGCACAGACAGCCAAACCAACGGAGAAATAGAAAGGCAAACACGTAGAAGTGAAGCACCTTGTATAAACAACTATGGGTGGATTCACACGTGGCATATCTGACATTTTGGGAAAAGTTGCCACAAAATCCATATGTCATTTAGATGGGGAATATTTCATAGTTTGCCCTTTGCAATACAGAGCCTGAAATCTGGAAAAAAAATCTGAGTTGGATACATCTGTGGGGTGGAAAGAATTCTAAGACTACTGTATGTATTTTGGTACCGGTGTTTAAAGAAACTAAAGAACTTTAGATTGTAGGGCACCTCTTAAAAGCATTCCTGTCGTATCACTGAAAAAAATGCTGGCATATGTTACTTAAAGGGGTATTCTGGTGAATTTTTATTTTTTTTTTTCATATCAACTGGCTCCAGAAAGTTAAACAGATTTGTAAATTAGTAGAAATAGACAATCAGTGGTTTGGCTTCTTCTCCAGGCCTAGATATGCTACGAGTGTGTTGGGCTGTACTGTGTGGGTGTATGTATTTATAAGTATGTTTATAAGTAGTGCTTCCCAGATTTGTAAATTACTTCTACTAAAAAAAATCTTAATCCTTTCAATACTTATCAGCTGCTGAAGTTGTTCTTTTCTTTCTGACCACAGTGCTCTCTGTTGACACCTCTGTCTGTGTCACGAACTGCCCAGAGCAGGATAGGTTTGCTATGGGGATTTGCTGCTACTCTGGACAGTTTCTGAGACAGACATAGGTATCAGCAGAGAGCACTGTTGTCAGAAAGAAAAGAACAACTCAGCTTCAGCAGCTGATAAGTACTGGTAGGATTAAGATTTTTCAGTAGAAGTAATTTACAAATCTGTTTAACTTTCTGGAGCCAGTTGATATGAAAAAAAAATTGTCTTTCAACAAAATACCCCTTTAAGTCATGCAGATTCTTTACATGTCTTTTTTTATGTCTAGCTTTTGTAATTGGCTCATTCTGCTTACTGCTGCTTACTCATTCTGACATCCACTGCTCAGAAGAGGGCGTGTCTCAGGCAAACACTGAGCTCGCCCCCACTCACCATGCATTCATTTCTTCCCTGAGTCTGCTGTGCTGTGCTTGGTCTCTTCATCCAATTACTGCAGGCTGCTCTCCCCTCCTCTCTGTTTTCATGCTGTAGTCTGATAGGAGAGGAGTGAGCACTGCTAGTCCTGCCTTCAGGACTTTGTCTCTGTCAGTGCTTCAGCTGGGACAAAGATGATGCTACAGCCGGACAGGAGTTCATTCTGGATGGTATGGGGACCCATAGGGGTCTTTATTGTAAGTCATGGTTTAAATTTTAAAAAATAGAATATTTTCTTATGAAGTAAATTAGAAAGGTTAATGTTTTGCCAATATGTACAATATATATAACAAATTTTTGATTCTGACAGTGCTCATGTAAGATTGTTCCCAACAGAGGCTATGTAGAATTTATAAGAGAAGGGGGTGCAAAACTTTTGCTTCAGGTCGCTTTCACTCATGCGTTATATAGATGTGTGTTTCTTCATGTATATTATGGCCCATCTGGGGTCTAGAGACCCAAACTGAAAATATCATGGTGATTTATGATGTTGTCAATCCTGGTCATTAGAGCCGCGGTCAAGCCAGAACTTTATTTCTCAGTATGGGCGCAAACAGACATCCGTATTGCCTACTTGGGAAATTGACCAAAGACTGTGTGTGTATGTTTATGCATGTAAATAAATTTCTAATTCTATAAATTTCTAAGATAAAAAAAAAAAAATTTACTGTCCCTTTAGGACGGTCTGTACGACACGTTGCGACATTAATTACTTGTTATTATGCTTGTCTATAGCATCTAACTGTTTTGCAGTTTAGTGAATAAAGCAAATCTGCTTTAAGTGAAAATAAAATTGATGTTGCCATATGCTAAGCATGGCGGCTTCATTAAAACGGCAATATTTGTTCATCAAGCTAATTTTTTCGCCAAAAGATTTCCAAATGCTTTTCTATTAAAAGCCGTATAATGTGTCAGGTGCCGATGTCAACTGCCAAGCCAAGGACAAGGCGACTCCATTATTCATCGCAGCTCAGGAAGGCCACGAGAAATGTGCAGAGCTGTTACTGTCTACGGGAGCCGATCCAAATCTTTACTGCAATGATGACGGCTGGCAATTGCCCATACACGCAGCTGCACAAATGGGCCGGAGCAAGTAAGTTGTCTAATATTTGGGTTTAATTAAAGAGTTTAGTAATCGCAGAAGGTAATTAGGAATTTTGATTGTCTCCTGTAAAATTGTAATTTCTACTACATTCCAACTAAACATCTTTTAATAGATCGGAATAATTTGGGGTGTAGTAACGGGTGCATGTGTTGTAAGACGCTAATAGGTATTTAATGATGGAAGGATTGGATTTTAATTTTTGGCAAGGAGATTTACAAAATGCACTTTAAGGTTGCACAGATGAGCTAATGAAAACTAGGGAAATGTAAACACCAGGCTAAATGAGAACCATCATTAGCACATCATGGCGGTATAACATAGTAAATATTTAATATCAATATTATCATGGTCTCTGTTTGAAAAAAATTCTTTAGGTTTATGTAGGTAATGGGAATCTTATGGAGTTGCTAAAGCAGACACAACACACAGCTAAAAGTGTACCTGCCAGTTAGACACAGAGACATATCAAAAGTTTTAATCGGTCAGGGCCTCATTACTGAGACCACTCGATCAGGAAAAAGAACAGGGCGAAGCACGCCCTTCAGCACTTTTCTCCCTGTCTTGTAGTGATCTTCGCCCAGCTCATTGCTGCAAGTTGAAAAAAGGAAGCACATCAATGCTTGCTTCTCCCCACTCGTTCTCAAAAGTGTTTTTTTTTTTTGTAATGACAGGGACACTGAGATACTGAAGGGGAGACAGGACAGCCATAGCACTCATCCTCCACCTTTAATGTACACTCAGTTTGGCTGGGTGTGCTTGTGTTCTCAATGGGGAGAATGGGTCAAACACCTCTGGTAGCAGATTACCACACCTAGGCTGCTCCACAGCTGTCACGCCCCCTTCCATAGTCATGAATAGGAGGGGCTTGGCGTGATGTCACAAACATGGAAGCCCCAAGCTGGCATTCAGAATGCCAGATTGCAGTCCTGGAGATGGCAGGTGGTCCCAGTGACTGGACCCCAATCCCCCCTGCGACCAGACATCTTATCTTGTGTCTAGGAGCAGAGTACTCCTTTTAAGAACAAAAAGATCAGGCAATGATATTCAACATGTCTGGTCCTTTTTTCCCCAACATCCTCTGTCAGGGAAAGGTGTCCAACCCATAAGATATTTTGTTTATGCCGCCAAAATTGGTTGATTCAGCCTTTGTTGTTCATATTCGTATGCACCGTAAGGCTTTGTTCACCTTTTACGTTGTTGTCTTTGAGCTGTGTCACATTGTTTGTCATTTTGATGGGAAAAATAGCTTGGCTTGCAGGACTATCCTGCGACTAGTATGTGAACAAAGCCCTAAACATAAACCATTGAACTTAGAAGAGCACCTCCACAGTTCTCCACTCTGTTCTTATGTCAGAAAGTAACAATTTGATTTTGCACAGCTGATTGCATCTGACCGCATGTATATAACGAATGCAGATGGCGGGAGTGCTGTTCAGGATGACATATGAAATTCACTATCTAATTGTTGGAATGTTTTTGCACTCTGTTATCTACGTTTATTGAAAATATCTTTTTAGGATTCTGGAAATGTTAATATTGGTCACAAGCCGTGTATGCAATACTGGGAAAGATCAAGTGAGTCCAGTGTATTCTGCAGTTTATGGAGGACACATACAGTGCTTGGATATGTTATTGTCTGGAGGCTTTAACCCAGAAGCTCAGGAGTGTCCACTCTTTGGATGTAAAAGCCCAATGTCTATGACTATTCAGAAAGGGTAAGTACTGTATATAGTATATGTAATATTTGTATAACTATTAATATATTTTGTCAAGTTTATAAGTTGCCATAAGTTTGTCATTAAAGGGGCATTTTTATCTGGACAGGATATGCTATACATATCATACAGATCTGAGTCCCCCCTCTGTGATGCACACGATTTTGAGATAGAGGGCTTTTTGTATTAATATGATTAGCTACAGGAGAGTGTTATAGGGGATATCCAGCCACATATTCTGGGTTCTTTGCCAATTCCTGGATTTTTCCAGAGGAACCCATGAGGAAAGTCTTTTTTCCAGAGGAACCCATGAGAAAAGGTAAATATAACGGAGGAGTTAAATAAATATGCCCACATAAAAAAACTGGCTTAGGCTGGGTTCCCATTACGTTTTCCCCCATATGGGAGCGCATACGGCAGGGGAGAGCTAAAAACTTGCACTTCCGTATGCCTTTCTATGCGCTCCTGCATGTAATTCATTTCAATGAGCCGACTGCAGTGAAACGTTCGGTCCGCTCATTTTTGCCCCGTATGCGCTTTTCCCCCGCACCTAAAACCGTGGTCGACCACGGTTTTAGGTCCAGTTGTAAAAACGCATACGGGGCAAAAATGAGCCAACCGGACCGAACTACAATGAATTACATGCGGGAGCGCATAGAAAGGCATACGGGAGCGCAAGTTTTTAGCTCTCCCCTGCCGTATGCGCTCCCGTATGGGGGAAAACGTAATGGGAACCCAGCCTTACATGACTTGTGCCACAATTTCTATGTGTATTAGACTTTTTTTTTAATCTCTCCCCATGAATTGTTGAGGCTTACTGGAAAGTGGGCATGACTTTGATGAAAGGGGCTTAAATGTGCCAAACTTTGGTGTACATTTTTGGTGTAAAACTAAGCCAGCTAATAGATGGTGCAAACGTAGATTGAAAATCAGATGCATCTCTAGATTGTCTAAACAGTTATAAATCTGGTGTATTTTTAGACTGTCTAGTCTACGCTTACACAGTCTAGAAGTTATTTCCCCCAATGTTTTGGAGGTATAAGCATTTTGTTTTATATGTTTATTGAAAAATGCCTGAAAATTTTGAGTGTAGTCCTAATAATATCAAACTTCTACAACCCAACTTCACTTTGCATTCTGTATGACAGAGCTGAACATAACCAAGTCATTGTGGTGGCTACAAAATCTGCTCTTTAGTCCATATTCACACAAAGCAATTTACGAAAGGCATCCGAAGGAAAAAATTTTGCTCTGAAATTCAGTTGCAGCAGAATTCAATTGCTTTCAATGGGATTCTGCTGCACCGTGCACTGCCGTGGAAATCCAAATTCTGTCCTTTGTCAAAAGATTTGACACGTCAATTCTTTCTGCGGAATCCACTTGAAAATGCATTGGCGTGTATGGAGGCGGCACATTTCCAATTGCCCCAAGCGCCAGTATTTTCTGCCGGTGCCTGCTATTTGCAAAATGTCCGTCTGTGTTTTCTTGGAGGATATTCCGCCATGTCAACATAGCCGTAGACTGAATCTTAATTCTATGGCCAGATGTTTCCAGTCGGTGCAGTCAGTGACTCCATCTCTCCCTGTAGAAGCTATCAGACTGCTCCTGCAGGACAGAGTCATAATAGAAATGTATAAGGTATAAGTAGGAGTAAGTGCAATGCACAAAAAAGAACCTTGCACTCACCACTTAAGAGACGACTTCAAGTTCCAACACTGGTCGGACTGGACAAGTCTACAGGAACAGCTTGGGGAGCTCAGAGACGACTGCCGGCGGTCGCCTCTGAACACCCCAAGGTGTTCCTGTAGCCTCATCTTGTCCGTCCAGTGATGGAACTTGAAGTCTTCTGTTAAGTGGTGAGTACGGGGTTCTTTGTTGTGCATTGCACTTACTCCTACTAATATGCTTCATTACCTATATTATTTCCCAGCACCTCCGGACTACGACCCCAGCTATCGCCACCCTACAGGACGTATACTGACCTATATCCTACAAGTATAAGCTATTTGGACATATAGCAGTGCCGCCTTAGTTCTTTTGTTGCACGTAGTCATAACAGAGCTGCTGGCATACATTGTTAGTTGTATGTTCCTCCTTCAGCAATTTAGTAGATGCACATAGGAGCCAGCAATAAGGCACTTCATGGAGGTCTGCCAGATGAGAAGAAGCGGAGGAAGGCCTTGCGTTGACTGCAGGAGGGGGGGTGGGGTAGACTGGGGGTTTATTGTAACCCCCAATGTTGGATGGGGGCTGGGGAAAGGGAAGTAGGCCATTTTATAATATTTTATGATGTTTAAAAAATACAGTCATAAGACCAAAGTCCTTTCTAAAATTGACCCTCTGCATCAAAGTTCTGGAACAATGTGCTCTTTAAAACGTAAACAAGAATGTATTATTTTCAAGGAAGACTATCATCAATACATTCTCTAGGTCTCAAAAGTGATAAATGATCTACCTAAATATTCCTCGGGGGAGCCTGGCTGTTGAGCAGGGTTGTAAAACATAATTGCATTCAAGTTCCTACTTTTTCCAATAGCGGTTATCAACTCTCCCTGTCTTTGGATCTTGACATAATGCTGTAATTGAATGAAGCCAATGCTCATTTGACACTCTTTCCCCCCCTTACTGCTGTCGCACCAGATTGTCTGTGGCTTGGCTAGAATTAGGAAGTTAGAATTTCTCATGTAAGCTACCAAGTCACATATTCTTCTTGCTTTCTTGCAGAAGGTTTTCACTTTTCATTTGATAGTGTGACAACATCTTGATGCGCTTCCTTTCTTTTCGCTGGTATAAATTGGGATAGCATCAGGGTATAGGCATGTTTGGAGGTTAGAGCAGAAATTGGTTTTGTCAGTTGGATTGAAGGTTTACAGATGTAGCTAAGCAATTTTTTTAAACTTTTTTTCTTTGTCTTGTTTGTCCATCATGATAGCCCAGTTGGGTTTTGTGCCATTGCCATGCGGTTTATTGCTCAGTGGCTAGCATTGTTGCTTGCATGGGAGTCGTCGGTTCAAAATTTACCACAGACTACATCTCATGTTTGCATTGGTTTCTTCTAGTACAGTTTTTCTCCAAATACATACTGTTAGATTCTCTATCCCTCAAAACTACTGACAGTCCTACACAGAGAGCAGTAAGTGTAATGATACCTTGTTTTACTGTCATGCAACATGAATAACCAATACAACTTAGTTTAATGTTCAAACCTGCACTATAGCAAGTGCCCAGGAGAGATAGGCCTTTGTGTTAGGTACCCAGAACTCTGTATATTGAGTGCTTCACTAACTCCTCCTCTCAGCTATGAATAACAGCTCTAGTGTTTAATCAGGAGACTGCTAGAGCTGTCCGTCATAGTTAAAGGGGTATTCCAGGAAAAACTTTTTTTTATATATCAACTGGCTACAGAAAGTTAAACAGATTTGTAAATTACTTTTATTAAAAAATCTTAATCCTTCCAATAATTATGAGCTGTTGAAGTTGAGTTGTCCTTTTCTGTCTGGCAACAGTGCTCTCTGCTGATATCTCTGCTTGTCTCGGGAACTGCACAGTGTAGAAGAGGTGTGCTATGGGGATTTGCTTCTACTCTGGACAGTTCCCGAGACAGGTGTCATCAGAGAGCACTTGGACAGAAAAGAACAACTCGACTTCAGCAGCTCATAAGTACTCAAAGGATTAAGATTTTTTAATAGAAGTAATTTACAAATCTGTTTAACTTTCTGGAGCCAGTTGATATATAAAAAATATTTTTATCCTGGAAAACACATTTAAGAGGAGGAGCCAAGGAAGCTGTCAATACAAAAAGCTCTGGGCGCCTTACAAGAAGAACCCATCCCCTGGGCACTTTCCATAGTGGTGACAGGACATTAAACAAAAGTTTTTTTCCTGGTCATGTAGGTTTCATAATAAAAGCCATCATTACATTCCCCTCTCTGTCCACTGTACTGTCAGCAGTTTTGAGTTCTTATAGTGGTATTTCAGCCACTAAAAACGTATTCCCTATGCACAGGATTGGGATGAATGTCTGATTACGGAGTGAGCGCATGACCTCAGGGACGCCCTAGGATCTCAAGATTGGGGAACAGAATCTTCCAACTGAGTGGAGCAGGAGATACCACTTCTAAGATGGCCCTATAGAGAATGAATGGAACTCCATTCACCGTTGACAGTTGGGTTCCTATTCTCATGATCCATAACTTTTATGGCTCCAAAAAATACTCAAAATGTACACTTTGTATGAAATATTGGTAGCATGGTGGCTCAGTGTTTTCCTACAGTACTGGAGTGTTGGGTTCAAATCCCATCAAGGACCACATCTGCAAGCAGTTTGCATGTTCTCCCTGTGTTTGCATGAGTTTCCTCCCACACTCAAAAAAAACAAAAAAAAAACATACTGATAGGGGAATTTTGAAATTAGGTTGTGAGCCCCAATGGGTAAAGGGACCGATTTGAGTGACAACAAGCTTTTTGCAGCGCTGCATAATTAGTTGGCCCTATTTAAATTAAGTAATTATTATTATAGCTTCAAACTACTGACAGATTCCCTTAAACTGACTTCCTGTGAAACAGTCTCAGGACACCCCTGTGTAATAAGTTGACGCCATATAAAAGGAACTGGAAATAATGGATAAACCATGGGTTGCACAATTTGACAAACCCAGCTTTGCTACATCTTGACTTCTTGTACGAAGAGTGCATTAAGTTATCTTATTCTATTCTCCACATTTAGAAAAAAAATTGTCAAAAACGTTTATATCGAGTACATCCCTGCTTTGCCTAAAAAAAAAAAAAGTGCACTTTTAAAAGCAAGCACAGAAGCGAGATCACCCTCTCTAATGAAAGCATTTGCATTATAGCTAACCTATTATAGTTAATGTTTCTCTGGTCAGACTGTGGATGATTTGAAATTGCTCGAGGCAGGAACTCATCCAAGTCCTTGGTTGCACATGTGAACACGTACGCCTGGGTAATAGCCAGCGTATTCTCTGGCAGGTCCCTCATAAATTATGCATGAGGTTTGCAATGAAGCACTGCTTAAGGTTTATTGTATAGCATTTTACAGTGTATCAACCGGAGCATGTCTTCCAAAATCCCTGTACATCATTAGCGTGTGTTGTTTGGTCTACAGCAAATGACTTAATAAAAATAGATAAGTAGGCTAACCCCATTGTTATTGTTGTTGTTGTCTTTTGTGCTTTTTAATAGTGGGTCAGCATGCTGCTTAAATAAAGATTATTTAAATGTTTATTTTGTGATGTTAATTTGTGGTTTAGTTCTAGAGTTCCTGAACTGTCAAAATCATCACTAAATCTTTTTTTACAGTTCTTATTTAATAAAAAGACAGGGTATTGATAACCCATATTGAAGCCGTTTTTTTTCTCCGAATGGTTTTAAGCCGGAGAAATCAAATTAGTTCAGGTCTCATTTGTTCCACACTTGTCGCCGAGTATCATTGTTCTTGTTTGTTTTTTCGCCATTAGGTATGATTGCTGAAATCTATCGACTGCTAGTGGCCAGTTTTCTCAGCTGAGTTTTGTTATTTAGGGCAGAGCAGAGTGTGAACTGAATAACAAACACTATAGTCAGTCTCCGAAGTTAGAATTTATTGTGGTTCTACGTGAGTTCCTAGAGACAGCTTTTAACTCTAATCCATTGCTAGTGACTAATTTTTCTAGAGTAAATTTTAATGGCTTGTTGTAACTTTTAATGTAGTTTTGGGGGCTAGAATTACGGTCATGTCTTTCTTCTAATGGATTTGTAGGTTATTTAAATAGACATGAAACTTCAAAAAATCATTCAGGGCTAGGACTGGCTTGCTGATGGATTAGTGGATTTTCCAGAATTTTTTTTTTAACATAAAAAAAATGATGAAAAATACATAATTTAACCCTTGAAAGTTCTTTTTTTTGTGGTCCTGGATTTGAGTCTTGCTAAGGGCAACATCTGCATGGAGTTTTCCCTGTGTATGCATGACTCCTCGCACACACCAAAAACATACTGGTTATTTTGGTTATTTAGGGTGCACGATATGTCTATATACAGCACTACAAAATATAGTGGTGAAATATAAATAATATATAACAGCCTGTACTGGGGTACTACTAGAAAAAATGCAGTAGTACTATAATCATGCTGACTCTCAGATTGAAATCCAAGAGGAAGGGCAAAAAACTTTTCTCAGTTATAGTTCAGACATAGTACATAGCTGAACTACAATACTGAAACAGCATTGATCTGCAGTACTGGAACAACAGAACAAAGTTTCAATACCAGAGCAGCAGCTGGGGTTTGTAGCTCAGGACATTTAGGTAGAAGGGGAATGCATATAACAGATCACTGTGTACAGCAAACACATGGCTGGGCAAAGCTAGGACCAGCAAGAGTCTATGCAGCAGAGAGACAGCTGTCACGCCCCCTCCCATAGACTTGCATTGAGGGGCAGGGTGTGATGTCACAGGGGGCGGAGTCGTGATGTCACAATCTTCCGTCCCGGTGGTCGAGATGGACTCAGCCTGAGGACCTCCAGCGGTTCCGGAAGCCGCTACAGGTGGGGGCTGCATGGTAGATCCAGGGAGTCCCCAGCAGCGGGACCCCGGTGATCTGACATCTTATCCCCTATCCTTTGGATAGTGGATAAGATGTCTAGGGGCAGAGTACCCCTTTAAGATCAGTACAATAAAACTAAAACAAGTATTTGTGGAATTGCTAAAAACGTATTATAAATATGAACTTTAAAGTGTCCCTGTCATTTAAATAACACGTTTGACATGTCCTAAAGACAGGTCAAAGGTTCTGATCAGTTAGGGTCTCAATGCTGAGACCCCCATGATTGTTAGTAGAAATGAGCGAATCGAAGCTGATGAATCCAAATTCATTACAAATTTCATGGAAAATACGATTTGCAACGACTGGGAATATCGCCTCGTTTCTACCGTGCAAATCTCTTCATTAAACTCCATTTAGTGCGGTCCAGGCTCCAGAGCATCTAAAATGGAGGATCCACACGTGAGGACATGGAGCAAGGAACTCTGGGAAGGCAAAGCGTGGAGGTGGGATGACGCTAAAGGATGCAGTCTATCAGCAGCCAGTCACCCCTGTGTATTTTCTTCTCAAAAAATTACTCAAAACCACAATCATGGGTAAGACTGCCGACCTGACTGCTGTCCAGAAGGCCATCATTGACACCCTCAAGCAAGAGGGTAAGACACAGAAAGAAATTTCTGAACAAATAGGCAGTTCCCAGAGTGCTGTATCAATGCACCTCAATGGGAAGTCTGTGGGAAGGAAAAAATGTGGCAGAAAACGCTCCACAACGAGAAGAGGTGACCGGACCCTGAGGAAGATTGTGGAGAAGGACCGATTCCAGACCGTGGGGGACCTGCGGAAGCAGTGGACTGAGTCTGGAGTAGAAACATCCAGAGCCACCGTGCACAGGCGTGTGCAGGAAATGGGCTACAGATGCCGCATTCCCCAGGTCAAGCCACTTTTGAACCAGAAACAGCGGCTGAAGCGCCTGACCTGGGCTACAGAGAAGCAGTACTGGACTGTTGCTCAGTGGTCCAAAGTACTTTTTTCGGATGAAAGCTAATTTTGTATGTCATTCGGAAATCAAGGTGCCAGACTCTGGAGGAAGACTGGGGAGAAGAAAATGTCAAAATGCCTGAAGTCCAGTGTTTAGTACCCACAGTCAGTGATGGTCTGGGGTGCCATGTCAGCTGCTGGTGTTGGTCCACTGTGTTTTATCAAGGGCAGGGTCAATGCAGCTAGCTATCAGGAGATTTTGGAGCACTTCATGCTTCCATCTGCTGAAAAGCTTAATGGAGATGAAGATTTAATTTTTCAGCACGACCTGGCACCTGCTCACAGTGCCAAAACCACTGGTAAATGGTTTACTGACCATGGTATTACTGTGCTCAATTGGCCTGCCAACTCTCCTGACCTGAACCCCATAGAGAATCTGTGGGATATTGTGAAGAGAAAGTTGAGAGATGCAAGACCCAACACTCTGGGTGAGCTTAAGGCCGCTATCGAAGCATCCCGGCCCTCCATAACATCTCAGCAGTGCCACAGGCTGATTGCCTCCATGCCACACCGCATTGAAGCAGTAATTTCTGCAAAATTATTCCCGACCAAGTATTGAGTGCATAACTGAACATAATTATTTGAAGGTTGACTTTTTTTTGTATTAAAAACACTTTTCTTCCATTGGTTGGATGAAATATGTTAATTTTTTGAGATAGGAATTTTGGGTTTTCATGAGCCGTATGCCAAAATCATCAGTATTAAAACAATAAAAGACCTGAAATATTTCAGTTGGTCTGCAATGAATCTAAAATATATGAAAGTTTAATTTTTATCATTACATTATGGAAAATAATGAACTTTATCACAATATGCACATTTTTTTTAGAAGAACCTGTATATAATCGGCAGCCATATTCCGGCTACTCACTTCATTCATTACACTGCAGAGAGATAGGATGGACAGCCTGTGTGTGTGTCACAGAGAAAAGCTTTTTCCAGCCAGGGTTCAGGGTCCTGAAGCAGCCACTGATGAGGAACCTGAGGAGGACATCAGTGACGTGCAGACAGTTGTTAATGATGATGAAGCCGATCGCAATTGGGAGATGGGTGCAGACGGGGCTTCAGTATCATCAGGAGAAGAGGGTTGCAGGTTGCCCATTAGGCAGCAGCTGAGACAGCAAGGTGGTAGCATGGTTGGCAGTCAGCATGGTAGCAGAAGTGGAAATTCTGGAGCCAAACGTGCCCGGGGGAGACCACCTGCTGCGCGGCTGCCTATCTTCCCAGGAGGTAGTGGAACAGGGGTTCCTGGAGACAGCGGCAGTAGCAGTCAATTAGTGCGGACTGTTGGTGGGAAAATTAGCTACTCGGCGGTGTGGCAGTTCAGCCACCTCCAGGCTGTGCCATTCAGCCACTATATGTTCTACTCATGCTGCCGCCAACTCCAGGCTGTGCAATTCAACCACTATATGGTCTCTTTATCTGCCGCCAACTCCAGGCTGTGCAATTCAACCACTATATGGTCTCTTTATCTGCCGCCAACTCCAGGCTGTGCCATTCAGCCACTATATGGTCTCCTCATATGCTGCCAACTCCAGGCTGTGTTATTCAGCCACTTTATGGTATACTGATGCTGCCGGGCCTTGGACATTACCCACAAATTTTCATGGTAGCACTAGCTACCATAAATCTTCCATTTAAATTTTAAAGTTCATCTTTAAATCTTATGGATTGTGAGGCCCTATGGTCTCCTCATGCTGCCGTGAGCTGCAGGCTGTGTCATTCAGCCACTAAATGGTTTACTGATGCTGCTGGGCCTGGGACACTACCTACAAAGTTTTATGGTAGAATTAGTTACCATAAATCTTCAATTTAAATTTTTAAATTCATCTTTAAATCTTAAAGATATGGTCTCCTCTTGCTGCCGCCAATTCCAGGCTGTGTCATTCTGCCAGGTTATGGTCTCCTCATGCTGCAACCTGCTGCAACTGCAACCTCTAGGCTCTGTCATTGTGCCACCATGTGACTCCTTGTTAGTTTGGGTTTTGTGGTCATACAGTATTAGTTCAAAGTAAACTCCGGGATATTAAACTTGTGAATCTAATATCAATCTTAAATTAAAAAAAATGTATGTAATCTTTTCAAGACTGAGGCCCTATGGTTGTTGCCGTTATATTACCTGTGGAATTATCACAAGAATGCAATGAATCAGCTTGAAACGATAACAATGAACCTTAACGGTCAGGGGGGTGCTGAGAGGCAGGGGCTGGAACAGTTGGTATCTAGCATGGCCATGGACTGCCAGCTCGAATTTAAGATACAAGTGCAAGCTTTTTCACTACAGCCACTTCTAGCTTTATGCGCCCACTTATCCAATGGCACAGAAGCTGAATGTGCTCCTGTTGCTGGTACTGCAGTCCCTCCCTTTTCAAGTGGACACTCAGACTATGGGGGTGAGAGGCAGGGGCTGGAATAGGCGATAGCTCTCCTCGCGGCAGACATCCAGCTTGATGCTCACCAGAATGGGTAATCAAAAAAAATTAAATAAATTCAAATTAAATTAAATAAAAATTACATAAAAATCTGCCACATACAGATGCGCTGCGGCAGTGATTCTAATAGCGATGCCTGTAATCTGCAGGTCAGGAATAACAGTATTATTTCACTAACACAGCACACTCCCTATGCGTGTTGGAACAAAGCAAAGTGTTCTACACCCCTATTGAGGCTCTCTGTAGGCTAGACATAGCTGTTTTTAATACAGATTCGCTGTGAATAAATTTGGACCGAACCAAATTTTTCCGGAAAATTTGGCAAAACGGACTAATCGAATTTTTCTAAAGTTCGCTCGTCTAATTGTTAGATACAGCTGGGAGAAGCATGTGGCTGTGTGCTTTTATTTCTCCAACTTGCTGCTCTAAAACGTTTTACATTTCTGTAGGACATGGTAGAAAAAGGAGAACAGTCCAACATCCCATTTAATGCATCTTTGGGTGTAGGGTATGTGGCATATGTGGTGCTCTGCGGTTGTGGCCATTATAATAAATGCAAGCCTATCTAGCCTCTTTATAAGCAGTATGCAGAGCATTTCAGATCTGTGAGAATGGGGAAAGGCAGTCCCAGACTCCTAGAACAGGTGCGTACATTTCACTTAGGAGACACTTTCAGTTTGCAATTTATAGAGTTAAAATGCATTGGTAAAATGGATTTGGGAAAGGATCATCACAGTTGAACAAAAAAGACTGAGCTGATGCTAAAATTTAAATGATTGGGCCAGAATCAGGTCTGAAGGAGCTTTAAGAGTTAAATTTGATAATATAAAAAGAGTTTGGTACCTTTTATTGCTGTATATATTGTACATTATAAAGGTCATTTATCCATATTGATTTTGTTTTTAAATCTTTAGTCTTATTTTTTGGTGTTTGTCTATGTACTATAATCTGATTAAAGTTGTTACTGTTTAAGGGGTGGGACTTTGCAGAAGGTCATAGGAAGTGTGCTGTGTGGGGTCAGCCATCATTCCTGTCAGCTGTGATCCTGACCATTTGACCTGAATAAATTCCTGTTACCGTTCCTTTTCCTTAGTGTAGATTGCCACAGTTTATTTGTTCATTTACTTCTGGAGGATATTGGATTGCTCTGTGGACCACTTTGTATTCTATACCCTGCTGAGCACTGCTGTATAAGGAGAGTCTGTTGCAGTATGTATGTGTTAACACAGAAGATAAAGCACCAACAGCATAAATACAATTAAGACAATCTTTATTCAATAAACATAGTTACGTAAGAATGTTTGAGAATAATAGGTCATAAAGGATCAGTTGCATATATAAGTGAAGACAGGAATCTGTACTGCATGAAGAGAAAACAGGGCAGCAAGGCATACATACTAAATCAAATCTCTGCAAGAAACAGCTCTAGAGGGGATCTAGAGAATAAAGATAACAGTCCTGTACAGTGCTGACACAATCATCGCATACCCCAACGTACGTTTCGCTTCCTTTCTGCTTCATCAAGGGGTGTGACATTTATGTATAGAGCGTTGCAAAAGATATGAGGAATGCATAGTTCTGGTGTTTTCTTAGTCTGTTGAAAAGAGTAATGATAGTAGGCAGAGGCCTAATGGGGCAGGAGGATAGAAAAAAAAAAGTCACCTTGGGCACTCACTGATTTTTTAAGTAAAGAAACTTATTTTCTCCATATAGCACTTTGGTTCTGTTGGGATTTTTCTGACTTAGATAATCTCAGACACTATGTTCTAGGCCAGTGTTTCACAATCAAAGTGTCTCCAGCTCTTGCAAACCTACAGCTCCCTGCATGCCCGGACAGCCTTTGGCTGTCCGGGCATGCTGGAAGTTGTAGTTTTGTAACAGCTTGAGGCACCCTAGTTGGGAAACATAGAAGTGTCTGTGTTGTGTCAGAAACTGGTGATTTTCACCTCCATCAATGTAATCTTCTAACATGATGTATTATTGTTAGGTTCATGATTCTAAGGCTATGTTTACACAGGAGAATGTCCACATGGACACTCCCCTCCTGACAGCGGATCACTGGCAGAATATGGTGGCGCTAGGACTGCTCAAAATGCGCCATCTCATAGAGAGCAATGCATTTCCGTGCGGACTCCATAGTTGCGATTTCTGTAGCAGATGTTTCCACCATGTGCACTGTGTGGCAGATTTCAATGGGATTTTGCTGCTGCGGAATCTCCGTGTGAAGTTCTAATGTGGAGCTCGGCACGGATATTCCATAAGGTGAACATACCCTAAGTGTCCGATAATATAGAAGCAATGATTATTAACCTATTAATATCCAATAATCAAAGGTTTCATCAGGTGCTGAACTGCTTCTGTCTTGTTTTAGGCACTCGGTAATGGCTCCAATTCTCCTCAAATATGGATTCCAGCTGTCGAGCTGTTATTTACAGAGCTGTTTGGAATACAACAATTTTCCTTTATTTCGCTACTTTCTAAGTCACGATTGCCCTCTGCCTTCTGGGGATGAACTTGATGCATTTAAACGGTCATCTAAAAGCCATTACAAAGAATGGCTGCCCTATTTGCTCCTGGCCGGACTTGATCCCAGACCTTTGCTGGATGCTGCATGGTGAGAGTTGTTACATTTTGGTCTTTATGTCACTTTTATACACAGTAGATTACTTTCCTGTCATTTCGGTTCACAGCGATTGCCTTTTGATATTAGGTTTACAGAATATGCATGCGGTTTATGAATAGGAAATAAAGATTTGACATTTGTAGGTAAATTAAATACATATATATTCTCTATACTGACATGCATACTCATTCAGGAGGCTCTCTGGAAAATATCTGTTCAAGAGCGGACATGGAAACTAATCATACATATATCTATATATTTGGAAAAAAAAAAGTATACTTACAGTGGTGGGAGTCTACCTACTGGGGACCTATAATTGGGGGAGGCAGGTCTGGGGGATTACTACTTTCTGGGGATCTATATGCTGGGGAAAATACTTACTTAGGGGACACCTAAATATTAGGAAAGACATATTGGTAGCACCTACCTATTGGAAGAAACTACATACTGAGGGGACCTTTCTACTTACTGGAGCAACCTACCAACTTATTGAGGAGACCTTTCTATCCCTCACTCCACCCACAACTATTTTACTGTTTGGGGCTCTATAAATGGGGGGAAGGTAAGCAGTGTGCTGGAAAAGTGTGAAGTCAAAGATTTCTGTCTGGCAGGTTTACAGTGGATGTGTTGTGGTTGAAACAAATCATTCTGGGCCACATGAAAAGGTAAAGTGACCAACCCCGATAAGAGAAGATGTCATCCATGAGTCAGTGGATATAACTGCACTGTAATCACTTATACGGTCTTTGAAATGTGTAAAGCTGGAATCTACCACTGTACTGGCTATTGGTCTGTGTATAGTCTTTTTTTTAATATTTGCTAACAGAATGGTGATAATATGTAGTCATGGTGTGATGCCCCACCCTTCAGAAAATCCTACTTACGCTCCTGAGTCACTGAGAGGTAGAAAATGGAACTGTTCCTTAATGACCTGAAGGAATTATCTTCCTTTTCATTAATAATACCTCAAACAGTATAAGCTGCCACATTACTTATTAACAAGGCTACCTGACCTTGGGCAGGAGAAACCTTATCAGAGTTGTACGGATCCACATTTAATATTGCAGCGGACAACAATTAATTAGTGAATTTGCATAGGACACATTCTGGGTAATTGCCTGATGATTGTCTGACCGCACATTATCACTGTAGTAATGAGCCTGAGAAACATGAGGCCAAATAATATAGACTAGGAAAGGAAGGGCTTTTGGTGGGCAGTCTAAAATACTATTGTATGTTATTCCAAGTAGTGTAACTTTAATGGTGCAACCATCCATAGCAAAGAGGATTCTCATCAGTCTGCTGGTGTTTTTATTAAATTTGATAAGTGTGGTGATAGCTTAAAGGAGATCTATCATGCAACAAAACATATCCTGTATTTAAAGGTTAGGGGATAAGATTTTAATTGCGGGGGATCCGACCCCCCCCTCGTGAACTCGTACATGGGACCCCCTCTCTCCGTGGGAAGGGGGTGTTCCGTTCCTTGCATTAAGCGGTGGTAAGTGCGGCCAACATGTTGGGGGTCCTAAAACGTATCTCCCCTATCCTATGTTTTTCTTCATGATACTTCTCCTATAACGATATTATTCCAAGATTAAAACCTACCGATCAAAAGAACAGAAGCCTGTTGTCACTTGCGAAGCCTGTTGTGAATGCGATAGCAGTGCGCATGCTTGACCGCTGTGCCGTTCACTTCCGAATAGCTGTACTTGGCTATTGTTAGATGTCTTTTAGAGTACAAATAGAGCAAGCACTGCACCATTCACCCAGGGCTAAGGGACCCCTATTTTTGTGATTAGTAGAGCAGGGTGGGTGGGTGTTCTCTCATCAATCCTGTCGTACTTAATATTGGTGATATTTTATTTATTTTTATCTTTTTTTTTTACATTTTTGATTGTACTGTCAAATTGTATTTATAACAGTAGGGCACTGCCAGTCCCACTTTTGCACGACCCTTCTCTCCATTGCCATCTTTCATTGGTACAGAGTCACAAGGTCCCCATACAGATTAGCTTGTTGTATTATTTCACTAAAATCAGTGTATTTGGTCAGCCAAAGTAAATGAACTTTACAGTATATAACAGCTGCTAGAATAGGAGTTCCCTGAGGATATATTCACACATGATAAATTTTATACAATACTCATAAGAGTTGTTTTGTTGGCAAATGTGTGGACTTCTGCAAGCCCCTTTTAGATGAATAGGGCTCTCACAGAAATCTCTGCAACAGTGCTGCTGCATGTAAATTTGGCCCAATACATTTGTATTTAAAATACAATCTGATCTTGGGAGTCTTTGTTTTCTTGTGTTTTGCCCTTAGGATCGGTGTACAATTATACGTGTGTGTGTATATATATATATATATATATATATATAAAAATAGAGGCTGGCCACACTTTTTCACACATTTTAAGGGCAGGTGCTCAAACAGTGGGATTCTTTTCCACTTATCCTAGTTGGCCGGGTTCGATTTTAAAGGATCTGGTGCTTGAGCATTGTCGTTGCTTGTGCCCATTAGTTAAGGTGTTCTGACCTTGGTTCTGTTTTCTTATGTATTGACCCATGCCCATTTCCTGGTTACCATCTCTGCCTAATCCATCCTGTACCATGTCTCTTCTGTTGCCAACTTGGATTGTTGACCCTGAAGTTGTGCCTTCTGCCTCTATCTTCTTGCTTAATACTGACTAAGCCTGTCCTGTATTTGACCCAGACTTCTGACTGTGTGTACTTGCCTGACTCGTTGTGCCACCACTGGTATCATATGGTCCGCTGGGCCAGTTGGTACCCATTAGCAGCAGAAGTCCAGATTTAGCATCCTGGAGTGGGATAAAGGGTGCAGACCTGTGGATACTTAGACTCTGCTCCAAGCCTTGGCCCAAAGCCAAACCGGTTCGATAGCACAGCAGATGCACACCCCTTGCTTATTTCAATATCTGATGGCTATGTGATGTTATAACATATGATTTTAGCTTAAAACAGTGGCAGGCAAAGGTTTTTTGTTAGTTTTTTTTTCCAGCAAATAATTTTTTTGCCGCAATAATTCATTATTTTATTTTATTTCTTTTATTTATTTATATAGCGCCTACAGATTCCGCAGCGCTTACAATTATGGGGTACAAACAGACAAGTATCAGACATAATATTACACAATAGCTATTCAAACAAGAGGTGTGGGGATATGTTGAGGATATGTTGAGGCCAATTAGAGAATGTTATAGGCCTGTCTGAAGAGATGTGTTTTTAGGCCACGTTTGAAACTATGGATGTTGTTGTTGAGTCTGAGGGATTGAGGGATAGCATTCCAGAGAACCGGTGCAGACGGGAGTGAGAAGTTCGGATTATAGAAGATGTTAGTGTGAGATCATTAGCAGATCGGAGAGAACGTGTAGGATGGTAGACAGAGATGAGAGAGGAGATGTAGGAAGGTGCAGCATTGTAGAGAGAGCTTTGTGGGTGAGACTGAGGATTTTGTACTGTATTCTGGACTGAATTGGTAACCAGTGTAGTGACTGGCACAGGGAGGAGGCGTCGGTGTAGCGGCTGGAGAGGAAGATGAGTCTGGCTGTGGCATTAAGGATGGACTGGAGAGGAGAGAGTTTGGAGAAAGGAAGGCCTATTAGTAAAGAGTTACAGGCGGGGCGGGAGGGAATCAAAGCAATAATGAGAGATTTAGCAGTTTCAGTAGTGAGAAATGGGCGGATTCTGGAAATGTTTTTGAGATGCAGGTGACAAGAACGTGAAAGAGACTGAATATGGGGAGTGAAAGACAGATCAGAGTCAAGTATAACTCCAAGACAGCGAGCCTGCTGCCCGGGAGTTATGGTAGTACCACATACCGAGATGGAAATGTCAGGGTTAGGTACAGTATCAGTTGATGGAGAAAAACCAGTTCTGTTTTTATTCATTCCAAAGTTTAACCTGGAGTCTGACTAACAATAGCATAGAGTAATAAACCTTTTAGCAGTGTAATATTTTAGGCTTCCGCGATTTATAAATGCAGCTCAACAATAAAAATAACACCTCATCAACTAGCAGTAGACATGGCATTTACTTTTGATTGTTCTCATTATTTTCAAGCGTGACAAAATATACACACAGAAAAATTAGAGATTGAAGTTCGAAAGATTTACTCGGTGAAATAATTGCCTGTCACAATATAGTCTGCAAATTGGATACTCTGAAAAGGCTTAAGACAGGCGTGATATATAAAATACTTGCAAGTCAGCCAAAGCGGGTGAAAAAAAAAAACTCACGCCAAATTAAAAGTGTTTCCAATGAAATTAGAAGTGTTTACTAATTAAACTTGCTGCGGTGTTGTCGTTCGGCTGTGATACTATATTGCTTTGGAAAGCTATCACTCATGATTTATATGAGAGTTAAATATCTGGTGTTTACAGCAGTTTTCTCTACGGTATAATTGAAGGACACATCTACTAACCATGAGTTTTACTGAGTGACACACTATTACTCACCGAAATCACATGGTACATTGCATGTGTCTGTTTTGACAGCAGCATCTAAACATTTAAAATAGCCAACAACAGAGATCACGCCATGTCTGGTGGCCCTCAGCTATCGGGTATGGATTGGGCCACTCTATAGTCCCGAGCTATACAACCTTTACAGCCCCATGATGATAATGCACATCATTGGTCATTAAGGGGTTAAGATGTGACACAGCTAATCATTGGAACGTCAAAAGATACAGGGTCTTGGACCTAAGCAGTGTCCAGTTATATGTCCACCCAGTCCACTTATGGTCACTGAAGCGTAATAAATTTATATGCATTTTAAACTAGTTGTTAATAAATAAATAAAATATATATGTATATTTAAGTGCGGTATACTCCACTATACTATATAAGTAAAATAAAGCTATACCCATGTGTACCAGCCTGGCTCAAAGAAGACTCTACTTAGGCCTCCATGAAGTGAATGGTGGGCTATGAATACATTGCCCCAAGAACTTTTTGGAGCATAAAAAACACAGCCCAATGTGAAAGGTTGTTTTTTAAATTTTTTTTTTTTTAACTGATTTGATCCACATACAAAATTTATATATATTTTTTTAAATCTGTTTCTACCTTCTGATTGTAATAGAATAAAATTTTTAGTACATTATAATGAGAGCAGTCATCTTTCCTGGGCTTTTTTTAACCCCTTTATGACAACAATTTCTCTTTTTTGCATCCACATTTTTTCCTCCTCGCCTTTTAAAATCCATAACTTTTTTCTTTCTTTCATTTACAGGGCCATATAAGGCTTCTTTTATGAGAGACCAGTTGTACTTTATAAATACATCACTCATTTTACCACAAAAAATGCACCTTTTACATAATACTTCTTATTTATTTTTTTGCGCCATACATTTTATGGTAAAATAAAAGGTGTCATTATAAAGTACAATTGGTCAAGCAAAAAACAAGCTCTCATCTGTAGATGGAAAAAATAACAAGGAAAGCAATTAGACTACTAAAACAAGAAGTTAGTGGGGAAACATTAAAGAATTATAAGGAGAAAGATAAAATCTGTAAAAAAAAGAAATAAAACTAGCAAAAATTACAGCAGAGAGAAGAATTACCATAGAAAGTAAAAAGAACCCCAAAATATTCTTCACTTACATAAATAATAAGAAATTTAAAGCTGAAAATGTTGGCCCCTTAAGAATTGATATGGGAGTAATGGTGGAGGAGGATGAGGAAAAGGCCAATCTACTAAATGAATTCTTCTTTACTGTATTTACAAATGAAAATCCAATGTCCAATAACAGGAGAGGGAATAAAGTAAAAGAAAAGGTGAGGTGCCGCCTTAGTAACATTAAAACACACAAATCACCGGGCCCAGATTGCATCCATCCCAGGTTTTTGCAAGAATTAAATACTTTGCTAGACAGACCCCTATTCCTTATATTTAAAGATTCTATAGTGACAGGGATTGTTCCACAGGACTGGCGCTCAGCAAATGTGGTACCAATATTCAAAAAGGGATCCTGGGAACTATAGGCATGTAAGTTGAAAGGGGTACTCCAGTGCAAAACATTTATCCCCTAATGAAAGGATCAGGGATAAGATGTAAGATCGCAGGGAACCCACCGCTGGGGCCTCTCGCGATCTCCGGGCCGACAGCATCGACATCTGGAACACGGGAGAATGGAGTGTCCGTGTTTGAGAAGTAACGCCACGCCGCCTCCATTCATGTCTATGGGAGGGGCGTGACTGCTAGTACATAGCCATCATGCCTCCTCCTATAGACCGGAATGGAGAGGGCACGACGGCTGTAGTCGCCAGTCGTCCGGCACGGAATTCGCTCCGTGCATGGATGACCGGGTGCCGCATTGGCAATCACAGGGGGGGCCCCAGTGGCAGAATCCCCGCAATCTAACATCTTATCCCCTATCTTTTTGATAGGGGATAAGATTTTTTGCGCCGGAGTACCCCTTTAACATCTGTAGTGGGTAAGATTTTTGAGGGTTTTCTGAGAGATGCTATTCTGGAATATCTTAATCAAAATAACCTTCTGACACAGCACCAACACGGGTTTATGCGGGATCAGTCCTGTCAGACTAATCTGATTCTGCTTCTATTGGAAAGGTCAGTTATAGATTGGATCGGGGTGAAGCTGTGGATGTTATATATCTGGACTTTTCTAAGGTGTTTGATACTGTGCCACACAAAAAGGTTAGTACATAAAATGAGGATGCTGGGACTTGGGGAGGACATATATAAATGAGTTGGCAACTGGCTCAGTGACAGGAAGCAAAGGGTGAGTATCAATGGAACTTACTCTGGTTGGGTGACAGTTACAAGTGGGTACCACAGGGGTCAGTACTGGTTCCAATTCCTTATAATATGTTTATTAATGACCTTTTAGAGGGATTACAAAAGTAGAATTTCTATATTTGCAGATGACACCAAACTGGGTAGGGTGATTACCACAGAGGATGATAACATAATATTACAGAGGGATCTGGGGAAGCTGGAGGCTTGGGCACAGACATGGCAAATGTAGTTTAATGTGGATAAATGTAAGGTTATGCACTTGGGCCGTAAAAACAAAATGTACAATTATGTGCTAAATAATAAGAAACTAGGTCAAATGTTTACCGAAAAAGACTTGAGAGTACTGGTGGACAGTAAACTCGACTTTAGCAATCAGTGCCAGGCAGCGGCTGCCAAGGCTAACAAAGTCATGGGATGTATCAAAGGCATAGTGAGAGGTATAGAGGGTCGGGACAAGGACATCGTTTTGCCGCTGTATAAATTACTAGTCAGGCTACATATGGAGTATTGTGTCCAATTTTGGGCACCTGTATATAAGAAGGACATGGCTGAACTGGAGAGGGTGCAGGGGAGGGCGACAAAGATAATTGATGGTATGGGAGGATGACAGGACCAAGACAGGTTATCAAGGTTGGGGTTAATTAGTCTAGAGAAAAGACGTCTTGGGGATGATCTGATTACAATGTACAAATATATGAATGGACAGTACAGAGATCTTTCTAGTGATCTTTTTATACCTAGGCCAGTAACCATGACAAGGGGGCATCCTCTACGTCTAGAGGAAAGAAGGTTTTACCATCATCACAGACATTCTTTACTTTGAGAGCAGTGAAACTATGGAACTATCTGCTGCATGATGTTGTGAGGTTTGACTCAATAAACAGGTTCGAAGGGGGGGGGTGGCTGGATGTTTTTCTAGAGAGTAACAATATTACAGGTTATGGATAGTAGATTTATGTGGATAGAACATTGGTCCAGGGATTTATTCTGATCGCCATATTGGGGTCGGGAAGGAAATTTTCATCTCATGGGGTAATTGGCATCAGCATCATGTTTTTTTTTTTTTTTGCCTTCCTCTGGATCAACACAGAAGGATTTTAGGTTGAACTCGATGAACTCTTGTCTTTTTTTTTCCACCTTACAAACTATGTTACTATGTTACTAATCTACATGACCTAGTGAGTAACACATATAAGCATTATTTTTTTTTCTCTGATATGACAGGTACACTTTAAAAATATGTTTTACATAAATACTTGATTTAAACAATAGGTAATTTTCAGATGGCACATTCCCTTTAGGGGCGCATGGATTGTTACTTTAGTCACATCACAGTTTAGTTGGCTTTAGGATTCTGTTTAATTGTTCTTTCTTTTTCTCATTAGTTGCAGCAATGCTGTGGTTTCTCAGTGTTATGTATTTTATTGAAGAAACACAAAAGAAATTAGTGCATGTAGTGCAAACATACCAGACAGATAAACGTATTATTACTTGTGGCATAGTTGGTAAGAGATGGGAGCAATGTTATGTATAGTTGAACAAGCTTCACAAAGCATAAAGAAGTAGCAGCTCAGGCATCATCCAGAGCACAGGGTCTCCAGGGCCTAAGATATCACTTTCTAGTTCATAAAAAAAGCTGCTGTAGAGAACAAACCACCTTGGCCCCCTCCTCGGGATTGGTGTATGTCACAGCACTCTCTACTCTGGACTCTCCTGGGTAAAGAAGGAGAAATAGCCACATTTAGTGAATGTAACATTTTATCTCAGGGCTTACACTAACTTTTAACAAAAAAATGATATTATCTTTAATGAACCAAATGATTATCACATACACCCATCAGCCATCATATTAAAAGCTATGATAAGTGAAGAGAATGACACTGATTATCTAGTGGCAATGGTGCCTGTTAGGTGGTGCAGTATAATGAGTCTGTTTTTGAAGTTGACTTTTTTAAGAAGAAGGAAAAATGGGCAGTAGTAAGGATCTGAACAGCGTTGATAAGGGTCAAACAGTGATCACCACAACTGGGTCAGGGAATCTTGAAAAAAGCAGGTCATGTGGGGTGATCCCAGTGTGCAGTCGCTAGTACCTACCAAGAGTGGACCAAGAAAGGACAACCAGTAGGCTAATGGGCACCCAAGACTCATGGTCCCATCCTACAGAAAAGCTATTGTATTTGGCTGTGAAAGAAAGGTGTCAGAACACACAATGCATTGTAGCTTATGGCATTTTGGGCTGTGTAGCTGCAGACCATTCAATGTACCCATTCTGATACCTGTCCACTGAAAGAGTCTATAATTGTCACATGAGCATCAGACCTGGACCATGCAGTAGTAAAAGAATGTTGTTTCCCTGGTACATTTTCTTTCATATGATATGGATTTCCTCTTATCTGCAGAAGAGATGGCTCCAGGATGGACTAAGATGTCAGCCTCAGGTCATGCCATTTATTTGGATTTTACTGTACCAAATACCACATACCTTAACATTGTTGCAGACCCATAAACACCTTCATGCTCTCAAGGCAGTGCCATCTTTCAGCAAGAGTGTTCCAAATCCGTGTTGGGGAACAAAGATGTTGACTTGGCCTCACATTTCCTATGATCTCTTCAGAATATAAAGAGAAAACAAATCCAATCCATTGAGCCCCCCCAACCCTAAATTTTAAGGACTTTCAGGATTTTGCTGCTAATGTCTTTGTGGAGAATACCATAGACACCTTCAAAGGTCTTGTGGAGTCCATTTTTGACAGGTCACATCTGTTTATATAGCAAAAGGTGTGTGTGGGGTGGGGGGGCTAGACAGTATTAGACATGTGGTTTTTAATGCTGTCTAATCAGTGTATGTATATCTTGTATAAAAATATATTTAGTTACATTTTTATTTTATTTTATTATTATTTTTTTTACTTTAATTTACCCTCAAAATCATATATACTGTTAGATCAGCTTATTTAGACTAATAGGATATTTAATGTGACAGGTAATTCCACAGATACTGCTGCTGTGAGATAGTTGGAAGGTTAAAGAGTGTAAATATGAAAGCAACGAGAAAATACCAGAGTGTTTAGTACAAGATATTGAAACAGAGTAACCTCACAGACTATGATTGTGGATTAAAGAAAACCTCTATGTTCTCCTGACATGTCTGTTGTAGTAAACACATGCGCCAAAAGATAACATTGCTGGAACATCTTTCCTTACAGCTTTGCATTGTGTTGTCTCTTTATTACTCTCCTTGGAAATGTGTAAAGAAATTGACAAGTAGGAATTACCATTCTCCTTGTCAATGGGACCTGTCCCTACATACTCCCTACATAGTGACAAGCAGATCTGGGGGCCCCCAACATGGAAAATATGTTTCTCTAGATCCACAATACTAAGATCTGTCAAGCCATAGTATGTTTGACTAAGTGAACAATAAATGTTCTCAGGAGGTGCTCTATGTAGTTACTGTAGATGGTTACTTAAAAATTTTGGTTCTCAGACAATGTACCAGAAATCTCTGAGGAAAAGGCAATTGCCTACATGAAAGGACAGATGTCATTTCAGGTTAGTGTGAAAGGCTTGTGGACTTCGGCCCCAAAAGACACTGAAATGTATTTTCGTAAAAGGTCACTGTGTATTTATTTATAAATTCTAAATCTGTCTGTGTGCTTCCAGATTCTTTTATCTTTTTTCACACCCTGGCAAAGTTTTGACTGACTTAGCTCACCTCGATGTACAGTTATGGTAAAGCTTATGGAGCTTACTGTGGCAACATAGACTGGGAAATCAGCTGTCCTCGACACTAGAGCTTCTCTAGTGCCTATTGGTCATCTGTCAGCAGTCGCACTGGTTGGTCCAGCTAAAAAAAAGTTTATTAAATATTATACCTCGGGTACAATGCCACAAGGTTTGCACACCTAGACTTCTGCTATTTTTCTTCACAGATACTATCAATGTCTTAGGTTGGATGGGGACCATCTGTGAAAGTCATATTCAGGTCTCTCCAGAAATGTGGGTGGAGGTCAGGGTTCTGGCTGGGCCACTAAAGGACATTCACAGAGTTGTCCCTAAGCCACTCTTGTGTTTTCTTGGCTGTGTGCTTAGGGTCATTGTCTTGCAGGTCATTTGGCCCAGTCTGAGGTCCAGAGCACTCTGGATCTGATATTTTGATTTATAATATCTGTACACTTTGCTCCATTTAGCTTTCCCTTACAGTTTATGAAGCAAGTCAATGACAGAGAATTCCGTTCCTGCTGTTCTCAGTCTTTAACTTTTTAAGTGCCGTGATATTAATAGCGATCTTGGCACTTAAGTGCTGCAATCGCTGTCCCCCTAACCGATTGGCACCCCCACAACATCTGTGCAGGGGTCTGATTGGTTTGTTCCCCCACTGGAGCTCTTCTCACCTTCTCTGCACGGGTCCTGGCTCAATCTGCTGCTAGAGCCTGGTGAGCCAGGCTTTATCAGCATATTGCTGATAACTATGAGTAATGCTATGCAACATATATCCGAGCTATTAAAATATAATGCTCAGGATTCAGTGTGGTGAATGGCATAAATGTAAAAAAATTCAAAATCCCCAGAAATTTAGTACAAAAGTCGCACGTACAATTGTTTGTGCAACTTTTGTGAGTACGCCTAAGCAACTTTCACTTTGCAATGGTTGGGAATTTATGAAGTGCACGTTAAAGGGATACTCCGCCCCTAGACATCTTATACCCTATCCAAAAGATAGGGGATAAGATGTATGATCGCGGGGGTTCCACCGCTAGAAACCCCAGTGATCTCTCCTGCAGCACCCTCTATCATCTGGTGGATGGAGCAAGCTTCACTCCGTGCCTGATGACGGGTGATGCAGACTTGCATTAAGAAAGTTCGTATCAGCTCACCCTTTGCAGGAGGCGCACGGACTGGCGTGGAGTACACCCAGATAATAGTAGAAAGGAAGACGTCCATGCAACATGTCCCCCCCATTTCAGCAAAATTTGCAAATGTGACTCCTTCTCTTCTGAGCATTGTAGCGCTCCCGTAATGCATTTGACGTCCACTTATGGGGTACTTCCATACTCAGAAGAGATGGGGTTACAAATTTTGGGGGGTATTTTCTGCTATTAACCCTTGCAAAAATGTGAAATTTGGGGGGAAACACATTTTAGTGGAAATTTTTTTTTTTTTTTTTACATATGCAAAAGTCATGAAACCCCTGTGGGGTAGTAAGGCTCACTTTATTCCTTGTTACGTTCCTCAAGGGGTCTAGTTTCCAAAATGGTATGCCATGTGTTTTTTTTTGCTGTTCTGGCACCATAGGGGCTCCCTAAATGCGACATGCCCCCCCCCGAGCAAAATTTGCTCTCAAAAAGCCAAATATGACTCCTTCTCTTCTGAGCATTGTAGTTCACCCATAGTGCACTTCAGGTCAACTTATGGGGTACCTCCATACTCAGAAGAGATGGGGTTACAAATTTTGGGGGGTATTTTCTGCTATTAACCCTTGCAAAAATGTGAAATTTTGGGGGAAACACATTTTAGTGAAAAAAAATTATTTATTTTTTTACATATGCAAAAGTCGTGAAACCCCTGTGGGGTATTAAGGCTCACTTTATTCCTTGTTACGTTCCTCAAGGGGTCTAGTTTCCAAAATGGTATGCCATGTGTTTTTTTTTTTGCTGTTCTGGCACCATAGGGGCTCCCTAAATGCGACATGCCCCCCGAACAAAATTTGCTCTCAAAAAGCCAAATATGACTCCTTCTCTTCTGAACATTGTAGTTCGCCCATAGTGCACTTCAGGTCAACTTATGGGGTACCTCCATACTCAGAAGAGATGGAGTTACAAATTTTGGGGGGGTATTTTCTGCTATTAACCCTTGCAAAAATGTGAAATTTGGGGGGAAACACACATTTTAGTGAAAAAAATTTTTTTTTTTTTTACATATGCAAAAGTCGTGAAACCCCTGTGGGGTATTAAGGCTCACTTTATTCCTTGTTATGTTCCTCAAGGGGTCTCATGCCCCCCAAAAACCATTTCAGAAAAACGTACTCTACAAAATCCCCTTGTCGCTCCTTCACTTCTGAGTCCTCTACTGCGCCCGCCGAACACTTTACATAGACATATGAGGTATGTGCTTACTCGAGAGAAATTGGGCTACAAATACAAGTATAAATTTTCTCCTTTTACCCCTTGTAAAAATTCAAAAATTGGGTCTACAAGAACATGCAAGTGTAATAAATGAATATTGTGAATTTTCTCCTTCACTTTGCTGCTATTCCTGTGAAACACCTAAAGGGTTAAAACGCTGATTGAATGTCATTTTGAATACTTTGGGGGGTTCAGTTTTTATAATGGGGTAATTTGTGGGGTATTTCTAAGATGAAGACCCTTCAAATCAACTTCAAACCTGAACTGGTCCCTGAAAAATAGTGAGTTTGAAAATTTTGTGAAAAATTGGAAAATTGCTGCTGAACTTTGAAGCCCTCTGATGTCTTCCAAAAGTAAAAACACGCCAATTTTATGATGCAAACATAAAGTAGACATATTGGAAATGTGAATAAATTTTTTTTTTATTTGGAATATCCATTTACCTTACAAGCAGAGAGCTTCAAAGTTAGAAAAATGCAAAATTTACAATTTTTTCATGAAATTTTGGGATTTTTCACCAAGAAAGGATGCAAGTATCGACAAAAATTTACCACCATGTTAAAGTAGAATATGTCATGAAAAAACAATCTCGGAATCAGAATGATAACTAAAAGCATTCCAGAGTTATTAATGTTTAAAATGACAGTGGTCAGATGTTCAAAAAACGCTCTGGTTCTAAGGTGTAAAATGGCCTGGTCCTTAAGGGGTTAAAGGAATAGAGAAACAATTGTTAACAATTGATTTGTTAAATAAAAAAAACAGCACCACACCTGTCCTCAGGTTATGTTTGGTATTACAATTGGCTCAATATACTTCGATAGAACTGAGTTGCAATACCACACACATCCTGAGGACAGGTGTGGTGCTGTCTTTATTAGGGATGTCCCGATACCGATACTAGTATCGGTATCGAGGCCGATACTATCCATTTGCATGGTATCGGGGACTCGTTTAATGTCCCCCATACCATGTCCGATACCTGCTGCTGCTCCGCTGCCCCGTTCTCCCATCCTCCTGTCCGCATCATAGCGTTCCATGGAGGAGCATGTGACACACATGTCACTCCACCTCCTCCCCTGCGCCCAGCGTAACGCTACGGGGGAAGCGGAGTGACGTATATGTCACATGCTTCTCCATAGGATGCCATGATGTGGACGGGAGAACGGGTCAGTGGAGCTGCAGCACCCGACAGAGGACAGCCGCAGGTGAGCTTTCTGCAAGGAGGGGGCTGCTACTAATGTCTACAGGGGGGCCTAAAGAGGGGGCCCTGCTGCTGTCTAAAAGGGGGGCCCTGCTGCGGTCTAAAGGGGGAGGGGCCTGCTGCTGTCTAAAGGGGGGGCTGCAGCGGTTGAAATGGGGGCCCACTGTCTAAAGGGGGGCTGCGGTCTACTGGGGAGCTTCTACTAATGTCTACAAGGGGGGGCCTGCAGTCTATAGGGGGGCAGCTGTCTGCAGGGGGGGCTGCTACTAATGAATGCCAGGGGGTTGCTGCTAATGTCTGCAAGGGGATACTACCTACTATTAAAGGCAATCTTAAAGCAGAGTCACCTGCACTAACTTGAATTTATATGTAGATAGTGCAGGTGACCCGGTTTCTACCGCTGCTCACCATGTGAACATCAGTCTCACCGCCAATGCAAATTCCCTGTTCTGCCCAATGGAGAAGAGAGAAATCTTGGCTCATACTACAGCAGCCGCCTCCATTGCACACAACAAGGAACCTACATATCATACGGTAAGCAGAGCCAGAAACTGGGTCACCCTGGTGTCAGATTCCATTTAAAATAAAAGTACTCGTACTTGGTATCGGCGAGGACTAGAATTAAAGTATCGGTACTCGTACTCGGTCTTAAAAAAAATGGTGTGGGGACATCCCTACTGTTAATAAATATGCAATGTTTTGTTTTTAATCTTTTATTTTTTATAGTTTTTTTTTCATATTCTTATTAAATTCTTTATTTATAATTTCCAATATGCATATCATAACAGATCACACAGAAGTATAACCAATACAACCCAAAAAACAGTAATTTCCTTTCTCGTCTTAAAAAAAAAAAAAAAAAAAAAGTGGAGGGGATAAAAAGAAAAACAAACAAATTTGAGGGCTTATTAAGCAGGCTGATCTCCAGCCATTTATGCCATATTTTATAAAAATAAGGAAGTCTATCTGTTGCAAATGCTATAGAACGTTTTTAATCTTTGATAACTTCTTTTATGGAGTATAGATACTCCTGGAATAATGTTGATTAACTATTGGGTCACACGTGTCATATTTTGCCGTGTAATTGCTGCTGCATATTTTCCTACTGATTGAAGTCAATAGGTAGCAAAATCAGCTGCAGAAAATATGCAGCAAAATGAGGCACATGTGACCCTACCCTAAAAGTGTATTATTTATGACCCCCTTCCATTACCTTCACACTTCTTGGTTCATATGTTTATCTGCCCATTCAGTATGCGGTGAGTGATTTCACCCAGACATAGAGATGCTATATTGCAGTGTGTATTTCCAGGACGCTGTATCACACCCTGCTATCATTTCTTGTTGTGCAGGATCGGTTCTGTAAATAACGACATTGTTAATTTGACTCTGGAGTTCACTAATTGGAAGAGGCTTTGTGCAGACATGGAGCAACTCCTGTCCACCCACGCAGAACACTTCACCTGGATTCCACACAAGCATTTCGGTAAGCAAACAACTGTCAGATGAATTGTCTGTGCCTTGGATTAGAGGGGGGAAAAGCTCTTCAGGGCATTTACTGAAATCTACAACAGCACAGAAGGAAAGAGGATGTGTGAACTGTGCCTGTTCAAGTTTATGTTTTCAGCTAAAAGAATAGTTTCTATTTTTCCAGGCAAATATAAACATGATTTGACTGTAGAGGAAAGTAAAGCTGAAACCGTACAGTTAGGTATGAAGATATACACCAGTCACCTGTAACATTAAAGGGTATTCCAGTGAAATAATTTTGAATGTTTTGCTAAAGGAGGTCTTTTAAATAAATAAATAAATAAATAAATAAAAAACATACCTTCCCCAGTCTGCGACAGCTCACATTCCAGTGACTTCCTGTCCCCAGCTGCTCACCGATTCTCCCTGATTCCCAGATGAGACTTTGGAGCTGTACCTGCTCAATCAGCCAGTCACTGGCTGCAGCGGTGTCCTATCTTGACCAGTGATTAGTTGAATGACTGAGGCAGGAAGAAGCTGTGAGCAACACTGGAACGGGAGCTGGAACTGGAACGGGAGCTGCAGGAGGACCAAGGTAGGTAAGTATCACTGGTTTTTCATTTTTATATACCCGCAGAAAAATATAATATAATGTTACATATTTACTACAGTTGACAACATAGACATCCGTATAGACATGATTAATGTTATTGCTGATTACTATTATTATATCTGACACTTCACCCCCATTTGGCTCTGTTCATTTATGTGTTATGGCCGATGAGTGTCCACTCCAAATGTAAACATAGCCATAAAGTTTATAAGTTTGCTCCGAATTCTCATGCATGCTGGGTGGGTTGCTTTTACATGGTAATTGATTATGTTGGGTATGGTTGGTAACCTTTGAGATGGATCATTGTCACTCCAAGATATCAAAGTTGCAGAAGCTATGGCTTACAGATTGGATGGAATGGATGTATCATGGTAATAAAAATACCATCAAGTAAATAAATATAAATATAAAAGTCATGGTAACCTTTAAAAATACATTTGAAACGTGTGTGTTCTATGGTGCATTGGTTGACAACCAGGTATTCAATGTGGCTTAAAGGGATATTCTTGTCTCTAATATTTATGGCATATAGATGTGGTTTCCACCTCTTGGACATGCACCCATTTTTAGATCAGGGGCCTCCAAGCTCCATCTCGCCTGATTTCTGTGGCCAAAATACATAGAACAGCCAATGGTGCTGTTGTGGGACATGCTGTTTCCATAACTCCCAAATGGGTAGCTTGCAGTGCAACTTCCATTCACATCTATGCTTGGAGAAGGATAAAAAACCCAGGGGGCGCTCCCTGATGAGGGGTATCTGCTGGTTTGTGCCCTTCACCACACCACAGTGAGATACCCACCTTGTACAACCGATTATTGGTTGGTGTGGCGATCAGCACGGGTTGGGTCAATGGTGATGGTTGGCTTCAGCACTCCTACCGGTATCGGACCCCAATAATGGGGACCGATGGTAATGGTAGACAGATGAGGCAGAAAAAAGCCGGTTTGGTGGAGGCGCTGCACAACAAGAACATGAAGCGAGGACTCGAGCAGCACAGGACAATAAAATGTTTTTATTGGTATAACGGGGACAGCGCGTTTCGGCATGAACTCATGCCTTACTCAGGTCCACTTACAGTGCCCAAGTTAATGTTTGTTGTGGTACTGTAGAGCTGGGTAGAGGTCCTGTGTGCGTCCATCAATCTCAATGGTTTGGTCCTTAGAAAGTTGGAATTGAAAGTGATAGACTTGGCTAGCTTTTAGAAGTTCTCTTCTAGCATCCATTTCTGCCCCTAACATATCCAGTTTAGTTGTTGATGATCAAGTCTTTCCATGTTCTACATAGGAGTGTACAGAGCGAAGTACCAACATTAGGGACTCTGGCTAGCTTTAACCCCTAACTGTTTTCCTTTCATTAATCTCTTCGACAGCTGCCCCTAATTGTCTGTACTGATTGTAGCTATCTGTCAGATTCCAAGCAGTGCATGTACTTTACTACTTCTTATGGCATAGTTGTGGTAAGCTTGCCGTGGTATTTTCAGTAATAAGTGATCACCCTGAGATAATGTCTCCGAAACCATTTACCCATGGTGAGCACTCTACAGGTCAATGATCCCAACAAAACCACGTGAACAGTCTGCGAATCCATGAAGCTTTGCTGTTTTGATCCAACTCGCATGCTATTTCTTTAGGTGCTGGTTCTTCTTTAAATTTTAAAGTTACGACAACAATCTTAAAAGTTTCAGAACTACTCAGGTTCAAAATAGGATGGAAATAAATATATATTTTTATTTTTTTAAATTTTTTCTTTAACAGTCCAGCACTGACAGACTTTATAAATGATGATTTCCAATGTTTTCTGTCAGCACATAAAGTTAGCGAGGAGCTTGAGCTTGTATAACAAGCCTGACAATCATAAACCTCCTGGCTCCTATCAGAACACACTGTAACTGCTCGGTTTAAGACTGTCTAATACTTGCAAGCAGTCCAAACTTTATAAATGTGCTCACACTGTAATCCAGTGGGAAAAAACATGAAGATGCAAAAAGAAATATAATCCTTATGTAAAATATCTATTGAAAAGGTTACAGATGAAGCAAGAGGCTTTAAAATTCTTTTGATGTGTACTCAGCGGAGTCATGCAAGGATAGAGGTGAATGAGGAGAGTGGCATCGGTGCTTTCTCAGCCACAAACGTGGAAGATAATTGAAAGTAGCAGGATACAGCACACTGCATTCATGGTTTTTACAATAAAAATGTTAATAGATTTAGTTAAATCCCAAATTATCAATTGGACAAGGCAGAGCACATAAAGCCAGAGCCAGGATGTAATAGCTTCTTTGCCCAAAAGGTAAACAATTATTTCCACATCCAGTTTTTATTCAATACGGAATATAACAACAGCGTACAGTTGAAGCTCTAGCAATTGCATACTGGAAAAAAATGAAGAATAAAAAAAGAAATA
Source organism: Hyla sarda (assembly GCF_029499605.1). Taxonomy (NCBI): domain Eukaryota; kingdom Metazoa; phylum Chordata; class Amphibia; order Anura; family Hylidae; genus Hyla; species Hyla sarda. The sequence goes on from NC_079191.1 coordinate 393,360,002, forward strand.
TAGATATCATGTATCAAAGAACTAGAATGTGGACAATATGTTAGGAGTGATCCATTTGGTGCCTAGGAAAGTATTGTAGAAAACAATACGGACATCTGTGATGATTCTATACAAGCCCTCAGTTAACAAGAACTGTACCATGTTATGGATAGTAGTCTGTGGGGCCACTATGTACCCCCTTTTTCATATAGAGGCCTGACAATGACTGACTCCACAGTAAACATATCTTGTCATCTTCCACTAGATTTCCATAATGCAGTACAGTATGAAGGCTCCATACAGCATTACAAAGAGTACCTATAACTCCATTATACAAATACAACGTAATCAGTAACCCCTCCACATGCCATCTATACTTGTGTACTGTAAATCATCACCTAGCACAATGCAGCCTGTTCAGAGCTTATTCACCAGCTGTATATGAAAAGCCTAGCAGAGAGAAGTAGGTGTTGTGCTGTGATTGAGAAGTAAGGGAAAGGAAGTACATGTATGTTTACAACTGGCAAAAGGCCCACCTCTTATACCTGTCCCTGAAATGGATAGAAGGAGGATTAGTTGTGCATTTTCCTTGAAATGACGGGTATGCTTTAAACTTCTTTTTGCAGAAGGATGTGCCTCAGCATTGTTTATACACTGTAAGTTACTCAATTACAAAGTTTTGTTTGCCTCTCAAAATCAGATTTTTTCTTATTTGTTTCCCCATGCACAGCATCCCTCCCATCACTGATGCATCTCTGTCGGCTTAAAGTCCGCTCCCTCTTGAAAACTGAACATTTACGGTCTAATAAATACATATCTCGACTGCCTCTTCCTGTCTGCCTTCAAGATTACTTGCAGTATTCTGATGTGCTACATCTCTATGGTATTGCCAGAAAAGATGATTCTCACGAGGATAATCTAGAAAATATCTCTCAAGCCAGTGATTGATGGAGTTCCATATATCACCTTGACTGGACATTAATACACTGCTCGAGGCTGAACTGTAATACTAAATACTGCCTGTAAATATATGTATTATGAACTGTCGATGCATTCTGGACTGAAACGTGATGCTTTGTAAATCTGGTATCTAAGGGACATAAATGTACATATCTGGTAAAAAAAAAAAAATATAATATGTATTGTTGTTTTGTATCTTTATGGAGATTTCATGGGCACCAGGGTTTTCACATAGTGCAGAAGCATGAGACATTATTCAGCTAGTTCTGGACTCCAGACACATCCTTTGTCAAGTTCCGTTTCATTGTGAGAGATGTTGCTGGCCTTATAGTTTGATTTATTTATGTTTTAATATACCTGTCATTCTAGATAGGCTGTAATGCTTCCTGCTCTCCTGTAGCTGGAAACAAATACCTGAAAGCTGACACAGAGAATTACTGTAAGAGTAGATCATATCTAATAATGGATCTTATAATACCTTCTATATTTTAGGTTGTGTGTACCTTAAAGTGTCCCTGTCATTTGAAAAAAACCTTTGACATGTCACAGCGATCTGCCTTCTGTGGAACTAGTCTAAGTCTATTGGGCTGCAGGATGGAGGTTACTGCGAGCCAGGGAGTAAAGTATGCTCAACAAGACCCCAACCGATCAAGACTTTTGACATATCTCTGTGACGTGAAAGTTTTTTTTAAATGATAGGGACACTTTAATTGCTTTCATCCTTTTTCTGGGTTTCCAAATGTCGTGTCCCTTTATGAAATCACCAAAAAGCAAGTGTTTCTGACATGCAAGCAGTAGAAATTTTGAGACTGGTTCCAATTTACATTACGAAAAGAGACATATATTTTAATCGGGAGCCAAACCCATTATGACCCATAAAAACCTACAAATCAAAATGGCTAAAATCACCAAAGCCAAGAAATAACATTAATACAAAAGCTTTATTGCAGAAGTCATATCTTAAAACATCTAAAAAGGAATACATTGTGTTATGCACATATGGCAAGTGATCAGCACATGGCATAACCATGGGGCATCATATTCCAATCAATAAACAGGATTTATAAGAAAATCTGCAAGTATAATTGCAAATTAGTAATATAGAAATATTAAACGTACAGTATCTTACATACGGAAGTCCATCCCCCCCTTTGGTAAATAATTTATTTTATCTTTTCATGTGACAACACTGAAGAAATACACTCTGCTTCAATGTAAAGTATTGAGTGCACAGCCTGTATAACAGTGTTTAATGTTGTGTCTCCTCAAAAAAACTCAACACACAGCCAATAATGTCTAAACCTTGGCAACAAAAGTAAGGACACCCCTAAGTAGAAATGTGGAAATTGGGCCCAATTAGCCATTTTCCCTCCCCCGGGTCATGTAACTCTTAAGTGTTACAAAGTCGCAGATGTCTTAAATTTGGTGTTATCGCTCTCACACTCTAATACTGGTCACTGAAAGTTCAACATGATACCTCATGGCAAAGAACTCTCTTGAGGATCAGAAAAAAAAGAATTGTTGATCTACATGTTGATGGCCTAGGCTATAAGAAGATTGCCAAGACCCTGAAATTGAGCTGAAACATGGTGGGCAAGACCATACAACAATTTTACAGGACTGGTTTCACTCAGACAAGGCCTTGCCATGGTCAACCAAAGAAGTTGAGTGCACATGCTTAGCATCATATCCTGAAGTTGACTTTGAGAAATAGACGTATGAGTGCTGTCAGCTTTTCTGTAGAGGTTGAAAAGGTGAGGGGTCAGCCTAGTGCTCAGACCATTTACCCCACACTGCATCAAACTGGTCTGCTTGGCTGTCATCCCAGAAGGAAGCCTATTTTAAAGAAGCTCAAGAAAGCCTTCAAACTGTTTTCTGAATACAATCAGACTAAGGGCATGGATTACTGAAACCATGTCCAGTGGTCCGATGTGACCAAGATAATCTTATTTGGTTCAGATGGTGTCAAAAGCGTGTCTTACCTACAGTCAAGCATGGTGGCGGAGTGTCATGGTCTGGGGCTTCATGAGTGCTGCTAGTACTGAGAATCTACAGTTCATTGAGGAGACCATGAATGCCAACATGTACTGTGACTAAAGCAGAGTATGATCCCCTCCCTTCAGAGACTGAGCCACAGGGAAGTATTCCAAAATGATAATGACCCCAAACACCTCCAAAATCACCACTGCCTTGCTAAAAAAAAGCTGAGGGTAAAGATTATGGACTGGCCAAGCAAGTCTCCAGACCTAAACCCTATCGAGCATATGTGGGGCATCCTCAAACAGAAGGTGGGGGCACAAGTTCTGTAACATCCACCAGTTCCATCGTAGAGGAGTAGAAGAGGACTTAATTGACAACCTGTGAAGCTCTGGTAAACTCTGTGCCCAAGAGTGTTAAGGCAGTGCTGGAAAATAATGGTGGCCACACAATATATTGGCACTTTGGGCCCAATGTTGACATTTTCACTTAGGGGTGTTTTCACTTTTGTTGCCAAGTCTTAGACATTTATGGCTGTTTGTTGTGTTGTTTTGAGGGGACACAACATTAAACAGTGTTATAAAGGCTGTGCACTCACTACTTTACATTGTAGCAGAGGGTCATCTCTTCAGTGTTGTCACATGAAAAGATAGAAAAAAAAATATTTACAAAAATGTGAGGGGTGGACTCACTAATGTGAGATACTGTAAGATACTGTAAGGTACAGCCATAGCCCATGAAAGAATGGGATAAACAATCACAGAGATGTATAAACACCATGTCCCAGATTTACCAATCTGTATGATCCAACAGACAGTGCAACCATAGACATAGAGACTTTAAATCTGCCAGATTAATCAGCTGTATGTTAAAATGTAGAAGCTGCCAAGAATCACACTGTCCTCCGGTCTTACAAGACCCAGCTCCAGTCATGTTACAGGCTTTGGTATACAAGCTTTCCTCATTTGCTTTAGGGGGTTTTCACGGAAATTCTACATTTGGGGTAATTTTGTAAGAGCTTAAATATGAAGAGATAACTATTATTTCTCTATGCTGTAACACGATTTTGGAAGAATTTTATAAATAAAAGTTTTAAAGGGAACCTGTCATCAGATTTTACCCCATATAATGGGTAATGATGGGTAGCAATGCGTATATAGGGTAAAATCTTATTTCTCATCATGTGGACCAGTCCTGTTGTCTTCGCTCATGAAAAAAGTGATTTTTAAACTTGTCCTGCACTGCATTCTAATGATCCTAAAGTACTCACAGAGGCATGTGGCTTCCTGTAGAAGTCACTGCTGCTCCGGGCTTTTACCCCTTAAGGACTCATTTTTGCACTTTTGTTTTTTCCTCCTCACCTTCTAAAAATCATAACGCTTTCTGTTTGCCACCAACAGACCTACAGTCATGGCCGTAAATGTTGTCACCCCTGAAATTTTAAAGAAAATTAAGTATTTCTTACAAAAAAGGATTGCAGTAACACATGTTTTGCTATACACGTTTATTCCCTTTGTGTGTATTGGAACTAAACCAAAAATGGGAGTAAAAAAAGAAAATTGGACATAATGTCACCAAACTCCAAAAATGGGCTGGACAAAATTATTGGCACCCTTAACTTAATATTTGGTTGCACACCCTTTGGAAAAAATAACTGAAGTCAGTCGCTTCCTATAACCATCAATAAGCTTCTTACACCTCTCAGCCGAAATGTTGGACCACTCTTCCTTTGTAAACTGCTCCAGGTCTCTTTTATTGGAAGGCGCCTTTTCCCAACAGCAATTTTAAGATACAACATGCTCCCTGAGCCTGCAGGATAGCTTGATTATCTTTGGAACTTGTTTTGGGCTGCTTATCCACCATCCGGACTATCCTGTGTTGACACCTTTCATCAGTTTTTCTCTTCCATCTACGCCCAGGGAGATTAGCTACAGTGCCATGGGTGCAAACTTCTTGATAATGTTGCGCACTGTGGACAAAGACAAATCTAGATCTCTGGAAATGGACTTGTAACCTTGAGATTGATGATATTTTTCCAAAATTTTGGTTCTCAAGTCCTCAGACAGTTCTTTTCTCCTCTTTCTGTTGTCCATGCTTAGTATGGCACACACAGACACACAATGCAAAGACTAAGTGAACTTCTCTCCTTTTTATCTTCTTTCAGGTGTGATTTTTATATTGCCCACACCTGTTACTTGCCCCAGGGGAGTTTAAAGGAGCATCACATGCTTGAAACAATCTTATTTTTCCACAATTTTGAGTTTGGTGTGACATTATGTCCAATTTGCTTTTTTTCCTCCTTTTTTGGTTTAGTTGATGATCTATTTATACCCAGGAATGTATCTATAACAAGGGGGCATCCTCATTGTTTAGAGGAAAGAAGGTTTCTACTCCAGCACAGACAGGGGTTCTTTACTGTAAGAACAGTGAGACTGTGGATTTCTCTGCCAGAGGAGGTGGTCAGGGTGAACTCTGTAAAATAATTTAAAAGGGGTCTGGATGCATTTTTGGAGAATAATAACATTCAGGTTATGGATTCTAGATCTATATCAACTCAGCAGGGACTCATTAGGGTCAGTTTTTAAGCCAACTGAGGACTGGTGTAGAATTGCGCCTCAGTTGGCAAAGTTGTGCCAAATAATGCGACAAACTGAAAAATCGCAAATCATAAATTCCTGACCACTGCATGATATCAACTGAAATCACAACTTTTAACATCACTTTGGAAAAAATGTTCTATTTGGTTTGTATCAAAACTTTGTCTCTGAAAACAACTGCACCAAAAAATAGAGACAAACTACAGCCAAAATAATGGAGTGAAAGGTTTTATAAATACCCCATTATTCCTGGTGTTTGGTGGGCCTCTCCAAAATTATCATACATAGTGCACCCTTTTGATAATTTTGGTTTAGTTACACGAAATTCGCCACAACTAAAATCAGTGCCAAAAAGCCTCGACGCAGCACACCCAAAACAAAGGTTTTACGTTATACAATACAATCTAGCACATTTATGATTGAGTTGCTGAAAGTAAGTCGCAACTTTTCAAAGTTTTACCTTGTTTAAGTTTTAGGTTTATGTTTTTGTTTCTTTTTTTTTTTGTCCTGCTTCGTTTTTCAGGAAGATACAGTTCAGTACCTCATAACAGGCAGCCGTAACAGGTGTTAATTGCAGCCGGGAATATGAGACACATGAATAGCATCTGTTTATGCCCCTCTGACTGGTTAATAATTATCATAACATTTAATTCGCCGATTTCGTGTGTGGATGACAAAGTCTATTATCAGTCATTACAAGGTGTTTAAAACCACCTTACTTGCAGCAGAATGGTTTTGGTAGAAAGACGGTCCATCTGGTAACTAGAGATAACACAAGGTAGTAAAATATAATTGCCAAGGTTAATATGCGAGAGTTTGAAATAACGTTAACGGCAAGATTTTTAGAGCCACAAGACCGTCTGCTCCTCGGAAATCACCACCGGTGAAGATCGCTGTAGTTTGATTTAGTTTGGAAGCATTTTACTTTTTTACGATTATCTCTAAGACAAAGATTCGTCTCAGAATTTCACTCCTCCTCCAAATAAGACTGAATAAATGTGGCAGGTTTTCAGCACAACTGCAGCCAAATAATCATAGCCGCACAACAATGCGCATCATAAACAAGTTAATATAAAACAAAGCAAAAGGCACAGAGGTGTTATAAATACTACAGCACAATAGAAAACGACTTTACCGAAATAATGCAGAATTCTACCATTCAAATGCACAAAGTCAATATATCCCTCCAAAAAAACAAAAAACTAAAAGAAAGTGGTTAACAGACTGTTCTGTGTGATTTCCCATAAAGCAACCACACTGGGGATGGTTATTGATCCTCATAAGTATCCAGCACTATTTTGTTTGTGCAGTCCTCGTCTCCTAATCTGCAAAAGCCCTTGCGATAATTTGCATCTCAAACCGAAATTTACAATTACACAGGAGCAGTTTTACAATGCGCTTTGTCTCTCAGGAAATGCAAGATCAGAAGAGGGTTTTACTAAACAAGACAAGCCATCCATATTTTATTTTTCAAAAAGACTTTAAAAAACCCTAAAAAAATAATCACAATATGAAAAGTCAGACACAGAGTCTTTTATGTGTTTCATCTGCATTGATTTAATATTCTTAATATTCAGTAAATGATGTTTACCAGTGTTACGTGACTAGCAGGTACAAGCTAATGACATTTCTGGTATGTCCAATTGATGTTCAAAGGATTATTTCTGCTTCTCAGCAGGTGACAGACTGTGTGTTGTGCTGCAATGTAGTCACAGCTGCTGTGTCCTTAGTAATAGGAATCTTGTGAGATGTTCTGTACAAGCAAATTCTCCTTTATTTTGATATGTTGTATCGCTTATCTTTCATGTCTCCTTTGCATGATATTATAGGACACAGCTCATACCTATGGTGCCTATGATCAGATTAGGGTTGGACCACATTAACATTCGGTAATATCTGGTTGAATTTTTCTTCTCTGTATCAACATGTTACTTCTTTTTGTCTTTTGTACTAGGTTTTATGTAATATGTATTTTAACCCCTTATTATATGTACAGGGCCCTAAGATTAACTCCCAAATAGAGAAATAGAACATGGCCACACATCTACAACTTGGACTTTGATCTTATTGCTTCACAGAATAATTTCAAAAACTAACAGGTTGTTATTGTACCTTATAATCAAAAAGTACAAGCCCACTCGCCACATTAAGGCCACCTGATAAGAGTGGGTCCCAAAACTAACACTGGCCTAGCACTGGGCAGTGACTACCATCTCTGTAACACCAAGCCCATAGGGGGAACGACCCAATGGCCAGGCAGCCCCACTGCATCCCTCCCTCTCCCTGCCCGCTTATTCCTGTGCTGCGCTAGGAACAACTTAAGAGAGAGAGAAAGTTTTCTCTTTCCCTCCCCTGTCACCTTTCAGCTGCTGTGCTCCACTGTCTGTCAGCAGCATGGAGGGGTGGGGGGGGATCGATCGCTCTGAGCTCTGTACTGGCCGCAGTGAGGTGTCTTAAGTAGGTCAGAGGTCACTGCTACAGACCAGTAAGTCATCTGTATGTTTCTGTGGAATACACTTAGCTCAGCTCCTGGCTCTGACAGCAGCTTTCCTGCCCCAGACACAGGCTCTGGTCTCTGTCAGTCTATAGATCCCCATAACTGTGTAATCTACAGATTCCCCCATAATAGTGTTCATTCCCAGCTCCCCCATATATGTGTCATTCACAGCTCCCCCATAAGTGTGTCATTTACAGCTCCCCTATAAGTGTGTCATTCAAAGCTCCCCATAAGTGGGTCATTCACAGCTCCCCCATAACAGTGTTCATTCACAGCTGCCCCATAACAGTGTTCATTCACAGCTCCCCATAAGTGTCATTCACAGCTCCCCCATAACAGTGTTCATTCACAGCTCCCCCATAAGTGTCTTTCACAGCTCCCCATAAGTGTATCATTCACAGCTCCCCATAAGTTTGTCATTCACAGCTCCTCCATAAGTGTGTCATTCACAGATCCCCCACAAGTGTGCCATTCACAGCTCCCCCATATGTGTGTCATTCACAGCTCCCCCATAAGTGTGTCATTCACAGCTCCCCTAAGAAGTGTGTCATTCACAGCTCCCCATAAGTTTGTCATTCATAGCTCCTCCATAAGTGTGTCATTCAAAGATACCCCATAAGTGTGCCATTCACAGCTCCCCCATAAGTGTGTCATTCACAGATCCCCCATAAATGTGTCATTCACAGATCCCCCTATAAGTGTGTTATCTCATGAACCCCCATAACAGTGTGTGATTTGTATATCCCACAAAGGTGTATCATCTTAAGATCCTCCATAAATGCGTCATCCAGAGATCCCCCCATAAGTGTGTCATCCACAGATCCCCCTATAACAGTGTATCATGTACAGAGCCCAATAACAGTCATCTACAGATTATGCATGGAAGTGATTCTGGGGTTTATATTGTGGTGAGGTCTGTATCTGGGGTCTGTATTATGGTGGGTGGTGATTCTGGGGTCTGTATTTTGGTGGGTGGTTATTCTGGGGTCTGTATTATGGTGGGGTCTGATTCTGGGGTCTGTACTATGGTGGGGTCTGATTCTGGGGTCTGTATTATGGTGGTGTCTTATTCTGGGGTCTATATTATGGAGGGGTCTGATTCTGGGGTCTGTATTATGGTGGGGACTGATTCTGGGGTCTGTATTATGATGGTTTCTGATTCTGGGGTCTGTATTATGTTTGAGACTGATTCTGGGGTCTGTATCATGGTGGGTTGGGATTCTGGGGTCTGTATTATGGTGGGTGGTGATTCTGGGGTCAGTATTATGGTGGGTGGTTATTCTGGGGTCTGTATTATGGTGGTGTCTGGTTCTGGGGTCTATATTATGGTGGGTGGTGATTCTGGGGTCTGTATTATGGTGGGACCTTATTCTGGGGTCTGTGTTATGATGGGATCTGATTCTGGGGTCTGTTTTGTGGTGGGGGTGATTCTGGGGGTCTGTATTATGGTGGTGTGGTGATTCTGGGGTCTGTATTATGGTGGGCACTGTTTCTGGGGTCTGTATTATGGTGGGATCTGATTCTGGGGTCTGTTTTGTGGTGGGTGGTGATTCTGGGGTCTGTATTATGGTGGGGTGATGATTCTGGGGTCTGTATTATGGTGGGGACTTATTCTGGGGTCTGTATTATGGTGGGTGGTGATTCTGGGGTCTGTATTATGGTGGGGACTGATTCGTTGGTCTGTTTTGTGGGGGGGGGGGTCTGATTTTGGGTTCTGTATTATGGTGGTGATTCTGGGGTCTGTATTATGGTGGGGTCTGATTCTGGGGTCTGTGTTAAGGGGGGGGGTCTGATTCCGGGGTCCGTGTTATGGTGGGTGGGGATTCTGGGGTCTGTATTCTGGAAGGATCTACTTCTGGGGTCTGTTTTATGCAGGGCGGTGATACTGGGGTCTCATTCTGGGGTCTGTATTATGGTGGGGTCTAATTCTAGGGTCTGTATTATGGTGGGGTCTGATTTTGTGGTCTGTATTATGGTGGGGACAGATTCTGGGGTCTGTATTGTGGTGGGGGATTTTGGGGTCTGTATTATGGTGGGGTCTGATTCTGGGGTCTGTATTATGGTGGGGACTACCACCATGGTTAAAAACCCAGATAAAATGACAAGATAAATACAATGTAAATGCTCAAGCAGACATAGTCAGAATATTGCATAAACAGACATAGTGGCATTAAACTAACCAGCACCGAATGCAGGCGAAGTCTGGTTTAAAATAGACACACCCGAGTTTTCATTTGTTCAGAGCATTAACCATTCCATACCTAGGAAGAATAGAAAACTGCTCTGAACATCTTAGTGTGGGAATACACACCTAAACAGAAAAATACAAAAACAAATAAACGGGCATTACAGTATCACAGTGCTATGTGTAAAATACAGAAACAAATGACATACAGGTACAAAAATATATAAAAGAGTTCAGCAAGACAAGTTTAGAACACAAAAAGAAAGTCCTAACAGCATAATGGTATAGCAGTCCTTGTGAGTGAGAGTCCAGCTGTATCTTAGGATGTCTTGTCAGCTTTTGCCACAGGCTTTAACAAAGGTTTGTCCAGCATCTCAGTTTTATAGTGGCTTTTTAGGAGGGAAAAGGGAATTTATCTGACCCCACAAGGTGGGGGGGAAACTGCCATCCCTCTTTCCTTGTCCCTTATTTTAGTTTATTTTATGATGGCCAGAGTGCCTGACTTCAAAGGAGTTATAACACAGATAGACAGATCCCCCAATAAAACTGGAATACACAATAACAAATACGCAGTCCGAATGAACCTTCACTCATGTCTTAGATTATACATTAATGTATAATCTAAGTATGCCACGGCGTATTCCTTGTGGCCCTCTAGCAGCTGATCAACCAGTCGCTGGAAAGTGGCTGGGGCATTTTTCATCCCAAAAGGCATGACAAAGCACTCAAACAACCCAAAGGGAGTGATAAAGGCTGACCGCTCCTGGGCCTCTGGGGTCATAGGGATCTGCCAGTACCCTCGGCTTATATCCATGATAGTAACGTATTGGGAACCTGCTAGCTGATCAAGTAGTTCATCTATTCTGGGCATGGGCTAAGCATCAAAGGTAGTAACAGCATTTAACCTTTGGTAATTCACACAGAACTTAGTGGCTTTGTCTTTTTTGGGCACCAGAACTACTGGGGAGGCCCAAGGGCTTTTTGACTTCTTAATTACCCCTAGCTTTAACATGTCTTCAATCTGCTTCTGTATATGGGCCTTTACCTCTGGGGATACCTGATAGGCTACCTGTCTTAGCGGTGGCTGGTCCCCCGTGTCAACATGGTGGGTGGCTAGGGTAGTTCGCACTGGCTTCCCAGTAAAGGTGGCACTGAAGCGGCCCAGTACCTGATTTAGCTGCCTCTTTCTTTCCTCTGAGAGCTGTGGATTGATGGGATCTTAGGTCCTCCACTAGGTCCAGTAGGGGAGCACTACCCAGCCCTTCCTCTGGTGCTCTGCATACACGGAGTACCACCTCCTCAGGGTCATAGTATGCCTTTAGCAAATGAATGTGGTACAGACTCAGAAGTCTCAGGGGCATGTAGCCCTCCTTCCCATTCTCCCATAACTAAATCTAGGGGTCCCTGCACTTTGCGACCATACAATAATTCAAAGCGCGAGAAACCTGTAGACTCTTGGGGTACCTCACTGTAAGTGAATAACAGACGGGGTAAATACTTTTTCCATTCTCTGACCTCTGATTCTACAAAGGTTTTCAGCATTTGTTTCAAAGTCCTATTGAACCTCTCGCAGAGACCATTTGTTTGGGGGTGGTATGGGCTTGCTACCAAGTACTGTACATTCACCTTCTTACAGAGACTTTGCATTAGATTGGACATGAACTGGGTGCCCTGATCAGTGAGCATTTCTCTGGGGAAACCCACCCTGCAGAATATACTGATCAGTGCATCTGCCACCTTATCTGCCCAGACCAGAGAATAAGGCAACATCCTCAGGGTACCTGGTTGCATAATCCACCACAGTAAGAATAAATTGTTTACCTGTGATGCTGGGTATAGCTAATGGCCCCAAAATATCCACTGCCTTTCGTTCAAAAGGTACAGATATGACTGGTAGGGGCACTAGGGGAACACAGGTAACATCCCCAGACTTACCCACCCTCCGGCAGACACGACAGGATCTACAGTAATTTGTAACAGCAGTACCCATTGTAATGGTCTTACCGTAGACGGATGGGAAGTGGATCCCTGGTACTTAAGGACCAAGGACGTACGCGTACGTCATGGGGAATTTCGGTCCCTGTCGCGCGCCGGGCGGGGACCAGACCGTGTTGACTGCTGATATCGATCAGCAGGCACCCCGCACAAATGCCCAGGGGGGTCATCAGACCCCCCATGTAGGCGATCAGCGCAAATCGCAGGTGACCCGAAATATAGGGGGGATGGCGGTTGTCTAAAACACCTATGATCCCCCTGAAGGGACGTCATGATCCCCCTGGTATTGGTCGTGAAGACGCGACGACCAATAGCAGATCGGGGGTGGGGGGGGGGGTTAACTTTCGCTTTCCCTGTCCTGCCCACCCACAATAGGCTGGGCAGAACGGGGAATCCGTCGGGGAGTGGGGACGAAGTCCACTTACCCATCGGCGATGGCAGCGATCGGCTGTGGCAGCAGGCGGCAGAAGAGGGCGGCTATGCAGCTCCCTGGATCTTGCGGAAGCAGGTGAGTTGCCTAGCAACATCTGGAGGGCTACAGTCTGAGACCACTATACAGTGGTCTCTGTACTGTAGCCCTCCAGATGTTGCAAAACTACAACTCCCAGCATGCCCAGACAGCTGTTTGGGCATGCTGGGAGTTGTAGTTTTGCAACAGCTGGAGGGCTACAGTTTGGAGATCACTTTGCAGTGATTTCTAAACTATGGCCCTCTAGATCTTGCAAAACTACAACTCCTAGCATGCCCACACAGCTGTCTGGGCATGCTGGGATTTGTAGTTTTGCAACATCTGGAGGGCCACAGTTTGGAGATCACTGTGCAGTGGTCTCTAAACTATAACCCTCCAGATGTTGCAAAACTGCAAATCCCAGCATGCCCAAACAGCAAACAGCTGTCTCGGCATGCTGGGAGTTGTAGTTGCGTACCTCCAGCTGTTGCATAACTACATCTCCCAGCATGCCCTTCGGCAATCAGTACATGTTGGAAGTTGTAGTTTTGCAACAGCTGGAGGAACACTGGTTGGAAAATTTAGGAGTCAGGTAACAGAATCTAACTGAAGGTTTTCCAATCAGTGTGCCTCCAGCTGTTGCAAAACTACAACTCCCAGCATGCACGGTCTGTCAGTACATGCTGGGAGTTGTAGTTTTGAAACAGCTGGAGGTTTGCCCCCCCCCCCCATGTTAATGTACAGGGTACATTCACACGGGCAGGTTTACAGTAAGTTTCCTGCTTCAAGTTTGGGCTCCGTAAAATTTTTCGCCGCAGCGCAAACTCCTGGCGGGATACTTACCGTAATCCGCCAGTGCGAATGTACCCTAAAAACACTACACTACACTAACACATAATAAAGGGTAAAACACTACATATACACCCCTTACACTGTCCCCTCCCCCCCCCCCCCCCCCCCAATAAAAATGAAAAACGTATTGTACGGCAGTGTTTCCAAAATGGAGCCTCCAGCTGTTGCAAAACAACAACTCCCAGCATTTCCGGACATCCACTGACTGTCCAGGCATGCTGGGAGTTTAGCAACAGCTGGAGGCACCCTGTTTGGGAATCACTGGCATAGAATACCCCTATGTCCACCCCTATGCAATCCCTAATTTAGTCCTCAATTGCGCCTGGCGCTTTCTCACTTCGGAGCCCTGTCGTATTTCAAGGAAACAGTTTAGGGCCACATTTGGGGTATTTCCGTACTCGGGAGAAATTGCACTATAAATTTTGGGGGGCTTTTTCTCCTTTTACCCCTTATGAAAAGGAAAAGTTGGGGTCTACACCAGCCTGTTAGTGTAAAAAAATAAACATTTTTACACTAACATGCTTATGTTGCCCCATACTTTTTATTTTCACAAACGGTAAAAGCAAAAAAAGACCCCCAAAATTTGTAACACAATTTCTCCTGAGTACGGAAATACCCCATATGTGGGCGTAAAATGCTCTGCAGGCGCACAACAAGGCTGAGGAGTGAGAGCGCACTATGAACATTTGAGGCCTAAATTGGTAATTTGCACAGGGGTGGTTGATTTTACAGCGGTTCTGACATAAAAGCAAAAAAATTAATACCCACATGTGACCCCATTTTGGAAACTACACCCCTCACAGAACGTAACAAGGGGTATAGTGAGCCTTAACACCCCACAGGTGTTTGAAGAATTTTCATTAAAGTTGGATGGGAAAAAAAGGGGCGCATGCGCGCGGCTCACCGGAAGGGACGTTGGTAATGTGAGCTACTTGCCACGCTCCTACGACGACAAGTCTCACCCTGATTGCCTCTGGATATGCCCCGGTCCGGTAGGACCCGCAACAAGCCACTCTCGCAACGTTTATCGCAGTCCATACCAGACTTTTTCAAGGCCTCGCCTCGCACCAATATGGCAGCGGGCACCTCTCCACCCCGCTCTGAAATGGCGTCTGAGGAAGAAGGTGAACCCAACTCTGAGCAGATGTCTCCCGCTGCAATGTTTCACCACATCAAGCAACTATTCCAGGCAGAGCTTCAGAAAGCTGTGGCTGATATCGCGGCACAGCTACAGCACTTAGGTCAGCGCGTCTCCAAAAATTAGAATAAGCTTGACGACCTGAACGACGCGGTGGATGCGGACCGCAAAGACATAGACTGACAAGCTGCCAAAGTGTTGTCTATGAAATTGAAACTAGAGGACTTAGAGAATCACTCTCGCAGGGCGAATATCCGCATTCGCGGCCTACCGGAGTCGGAGACCAACCTGAAATCTGCTGTGGATTCCATGTTCCAGGCCCTCCTACCGCAGTACGAGCCAAAACTGCTGCGTATGGACAGGATCCACCGGGCACTGGGCTGGCCCCGCTCCTCCGAAATCCCCCGTGATGTGATTCTCAGACTCCATTATCCTGAGGTGAGGGACCCTCTTCTATTTGCGGCCCGTAACCTGACGGCCCTTCCAGGCATGTCTACTGACGTGCGCCTTTACTCAGACCTCTCCCCTTCTACACTCGAGAGGCGCCGCTCCTTTCGCCATATAACTCTCGCCCTTACCCGGGAGAATATTGAGTACAAGTGGGGCTTCCCTTTTTCTGTAATCTTCCAACATTCTTACCTGTTGCGCACACTGTCGGAAGCGCGGGAGGCGCTGGATAAGGAGGGCATTGCATGGACTGAACCTGATACAACTCTATCACCTGCTCTACCCCAGAGAGCACCGAGACCGCCCCGCACCTGGACGCAAGTCCCATCACCAAGGCGCAAATCGAGAAGACGCATGGGAAATGCGGAGACCACCTGACCGTGACCGCTTCCACTGTTTTTTTGTTGTTATTGCTCCGGGACTTGTCCCTATTGGCGGAGGCCGGTATGCTGGTCCTCAGTAATATGGGGCTCGGCTTTCCGCTTAGACTTTTCTGTTTTTTGTTGTGTTCGTTTGTCTTGTTTTTTGTTTGTTCGTGGATTACTCTATACAGCCTTGCTAGTCATGAATGATGGTTATGTTTGCCTGAGCGATCTCCATTCTCACTGCAATGTGTAGAATTCTATCACATAATCTCAGAGGGTTTAACTCCCCGGCTAAGAGGCGGAAGGCATTCCATAACTATACTATGCATAAACCTGATGTTATTTGTCTCCAAGAGACTCATTTCACAGTTTCGTCTCAGCCTTCCTATTTCCATTCACGTTATTCTAGGTTTTATGTATCTTCTTTTACTTCTAAATGTAGGGGTGTTCTAATTTGTCTCCATAATAATTTTCCCCTAGAAGTTGACCGTGTGCACAGTGACAAGGATGGTAGATACGTGCTGCTGTTGGGCTCCCTGTACGGTAAGAGAGTGTGCCTGCTCAATTCCTATGCTCCTACCTCTAACCCTAATTAGTTTTTCTTTTATCTCTGCTCTTTCCTTCTCTCCTACTCCTATGATACTTTACTCTGGGCGAGTGATTTCAATTTTGTGTTTAATAGCTCCCTGGACAGGTCTTCTCCCTCCCCCTCTCTAGATCTAGGGTCCTACAGCGCAGACTCTGCTCCACATTCAGGTCTCTTCAGTTAGCTGATGCTTGGAGGGAACATAATGGCCCTACTAGGGGCTACTCCTACTATTACCCATCACAAAAACACTACACACGGATTGATTGGATTCTACTCAACACACCCTCCCTGCCGAACTTATTATATGCTCGACATATTGCTTTGTCATGGTCTGACCACGACGTGGTATATGTTGACCTTGACTTTGTGGGTAGGCCGCTTACTTCATTCAAATGGAGGCTCAATGAGCCTCTGTTGTCAAACCCTTTGATCAAGCAGTCGATCTCGGAGGATTTGGCCCATTATTTCTCTCTTAATGCCACCCCGCACGCCAACCCGATATGGGTGTGGTCGGCCCACAAAGCCTATGTCAGGGGGAGGTTGATATCTTTGGCGTCTGGGTTGAAACGGGCTCGAAACAGGCATCACCATACGTTGCAAGACAAACTTGCTAGATTAACTATAGCCCATCAAAGGAATCCTTACCTATACCTCACCAGGGCCCTTAAGGAGACCAGATTGCGGCTGGATGTGGTGCTCTCCCATAACGTTGAGAAGGCTTTACGCTGGACTAACGCGACGTACTACAGGTATGCGAATAAGCCTGACAAACTGCTTGTGCGCATGCTGCAGCAGCGTCAGAGACTCAATTATGTCCACTCCATCCAGCTGCGTCCTGGCTCTCACACCTCACATCTGGACCGCATATATGACACGTTCTTTTCTTTTTACTCTCGCCTTTATTCCCCTATGGACCTTCCGCCGCAATATTTTTCTCACCTCCGTTCTTTCCTCCACTCTCTTTCCCTCCCCACTTTCAATGCCATAGACGTTGACTCTCTAAACGTACGAGGAAGTATCGGACACCATATCCTCCCTGAAATTAGGCAAGTCCCCAGGTCCTGATGGCCTGTCAGCACAATATTATAAAAAATACTCCACCCTCCTTGTTCCACATTTAGTTTCATTGTTTAATCACTTAACTCGGGCCCCCTCCCTCCCCTCAGAATATTTAGATGCACTAATAATAGTTATTCCCAAACCCAATAAAGATGCCTCCATTGTTCCTAATTATAGACCCATCTCCCTGATCAACCTTGATACTAAAATTCTGACATCCATTCTTCCACGCAGGCTGAACCCGATCCTAACGGGGTTGATACATGCCGACCAGGTGGGTTTCATTCCTGGCCGACAGACCGGAGATAACATACGAAAGGTTCTGGATGTTGTATACTGGGCCTCCGCTACCTCATCCCCTCTTATGCTATTATCGCTGGATATCGAAAAACTTTCGATAGCGTTTCCTGGACCTTCTTATGGGGGGTTTTGGAGGTGATGGGCTTCGGGGGCGCCTTTGGCCACCCTGATCAGGAACTCCCCTTCGATTCTGGGGATCACCATTGGCCCTTCCACGTATAAAATAAACCTCTTTGCCGATGACCTCTTACTGTCACTCTCTCATCCCCTCTCTTCTCTACCTAATTTATTTTCTGTTTTATCTGACTTTACTACCCTTTCTGGTCTAAAGATTAATCTCTCTAAATCAGAATCCCTATACCTAAACACGTCCTCCCCGACGCAAAAACTCCTCTCCCTGAACTTTGATTTCCCTCCCCTACCAGAGCCCTTTCCTATCTAGGGGTGCGTCTTACCCCGGAGATTGCCTCCCTTTATGGTGCTAACTACCCTCCATTATTTAGAGCGATCAGACAGGATCTCCGCTCTTGGGATTTGCCTTATTTGTCCTGGATAGGCAGGGTGCACGTTATTAAGATGGTAGTTTTACCCAGATTGTTATATTTGTTTCGCACCCTGCCTGTCCCGGTTTCAATAGCGGAGATCAAATCCCTTCAATCTGATGTTTTCAAATTCATCTGGAAGTCAAGGAGTCCTAGGATAGCACGTAATGTTATGCATTTTCATAAGCATCTAGGTGGGCTATCAGTTCCTAACTTTGCAAAGTACTATTATGCTGCTAGACTGAGCCAGCTGGCCTTGTTCATGGCGGATGGGGAGGTCCCGCTGTGGGTTGGGTTGGAATCCTCACTTATCTCCCCTCACTCTTTCTTTTCTCTGCTGTGGTCGACCCCTTCGGTGGCCAAATACATTCCCTACTCAGCTCTACTTACCTTACATTCCCTGTCCCTTTGGCGGTTGGTCCGTTTTCGTTTCTCTTTACAATCTTGTCCTTCCCCTATGATCCCTATTCTTCATAATCCTTCTTTTTCCCCTGGCTTGGCCTCCTCCAGCTTTTCTTGGTGGTTGGAACATTCACTCAACATTATCAATAATTTTCATAGACAAGGTAGACTCCTAACCTTGGATGAATTTAGATCACAATACTCACCTCCTCCTTCAGAACATTTTCGCACATGCCAGATATTCTCCTATCTACATTCCCTGTTCCCGACAAGCATCATCCCCCAGCTGACTATGTTTGAACGCCTTCTTTTATATTAACCCTCTAGGAGGGGGATTCTGGCTATCATTTATGGTCTTCTCAACTCCCCCCCTCACGACACCAAGCTAGCCTTCATGAGACAGTGGGAGGCAGACCTGCAGATTGAAATGCCCCTGGATGTGTTGCAAGAATGCATCAACGTTTTAAGTAGGGGTAGCTGGCAGGTGTCCCTTACCGAAACATCACTAAAAATATTACATAGAGCTTACTATGTCCCGACCTGCCTTCACTCTATGTTTCCCTCTGTCCCTCCGACTTGCTTCAGGGGCTGCTCTGCAATGGGTACCATGCTCCACACGTGGTGGACATGCAACGTGGTTAGATCCTTCTGGGCTTCAATTCTTGCTATTCTACGCTCTGTACTTTCGTCCCGCTGTCCTTTCCTTCCCACCTTTTGTCTCTTTAGCAGGCGGCCGTGCAGGATGCCCAACAGTCAGTTCAGACTGGCTCAATTCATACTGTTGGCAGCCAGGATCCACATTGCAGGTAACTGGAAGTCTCCAGTCCTCTCAGTAGATAGAGTCCTGTAAAGGATTAACCAAATTATGCTCTTTGAACGGATTAATGCTATGCGTACTGACACCTTAGATAGCTTTGACAAGATATGGTCCCCATGGTTTTCTTCGTCGTATGGCCCGGAGATTAGATATTCCTTGTCTGTCTCATAACCTATTATTTAGTGTATGCGTTTAGTTCTTCTGTCATGACTACTGTGCTGTACTACCATTACATGCTATATCCACGACTGGTTATACGGTTACTGTTTTTGTTTGCATTTTACATGCTCGGGTTGTATCCCGAATATAGCCTTTGTCTCTGTATTGCTATCTGACTTCCTTAATAAATTTGTTTGACACTAAAGTTGGATGGGAAAATGAAAAAAAAATGTTTTTCACTAAAATGCTGGTGTTACCCTAAATTTCTCATTTTCACAACGGAAAGTAGGAAAAAAGCCCCCCAAAATTTGTAACTCCATTTCTTCTGAGTAAGAAAATACCCCATATGTGGATGTAAAGTGCTCTGCGGGTGCACTACAATGCTCAGAAGAGAAGGGGCGCCATTGGGATTTTGGGGAGAGAATGTGCCTGAAATTGAAGGCCATGTGTGTTTACAAAGCCCCCATAGTGCCAGAACAATGGACCCCCCCCCACATGTGACCCCATTTTGGAAACTACACCCCTCACGTAATGTAATAAGGGGTACAGTGAGCATTTACGCCCCACAGGTGTCTGACAGATTTTTGGAACAGTCGTCCGTGAAAATGAAAAATTAAATTTTTCATTTGCACAGCCCACTATTCCAAAGATCTGTCAAACGCCATTGGGGTGTAAATACTCACTGCACCCCTTATTAAATTCTGTGTGGGGTGTAGTTTCCAAAATGGGATCACATGTGCCACTGTTCTGGCACCACGGGGAGCTTTGTAAATGCACATGGTCCCTGACAAACAAATTCACTCTCCGAAAGCTCAGTGATGCTCTTTCTCTTCTGAGCATTGTAGTGCGCCAGCAGAGCACTTGACATCCACACATGGGGTATTTCCATACGCAGAAGAAATGGGGTTACAAATTTTGGGGGTCATTTTCTCCTATTACCCCTTGTAAAAATATAAAATTTGGGGGAAAATCAGCATTTTAGTGAATTTTTTTTTAAATTTACACATCCAACTTTAACGAAAAGTCGTGAAACACCAATGGGGTGTTAAGGCTCACTGTACCCCTTGTTACGTTCCTTGAGGGGTGTAGTTTCCAAAATAGTATGCCATGTGTTTTTTTTTTTTTTTTGCTGTCCTGGCACCATAGGGGCTTCCTAAATGTGACATGCCTCCCAAAAACCATTTCAGAAAAACTCACTCTCCAAAATCCCAGTGTCGCTCCTTCCCTTCTGAGCCCTCTACTGCGCCCGCAGAATACTTTACATACACATGAGCTATTTCCTTACTCGAGAGAAATTTTTATAATGGAGTCATTTATTGGGTATTTCTAATATGAAGGCCCTTCAAATCCACTTCAAAACTGAACTGGTCCCTGAAAATTCTGATTTTGAAAATGTTGTGAAAAATTGGAAAATTTCTGCTGTACTTTGAAGCCCTCTGATGTCTTCCAAAAGTAAAAACATGTCAACATTACGATGTAATCATAAAGTAGACATATTGTATATGTGAATCAATATATACTGTATTTGGAATGTCTATTTTCCTTACAATCAGAGAGCTTCAAAGTTATAAAAATGCAAAATGTTCAATTTTTTCATCAAATTTTCGAATTTTTCACCAAGAAATGATGCAAGTCTCAATTAAATTTTACCACTAAGGTAAAGTAGAATATGTCACAAAAAAACATTCTCTGAATCAGAATGAAAGGTAAAAGCATGCCAGAGTTATTAATACTTAAATTGACAATGGTCAGATGTGTAAAAACGCTCTGGTCCTTAAGGCCAAAATGGGCCTGGTCCTTAAGGGGTTAATTAAACATTCAATCTGAAAAAAAGTATCACCATGCTATGTGTAAAATAAAGAAACAAATGACATACAGATACAAAAATATATAAAAGAGTTCGGCAAGACAAGTTCAGAAAACAAAAATGAAGTCCTTACAGCATAATGGTATAGCAGTCCTTGTGAGTAAGAGTCCAGCTGTATCTTAGGATGTCTTGTCAGCTTTTGCCACAGGCTTGAACAAAGGTTTGTCCAGCATCTCAGTTTTATAGTGGCTTTTTAGGAGGGAAAAGGGAATTTATCTGACCACACAAGGTGGGGGGGGGGGGGGATACTGCCATCCCTTTTTCCTGGTCCCTTGTCTTAGTTTGTTTTTTGATGGCCACAGTGCTTCACTGCAAAGGAGGTATAACCCAGATAGACAGATCCCCAATAAAACTGGAATACACAAAAACAAATACACAGCCCGAATGAACCCTCACCCATGTCTTAGATTATACATTATACACAAGTACATTTATAATACACATGTATGATTCCATAATCAGGCCTTGGGCCTGATGCCCTCCTTCTCACCCTCACCTGCACCCCCTCCTTCTAACCTGTACCCCCTCTCACCTGCACCCCATCCTTCTCACCTGCACCCCTTCCTTCTCACCTGCACCCCCTCCTTACCTCCCCCAGCTCTCAAAGTCAGAGGCGGAGTGAGCACCTCTCTCTGCCCCGCATGCCACTCAAGAGCACTCCAGGGGTTGCCTACCCCTGGTGTAGAGCGTCGGGTGCAGTTACGGAGGCTCGTGACATCACAGCCATGCCCCCTCAATGCAAGTCTATAGAAGGGGGCATGACCATGACGTCATGAGCCTCCGCCCCCCATCGCCAGTCATCCAGCAAGGAGTAAAGTTCACTCCATCACCAGATGTCTGGGGTGCCGCAGTCGAGATCGTGTGGGATTAGACATCTTATGCCCTATCCTTTGGACGTTGAAATTGCGATTTCCGCAATGTGCACAATACAGCAGAATGCCATTGAAATCTGCGAAAAGTCTGAGCTGAATTTTTCTGCCATATTCCACTCAGAAGTTCTGCCATGTCAACATGGCCTCAGAACTTTACCTTGCGGATTGCAAGCATCAGCAGCCTAAGTAGATGACCAGGTGCAATGATCAAACACCCTCTCTCTGCAAAGTCAGAGGACTCATGGGAAATGTAGGTAGAATTATCAAGTTATTTTCATTGATGAATTTGCATCCAAAAGGGAGCCTAACTCATGACTGCAACATCAGCTAATACAGGTAAGCACATACATAAACAAAGTCACTACAATAAAAATCAACATTAAGTGCATAGTATAAAGTATAAAAGCTCTCCTATACCAGCATATTACAGTACAATAACAGTATTACCATGTAAGTACATAGGGTTTAGTGAAGTGTTTTTCAAACAGTGTGTCTCCAGCTGTTGCAAAACTACAACTCCCCGCATGCCCGGACAGCCAGAGGCTGTCTGGGCATGCTGGGAGTTGTAGTTTTGCAACAGCTGAGGACACACTGTTTGAAAAACACTGTTTAGAGTGTGTTTCTTTGTCTACCAAGCAGATGATGAATATTATTTATTTCCAGGAGTGGATTCCCTTTTGTCTCATTGGAGTGTGCTTTCGCTACAATGAGTATTTGCCTTTGTTCCTTACGGGCTGTGTGTAATGCGGCGATTGTTAACACCGTGGTTAATCTTTCTTTTCTTCTATGGGAGCAGCAATAAGCCCTGGAACATGAATGTGACGTTCACACTGCTGGCTACCTTAAGGATTAGATATTACGGGCAACAAAACAAGAGATTAAGATTCATTTTAATTCGGAAAACAAAGGCCTCTTGTGGGGAATCACAGATGGAAGCCGGTTCAAACTTAATATGAATTGCTCTGGTGCAGGTATGATATGACTTCAAAGGAAAGAGTACGAGAGACACCTCTACCGAATATCATATTGCGGCAAAGCGTTGCTTTTAGATGATACAGGTAAAATAGACATAGAACTCATATTCCTTTAAAGGGGTACTCCAGCGGAATTTTTTTTTATATCAACTGGTGCCAGAAAGTTATATAGATTTGTAAATTACTTCTATTTAAAAATCTTAATCCTTCCAGTATTTATGAGCTGCTGTATAATCCAGAGGAAGATCTTTTCTTTTTGAATTTCTTTTCTGTCTGACCACAGTGATCTCTGCTGACACCTCTGTATTTGCCACAGCAGCGTGCACCCGTATTAGGTAGTTGTGCTGGCTTTGTTTCTTTTTTGTTTTTGCTGTGCAATTTAGGGGGAGTGGCATCCTCTCTAGCCGTGCACCCCTCCCTTTTTTCACAGTTTCTTTTTAAATTGATAGTGGATCCAGCATGTCACCCAGTCAGAGCCCATATGCCCAGCAGAGGTGAGTGAAATGAGTGTTAGGTCCTATGGTTTTGTCAGACTGTAATAAATGCCACTGTTTGTTGATGATTTTCTTGATTTGTTGATGTGATGTGTTGAAGGGTATGATGCATTTTGCTTGTTGTGGGGTATCTTGTTGTGGTGTGGATTTGTCCAAAAAGAAGGATTCTCTGTTTTGAGTCTTGGCTTTCTGGAGGGAAACGTGTACTATGTTGATGGGGTATTGTTCCATGAGAGTTTCAGCCTCTTTTTCAAACTGATTAATGTCTGAAAGTTTTGTCTAATGCATCTATACTGTCTGTAGGATATATTTATAAGCCACTATGGAAGATGGCAACTATCAGATTGGATGAAACTGTTTTTGGATGTGGGTTTGTGATATGTGTTACATGTAAGTTTATTATTTTGAGCAGTGATGGTGAGGTCTAGAAATTCTATAGTGTGGGGACTGAAATTGGGTGTGAATTTGAGATTAAATGTATTGTCATTGAGGGATTGAATGAATGTGGTTAATTGTTGTGGTGTACCATTCCAGATTATGACGATGTCATTTATGTATCTTTTCCAGAGGACCAGTTTTGCGCCAAATTCGAGGGTGAGCTCTTCCCAGTATGCCATGAATAGATTTGCGAAACTCGGCGCAAATATGGTCCCCATCGCGGTACCAACTAGCTGTAAGAAGAATTGATCATTGAAACAAAAATAATTATGTGAGAGGATGTAGTGGATACCTTCTAATACAAAATGTGTCCGATCTGGTGGTATGGTACTGTTTTGCATGAAATGTTCCACTGCTTTGATACCAAGTTGGTGGTCTATGCAGGTGTATAGTGAACTGACATCAAGGGTGGCCAGACACCAGTCATGTTGCCATTCTAAGGATTCAAGGGTTTTGATGATTTGTGTAGTGTCTTTGATGCATGATTTCGACGAATGGCTGTAAAAGAATGTCTATATATTCCGATAAGTGTGAAGTAAGTGATTGAATTCCAGAGATGATTGGTCTGCTGGTGGTTGTGTTGGATTTGTGGGATACAGTAAAAGATAGGTATGCATAGTGATATATTCATATTCTTGTTTGGTGAGTATGTTTTGTTGTAGTGCTTTTTTACAAATGTTTTGTAGATATTGATGATAAGAATCTGTGGGGTTGTGTGATAGGGTCTTGTATCTGTTGGTGTCTGACAATTGATTAATGCATTCAGTATTGTACATATGTGTATCCATAATTACTATGCCACCGCCTTTATCGGCGGGGCGTATGACTATATCATTGTCATTCTTTTACAGCCATTCATCAAACAAATGAAATCATACATCAAAGACACTACACAAATCATCAAAACCCTTGGCTACCCTTGATGTCAGTTTACTATACACCTGCAGAGACCACCAACTTGGTATCAAAGCAGTAAAACATTTCATGCAAAACAGTACCATACCACCAGATCAGACACATTTAGTATTAGAAGGTATCCACTACATCCTCTCACATAATTATTTTTGTTTCAATGATCAATTCTACTTACAGCTAGTTGGTACCATGATGGGGACCAGGTTTGCGCTGAGTTTCACAAATCTATTCATGGCATACTGGGAAGATCTCACCCTCACCTCTGAATTCGGCGCAAACCTGGTCCTCTGGAAAAGATACATAGATGACCTCATCATAATCTGGAATGGTACATCACAACAATTAACCACATTCATTCAAACCCTCAATGACAATACATTTAATCTCAAATTCACACCCAATATCAGTCCCCACACTATAGAATTTCTAGACCTCACCATCACTGCTCAAAATGATAAACTTACATGTAATACATATCACAAACCCACATCCAAAAACAGTTTTATCCGATTTGATAGTTGCCATCTTCCTCAGTGGCTTATAAATATACCCTGCGGACAGTATAGACGCATTAGACGAAACTGTGCAGACATTAATCAGTTTCAAAAAGAGGCTGAAACTCTCATGGAACAATTTTAACAGAAACAATACCCCATCACTATACATGTTTTCCTCCAGAAAGCCAAGACTCTTTGGACAACTCCACACCACAACAAGATACCCCACAACAAGCAAAATGCATCATACCCTTCAACACATTACATCAAAAAATCAGGAAAATCATCAACAAACATTGGCATTTATTACAGTCTGACAAAACCATAGGTCCTTCTCTCCCCCCACAAGCACCAGTCATCTTCACTAAAGCACCAAACCTAGGTTTAAAAATTCCACCAACCACCAAACCAACAGGTACAATACAACATAATATAACCCAATCCACTATTTCAGGAAGCATAGGTTTTTACCGGTGCAACCAATGCAACAATTGCATAAAAAAACATATCCAGTCATATCCACCACAATTCAGAAGAAACATGCCATCAAAATCCCATTACATGCAATAGCAAGAATATCATCTACATCATTACAAGCCTCTGCAACAAACAATATATAGGTAGGACATCATGCTCACTTAAAAAACGCATAGCAGAACACTTTTACAATATCAAAAGAGGTTATGATAATCAACCACTGTCGGCACACTACAAGACATTACACAATTGCCATATCAGAAGCACACAATTTGCAGCCATACAATCTGTAAAACCTGATTGGAGAGGAGGCAATTTCATCTCCAAGATGTCTGGAATAGAATCAAAATACTTTTTTGAAATTGAAACAATAGCCCCAAAAGGACTGAATTCTGAATTAGAGATTTTTGGTTTCATTTAAAGGTTATTCCTAGCAGGAGAAGGGTCCCGGCTTAATGGAGAGTTGAGAACAGACTGTTACCAGCGCCTCAGCCCTCCCCACGCCACTACCCACTCTCCCCTAGAACTATCAATACATTCAACCAACCATGACTCCATGTTGATTCTTCATCATATTCTACAAATACACTAATTATACATCACCCGTCAGTATACACATACATTCGTACACCCATTCACTACAGATCAATTATTCCACCTTTATATATATATATATATATATATATATATATACACAATATATGCATACATGAAAGTATGTGTATGCACATACATAATACCAAATCAATCAGCACACATACCTTGCAAGTATATAAGACCTGCATTTTTAAACAGTTTGTACACTGTTATTGAAAAAGAGATCCAGCCAATCTCGAAACACGTCTAGCCACAATAACCACTGTATATAAGCAATCTACAGTTAGCCGCAGCACTCCACAGCCTCCTGGTGTGCATAGCGCATGAACCAGACCACAAGTCATGCCGACTTTCCTGGTGCGCATAGCACGTGAAGCTCCACAGCTCTGCGCCAGCAAGCAGACCTCTCCCTCCCCTGGCTCACCGGCACTGATGACTCGCCACTCCAGGAAGCAATCAGGCGTTCGGTTCAGAAGCCACAGCGGGTAAGTAGCGAGAGCTCTGTGGGACCACATCAGGACGGGTGAGCAACACTGTCCTGCAACCACCAATCTATGTACATTTATACAGTTACTTCATAACTACTGCCTAAAACACTTGTAACATTCAAAACCTCTCTGAGCGACACGGATTGCATAACGGGCCGTACCCACTAGACTACGGAGTGTGTTCATTATTTGCACTTGCAAAGGCTGCCTAATGTAAGATTGCATAATACGGACTTTTACAATATATAAGCTATTTATACTGTGGTGTCCCGTACAGGACATGGTCCTGCACCATCTCTAGGTCCCCTCTGGAGTCCCTGCAGTCCATAGACCTCTCCTGCAGGGCTCACCCCTTGCTCATCTTCTGTTAATGCATTGTAAATGTGCTGTGTACATAGTGTTCATTATACATAAAGTTGTACAAATGTATAGAGGTTAGTCATGTGAACCACTGTCATGTGACACTACCCAGAGTGCCATGGGCACAGGAACCACAGGCTTAGCAACCAATGGGTTTTAGTCCAGCCCCCCTAGTATATGAGGGGCTGTAGTCTCTAAACTCTCTCTCTTGATTCCTGGATTCATAAGAAAGCACAATACCTGTACTATCTAAATTCATGTCCGCTAGGCCAAAGCCTAAAGAACCTGCAGCCACTTTATAACGGGAGTTATCAAGCTCTATCTACAATTCTAGTGACTACTACTCAACGCAAGAATAATATTAGTAGAACAGTGGCCTGCATAGATATTCTCAATACTACAAGTCCCACCAAGCCTGTGAGGTATGCTGCATCCCGATTGCCTCTAGAGAAACTGCATATTTGTAAAGACTGTTTAATAAGAATTCCAAGTAAAGGTTCCAGTTATTTTCACAATTCCTGCTGTGGACATTCCTTTATTGCCTGCCCTTTCTGGGTTGGTTGTCGGCAGGGCCTTATACCGAAACAACCACATCCTGGTGTCACAGCTAATCAGGGGTTAATAACACCTTACCCCACAGGATTAATACCACCAGACCCTGCTACACCATTGAAACACCCCAGACACCACAATACAAGTTTTCTATAAGTTTCATTTTATTGGATTTTAATATTTTTATTCACCATATATCTACTGGCACAGCTGCAAGGGCCATGCAGGCAGATGCCATAGACATTATATACAAATAAATATATAATTGTTCAATCTATATTGTATCCTACAATTTTTTCTATATTCAAATGTGAATATACTATACAATTTCTATACATGCTTTCATCCATGAGCTTATAAAAGATCAGATTCAAGGTGTTGTCAATGTGCGCCATGTTTTCTAGTGAGTCAGACCAGCAGCTAAGGTACGTGACGGTGCAGCTATCATTATCCAGGGAATCTTATTGTCGAACCACTTGTGCCCATATAGTATCAATTTCATATCAAGATTTGTCCTTGATTGTGATATTGCAGCTTAGTTGCACTGAAGTGAAAGGAGCTGAGTTGAAGACAGGTGTGATGCTGTTTTTGGAAGAAAGCTGTAGTATGAGGAGAGCTAAACACAGATATGCAACAGGATAGGAGACAAATCAGCACCTACGTCACTAGGTGCTGGGGTCACGCAGCGTGGAGGAATGTCCGAACGGACTTATGTAACTTCTGATGCGGTGGACTCAGTATGTGAAAACATAAGCAATCCAAAACATAGAAAGCGTAGACAGCGGCACTCACCATTCAGAAAACTGCTTTATTACAATGTTGCAGCATAGCAGGTACAGGCAGGTCAAGCGTTGCGTAAGTGGTGGTGACCGGTCGCCCCCTCTTCCGCACTGCTCGACCTGCCTGTACCTGCTATGCTGCAACATTGTAATAAAGCAGTTTCCTGAATGGTGAGTGCCGCTGTCTACGCTTTCTATGTTTTGGACTAAACACAGATATCATGAGACCACTATCTTATAAATCAAAGCAATCGTACAGGCATTACCCTAGATTGTAGAAAATATAGTATACTGGAAGCATCATTTCACAAGTGCACCTTTATGTTCCATACAGAATTAAATATTGCATCAGGGGTGAACTCTAAAAACATGCAAATCTGGAATAGAACTAATTAAAATTCTCCCCATGAAATCAAGTGTTAATTTGTTTTATTGAAGAGAAAGGTACCAATTTAATATAGGACACAAGCCTAATTAATTTGTTGTTCATTACAATACCATTAGTCATGATGAAGTAATGAGCCATTAATGTTGATGCAGTATGTGCTTTCAAAGGAATTTCATGGTACGTAAGCAACTAATTAATGCGTGTGTAAATTGCCACTTGTTACAATGAACAATTATTTTATGTAGCTTTTCTATTGCTCTACTTATAAAGTCATATATTTTATCTGTCACTTAAACATATATGTTGCTACAGTACTGAGAGAAAAGTATTCGCCCTCTCCTGGTATCTCCTATTACCACATATCAGTGATTGAAGATAGATGTGACATTTATATGCCCTAGATGGCATATAAGAAAGTATTAAAATCCCCAGTTTATCCCGACAGGTATTTTGGCTTTGGAGAAAAGACAAAACAGATTTGCCCTAGCACAGGTTGGTCTCTTCTTTTCACAGAAAATAAAATTAACTAAAAGTGTGCCCCTGATCTTCTGTTTTTCTGACACAAGGGGTAACATTTCTCATAAACATGTGTGGAGACTTAAAGGCTATACATGTTCCACTGGGAATTCTTCACTGCGAAATCTCTGGCATGCATTCCCAGTCAGTTTCCAAGACTCCTACTAGGTGTGAAACACTGCCTTTAAGGCAGGGGCGTTGCTAGGGTTGGTGTCACCTGGTGTGGTAGAAAATGGTGTCACCCCATACCTACCCCCTCAAAGTAAGTTTTTAGCCTGTTGTTACAAACGCCAGTGGTGTAGCATGTTGTGAAATATTCCAGTATAATAATGAAATATACCAATTGCCACAGAATGGGAAAATGCTAAAGAAGTTTTCAACATTTAAAACTACAGCTCCCAGAATGACTTAAGCAGTGGTATGGTTATGCTGGGAGTTGTTGTTTCACTCATCATAACTCCATAACTCTAGACTCCAGCTCTGATGAGACATAGTGAGAAGAATACAGAATGTCAGTGACTACAGGTGGCGTCTTCTCTATAGTGAGGAGGATACAGGATGATATCAGTGACTACAGGTGACGTCTTCTCTATAGTGAGGAGAATACACAATGATATCAGTGACTACAGGTGACGTCTTCTCTATAGTGAGGAGAATACACAATGATATCAGTGACTACAGGTGGCGTCTTCTCTATAGTGAGGAGGATACAGGATGATATCAGTGACTACAGGTGACGTCTTCTCTATAGTGAGGATAATACACAATGATATCAGTAACTACAGGTGACGTCTTCTCTATAGTCTTTTCTTATCTAATTCAGATGGTACATCAGAATGTGATGCCAAGATGGCATTGGCTCCTCACTATGTCAGCGAATTCTGATCCACTATATGAAAACAATAATTATTGTAAACCTTCCACACACTGTACTCTCTTAATATAAATCTGCCACACACTGTACCCTCTAAAAATAATACTGACCCACACTGTGCCCTCTGAATATAATACTGCCACACACTTTGCTTTATAAATATAAACCTGCCACACACTGTAACCTCTTAATATAATACTACCACACACTGTACCCTCTGAATATACTACTACCACACACTGCACTCTCTGAATAGAAACCTGCCA
Organism: Hyla sarda; assembly: GCF_029499605.1. Lineage (NCBI taxonomy): Eukaryota > Metazoa > Chordata > Amphibia > Anura > Hylidae > Hyla > Hyla sarda. The sequence continues at coordinate 393,390,664 of NC_079191.1, forward strand.
TACACTGTAACCTCTTAATATAATACTACCACACACTGCACCCTCTGAATATACTACTACCACACACTTTGCTTTCTGAATAGAAACCTGCCACACACTGTACCCTCTTAATATAATACTGCCACACACTGTACCCTCTGAAAATAATACTACTACACACTGTGATCTCTGAATATAATACTTCTAGTGTTGCTCGCGAATATTCGCAATACAAATTTTATTCGTGAATATCGCATATTCGCGAATATTCGCGAATATAGCACTATATATTCGTAATTACGAATATTCGTTTTTTTTTTTGGTTTTGTTTTACAGTACACATCACAGTGATCACCCCTCTCTGCTTCCAGCTTGTGTGGTGTAAAGAAGGCTCTTTTGTATATGCAAATTTTTGCATATGCTAATTTTTGCATACGCAAATTTTGCGCATTTGCCAAAATAAAACGCAAATATTACGAATATGCGAATTTAGCGAATATATGACGAATATTCGTCCATATATTCGTGAAATATCGCGAATTCGAATATGGCCTATGCCGCTCAACACTAAATACTTCTACATATTGCACCCTTTGAATATACAGTGGTCCCTCAACATACGATGGTAATTCGCTCCAAACGAATCCATCGTATGTTGAGGGATTCGTGCAATGTAAAGTATAGGAAGCTGTACTCACCTATCCCCGCCGCTCCAGACCGCGTCCCGCCGCTCCCGATGGTGACCCGGGGCTCCGCTGGGCTCTCCTGGTCTTCTCCGGTCCTCCGCTGTCTTCTCCGGTCCTCTGCTGTCTTCCGCAAGGCCTTACTGGGCCTGCGTAGCGACGTCATTACGCTGCTGCGTACGCCGTTCCTATTGGATGACGTGCGCAACAGCGTAGTGACGTCACCGGAGAGGGCCGAGAAGACACCGGAGAAACAGCGCTGGACCCGGAGGGCACCCCGGAGCATCGTGGAGGGGTAAGTAATACTTACCGCACCACACGGGAAACATTAAGCTGCTATCCGGCAGCAGCTTAAGCATTTTGCGCTGCCGGATAGCACTTAATGTGATGGCCCCAACATAAAAAAGCATTGTATGTCGATGCTGACATCGACATGCGATGGCCTCTGAAAGGCCATCGTATGTCGATTTGATCATATGTCGGGGCCATCGTAGGTGGGGGGGTCACTGTATTACTGTCACACACTGGACCATTTTATATACTTTGCCTTAGGTCAGCACCTCAAACCCCCATCCCTATTAAAGGGGTTCTTCACCCAGAGACATCCAAAGGATAAGGGATAAGATGTCTAATCATGGTGGTCCTGCCACTGGGACATACTTCTTAGAATGCCGGGTGCGGCACGGGTGCTGCATGGAGATTGCTGGGGCCCCAGCGGCAGGACCCCCACGATCAGAAATGTTATCCCCTATCCATTGGATAGGGGATAAGATGTTTCTGGGTGGAGTACCCCTTTAATGTTCCCCTTATCTCATTTCAGCATCTCAAACACCCCCCATTACTGTGCCTCATTTCGGCATTATAAACCCCAACCTCCACATTACCTTAGACCACACATCACTGTGCCTTATGCCTCTTTAGCCCCCACATTACTGTATCTCATGTCCCCCCAAGACCCCTCATTACTGCGCCATTGCCCTACAATACACAATAATATTACTGTGCCTCATGCCCCCAAAACTACCCATTGCTGTGCGTCATGACTGCCCCCTCCCCTCCTCTATTATTATGCTCATGCTTATATTATTGTGACCACCCGCCCTGCAATGACTGCTCCCCCCAGGCTAATTCTTTACCTATCAGTGTTTTCCTTGAGGCCTTGCTGTTCCTGGTGCTGCTCTTCCTAACTTTCACACGTCAACGCTGGTCTCAGCGTAGCTCCACAAAGCTTCGCCCACCGACGTCACCTACCAGTGATGTTCAGCGCAGGCGGCATATTAACCCTTGGCCTTACGGTGGTAATTATTATTTTTTGTGGGGATGGGTGCAGGGGCGGAATCGTGACGATTAGTCAGGGTGTCACTCCAGAGGATGGTGTAACACGACAACCCCCCCCCCCCCCCCCCCTGTCGCTACACCACTGCTTTAAGGGAAAGCTGCTTTTAAAAAGTGGTGAGGGCTGTTTTGCATAGCCTTTCTTTGCAGAATTGCCAGTAGAGTGTGAATGGTCTATAAGTCTCTATACATCATTATGACGCTCTCCTCAAGGAGAAACATTCTTACTTTTATCTAAACTTTTGACATGTCTGGATGACACATCAAAGGTGTCTTTGATTAACAGATAGCATACATATGTGATAGCACTACGATCGTCATACTTGAGCAATAAAGTCAACATGGTATTAAAATTTTTCATGAATGCTGTAAAAAAGGTAAAAACCTTTGCAGCATTGCTTTTTTTCCATCTACCAGAAAATATATTTAACAAGTTTTACCTAATAGCAGCAATAAAAACTAAAGTTCATTCTGCAAAAAAAAAAAAAAAAAAAAAAAAAAAAGCTGTTGCACAGCTACACTGAAATAGAAATAAAAATGTTATAGCTCTTGGAATTCAGTGGCACAAAAATGTCATTTTTTCCAAATAAAGAATACTAAAAAAAAACTTCTGTTAAAAAAATCTTAATCCTTATCAGCTGCAGTATGCTCCAGAGGAAGTTCTTTTCTTTTTGAATTTCTTTTCTGTTTGACCACAGTTCTCTCTGCTGACAACTCTGTCCATGTCAGGAACTGTCCATAGCAGGAACAAATCCCCATAGCAAACCTATCCTGCGCTGGACAGTTCCTGACATGGACAGAGGTGTCAGCAGAGAGCACTGAGGTCAGACAGAAAAGAAGTTCAAAAAGAAAAGAACTTTCTGTGTAGCATACAGCAGCTGATAAGTACTGGAAGGATTAAGATTTTCAAACAGAAGTCATTTACAAATCTGTTTAACTTTCTGGCACACGTTGATTTAAAAAAAAAAAAAGGTTTTCCACCTGAGTACCCCTTTAGAGTGCTTGTGTTATGCGCTAAGTAGATTTGCTTGAGACATATATTTAAAATCTACAATATAAAAGTGACATTTTCAGGTTATTCCAATTTTAATGGTTACTTACATAGTAACATAGTCCAAAAGGATGAAAAAAGACCATCAAAAGAGTAGATCAAGTGAACCTATAATCCTATTGTGTCCCTACTGTGTTGATCTAGAGAAAGGCAAAAAGCCCTAACTCTTAAAGGGGTATTCCAGGCTAAAACTTTTTTTTATATATCAACTGGCTCCGGAAAGTTAAACAGATTTGTAAATTACTTCTATTAAAAAATATTAATCCTTCCAATAGTTATTAGCTTCTGAAGTTGAGTTGTTGTTTTCTGTCTAACTGCTCTCTGATGACTCACGTCCCGGGAGCTGTGCAGTTCTTATGGCGATATTCTCCCATCATGCACAGCTCCCGGGATGTGACATCATCATTGAGCAGTTAGACAGAAAACTTCAGAAGCTAATAACTATTGGAAGGATTAAGATTTTTTAATAGAAGTCATTTACAAATCTGTTTAACTTTCCGGAGCCAGTTGATATATATATATAAAAAAGGTTTTGCCTGGAATACCCCTTTAAGTGGTTAAAGATGGTCCATCAGATCTCATGACTGGGACCGTATTTACAAATAGAGATGAGAGAATAGTTTTGTTTATCGTTTATAATAGATTTTACACATAAATTCCATGACCAATTTTTGCTTTTTATTACACATGTGGAGAGAGGGGCTGCCTCCATTTTGGTTCATGCACTAAGTGACGAATGTGCTAGACCTTACATGCCCAGAAAGAGAGGCTCAGTGCTGGCCTAGGAGAGGCATATTCATAGTGTAGGGTCTGTCCCAAATGAAGTCACCTTATGGTGGTGGGATGGTACACACTATTTGGCCAAATGGTAAGCTAAGAACCTCTATTTTTCACCATAGCAGTATAGCAAAGTATATATCACCTATAGCTTAATGCTAGCATTGTGCTGCTGTTATCCTCTTGTTTGTATTTGTAGTTCAGCCGCAGCAGCGTGCACCTGTATACTTTATTTTATACAATAGTTGTGTATAAGGATGTGCTGACCAATTTTTGATTTTAACATTACTAAACCTAAGCATACCCCTAATTTTGGGAACGGGGGAGTAGGGTCTGAGCTCATGGAACTCCAATAATAATATCCTCTGACATATCTATCAATTTCAGTGAAATTTTTGTATCAACGTATCAATTGTCATATACAAATTCCAACTGTAACGTTATGTTATCCGGTCTATTCATCTGATACAGTAACTGGAGTTGGTATTAAGTTAATAATCAGGCCTCTTGTTTTAATCACAATGCACATAATTACAACCTGTACATTTGTTTTCTTTGTGTTGCTTATTATTATAACGGCACCTGACCACCATTGTGGGGCTGTATGTACATAATTACTGTTGTACACTGAAGCGTTCCCTTATTAGTGGACCCATGCGGTGCCTCCGTGACTATCTCTGCTCAGAAATCGTTACTTTCTCTAAAATTAAATGCCTGAGAAGGTTTATTTTGTATTTTGCTTTATAATTTTTTTTTTCCATTTTATATATTTTGTTAATGATTTTTTCTTTTAATGTTTCGGGTTATGTAACCTTGCTTTAATAATGTTCAATTTCATTGCACTTAGTGATTTTGACTGCTGACCATGAAAGCAGATTACCATACAACATCTGCGACCTGTGCTAGATTCCAGGATCACTAATTATTTAAAATCTCAGGAAGAAAAAAACTTCTAATAGCCAGGAGTAAACAATTCCTGAAGCAGTATAATATTATGCAGATCCTGGAATTGGCACAATGTTGGTTTCAGGAGAAGCAGGATTTTGTCACTAGTCACAGTCCTTTCTAATATAGTGCATTGCAGACTTAAAGGGGTACTCCACCCGTACACATTTATCCCCGATCTCCCTGCTGCACCCCACATTCGTTTAGAGCATCGGGTGCAGCTTCGAAGGCTCGTGATGTCATGGCCAGGCCCCCTCAATGCAAGTCTTGCATTGATGAAGCATGGCCGTGATGTCCCTAGCGGGGCGTGGCCATGGCATCAGGAGTCATCCGGCACGGAGCAAAGTTGGCCCCGTGCATCGGATGTCTGGAGTGCCACAGCCGAGATCGTGGGGGTACCCAGCGGCAGGACCCCCGTGATCAGACATCTTATCCCCTATCCTTTGCATAGGGGATAAGATGTCTAGGGGCTGAGTACCCCTTTAAACTTTGTTTCTTTGGTGTTTTCGCATGTGGACTTGTACTTGTCTATTGGAAATGTATGTAAGTTTCTTGTGATAAACTAGCTTGTGTCCTATTTGGGTGCTTACTGACACGAATCTTCATGGAGGGTGTACTGTGGTTAACTGGCTAGAATTCCCCTCCACTTAATTTTTAATGGACAAAGCTGAGACATGTATCTTTTAGTCAAGAAGGAATCCCCCAACTAAAAGGGGTATTCCAGAATTATTTTTTATTTGACTATACTACAGGGGTTGTAAAATGAGTGTTGTTCATAATAGTGTCTGTACCTGTGTTTCATGGTGGTCTCGCAATTCTTCTGTGAAATGTTTATTTTTAACAGCATATAAAATGAGTGACGTCTCAGGTTTTCTCAGGTTGCAGTGAGGCCTGAGACATTACATCACTAGTCAAGTGTTAAAAGGGAGCCTATCTACTTCAATGGATGGGGGACCGCTGGGCGGGGGAGAAATCATTCACCAAAGGGCTGCAGAAAATAGTTTTTGATGTGCTTCAATGGATTGGGTAGCTGATGTGTGGAAGGGAAAAAAGTGAATTCACATCTACGAACAAGGGATCTTGGGACTTTTAGTTGGAGGGAGGGAACAGGAAATTTCACAAAATAAAAGCAGCAGCATTATGGGGGGCTCAGGACACAGCCATTTAGCCCAAAGACAAGTACAGATCCTTCCTAAACATGTCCCTTAATGTCTGGCAGGCAAGTATTAAAATCACCTTATGGTGGATATCCCCTTTAGGGTACGTTCAGATGAGCGGATTTGCAGCGTATTTTACGCTGCAGATCCGCCACTGACTTTGCATGTGCCGCTACGTGCAGCCACACTGAAACGATGTGCGAGTCGCCGCGCATGCGCGGTGTACTCGCACATATTGCGGCCGCTCCCCCTGCTCAATGAGCTGCCGCGATGTGTGGGTATACTGCACATGCGCGCGGCGACTCGCACATAGCAGTGTGTCTGCTCATAGCGGCGTATTGCCGCTCTGGGCAGGTACATGTAAAGCCAGCATATAGGAGGTCCTTCAGTGGCGGATCCGCAGCGAAATACGCTGTGAAAATCTGCTCGTCTGAACGTACCCTTAAACAGTGTTTTACTGAACCAGGACCAGTGTCCTTCTGAAATTGAGCACTTTGAATATTTTCTCTTAAATGCTGATGCTGTTTCTGTACTTCTTCTAGTTCTGTTAATATCCTTGCAGTGGGTCTTACTTGGCACATTTGCTAGGATCTTGCAAGGATCAGGACTAGTGTTGAGCGGCATAGGCCATATTCGAATTCGCGAATATTCGCGAATATATGAACGAATATTCGTCATATATTCGCGCATATTCGCATATTCGTTATATTCCCGTTTTATTTTCGCATATGCGAACATTCGCGTATGCGAAAACTATCATATGTGCATATTGGCATACACAAAATGAGCATTCGCGAAAAATGCGCATATACGAAAATTAGCATATGCTAATTTTCGCATATGCTAATATTCGCATATGCGAATTTCGTACGCCAGTCTCACACAGTAGTATTACAGCCTTCTTTACACCACACAAGCTGGAAGCAGAGTGGGGTGATCACTGTGATGTGTACTGTGAAAAAAAACAAAAAAAAAACCGAATATTCGTAATTACGAATATATAGCGCTATATTCGCGAAATTCGCGAATTCGCGAATATGCGATATTCGCGAATAATATTCGAATTGCGAATATTCGTGAGCAACACTAATCAGGACCAGAAATTGTGGCCTATCTGCTTGAGGTGTGCCTAACTTTAGCTACACCTCACTATTGCAGTCTCCTTTGGTGTGTGACAGGAGCTGCAGTGCAATTTGCGCTTCTCTGACTTTGATCTTTGACTATTCGATCAGCACTTTATCTACACAGTGTGCCATAGGCATGCTTTATCAATAACTGAGTCACGGCAGGCGTAGGACAACCAATCGACATCCCACAATTAGATTGCTTGGGTGCCGATCGGACCACTAGACACCATGGTTGCATCTTACTGTCTGAGGCTTCTAATGCAATTTGACTCATGGCAAAAGCGCAGCCGTGTCTGGCTATATATTTGGCATTGAAATGTATGATGGACAGGCAATACACGGGAGGACTGGGGCTGTCAGAGTGGAAGCTGCTGTTATTCATCAGTTCTCTGCCCCTGCTTTTTCTCTTCACTCATTATTATTATTTTATGAACTGTTCTTGGATATTAAGCACCCCAACACATTATTTTGAGCGATTTTTTTAAGTGTGTTTTTGACTATAGAGTTCTCTTGAACTTAATGTAAAAATGGTTGAGAAAAATTCTACAGCTATAATTTTGCAGTCATAAAATTAAGTGTGAGTTGCTTTTTACAGCTCACAAATGGCAATTTTTTAGAAAGTTTTTTGGCCCACTTTTTATCCCATTCACAAATTGCATAAAAAAACAGCTATAAAAATAAATAAAAAACAAACAAACAATGACCATATGGCAGAAAAACAGGAGACATTTTCAGCTGTTTATTAAAAGGCTGAAAGTATAGACAAAAAACATACCCAAAGGCTGTCAGGGTACACTGAGAGTTGTAGTTTTGCCACAGCTGGAGGCACCCTGATTGGGAAACACTGTTCTAGCCAATTCAGTATTTCACAAACAAAGAGCAGTGTTTCCTAACCAGGCTGTCTCCAGCTGTATCAAAACTACAACTCCCAGCATGCCCTGACAGCCTTTGGGCATGCTGGGAGTTGTAGTTTTGCAACATCTGGAGGCACACTGGTTGGAAAACACTGTCCTAGCCTATTCAGCATACACATCATGTTACACCAGTGTTTCCCAACCAGTGTGCCTCCAGCTGTTGTAAAACTACAACTCCCTGCATGCCATGACAGCCTTTGGGCATGCTGGGAGTTGTAGTTTTGCAACAGCTGGAGGCACCCTGATTGGGAAACACTGTTCTAGCCAATTCAGTATTTCACAAACAAAGAGCAGTGTTTCCCAACTAGGGTGTCTCCAGCTGTATCAAAACTACAACTCCCAGCATTGTTTGGCTGTCCGGGCATGCTGGGAATTGTAGTTTTGCAACAGCTGGAGACACCCTGGTTGAGAAACACTGTATTACCCATGCTACTTTCTGAGAATTTTATTCCACCACCTGCTGCCTACCTACCTGAGTGTATTCCCACCTACATATCTACCTAACTGTCTTACTGTCTTCCTACCTAGCTACCTACCTACTGGGCAACCTAGTACACTAACTGGCTACCTACCTACCTGGCAACCTAGCTACCTACCTACATGTCTTCATACCTACCTGGCAAACTATCTACCTACCTACCTGCAAAGAATAAGTCAGCCAGCACTTTAGTTGATACCAAACTATTATATGGACCTGGCCTACAGGTGCACGCTACTAGGCTAGATATACAGCAACAGAAGAATGCAGCAGCACACTGCCAGCACAAAGATATAGATGAAACATGAATATGCAGTTAAAACATGGAGAGCTATACAGCTATGGTGTAATAGATGCAAATGTGAAACTATGAAATAGTGAGGCACTTAGCTCGCAAATTTGTCTCCGCCGGCGGTCAAATAGCTTGGACCGTCCCACCGCGATAAGGTAGCCTCCATGGGACGGACCCTACACTGTGTATATGCCTCTGTGTGAACAGTTCAGTAAGCATGGCAGGATCTGGAACATCCAAGACACCTTATATACACACCCGATAGAGGTGGGTGGGGTGCAAGGCCAACATGGAGGTAGCCACTCCCCCGTATGTGCAATACAGACAAAGAATAAGTCAGCCAGCACTTTAGTTGATACCAAACTATTATATGGACCTACACCATAGCTGTATAGCTCTCCATGTTTTAACTGCATATTCATGTTTCACCTATATCTTTGTGCTGGCAGTGTGCTGCTGCATTCTTCTGTTGCTGTATATTTAGCCTAGTAGCATGCACCTGTAGGCCAGGTCCATATAATAGTTTGGTATCAACTAAAGTGCTGGCTGACTTATTCTTTGTCTGTATTGCACATACGGGGGAGTGGCTACCTCCATGTTGGCCTTGCACCCCACCCACCTCTATCGGGTGTGTATGTAAGGTGTCTTGGATGTTCCAGATCCTGCCATGCTTACTGAACTGTTCACACAGAGGCATATACACAGTGTAGGGTCCGTCCCAAGGAGGCTACCTTATCGCGGTGGGACGGTCCAAGCTATTTGACCGCCGGCGGAGACAAATTTGCGAGCTAAGTGCCTCACTATTTCATAGTTTCACATTTGCATCTATTACACCATAGCTGTATAGCTCTCCATGTTTTAACTGCATTTTCATGTTTCACCTATATCCTTGTGCTGGCAGTGTGCTGCTGCATTCTTCTGTTGCAGTATACCTACCTACCTGGCTACACCTACCTGTTTTCATACCTGACTACCTACCTGGCTATCTTTCTGCCAAACTACCTGCCAACCTAGCAACCTACCTATTTGGCTACCTGGCTATTTCTCTACCTAACTATCTGGCAACCTAACTGCATGCCTACCTGGGTGTCTTCCTTCCTACCTACCTAACTGGCTAGCTACCTACCAAACTACCCAGGAAATTGTTTTGCATCGAAGCCCTGTGGCTTCAAGCCACGCCACTGGGGAGCAATATGAGTGGGTTAATATAGAAAGGGGAGCAATTTGAGGGGATAATATGCAATGGGTAAAAAATGAGGGGCATAATGAACAATGAAGGGCAATGTGAGGGGCATAATATACAATGGGAGGAATGTAAGAGGCGTAATATACTATGGGGCAATGTGAGGGGCATAATATATTATGGGGGCAATGTTTGGACCTGCTAGGGTAATGTTTCTTGCATTATACCCAATGGGGGCAATGTTTGGGCCTGCTAATCTATGACAATGTTGGGGCCTAATACTATACAGCTGCACAGAGGGATCTAATACTATATGGGGCAGTGTAATACATATAGGGGTTTGTATAGAGTTGAGGATTTTGCTGTAGCGAAAATCCTAAAATGTTTCTCTGGTAGATTCGGTGAAGACGAGTCGTGATCGGGAGAAATCTTCATGATGACCCAGAACAGATGGAGAAGAAAGAGAAAAGTGAGCGACTCAGATCAGAGAAGACGCCCCCGTGAGTATGTAACTTTAATGACTTATATGGTCTGCAGCCCCTGTGTATAGCCGGTATCTATTTCTGTATGGTCACTGTATGGGGGATATTGGTATTTGTATAGTGGTTTTTATTCAATAACAATAAAGGAGTAAGTGGTAATGGTTGTGGTCATGGTGTGGCGGAATTATATGTCCCTTGTATTGTGGTGTTATTACTGATACTGGCCTGCGTATAGTGGCTTTTATTTCCTTACAGTATTCTGCAAAATTAATACGGAGTAGCAATATTATTTTATGTTTCTAAGCCCGATACTAAGATAAAATCTTGCGTGTGCCACAGTGAGGAGGAGAAGGGGGGGGCTCAGTCTACAAGCCGTGTAAGGGGCCCCAAAATTTATGATGGCAGCCCTGCCCTTACATCCCCTGCAGATCCTTCCTGAGTCGGTCTCCCTCTGCACAAGGCTGTCTGGTGGATTGTAAACCGACCTGTATGGGGACATCTAGTGGCCGGAAATATAACGGCCAAATACTAGGCAACATATGCATCATTGTTTACAGAAATACATTATAGATTGTCTTAATCTTGGAATATTTGCTGGATATCAATAATAAAATTTTAAGTCCATTACTCTAATCTAATATGGATTTGGGGCATTTACTGTCTGCATGGCATTCCAAGATAGTAAATATGGTCTGATGGATAAGCAGTAGAGGCATAAAAACATATATTCTGTATAATGCAAGTCAGAAAGATAAAATAGTACTGACATTTTAGTGCGCTATATGTATATGATATGTACACAGAGGATAAATTTCATTTATTTTATTGTCAATGGAAGTTTAATGATAACAAATGACAATAATCATTACTTCTGAAACAGCTTAATCAATAATAACACTAATGATAATTTATCTAGAAGACAGTACAGTCATCATTATCTAAGCTGGTTATAAGGATAAAGGGAAATACAGCTCCACTTAACCCATTACTGTTTCGGACCACATGCAATGTAAACATTTAATGGAATTTTTTTCTTGTGCTTTAAGTAGTCAATTTTTAAAACAATTTTTATCGGAATATTATACCTATGTAAGTGGGATAGGGCATTTTTAATTAACATTCCTGGTGAAGCAAGTGAATGCTTTATTAAAGGTGTTGTCTCCTAATGACAACTCCTGTACAAATTGAAATCGTAGAGGGGGTCCCACCTTCTGGACCCTTTCTATGAGCCAATATGGAGATCCACTTTGTTTGTGTGGCTGCTGTTCTAGTAAACTCAAGTCATTGTGGTACATGGATGGATAGTTATCTGAATGGCCACCATGTAATACTACATTTCTCAAGCAGGGGGTTACTGTAGGGTAAATGCCTTTTTGCCAGGAGCTTGCTTGGGCTTATTATGTCTTCATAAAGGTGTACTCCTATCCAATGGCCTCCTCCCATAAACATGAATGGAGGGGGTGGGGCGGCTGTGTTCGCCAGTCATCGGGCATGGATCGGAGTTTGCTCCATGCACCAAATGACAGGGGTGCCGCAGCAGATGTTTTAGCCCCTTTAAGTACTTTGGAACTAAATGCTTATTTACTATAGAGTGAGGGTGCTCAGCCCAAGTTTGGCAAACCCTATTACTGTGTCTCTCTCACCAGTCCATTGCATTCCCACCTCCCAACACTAGGCTACTCTACCAGGGTACCAATAATATACATTTAGTAGTCAACCCTAGTGACCTGTTGCTTATGGGCCTTAAAGGCAGTGGTTACAAATCAGTAAAAGCCATAGTTTTCCAATAAAAGCATTCTTATACGAGTGACAAAGTGACTCAAAATAGTGACAACAGATCCCCACAGTGGAATTTAGAGCACCCGACAACAGTGACAGCCAAAGCTATTCCAAAGGAACAAAAACAAGATCTTTCATGCCAGTAACAACCACATTTTCATGGCAGTGCCCTTTGCCATAATTCATAAAAAGAATTAAAACTTTTACACTCCTCCTCATCACAAAATGAGTAATTCCTTTCTGACAGGAAGTTGTTTTCAAACATCAGAATTCCTATGTCCGTAATGAATTTGTTGTGTAAATTAATGGAGGAATATAATTTAAAGGGGTATCACAGTAAAATAAATTAATAAATAAATACTCTTTTTTTTATATTATACTGGGGCACAAAAAAATAGGAAATAAGGTATACTCATCTACCCTGCCTTCTGTCTTCCCAGCCAATCACTTGTCACAGCGATGTCCCACCTCAGAGCTGGTAGGTCCTGTTGGCAGGAACAAGCTGTGATGAGCAGGGAACTGGAATAGGATCTATGGGGAACAGGGTGAGCATCATTTTTTTTTATCATGCTCCCAGCATAATATAGAATGGTTTTAATTACCCCTTTAAAGTCAATATACTGGTGATGCATCCAATGCCTTTCATTATGGGCACAACCAACTTGTAAAATATCTTGACCCCGCACCAAAATATAGTTCGTATTTCCTAGGCCATAATATAGTTCAGATTTTCTAGGCTACTCCACCAGGGTACCAATGATATACATTTAGTAGTTAACCCTAATGACCTGATGGTACTGTTGCTTATGGGCCTGCAGAGCCTCTATTGTCTCCTGGTCCAAATCTCTTGATTCATCCTCCAGCCCAGAACTCTCAGACCGGTCACTGAGTTTTCATCGACAAGAACTTTACTAGAAGATTAATTCTACCAAGAATAAAGAATGGCTGTTTTTGCTTTCAGGCCCGAAAGAAATTTATATTTTTTGTTGCTGAAATATTGCGCTGTATTTTAAAACAACATGTTAACTGAACAAACACAGTTGATGCATGTCTAAGGAAAGGTCTGAAGTCAACACCAAGCTCTTTATCACAATATAAGTATATTCAAGGACGCCGGCATGTACTTCCCTACTGAAAGCCAGGATGAGATTAATCACATTATCCATGAACAATTTTGGGGTTAAGGGTAAATAACCATCCATTAATTTTAATAGTTATTTAGTCCTCGTTGAGCAGGAAGCATTTACCGCCATGTTCCACATTCTTAGGCACAATCCTGTAAAACTCCACATTTACCTTCTTCCATCAGTTAGCGGCTTCACCGACACAGCTGTGTGACTTTTACGAGATGCCGGGAGTGTTAAAAATGATTTACAGTCCAAATGTTTGTCTGCGAGTGGCTTTGGTAGATTATCAATGCGTTGTAATCTTTCATGATGGTGGATGTGAGTGTATGGGTCATTTCAGCCGAGGTAATTAAGAAAAATAAGAAGGAAGAGAATAGAGAAAAATTGAGAGATGTAACCATTTCTTTAGGCTATTCTGGAGCTCAATTATCCTTCTGACACAATCTGAGATTAGGTAATATCATTTTAAGGGATTTTATTGCAGGGATATAGAGGTTGCTACAGTATATAGGATAGGGTTCTACATAATATCCACAATAGGAGAGCAGATTTATTTTCTTTTGTATAATTTTAGTATATTAGGCAAAAGCAAGAAAATATATTGTGACATTGGCAGTAAAAATGGGGGTCTATGGCAAGGACATTTTCATTTACATTATGCGATATCCTGCCGTGCATCCGTCAAGATGAGGTGCGACAGTCAGCAGAGTTAGAGAGGCATCTAATGCAGGAGATGAAGAAGTGTTGACATCTAGTTTTTCCACACCAAGGGAACCATGTTTGTGCAGGCTGTGTGGAAAGTCCAAACGTTGCAGTCATATGTTCGATTCTCTAGTCAGTCTACTATACTCTTGACTTTATACAATCAATATAACATATAGTTGTGGTGTGTTCACACATTCAAGTTTTTAATTGCAATGATTGAATACAAAGCCAGGAATAAATTCAGATAGTCACAGTCTAACCTTCATACATGTCCTACATTCATAAGCTATTCCTGGCTTTATATTCTATAATTGCAATTAAAAACCTGAACATGTGAATACATCCTTAAAGGGGTACTCCAGCGCTTACACATCTTATCCCCGATCCAAAGGATAGGGGATAAGATGCCTGATCGCGGGAGTCCCGCAGCTGGGGACGCCCGCGATCATGCACGCAGCACCCCGTTTTTAATCAGTCCCCGGAGCGTGTTCGCTCCGGGTCTGATTACGCTCGACTGCAGGGCCGGCGGGGTGTGATGTCACGCCCCCGCCCCCGTGTGACATCACGCTCCGCCCCTCCGCCCCTCTTTAACAAGAAACTTACTTCTGCCCTACATATAGTGTCCCTGTCACTTAAAAAATGTATGACAAGAAGTTTTTATCAGTTTGGATGTTTAGAACACCAATCTCTTTAGATACAGCCATGAGAAACCCTTCACTCCCTGGATTACTGCTATCTCTGTATAAGATGTGTAAGCACCGGAGTACCCCTTTAAAGGGGCATTCCGCCCCTAGACATCATATCCCCTATCCAAAGGATAGAGGATAAGATGTCCGATCCCAGGAACCCCACGATCTCCCTGCTGCACCCGGCTTTCATTTACAGCGTCGGGTGCAGCCCCGCTGAAGGCTTTTGACGTCACAGCTGAGCCCCGCCCATGACATCACAGCCACGCCTGCTCAATGCAAGTCTATGGACTGGAGGGGGCATGGCCGTGACATCACGAGCGGGGTGTGACCGTGACGTCACAAGCCTCTGTCCCGCATGGCCAGTCATCCAGCACAGAGCTAAATTCGTTCTGTGTACTGGAGGTCTGGGGTGCCGCAGCCAAGATCACGGGGGTCCCCAGTGGCGGGACCCCCGTGATCAGACATCTTATCCCCTATCCTTTGTATAGGGAATAAGATGTCTAGGGGTGGAGTACCCTTTTAAGGAACAATCATTAAAGGAGATCTGGCAAAACACAACCAGCTTTCTTTTGCAATAACTGCAGCAATAGAAAAACTTCTGTTTCTACATATTGTGGCCCCTATGCTATGCTATTGATGTAGTGTATTTATTATAGTGTATCATTTGCCGTGGATGTATATACAGGAGCAAGGATTCCTGTCTATTGTCGGACTCCCTGATCCTGTACAGTATTGAGTGGTAATATATACAATTTATGCATCACTGCTCACTTTCCATTTGCAGGTCTAGGCGTCTTTGTACCTTGCCTAGTGAGCATAATGTGAGTGGTGGGGCATGCAGTGTATGCATCAACGCTCAGTTACGCTGTCACAAACCTACCTGGGTCTAGCACCGCCTCTGGTCATCCCCAGACGCCACTGGGTTAGTCTAACATTGACCTGAAAATTGGTCTTGCATGATGCAGGATTGCTCGTCACTGTGGGACTAGGTGGCCTTGCCTATCAGGAGGTGGGAGAGCTGGGCCAATCAACTGAAGCGCTAACGCTCACACCTCCTTGCAGCATGACATTTAATTGGACTTTTGCACTAATAAGATGCCCATAATTGTGGTTCCTAATCATCACTAGCGTTCCTAATGTGCATCACCTGCGTTCCTGACCTTTGCCAGTTCCATGATCCCTGAATGATCCCTGAATGATCAAGTTAAAGTCAGGATCTAAATCCCATCAAGGTGTTGTGGGGGAGCTTCAAATGAGCAATGCACATACAAGAAACCCCTCAAGTGGTAAAATATCGCTCCGAGTCAATATTGGAGACCAATAGACAGGTGTAAGAAACACCTAATGGAAGTTGTTTATTCTATCATTAATATTAAAATATTAGGTATTAAGCGGTGTTTACACATTGCCGCTAATTAGTGGTAACGCAAAGAATTACCGCATGCTTTTTTACTGCAAATGTCTGAAAGCAGTTATGCTAATCATGTAAGTTGAAATAATATGTGTCCTTTTTTACCTTGATTTTGGCCATTTACAGCAAAAAAGCTGTAAATGTTATTAGTTACAGTAATGCTAATTTGCTGCGACCTGTGAACACAGCCTCAGAGCCAAGGGGGTACTCTATTTAAGGAGAAGCATATTCATACTGTACATGTGGTTATATGTCGATTTGCATGTGGAAATTCTGCAGTGGATTTGCCTTTAGGGTCAATTTGCTATAGTTGAACATTTTCACTGAGTGTGTGTATGAACTTTTTAATATTAAAGGGGTTCTCCGGAGGAAAAAAATGTTTTCAAATCAAGTGGTGCCAGTCCTCTCTGCTGACACCTCTGTCCGAGTCAGGAACTGTCCAGAGCAGGAGAAAATCTGCATAGCAAACCTCTCCTGCTCTGGACAGTTCCTGACATGGACAGAGGTGTCAGCAGAGAGGCACTGGGGCCAGAATGGAAAGAACTAGACAACTTCCTCTGGAGCATACAGCTGCTGATAAGTACTGGAAGGGTTAATACTTTTGAATAGAGGTAATTTACAGATCTGTAGAACTTTCTGGCACCAGTTGATTTGAAAACTTTTTCTTTCCTCTGGAGTACCCCTTTAAGGCTATAATCTTTTATTTACTTCAAGTGAAATATTACGTATGTGTGATGTGTATGGTGCAATCTCTTGTGGTCTACTTATTTTCCTGCAGGAAAATGACAGCTATTTGCACTTTGTAGATCTTTTTCCTAATGAGAATGATGAGTAATGCTGCAATACCTATCATCTAAAATTAAATGTGTCTGAAACTATTTCTCCTTCTTCTATTTCTTCTTTTTTTTATATACACAGGGCGTAATGTGAAATGTTATTAATCATGTATTTCCTAAAATAAATCATTTTTTTTCACTTCAGGTTTTCTGTAGATGATATCATTCTAAAATGACAGTCTCTAAAGGCATTCCAGGTACCTCTTTACATGTTGTGTGCACAAGGCTCTGCATGGTATATGCGGCTTCAGTTTTATATGTGCAGTTTACCAGTACATTAAAATAAATTTTTGGCTTAGGATGAGAAAGCAGGAACACTGAGATGATGTCAGGATAGCCCAGAATACTTTACAGCTAGCAGCAAGAACACATGACCATAGGTTAGCCAATTATTGCTTGCATACAGTTCCCAGGCCAATCAGGAGACAGCATGGGGGTGGGTCGTAAAGAAGTGACAAAACCCAATGCGCTGTATTGCAGCAGACTTCTTGGATATAGAAGCTGAGCAGTGAGTACATACTGAACTCTCTGTGGAACTACAGAGCCCAACAACTAAAACTATCACACTACAGCACCAAGCAATTTAAGCAAAGCATTGTGCATTAATATGGGCTTACCTGCATTAGGGTGTCAAGTGATTCTGCTGCAAAACAAATCCCAGCAGTGTAACTGCATTAAGGAGCCCACAGAAAGCTATCACACTACAGCATAAAGAAATTTAAGCAAAGCATTGTTTAGTTAGCTTACTTGCATTTTACCTGTCTTTTCTGGGTTTAAGTAAAACAGAGCATTTTTAGCCAAGTTTAACAAAAAAGCAGCATTTCTAGCTGTGAGAGTCAAAGTTGACTGGCAGATTCTCCATCACCCTTCTGGAACGTTTGGAAAAATCCATTGCATTTTCTAAAACCTCTGTGAGCGTTTTAACATCGACAGTATTCTGCAAACAAAAAGAGATATTTCATGCACCTTTATTTTAATGTTATAAAGCATACAAAATCGAAAAGTGCAGTGTGTTTTTAAACAAGCTGTAATTTATCATGAATTACTGCATGTCACTGTAACTTTGTCTCGGGAAACGCCCAGTTTAGAAGAGGTTTGCTATGGGGATTTGCTTCTAAACTGGGCGGTTCCCGAGACACGTGTCATCAGAGAGCACTTAGACAGAAAAGAACAACCTTAACTTCAGAAGCTCAAAAGTACTGAAAGTATTAAGATTTTTTAATAGAAGTAATTTACAAATCTGTTTAACTTTCTGGGGCCAGTTGATATATAAAAAAAAGTTTTTTTCCTGGATAACCACTTTAAGAGCCCTTAGGCAGTGTTGAGGCTTATTGCATTGCCGGTATGAAGTGCAGAACTACGTCTTATGCAATTCGTCATTCTCTCCTCCCCTCAGCTGTCCGGAAATTGCCAAAGATACAGCGAGGGGAGGGGAAGGAAGAGCTGGGCTGGACACAACTCTGTACCTCCCTCAGCAAGAGGGACATAGATCTGCACACAGCCCCGCTCCTGTCATGGGAACGTAGATCTACATCCCTATGACAGAAGGGGGGCTGTGCAGATCTACTTTCCCATGACAGGATTGGGGCTTTGCAGATCTACATCCTCATGACAGGAGCAGAGCTGTACAGTTTCACGTCCCCATGACAGGTGCAGGGCTGTGCAGATCTACATCCCCATTAAAGGAGCGGGGCTGTGTAGATCTACATCCCATGACAGGAGCGGGCTGTGCAGATCTATGTCCCCATGACATGAGCGGGGCTGTGTGAAAATCTACATCCCTCCTGTCTTGACAGGAGCGGGGCTGTGAGGAGTGGGGCTGTGGGAAGTTTTACATCCCTCCTGCTGAGGGAGGTGCAGAGTTGCGTCCTGCCCAGCTCTGCCTTCCTCTCCCCTCGCTACATCTTCGGCAAGCTTTTACCCTATATAACATTTTGCCAAGCGTTAAATAGGGTAACATCTGAAGAATGGTTCCCTATAGGTTCACACTCATCTCACTGATTTCCTGAATTGTCAGATAAAATATAAACCCTTGTATCTTCAGAATGGTAGGTTGAATCACAAACTAAAAAAAGTATGTGCGCAGGAAGCTACAGTGGGGCAAAAAACTTATTTAGTCAGCCTCCATTTGTGCACGTTCTCCCACTTAAAAACATGAGACAGGCCTGTAATTTTCATCATAGGTATACCTCAACTATGAGACACATAATGAGAAAAAAAAAATCGATAATGAAAATGGAAAATAAGTATTTGGTCAATAACAAAAGTTCATCTCAATACTTTGTTATATACCCTTTGTTGGCAATGACAGAGGTCAAACATTTTCTGTAAATCTTCACAAGGGTTTCACACACTGTTGCCAGTATTTTGGCCCATTCCTCCATGCAGATCTTCTCTAGAGCAGTGATATTTTGGGGCTGTCGCTGGGCAACACCATCCAAAAGTTTTCTATGTGGTTGAGATCTGGAGACTGGCTAGGCCACTCCAGGACCTTGAAATACTTCTTACGTTCTTACGAAGCCACTCCGTTGCCTGGGTGGTGTGTTTAAGATCATTGTCATGCTGAAAGATCCAGCCACATTTTATCGTCAATCCCCTTGGTGATGGAAGGAGGTTTTGACTCAAAATCTCATGATACATGGCCCCATTCATTCTTTTCTTTACACGGATCAGTCGTCCTGGTCCCTTAGCAGAAAAACAGCCCCAAAGCATGATGTTTCCACCCCTATGCTTCACAGTAGGTATGGTGTTCTTTGGATGCAACTCAGCATTCTTTCTCCTCCAAACATGACGCGTTGAGTTTTTGCCTAAAAGTTCTACTTTGGTTTTATCTGACCATATGACATTCTTCCAATACTCTTCTGGATCATCCAAGTGCTCTCTAGCAAACTTCAGATGGGCCCGGACATGTACTCACTTAAGCAGGGAGACACGTCTGGGACTGCATGATTCGAGTCCCTGGCGGCGTAGTGTGTTACTGATGGCAGCCTTTGGTACTTTGGTCCAGGCTCTCTGCAGGTCATTCACTAGGTCCCCCCTAGTGACACCAGGGGGTGAGATCTTGCGTGGAGGCCCAGATCGATGGACCAAGACCGGGCTGCTTGCCTATTGCAGATTCAGTCTTCCCAGTCTGGTGCAGGTTTACAATTTTGTTTCTGGTGTCCTTCGACAGCTCTTTGGTCTTGGCCATAGTGGAGTTTGGAGTGTGAATGTTTGAGGTTGTGAACAGGTGTCTTTTATACTGATAACAAGTTCAAGCAGGTGCCATTAATACAGGTAATGAGTGGAGGACAGAGGAGACTCTTAAAGAAGAAGTTACAGGTCTGTCAGAGCCAGAAATCTTGCTTGTTTGTAGGTGACCAAATACTTAGTTTCCACCATAATTTGCAAATAAATTCTTTAAAAATCAGACAATTTGATTTTATGGATTTTTTTCTCATTATGTCTCTCATAGTTGAGGTATACCTATGATGAAAATGACAGGCCTCTCTCATCTTTTTAAGTGGGAGAACTTGCAAAATTGGTGGCTGACTAAATACTTTTTTGCCCCAATGTATTTAAAAACATCTCAAATCTCATTTATTTGGGGAGGGTACATGTATTCTTTAAGAAGCTTTACTTTGTGGACAGCGATCTTTACTGTTACCTGTTTAAAATCCATATAGACTAACAAACACATCATTATCATGGGCTGCATGCATGTATCTCATAAACAAAATCATTAACTTGATTAAAGTCAGTGATTCATTTCCAAGTATTAAGTTTAGCCTTGGCATTCTGTAGTCACTGGCTTTCCTCCAGTAGTAAAACCAAGGAGCATCATTGTTGCACTAAGATCAATAATGGTAATCGCTGGATACAAATGTAATGAGTGTTTGGAGGTGATGAACTGTGTGTTACATTACTAAGAGATGAATTAAATGGTAGCATTACAGCTCATCTCCTCTGTATTCCATCAAATGTCTCATTTCAGTGGATGCCTAAGAGACTGTATTATATTTTTTACCCTAAGCATGTTTTCTGCTCAATGGTCTCCCAAAATAAATTCCAAGTAGGGATTGTTCCTACCCCAAAAGTACTCAACATTTTCTAAAAAAAAAAAAAAAAAAAAAAAAAAAAAAGAGGGGGGTGGGGGGGGATTTAAAAATAATATGACCACAACACAACCACATTTCTCTACCACATGTGGTGATTGGATAGTACCACCATACTGTAGCTAAAATAATTATACTATTGACACATTTTATTATCATACAGTGACCATGTCGTGGTAGATAACACTACTACACAGACACTCTTTGGATCAGTGGTCTCAAATTGTGTGCAAAAATTCAACTCCCAGTATGTCTGGGCATGCTGGGAGTCCAGGCATGCTGGGAGTTGAAGTTTCACAACATCTGGAGGACCACAGATTGAGACAACTGCTGTAGACCGCATAAGTGACCGTACAGTTATTTTCAGCGACTCACAGGTGACGTCTTCTCTGACAGGAGTTTTTCATTTTCTTTTTCTTCTCCATGAGGTCCAGACCGACATGATGACTTTTTTCTAGCTACAAGTTGTCCCTGCAGAGTTTTCCATGCTGTTTTTTTTGTTCCTCACTTTTCAAGGGCTTCATTACCCCCCCCCCACACCTATTCTCTAGTCTTTACACAAAAGTTCTATTCTGCTTCCCCTTAAACAGTACTATCTTTTGCCTGCTGCTTCCCCCAGTGCCCCCATAAATATTGTTACCACCAATGAAACAGTGCCCCAGATGGTAATAGTGATCCATAGAATAATAGTGCCTTCTTTTGTGCTCCACACAAATTGCAGTGTTGATGTAGTAACATTAGTACAATAATAAGGTCCTCTTTTGTACCTGCAGAGTAACACTTCTAACACACTTAAAGTTACCCCTAAAGGCCCACACACAGTAATGATTCCTCCTAAAGTGCCACCACATAGTATTGATGCCCCCTTTAGTGCCCACTATTAGTAATTATGTCCCCCACTGTCCCTTAGTAATTATGCCATTCTTAGTGCCCCTACTGAGTCCTGATGCCCCTCTTAGTGCATATGAGAGTAAATATGAGAGAAACAAGCTGACAAAAATTCTCCTGGTTGAGTCTCCTAGTCTATAGGCTTAAAGTATCTGTTACCTATGAGAATATATGGTAAAGCAGAGAACTGGTGCTCAGTACTCACTGTATATACAGTATTCAACTGTATCACAGTATTCAACTGTATGGACAGTTGAAAGCTTTGCTAGGGGGCAGGTAAAACTGTGGAACCAACCCCCTTCCGTACACCCATGTCCTTACCTGATGTACACTTCTCAAAAAATAAAGGGAACACTAAGATTACACATCCTAGATCTGAATGAATTAACTAATCGTATGAAATACATCTTCGTTGAATGTGCTGACAACAAAATCACCCAAAAATGATCAATGGAAATCAAATTTATCAACCGATGGAGGTCTGAATATGGAGTCACACTCAAAATCAAAGTGGAAAACCACACTACAGGCTGATTCAACTTTATGTAATGACCTTAAAACAAGTCAAAATGAGGCTCAGTAGTGTGTGTTGCCTCCACGTGCCTGTATGACCTCCCTACAATGCCTGAGCATGTTCCTGATGAGGTGGCAAATGGTTTTCTGAGCGATGTCCTTCCAGACCTGGACTAGTGTTGGACGCGAATATTTGCATTTTTAATTTTTATCGCAAATATCGCAAATTTTCGAATATTGCGAATATATTCGCTATATATTTGAAATTGCGAATATTCGCTTTTTTCCGCATATGCACATATTCGCATATGCGCATATTCTCATGTGCGAATATTTGCATATGTGAATATTTGCATATTCCTTCTTTTCACTTGTGGGCCAATTAGAATGATGCAAATAAACTTGTCAGAGGTTATCGACAACATCCCTAGCAACCAATAGTAAAGGTGCCTACTACCTCATTGTTTTCTTCCTCAAATACGCGAATATGCAAATATTCACAATTGCGAATATGCGAATATAACGAATAAGCGAAATTCATGAATATAAGCCGAATATTTGTCTATATATTCACGAAATATCGCGAATTCGAATATGGGCAATGCAGCTCATCACTAACCTGGACTAAAGCATCTGCCAACTCCTGGTCAGTCTGTGGTGCAACAGGGCGTTGGTGGATGGAGCGAGACATGATGTCCCAGATGTGCTCAATCGGATTCAGGTCTGGGGAACGGGCAGGCCAGTCCATAGCATCAATGACTTCCTCTTGCAGGAACTGCTGACACACTCCAGCCACATGAGGTCTAGCATTGTCTTGCATTAGGTGGGACCCAGGGCCAACTGCACCAGCATATGGTCTCACAAGGGGTCTGAGGATCTCATGTTGGTACCTAATAGCAGTCAGGCTACCTCTGGCAAGCACATGGAGGGCTGTGCGGCACCCCAAAGAAATGCCACCCCACACCATTACTGACTGTCAGGCCCAAGGCCTGATTATTAAAATCCTATATGTGTATTATAAATTATAACTGTGTGTGATGGATCATCCAAGACCTGGGGGTGAGAGGTCATTCAGACTGTGGGTTTGTGTATTGCATTTTATTGGGGGTCTGGCTGTTTGTTTACATATCCTTTGAAGTCAAAGGCTTTTTTTGAAGTCATGCACTCTGGTCCCATCATATAATAGAACAGATAAGGGGCCAGGAAGAGAGAAGACCCCCTGGTGGGATCAGAGGGGAGGGGGGAATGGAGTCTCCCTTCCAAAAAGGCAGATATATAATATTTAACAATGCTAGCCTCAGTGTGTTGAAGGCTGTGCCCAAAGCTGACAAGACCATCCTAAGAACAGCTGGACTCTCACTCTCATGGACTGATACCATCATGCTGTAAGAACTTCATCTTTTGTTTTCTGAACTTGTCTTGCAAAACTCTTTTATATATTTTTATACCTGTATGTCATTTGTTTCTGTATTTTTATATATTTAGCACTGTGATACCTTTTATCAGATTAAATGTTTAATTAATCAGCTCTGGTCTTTGATCTCTAAATATATGAGCTCACCTTTCTGAAGGCAGCTATGGTAAAACAGGTTTATCTAAGGGTTAATTTGGTGCCTTGCTGGGACTAGTAGTGGATACCCAGAGATCTGGCAGCTTTAACCCTTGCACCATCACACTCTCTCTAATGCCTTGGCTTGACCGATAGGGTGTGATCGTGACACTGACCCACCGCCAAACCGGTCATGCTGGAGGATGTTGCAGGCAGCAGAACATCCTCAGATGCAGCAGGCATCTCCAGACTCTGTCACATCTGTCACATGTGCTCAGTGTGAACCTGCTTTCATCTGTGAAGAGCACAGTGGCGAATTTGCCAATTTTGTTGTTCCCTGGCAAATGCCAAACATCCTGCATGGTTTTGGGCTGTATGAACAACCCCCACCTATGGACGTCGGGCCCTCATTCCATCCTCATGGAGTCTTTTTCTGGCCGTTTGAGTGGACACATGCATAGAATAGATTCTAATATAAACTGTGGTAACAAACTTGAATTTAGCTAATAGGAAGTCATAAAACTGAATAAAGGAGTTTGTGGTTTTTGGTAGATCACTGCAAAAGAAAAAGAAAAAATGAGGACCCCTTTGAGATGGACTCTTACTTTAAAGCACATATGATGCACCTATCGCCCAACAATGGGGCAAGCGCAGGAGTGAACTGGGCTGCTGAATCTGAAGGTAGATACCAGATGAACCATTGAACCACAGATGAACCATTAGTGCATGAAGTGCAGGAAAATAAACCTTTCTCCGACCACTTCCAGTAAATAATGCTACATTTTATACAATAATATGGTTTTTTTTTACAGTAAAATGAGATTACAGTAATGTGTTCCAGGAGTGAGATTTCCCCTTCTTCAGATTGCCTATTGGGTACATGGGTCCCTGAATATAATTTGATCTCAATGTTTCTTGTTGTTGGGATTCTCAGCAATCTGTTGTAAAAGAGAAAACTAAAAACAAAGGATTGCACCACTGCTAAAGAGAAAATTAAGCATTACATGGATGGTAGGAACTGAATTATGGTTATTCCAGTTTCAGAAATATTTTCTTTTAAGGTAGGGTCATGTGTGCCATATTTTGCTGCATGTTTTCTGCAGCAAATTTTGCTACCCATTGTTTTCAGTGAGTAGGAAAATACGCAATAGCAAATACGCAGCAAAATATGCAGCAAAATCCGGCACGTGTGACCTTACCTTAAAAGTTAGTCAGGGTGCTTTAAAAATAAAAATGAAAGAAAGTGTACTTACCTGTCCTGATCCCTCACCTCTATGTTTTCAATGGCTTTCAGTCACCGTTACTCTCCATTGCTCCTCGCCTCTTCTTAATGGGGTACTCCGGGCTTAAGACATCTTATCCCCATCCAAAAGATAGGGGATAAGATGTCTGATCACGGGGATCCCGGCGCTGGGCTCCCCCGCAATCTAGCATGTAGCACCCATGTGGGTGCTGCATGCTAGATTGCAGGGTTCCCCAGCAGCGAGACCCCCGTGATCAGACATCTTATCCCCTATCCTGTGGAAATAAGATGTCTTAGGGAATAAGATGTCTTAGGGCCAGAGTACCCCTATAAGTGTTCACCCTATGGTAAATGCCGCTGAGGTCAGTCTCTGGTGTAGCCAGTGATTGGCTGAGGGCATCTACTGGGAGGTTGGCACATCAGAGAAAGTGGGGAGCAAAAGCGAGCATCAACCATTGTTGCAGCAGGGGATCAGGTCAGGTGAGTATACTTTCTCTTTTATTCTTAAATCTCCTCATTCACTTTTAGGGTAGGGTCACGAGTGAAGTATTTTGCTGTGTATTTGCTGCTGCATATTTTATTGACTCATTGAACTCAATAAGCAGCAAAATTTGCTGCATATTTTTCTACCCAGTGACTTTAATGTGTAGGAAAATACGCAGAATCAAATTACAGCACGTGTGACCCTACCCTTAAAAGAAATCTCCTGTTCTGAAATATCCCTTTAATGAGCTGTCAATACATTGCATACACAGGATGGGATATATATATATATATATATATATATATATATATATATATATATATATATATATATAGTGACAGTGTGGCAAGGAAAGGGTGTATTTCCCTAGCTAACTCTGGAGAAACCTCCACCTGTGGCCTAATTAATAAGGTAGCAGAAAGGGTAAGTGTGTATAAAAGGTAGTCAAACAGAATAATCTGGGCTCTCCCTAGAAGATAGCAAGGTGGCTGTAGGGAGAGGCAGGGGTCCTGCTGAGGAACACACAGCCCGAGCCGTAAGTGGCCCCAAAGAGTGGTGTGGATGAGACACACAGCAAGAGGTTGCAAACGCTGTGTGTGAGCAGTGAGTAGAAGGTTGCAGGAGGCATAAGTTTTACTGGCCGGGAAAAGCCCACCAGTTGATAGACAGGGCATGCTGGATTGTTTAGTTAGTGACTGGACGGTCTAGGGTTTTGTTTTGTTCCTGTGTTATGTTATGTTTTTATTTATCCTGCAATCTGCCTAATAAAGCTGGCGAGGGGCCGGACTTGCATAACGTACTGTTGTTTGACGGTTTATTGAAGTGGAAACGTGTCCTGTGGCGGTGTCAAGGACAATCCCAGAGCTATCCCCAGGGAGAAATCCTTACAATATATAGTAAGAGAAACTCTTTACATTACAAGAAAAAGATCTCACCACTGTGTTACTATGTATGTGTGAACTAGCTGAGTACCCGGCATTGCTCGGTTTTTCCTTCCTAATCCTTGTTGGGGAGGAAAATTAACAAAGGAGGAAGCTTTTGATTTCATATCCCATCCTCATATATTGTTGTCATATCCCAACTCCACTTCCCATCCCCATATCCCATCCTCATATCTCAACCTCATATCCCGTCCTCATAGCCCGACCTCATATCCCGTCCTAATATCTGGTCATCATATCTCGACCTCATATCCCGACCTCCTATCCCATCCTCTTATAGTGACCTCATATCCTGTCCTGATATCCCGTCCTCATGTCCTGACCTTATATCCCATTCTAATATCTCGACCTCCTATCCCGACCTCATATCCTGACCTCCAATCCCGTCCTCATATCTCGACCTCATATCCCGTACTCCAATCCCGTACTCATTTCAAGACCTCCTATCCCATCCTTACATACTGACCTCCTTTCCCGTCCTCATAGCTCGATCTCATATCCTGTCCTCATATCCCGACCTCCTATCCCGACCTCATATCCCATCCTCATATCCCGTCCTCATATCAAGACCTCCTATCTCTACCTCATATCCAGTCCTCATATCCCGACCTCCTATCCTGTCCTCATATCTCAACCTCATATCCTGTCCTCATGTCCCGTCCTCACATCCCGACCTTATATCCCATTCTCATATCTCGACCTCCTATGCCGACCTCATATCCCATCCTCATATCCGTCCTCATATCTCGTCCTCATATCCCGACCTCCTATCCCGCCCTCATATGCCAACCTCCTATCCCGACCTCATATCCAGTCCTCATATTCTGTCCTCCTATCTTGACCTCATACCCCTTCCTCATATCCTGACCTCATATCCTGTCCTCATATCCCGTCCTCATATCCTGATCCCATATCCTGTCCCCATATCCCGACCTCATATCCCATCCTTATATCCCGTCCTCATATCTCAACTTCATATCCCGTCCTTATATCCCGTCATCATATCTCGACCTTATATACTGACTTCCTATCCCATCCTCATATCTCAACCTCATATCTCGTCCTCCTATCCCGTCCTCATATCAAGACCTCCTATTTCGACCTAGTATCCTGACCTCCTATCTCGTCCTTCGATCCCGTCCTCATATCTCGACCTCATATCCCGTCCTCCTATCCCGTCCTCATATCAAGACCTCCTATCTTGACCTCATATCCCGTCCTCATATCCCGACCTCCTATCCCGTCCTCATATCTTGACCTCATAGCCTGTCCTCATATCCCGTCCTCACATCCCGACCTTATATCCCATTCTCATATCTCGACCTCCTATCCCGTCCTCATATCAAGACCTCATATTTTGACCTCATATCCCTTCCTCATATCTCGACCTCCTTTCCCGACCTCCTATCCCGCCCTCCTATCCCGACCTCCTATCCCGCCCTCCTATCCCGACCTCCTATCACGTCCTCATATCTCGTCCTCCTATCCCTACCTCCTATCCCGACCTCCTATCCTGTCCTCATATCTCAACCTTATATCCTGTCCTCATATCCTGTCCTCCTATTTCAACCTCATATCCCATCCTCATATCCCGACCTCATATCCTGTCCTCATATCCCCTCCTCATATCCCGACCTCATATCCGGTCCTCAAATCCGATCCCCATATCCCGACCTCATATCCCGACCTCATATCTGTCCTCATATCCAGTCCTCATATCTTGACCTTCTATCCCGACCTCCTATCCCTTCCTAATATCCCGTCCTCCTATCCCGACCTCCTATTCCGACCTCCTAACCCGACCTCATATCCCGTCCTCATATCTCAACCTCATATCCCATTCTCATATCCTGTCCTCCTATCTTGACCTCATATTCCGTCCTCATATCCTGACCTCATATCCTGTCCTCCTATCTCGACCTCATATCCCATCCACATATCCCGACCCCATATCCCGTCCCTATATCCCGATCTAATATCCCGTCCTCATATCTCGACCCCATATGCTATCCTCATGTCCCGTCCTCATATCCCGTCCTCCTATCCCATCCTCATATCCCGTCCTCATATGCTGTCCTCATATCCCATCCTTATGCCCCATCCTCATATCCCGACCTCATATCCTGTCCTCATATCCCGTCCTCATATCCCGACCTCATATCCTATCCTCATATCCCGACCTCATATCCCATCCTTATGTCCCATCCTCATATCCCATCCCCATATCTCGACCTCATATGCTATCCTCATGTCCCGTCCTCATATCCCGTCCTCCTATCCCATCCTCCTATCCTGTCCTCATATGCTGTCCTCATATCCCATCCTTATGCCCCATTCTCATATCCTGACCTCAGATCCTGACCTCAGATCCTTTCCTCATATCCTGACCTTATATCCTGTCCACATATCCTGACCTCATGTCCTGTTCTCATATCCTGACCTCATATCCTGTTCTCATATCCTGTCCTCATATCCCGTCCTCACATCCCGACCTTATATCCCATTCTCATATCTCGACCTCCTATCCCGTCCTCATATCAAGACCTCATATTTTGACCTCATATCCCTTCCTCATATCTCGACCTCCTTTCCCGACCTCCTATCCCGCCCTCCTATCCCGACCTCCTATCCCGCCCTCCTATCCCGACCTCCTATCACGTCCTCATATCTCGTCCTCCTATCCCTACATCCTATCCCGACCTCCTATCCTGTCCTCATATCTCAACCTTATATCCTGTCCTCATATCCTGTCCTCCTATTTCAACCTCATATCCCATCCTCATATCCCGACCTCATATCCTGTCCTCATATCCCCTCC
Organism: Hyla sarda; assembly: GCF_029499605.1. Taxonomy (NCBI): domain Eukaryota; kingdom Metazoa; phylum Chordata; class Amphibia; order Anura; family Hylidae; genus Hyla; species Hyla sarda. The sequence continues at coordinate 393,420,144 of NC_079191.1, forward strand.
TCATATCCCGACCTCATATCCGGTCCTCAAATCCGATCCCCATATCCCGACCTCATATCCCGACCTCATATCTGTCCTCATATCCAGTCCTCATATCTTGACCTTCTATTCCGACCTCCTATCCCTTCCTAATATCCCGTCCTCCTATCCCGACCTCCTATTCCGACCTCCTAACCCGACCTCATATCCCGTCCTCATATCTCAACCTCATATCCCATTCTCATATCCTGTCCTCCTATCTTGACCTCATATTCCGTCCTCATATCCTGACCTCATATCCTGTCCTCCTATCTCGACCTCATATCCCATCCACATATCCCGACCCCATATCCCGTCCCTATATCCCGATCTAATATCCCGTCCTCATATCTCGACCCCATATGCTATCCTCATGTCCCGTCCTCATATCCCGTCCTCCTATCCCATCCTCATATCCCGTCCTCATATGCTGTCCTCATATCCCATCCTTATTCCCCATCCTCATATCCCGACCTCATATCCTGTCCTCATATCCCGTCCTCATATCCCGACCTCATATCCTATCCTCATATCCCGACCTCATATCCCATCCTCATGTCCCATCCTCATATCCCATCCCCATATCTCGACCTCATATGCTATCCTCATGTCCCGTCCTCATATCCCGTCCTCCTATCCCATCCTCCTATCCTGTCCTCATATGCTGTCCTCATATCCCATCCTTATGCCCCATTCTCATATCCTGACCTCAGATCCTGACCTCAGATCCTGTCCTCATATCCTGACCTTATATCCTGTCCACATATCCTGACCTCATGTCCTGTTCTCATATCCTGACCTCATATCCTGTTCTCATATCCTGACCTCATATCCCGACCTCACATCCCGTTCTTATATTCCATCCTCATATCCTGATATTGATTTTTGATGAAGATATTGTAAACTGAAAATAGAAGGGGACGTGGCTTTGCGGGACTGGGTGTAATTTGAAAGCCAGACTGATGCACAAAAAAGGTAGATAATAAAAGGGGTGGGGCTCAAACTGTGGGTGTGTCATTGTGAGATGGGGTGTGGCTTGCAAGCCGGAATGACACATTCACCAGGAGAAGCAGAGCGGAGCTTGTGGAGTAAGGTACTGGAAGTCCCATATACTTGCATGGGACTTGAAATAAAAATCTATCTTTTATGTAAGGGTGTAGGTAAGGGTTAATTTAACTATCATATATTTTTATTTGACATATAAGTAATATGTGTACCAGGTATTATTGAAATATCTCCAGCCATATGGAAGTTATGTGGGAACATACATTTCCCATTGATTTGCATGGGACTTTAAACAAAAACCCCGACCCTCACAAATGGGGGTAATTAAGGGTTAAATTAACTATTTTATATTTTAAGTGGACTTATAAGTAACATGTGACCAAGTATTATCGAAATATCTCCAGCCGTTTTGAAGTTATGCAGTAACATATATTTCCCATAGACTTGTATGGGACTTTGAACAAAAACCCCGACACTGGCCAATGGGGGTGAGTGAGGGTTAAATTACCTATCCTATGTTTGTTGTTGACATGTAAGTAACAAGTGACCAAGTTTCATGTTAACCCCTTAAGGACGCAGGACGTAAATGTACGTCCTGGTGAGGTGGTACTTAACGCACCAGGAAGTACATTTACGTCCTGTGCATAACCGCGGGCATCGGAGCGATGCCCGTGTCATGCGCGGCTGATCCCGGCTGCTGATCGCAGCCAGGGACCCGCCGGCAATGGCCGACCCCCGCGATTTCGCGGACGTCCGCCATTAACCCCTCAGGTGCCGGGATCAATACAGATCCTGGCATCTGCGGCAGTGCGCGATTTGAATGAATGATCCGATCGCCCGCAGCGCTGCTGCGGGGATCCGATCATTCAGAACGCCGCACGGAGGTCCCCTCTCCTTCCTCGGTCCGGCTCCCGGCGTCTCCTGCTCTGGTCTGTGATCGAGCAGACCAGAGCAGAAGATCACCGAAAACACTGATCTGTTCTATGTCCTATACATAGAACAGATCAGTATTAGCAATCATAGTATTGCTATGAATAGTCCCCTATGGGGACTATTCAAGTGTAAAAAAAAATGTAAAAAAATGTAAAAGTAAAAAAAAAGTGAAAAATCCCCTCCCCCAATAAAAAAGTAAAACGTCCGTTTTTTCCTATTTTACCCCCAAAAAGCGTAAACATTTTTTATAGACATATTTGGTATCGCCACGTGCGTAAATGTCTGAACTATTAAAATAAAATGTTAATTATCCCGTACGGTGAACGGCGTGAACAAAAAAAAAAAGTCCAAAATTCCTACTTTTTTAATACATTTTATTAAAAAAAAAATTATAAAACATTTATTAAAAGTTTTTTATATGCAAATGTGGTATCAAAAAAAAAGTACAGATCATGGCGCAAAAAATGAGCCCCCATACCGCCGCTTATATGGAAAAATAAAAAAGTTAGAGGTCATCAAAATAAAGGGATTATAAACGTACTAATTTGGTTAAAAAGTTTGTGATTTTTTTAAAGCGCAACAATAATATAAAAGTATGTAATAATGGGTATCATTTTAATTGTATTGACCCTCAGAATAAAGAACACATGTCATTTTTACCATAAATTGTACGGCGTGAAAACGAAACCTTCCAAAATTAGCAAAATTGCGTATTTCTTTTTAATTTCCCCACAAAAATAGTGTTTTTTGGTTGCGCCATACATTTTATGATATAATGAGTGATGTCATTACAAAGGACAACTGGTCGCGCAAAAAACAAGCCCTCATACTAGTCTGTGGATAAAAATATAAAAGAGTTATGATTTTTAGAAGGCGAGGAGGAAAAAATGAAAACGTAAAAATTAAATTGTCTGAGTCCTTAAGGCCAAAATGGGCCTTAATGGGTTAATATCTTTAGCCGTTTGGACGTGATGCTGGAACATACACACACACATACATACACACACACATACACACACACATACACACACACACACACACACACATTGAGTTTTATATATATATATATATATATATATATATATATATATATATATATATATATATATATATATGCTGACTCTAATCCACAGTAAAACTGTAAAATATAGAACTTTTCAGTTATATTTTTTTCGAAAATTTGAAAAAGTACCGTAGACGGGAAGTCATTTATCATGGAAGGGAAAACCGCTTTTTTTTATCTCATTCTTTCCACTTATTCTTTTAACCTAACTTGAACCAGTTGAACATCATAAATTATACATCTAAGATAAAGACTAAACAATTTTGCCCTGCGGCGTTTTCACAAATAAAAAGTAAACAAACTTGAAGACAATAGGCGGCAAAAAATCCAGTTACGGAAACTGTAAGGTTATGATTGTTACTGTGAAGATTGTTAATTTTCTTGTAGAAAGTAAAAAACAAAAGTCAAGATGTTTATCCCCTACCAGAATGATCCAACTTCTTTTTATGGAAATCTCTTCTTTCAGTTCTCTTTCATCTGTTGTATCATTATGTAATATTGGTTAGTTCAACCATATTGGAGGAGCAAATTCCAAAGTTCAATTCCTAATGGACTCTTTCAGGGGCAAACAGTACATTTTTAAAAAGTCTTTTTGTTATTTATTATTAATTAATAATTTTTATTATTATTTTAGTGCCTTTAGTGGTAGTGACAGTATAGTGCCCTTTAGTTCTGCTTTGCCATCTTTCTTCATGCATTACATAATGTACTGGGGGATAAATAAATAAACACAAGTACCCAATGTTTCCCAACCAGGGTTCCTCCAGCTGTTGCGAAACTACAACTCCCAGCATGCTTGGAAAGCCTGAGGCACCCTGGTCGTGTAAATTAGACTGTGTAAATTTAGAGTATACAGTGAAGAGTGCACCATTTTTTTAAAAAGTGGCTCAGACTGTTTGTAAATTTGGCACATCTTTTGGCTGTCTAGACTAAGTTTACATCACTTTTAAGTAACATTGCCATAATTCTGGCACACACACTTTTTATGTTCCCTACTGTATTTTTATCTAGGGTTAAAGGGGAACTTCGGTAGAAAACAAGTGGGAAACAAATGCTTTCTAATCAACTGGTGCCATAAAGTTATACAGATTTGTAAATTACTTCTATTTAAAAATCTTATATCTCAAACACTTTTGTGTATCTCTTATATTGATGTTCTATCTCAAGCGCTTTTGTGTATCTCTTATATTGATATTTCTTTGAAAAAATGAAAATAAACATTTATATAAAAAAATCTTAATCCATCCAGTACTTATCATCTGCTATATGCTCCAGAGGAAGTTGTGTAGTTCTTTCCAGTCTGACCTTAGTGCTCTCTGCTGACACCTCTGTCTGTGTCAGGAACTGTCCAGGGCAGGAGAGGTTTGCAATGGGGATTTGCTTTTTACTCTGGATAGTTCCTGACATGGACAGAGGTGTCAGCAGAGAGCACTGTAATCAGACTAAAAAGAACTACACAACTTCCCCTGGAGCACACAGCAGATGATAAGTACTAGAAGGATTAAGATTTTTTAATAGAAGTAATTTACAAATCTGTATAACTTTCTGACACCAGTTGATTTGAAAACTTTTCTTTCCACCAGGATACCTTTTTAAGCAGTGTGTGATTAAATTTGGGTAATATTCTGCATAAGATCTCAATTTGTTTCTGATGCACAGCTTCAGCCATACAAAATAACAGCTCCAATGAATTCAATAATAAATACATATGCATATATCTACCCTAGTGGAAATGTCCCAAATGTGCCCAAATGTCACAGACATAGTAAAAGTCATCTGCAAAATCCCATCAATGTCCATGTAAAAGTCTCTAATGACTGAACATCCATTCCAAAGTCTCTAAAATGTCATCATCCACTAAGAATTTACTAAAAAAAAAAATGGGGGGAGGGATCTCTACAGTAATCATTAAAAAGTTGCCAAAAAACATGCAAGCAAAAACAATCTACCAAAACTGTTGTGAGCCAGTAACAGAAAGATCTACAGAAACACCATTTAACAAAGCAGTGCAACCATGTGATAAATAAGAGGCCAGTACACCTTCAGACAACCAAAAATCGTGGCGTAAAAAAGGGTTCAGCTACACCAATATTGATATATCCACCCAATGTGTAGCCACTTACTGTCATCTATATTCAAAGAGCTGATGGACAGCTTTAGGACCGGTGATTATGAGACCCCATAAATAGAGGGACCCCTTTAGAGTATTTGGTAGAGGACCCCTTGGTTCACGGGAGGTGATACAGATGAAACCGAGATAGGTTAAACCGATGCTAAACCGATCTTATTCTTAGACAGTGTAAGACTAGACAGTCTAAGAATGATCAATATTTATCACAGTGGTTTAGGCTGTTTTATGTTTTTGGCTTTTGACCATGACCAGGAGCGGAGTCAAGTACCCACTAGGTCTTCACCCTTCATCCTTCTCTGGGATGTGGAACCTGGACTTCTGCTGTTAGAGGGTATCAGGTTGCTTAACAAGCATGGTCCCAGTGTGGCCCAGCAGAACAAAAGGTACCAATGGGCCGGGAAGGTAGGCATAGTCAGTAGTCCAAATTGTACACAGGAGAGTCAGAACAGTATCCAGGGATAAGGCAGAGACATGGTCAAATAAAGGCACATGGTCGTGCCAGATGGCACACGTTCAGGTCAACAATCTGAGTTGGCAGCAGGAGTCAAAATGGTATAGCAGAATCAGGAACCAGGAAACAGGCATGGGACAGAATATGTGGAGAATCAGGAACAGGGTAGCACACCTTTGCAAGGAACATTTGGAACCAAAAATGCTTAGACACCAGATGCTGGGCAGATTACACTTTAGTAGACAACACCTAAAGTGTATAGGTTGAGGAAGAATAACTAATGGCTCTTTAAATTAGATGAGGAAAACACGGCTGGCCCCTATAGGCTAAACCGGGGACTACAAGGAGATATGCATGGAACCAGACGACGACAGTGCTCTGGCAGGGACTGGAGAGAGCAGAAGCAGCAGCTTGAATGCAGAGCTGGGAGCAGAGAGGCAGGGTGCCTGTGTGGGGACACTCGTCGGGGTTACATTTAATAAATCTGGTGCAATTTTAGACCGTGTAGTTTAAGTTGATTTAAAGGGGTTGTTCAGGATTAGAGACACAGAGTGGTTTCTTCTAAAACAGCACCACACCTGTCCTTAGGTTGCGTGTGGTATTACAACTTGGCTCCATTTGCTTCAATGGAACTGCCACATCCCCTTTTGCTGATCCATGCCCCAATATTGCATACAGCAGAAAAGCCATTGTTTTGGCATAACATGCTAGAATTCTGGCACATTTTCAGTAGTAAATTTTCCCCATTTTGTATGAAATAAATTATTATTTGCGTGGTTGTTATATTAACAGCACAAAGCCATGCAAAGTCTTACATCTATACAGCGTTACAATAGAGACTAAGGATTGACGGTAACATTGAAATCAACACAACCGCTCCCAGGAGATATCTGAAAACATTAATTTATTCAGAATGGGAATCTGATTGTCGGCTGCCTTGAATCAATTTACTTCACATTAGATTGTCTCTATGTGCAAATATTTTTCTTTATAAAGTATATAATAAAGCCATGCTCCACCGCTTTACTGGAATACGTCAGCAGCATTTGCGGTAATATTACAAAAATAACAATGACCTTGGCGTGGAACATTGCCTGGGCTGTTGTCACACTTCATAAATGCCGTTTTATTTGATCTACTAGTTGTAACTTAAACATAAAAGTCTACAGATTATTCAAGTTGGGAAAGTAACCATATGTTTATTATGATATTTAGGATCTGTATAGGGTATCTATTTCATGTGTCAATTAGAATATATGAAATTAGCCTCGGCTACCCAGCATGTATGTCCTGAGTCCTTCTGGGGACTGGTTATATTCGGCATCCATAGAAAAAATGGAAGATTCACTTTCCATTAGGGCAGACATGACAACCTAGGCCCACTTGGTATGTAATAGCTAGTTTGTCAAAAGGGAAAGACTTTTCATAGAGCTCCTTTCTTTTTTTTTTATCAGAAATTTTTTTATTAAACAGTTTTGCATTAAACAAACAACATACAAATATAAAAGTCCCCTCCTCCCCACCACCCAAAAAAAAACACTCAACACTGTCAAAAGCTTTGGCAGTGTCGAGTGAAAGCACAACCCTACATGCAACATTCTCAAGCTGAAACTGCAGATTCAAAAAGAGCCTCCTAATATTATCAGCTGTTGATTTCCCGGGCATGAAACTCGTCTGATCCCCATGAATTAGGGAAGTTATGACCCTCAGAAGACGGTTGGCTAAGACCTTCGCTAGCAATTTAACACAGCAGGGAGATTGGTCTATAGGAGCCTGCCGATTGCGGGTCTTCGCCAGGTTTTAACCGCAGCACTATAATAGCCTCTAACATTGACCCAGGTAGGCCCTCCCCTGCTACCGCAGCCCATATAACCTCCAACAATCTGGGCAATAAAACATCCTGATATTGTTTGAGATATTCATTAGGGAGTCCATCAACTCCTGGTGATTTCTCAGAGGGCAATGCCCCCAACGCAGATTCTAACTCTTCAATAGCAATAGGCTCATCTAGAAGATCTCTTTGAGTCTGCGACAGGGCCGGGAGCGGGATGCAGGAAACAAATTGGTCAATAGCGGCAAGATCATGCGTCAATTTAGAAGAATAGGTCTCCTCATAAAAGGAAACCAATACATTCAAAATAGCCCTATCATCCTGGACCAGCGTCCCGGCTCCATCACAGAGGCAAGGTATACAGGTCGATTCCTGCTGACCCCCAACAGTACGAGCCAGCAAGCGACCCGTGTTGTCAACACTTTCAAAATATCGCTGTTGAAAAAAACGCCTATTGTCTGCCATGTGTAACAGATGTGAGTCCAATAGGGTCTGCAGAGATTGCAAGCTATCTTTATTCCGGTCAGAGGGGTCCCTGAGGAACTGGTGTTCTGCTAAGAGCACTTGTCGCTGTAATGAGGCTTGAATCTCCCTATTCTTAGAGTTGCAAGTAGTAATATCCCTAATAAGAATGCCCCGCACATAAGCTTTTAAGCAATCCCAGACAGTACCATTCAGGCAGATCGCACATTGATTTTGAGAAAGGAGTCTATGTCAGACTGAAGCGTATGGCCCACCGAGGAAACCTGAAGCCAAAAAGGATTCAGATGCCACAGAGAACCCTGCAGTCTAGGTTGGGAATCAGATGTGAGACAGATAAGTTTAGGGGAATGGTTGGAAAGATTACAGGGGAGATACTCCACCGACTCAACCAGGGGAAAAATTTAAACGTTGCCCAACGCAAGATCAATGCGGGAGAGCGTGCCATGAGAGCTAGAATAACAGGAATATTGTAAATCAGTAGGATGCCGTCTCCTCCACAGATCCGCCCACCCCACAGTATAGCAGGTTGATAGGGCTTGAGTGCCTGAAAAACAGCAACATAGTGGGATCGAGACCTCTGACATTCCACGCCATCACAGTCATATTGTTAGTCATAGTATAAACGTAGGAACATAATTGACAATATGGAATGGAGGACGCCAACAACATCCATAAGGCAAGGTTCAAAATGACATGAAATAGCAGGGAGAGAGGGTTTAAGCGCATGACAAGCAGCACAACTCTGAGCGGGATCACTAAAGTCCCTCGCACTCCACGCTACCACACGCAGGGCAGTGGCCATAGCACAAAGGGAAAAACATTTCATGAAAACGCGCAAGGGCAGACGAAGAGACCAAACATAGACATTCAAGACACAGTACTGTACGAAAAATCGGAAGGAAAGACACGGAACAGCACAAACACCCCAGACAAACAAAAAAACAAACAGTCGCAACTTGCGACGCTAGCCCAGGTAGGGTGAGCAGGTAACATATGGAACAAAAGGGTTAAATCACTAACATGCCGCGCTCAAAGCTGAGCCAAAAATCATGAAAAATCGGAAAGACATTTGGCAATTATGAAGGGTGCCTAGAAAACAAGCACCCAGAGCAGCTAACAAAAGGATGCATAGAACAAAGAACAATAAGGCCTAGCGCAAGTAATAATAAACTCCTGGCAGCGTACGGTGAGTGTATGTAAACATAAGCCCAGAGAGTCCTAGACATGGCCTCAGGACTCGCAGACATGTGAAAAGTTAATGAAAAAAAAACCTCAAGGTCAGGCACGTCTTATTTGCGCCTCATGCAGATCCAACCACTCCGCAGCTGCCACAGATGTTTCAAACATATGAGTAGTTCCATAGGCAACCACACGGAGGCGTGTGGGGTATAGCATAGAGTACATCACATTCAGGGCACGTAAGCGCCGTTTAACATCTGTAAATTTAGCGCGTTTCTTCTGGACTTCAGCTGAGAAATCCGGGAATAGTGAGACGCAATTTCCATTGATGGTGAGAGAGCCTATGTCCCTGGTTTACGGAGAATAATATCCCTGTCTTTATAATGAAGGATCTGGATAAGGACAGCCCTGGGTGGGGCTCCAGGTGGAAGGGGAAGTGTAGGCACCCTATAGGCGTGCTCGACCGCAAACAGGGGCGTCAGAGTCTGTCTTCCAAATGTAGTAAGGAGCCAATTTTCAAAATATTGCCCAGGGTCATGGCCCTCAGCCTTCTCTGGGACACTCGCCAGGCGTATATTATTCCGCCGTAAGCGGTTTTCCAAATCGTCAGATTTAGCGGACAGAGCAGTCAGTCAGATGGTTAATCATTCGTTGCATGTTCCTCATAAGTGGAGGGACCTGGTTCTCCAAATCCCTCACTCTTTCCTCAACAGCACTGACACGCTCGGACACCTTTTGTATATCATGGCGGATAAGGTTGATGTCCACACGTAGTCCGCCTAAAAGCATTTTAACATCAATGTTGCCCTTGGATATGGCCAGGAAAACATCTTTCAGAGTGGGTTCATGAGGTGGAGATGAGGATGAAGGGACAGCCATGGGCTCATTTTCCACACCAGCACTCAAGGAGTCAACAAGCAGAGGGGACCGGGCAACAGCAGCAGGGACAGTCTCAGTAGATGATAGTGCCAGGAGAGCAGGGCCAGCAGTCATCATTGCAGACATGGTAGAGGAGTCCCCATTAGCAACAGAGTGCACTCCAGCACAGGGGGGGGGGGGGGGGGGGGTCAAACGAAAACCTTCCTCCAGCAGCAGTAGCAGGTAGCGTTGCACACTGATCTCGGATCCACAGCAGCACAGTTACACGAGTCGGCAGCCGGCCAGTCAGCTCCCTCCTGCTCCTCCTCACCCAAGGTAGGTACCGGAGCCACGGTATTCTGTTCAGTGATGCGGGCGAAGCACTGCAGGCGCTCCGTAACACCTAGGACCTCTGAGCAAGATGGCGCTGGGTCCTCAGGGAACTCGGCCTTCTGTCCTCCGGCTTTTCCTCTTGTGCCCGGCCATCCTGATGAGTACCCGCTCCAGGCACCCTCACAGATAGGTGGGGATGTAAATTGCTAAGTTTTTGTCCAAAGTCAGGATAAAAGAGTGGATTCTCAGCGGAGCTCTGTACACATGCTGCCGCTCACATGCCGCGCCGCGCCAAGCCCCCATTCTCAGTGGAGCTCTGTAAACTTGCTGCCGCTCACATGCTGCACCAAGCCACGCCCCCATAGAGTTCCTTTCTAGCACACTCATCAATGGGCATTTTGAGTCGGCAGATAAGAACCATTTGGCCCATCTAGTCTACCCAATATCCTGAATACCATGAATAGTCCTTGTCCCTATCTTATATGAAGGATAGCCTTATGCCGATCCCCATCTTATATAAACTATATCCTTATGTCTATCTTTATCTTATATGAAGGATAGTCTTATTCCTATCCCTATCTTAAATGAAGGATAGCCTTATACCTATCTCTGTCTTATATGAAGGATAGCCTTATGCCTATCCCATGGTCCTCTCCCCTCTATAACGCGGGGCCACAGCGTGGCCCTGTGTCATAGTGGTCTGGGCCCGGCACCAAGCAACGGCCGGGACCTGTGGTTAATAGTGCGCGGCACTGATTGTGCCACGCTCTATTAACCCTTTAGACACGTGTTCAAAGTTGATCGCCGCGTCTAAAGTGAAAGCTAATCAGTGCTGGTTAGCTCAGTGGGATGTTCGGGACCGCTGCGGCGAAATCGCGGTGTCCCGAACAGCTGGAGGACACGAGGAGGGTGCCTTACCTTCCTCCTTCATGTACAATTGCCGAATGACTGCTCTGTGCCTGAGATCCAGTCAAGCGACAGAAACACTGATCAATGCTATGCTATGGCATAGCATTGAACAGTATGAGAGATCAATCTACTGCATGTTATTGTCCCCTATGGTGGCTATAACATTGCAAAAAAAAAAAAGTTAATAAAGATCATTTAACCCCTTCCCTAATAAAATAATCACCCCCTTTTCCCATTAAAAAAAAAAAACTGTGTAAATAACAATAAAAATAAACATATGTGGTATCGCCACGTGTGGAAATGTCCAAATTATAAAAATATATCATTAATTAAACCAGGCGGTCAATGGCGTACGCGCAAAAAAATTCGAAAGTTCAAAATAGCGTATTTTTGGTCACTTTTTATAGCATGAAAAAAGAAATAAAAAGCGATGAAAAAGTCGAATCAATACAAAAATGGTACCACTGAAAACTTCAGATCACAGCACAAAAAATTAGCCCTCATACCGCACCATACGTGGAAAAATTAAAAAGTTATAGGGGTCAGAAAAATACAATTTTAAACATAGGAAATGGTTTTCTTTTTGGAACACAGAGCTCTCTGCTGACATCATGAACACAGTGCTCTCTGCTGACATCCTTGTCCATTTTAAGAACTGTCTAGAGTAGGAGAAAATTCCCATCAAACATATGCTGCTCTGGACAGTTCCTAAAATGGACAGAGATTTCAGCAGAGAGCACTGTGGTCATGATGTCAGCAGAGAGCTCTGTGTTCAAAAAAGAAAACAATTTCCTCTGTAGCATACAGTAGCTAATAAGTACTGGAAAGATTAAGATTTTTTAAAAGAAGTAATTTACAAATCTGTTTAACTTTCTGGCACCAGCTGATTTAAAAAAAAGAAAAGTTTTCCACGGGAGTACCCCTCAAATAAAATAAAAAGTCCAAAGTTGCTGCTTTTAGTCACATGTTTTCTGTGTTACTGTACCTTTAATTGAGAGCAGTGATCCCCACGTGACCCTGCCTGCCAATGGGAACCCTTAAAGTCTCCCCTGTATACTGTAGTGGGGAGAGGTGTTGTTCAGTCTAGTGTGGCTCCTGAGCAGGGCCGCCATCAGGGTAGGAATGGCAGGCCTGCCTTCAGGGGCCCGGACAGAAACTAAGATTCAGGGGGCCCAGCTGCCTGCTGCGCTAGTTGCTTTCCTGAGGTCTTCTGCTCCCAGGGGCGAACTGACAGATTGGGCACTGCCTGAGCCTGAGAGGGGGTCCGACGCTGCCAATTTCTGCATGATGGCCCTTTAAAATCAGCGCAAGGGCCATGGACTTATTGGATATTTAGGAGGAGAGCAGAGACAGACCGCTCCTCCCCCATGCTCCCCTAGTGAAGGGAGTGAAGCCCAATTGGTGGAGCAGGAGTGTGCGTAGTTTCTTGCTCCATCACTGACACTGACACCTGCTGTGCCACTGAGAAAAGGAAGCCTTCCCCTGCCTACAGCTGGTGCCACCCAGAAAGTAACTATCTAACTATCTGAAGAAAAAGATAGAAGTCCAGCGCAGCAGCTTTGAGCAGAACGTGCATTTATTGAATTATTAGCACGCAGTACAACAGGTAAGCATGATGGTGGCGCGCCGGCACCTGGCCTTACTCATACCCAGTGGCGTTGCGACCCGGGTGCGGGGGGGTGCGGCCCGCACCGGGTGACACCAACCTAATGGGGTGACACCAAGACGCTCCGCAGCACCATCCCCCCCCAGCTACACCGAGTGTGTGTGTCTGTCTCTGTCTGTCGCTATCTCTGTCTGTGTGTGACTGTCTGTGTGTGACTCTGTGTGTGTGTATGTATGTGACTGTGTGTGTCTCTGTGTGTGTGTATGTGACTGTGTGTGACTCTGTGTGTGTGTATGTGACTGTGTGTGACTCTGTGTGTGTGTATGTATGTGACTGTGTGTGACTCTGTGTGTGTGTGTATGTATGTGACTGTGTGTGACTCTGTGTGTGTATGTGACTGTGTGTGACTCTGTGTGTGTGTGTGTATGTGACTGTGTGTGACTCTGTGTGTGTGTATGTATGTGACTGTGTGTGACTCTGTGTGTATGTGACTGTGTGTGTGTGTTGCAGGGGGACCCAGGAGCGCTACACCCCTGCCCACAATCATTTCTTGTATTGGAATTATGTAGGAGGCCTTCTGGTGTGCCAAGTATGCCTTATTTTCTGTGCGTGTGGGACTCTGTGTGTGTGACTCTGTGTGTGTGACTCTGTGTGTGTGTGACTCTGTGTGACTCTGTGTGTGACTCTGTGTGTGTGACTGTGACTCTGTGTGTGTGTCTGTCTGTGAGTGTGTGTCTCTCTGACTGTGTGTGTTTGTGTGTGTCTCTCTGTGTTGTATGTGTTTTTTTTTGTGGGGGGGGGGGGGGGGGGTTAAACAGCGATCTAATGTGGGGAGATTTTGACCCATTGTGGGGAACTTGCAAGGGAACCTGGAGCCTAATGTGGGGTAACTACTACCAAATGTTCGGAGTCTATGCTACCTAATGTGGGGATTCTATGCTACCTAATGTGGGGAGTCTATGCTACCTAATGTGGGGAAACTGCTACCTAATGTGGGGAATCTGTGCTACCAAATGTGGGGAGTCTATGCTACCTAATGTGGGGAATCTGTGCTACCGAATGTGGGGAATCTATGCTACCTAATGTGGGGAAACGGCTACCTAATGTGGGGAATCTGTGCTACCTAATGTGGGGAAATTGCTACCTAATGTGGGGGAACACGTACCAAATGTGGGGAATCTATGCTGCCTAATGTGGGGAAAATATGCTACCTAATGTGGTGGAACTGCTGCCTACCTAAAGTGGGGGAACTGCTGCCTACCTAATGCTCCCCCCCTGGCAGTAGCACCCTCATCATCCACCAGCAACACCCCCCCCCAGCAGTAGCACCTCCATCAGCAGATCCTGATGGTGGATGATGGCGGTGCTCCTGCCAGGAGGATGATCCTGCGGATGGATGATGGGGGTGATACTGCCAGGGGGGATGGCCAGTTGCACCCTCATCATCCTCCAGCAACACCCCCCCAGTAGTAGCACCCCCATCATCCACTAGCAACACCACCAAAACCCCCCTCCCGTGGTAATAGCATCAGCTAACGGATGTTGAGGGGTGTTACTGCGGTTGTGGTATTATATTCAGAGGGTGCACTGTATGGCAACGTTAAATTCAGAGGGCGCAGTTTGTGGTAGTATTATATTCAGAGGGTACAGTGGGTGGTAGTATTCAGGGGTACAGTGTGTGGAGGTATTATATTCAGGGGTACAGTATGTGGTAGATTTATATTCAGAGGGTACAGTATGTGATGGTATTATATTCAGAATGTACAGTGTGTGGTAGTATTATATTCAGAGGGTACAGTGTGTGGCGGTATTATATTCAAGGGTACAGTATGTGGTAGATTTATATTCAGAGGGTACAGTATGTGATGGTATTATATTCAGAATGTACAGTGTGTGGTAGTATTATATTCAGAGGGTACAGTGTGTGGCGGTATTATATTCAGGGGTACAGTATGTGGCAGATTTATATTCAGAGTGTACAGTATGTGTTGGTATTATATTAAGAATGTACAGTGTGTGGTAGTATTATATTCAGTGGGTATGGTGTATGGAAGGTTTATAATCAAAGAGTATAGTGTATAGTAGTATTATATTTAGAGGATACAGTGTCTGGCAGGTTTATAATAATACTTGTTTTCATATAGAGGATGAGAATGCGCTGACATAGTGAGGAGACGTCTGGGCGTCACATTCTACAGACAGAAGTTTTAGCTGGACCAGGCGGTATGTACCATCTGAATTAGATAAGGAAAGACTATAGAGAAGACGTCACCTGTAGTCACTGATATCATTGTACATTCTCCTCACTATGTCCTATCAGAGCTGTAGTCGCTTGTAAGTTCTACAGTTATGGTGAGTGAAACTACAACTCCCAGCATAACCTCACCACTGCTCAAAGGGGTACTCTACTGGAAAACATTTTTTTTTTATCAATTGGTGCTACAAAGTTAAACAGATTTGTAAATTACTTCTATTTAAAACTCTTAATCCTTCCAGTACTTATTAGCTGCTGTATAAGTGATTCACAGGAAGTTCTTTTCTTTTTTAATTTATTTTCTGTCTGACCACAGTGCTCTGTGCTGACACCTTTGTCCATGTCAAGATTTGTCCATAGTAGGAGCAAATCCCCATAGCAAACCTATCCTGCTCTGGACAGTTCCTGACATGGACAGAGGTGTCAGCAAATAGCACTGTGGTCAGACTGGAAAGCACTACACAACTTCCTGTGGAGCATACAGCAGCTGATAAGTACTGTAAGGATCAAGATTTTAAATAGAAGTAATCAAAAAATCTGTTTCACTTTCTGGCACCAGTTGATATAAAAGTAAATGTTTTCCAGTGGAGTACCCCTTTAAGTAATTCTGGGAGCTGTATATTTAAATGGTGAAAACTTCTTTAACACTTTCCTATTCTGTGGCAACTGGTATATTTGATTATTATACTGGAATTTCTCACAATGCGCTACAACAGTGGTGTCTGTCACAACAGGCTAAAAACTTACTGAGGGGGGGGAGGTATGGGGGTGACACCATTTTCTACTGCACCGGGTGACACCAACCCTAGCAACGCCACTGCTCCTATCTATCTATCTATCTATCTATCTCATATCTATTTATCTATCTATTTATAATATCTATAGATCTCATATTCAGGGGCAGACTGACGCTATCTATCATCTTATATCTATCTATCTATCTATCTATCTATCTTTCTATCTCTGTCTGTCTGTCTGTCTCAGTGTTTCCTAACCAGGGTGCCTCCAGCTGTTGCAAAGCTACAACTCCCAGCATGCCTTTAACATAATGGGCATGCTGGGAGTTGTAGTTTTGCAACAGCTGGAGGCACCCTATTTTGGAAACACTGGGCTCTCTTTCTGTCTTTTTCGATCTTTCTAACTCTCTATTACCTATCTATCTATCTTAGTGTTTCCTAACTTAAATTTGTGTGTGAAAGAGAAGCAGCTCCAGGTGTCTGGCAGCCACTTATCTCCTATCCGTACTGAAGTAAACCTGCATGCTGGGCAAGTCTGAGTCCACTGCACAAGGTTTTATATATCTCCCCCATTGCCCTAGATAAGTGTTTCCAACCAGAATGCCTCCAGCTGTTGCAAAACTACAACTCCCAGTATGTCTTTGACTGTGTGTGCATGCTGGGAGTTGTAGTTCTGCAATAGCTGGAAGCACCAAGGTTGGGAAACACTGGTCTATCTATTAATCTCTATTGGTTTATTTATCCATCTATTTCCTATTTTTATATCTATCTATCTATCTATCTATTTCTTATATCTATAGATCTCATACACAGGGGCAGACTGACAGGTTGGGAACCCGGGCACTGCCCGAGGGCCAGGGTCTGAAAGGGTGCCCAACATTTTTTTTCCTATTTAATTTACCTTCAGCCTACTTAGATGCCAGGCCAGGAAGGGGGCCCGCCGCCAGCCCCTAACCCCAAGTCTATCTGTGGTGGTGGATTTGGGATAAAGCCTTGTGGGGGTGTAGGGTAGTTAGGGTGTTGCTGTTCAGGATAGTTAAGGGCGCTGTTAACCCTTGTCACTTGTGACGTCAGGGTGAGGGTTGAATACTGTAATCTTGACAGGCCTATTGCCACCATTCCCAAGAGCAATAGGTGATGCAGAAATAAAGGATTGTCCACAACCACTGTTAACTGAAAACTTGCAGGAACTTTTACTGAAGAATTTCTGTACATGATGCAATAGTAACAGTCCAGATAACAGAGTCTCTATGCATATAGCTGAGCAGCGATTGACAGTTGGTTGGGATCAGATAAGCTCAATTTAGCTTCTTAGGGATTGTATGGCAGAGATCCGCTGGATTTAAGGGTGCGTTTAGGTCCAGTGGTCTTGCGGTGAGTAGCAGGGAATTGCTTAGTCTATCCGCTATGTTAGAGGCAGAGGCCGCAAGGCTTTGGCCTGGTAAATCGTCTTGTAAGCTGCGAAGGTCCTACCTCTTCCAGAGTCAGCAACCCAAGAGAGGGATCAAGATGGTGCAGGTCCCTTATATGGGCAGGGGCTGGCCGTTTTGGATTGGTCCATAACAACTGTCACTCACCGTTACATTGCATTGTGGGTGAACACGTCATGGGAACCTCCAAAAGGTCCTGTAGCAAAACCATAGAGTTCTAATCTAATCACGTGACCCGCAGGTCCTGCTATGCTTGAACAGGTAGGCAATTACATGTATACATATATCTATACTTATACTTATATGAACTTCTATATAGTCATTGACTAACTGAGGGGTGACAAGGGGATAACTACAGAAGAGGGACCCTGACGTCCTAGGGACTCTGACTATGGGGACCTCTTCAAAGGTAACGTATGAAATACGGTACTGGGACACCACAAACCCCCTTACTTAACCCCTTAAGGACCAGGCCAATTTACACCTTAGGACCAGAGCGTTTTTTGCACATCTGACCACTGTCGCTTTAAACATTAATAACTCTGGAATGCTTTTATCTATCATTCTGATTCCGAGATAGTTTTTTCGTGACATTTTCAACTTTAACATAGTGGTAAATTTTTGTGGTAACTTGCATCCTTTCTTGGTGAAAAATCCCAAAATTTGATGAAAAATTTGAAAATTTTGCATTTTTCTAACTTTGAAGCTTTCTGCTTGTAAGGAAAATGGATATTCAAAATCTTTTTTTTTTTATTCACATTTCCAATATGTCTACTTTATGTTTGCATCATAAAATTGACGTGTTTTTACTTTTGGAAGACACCAGAGGGCTTCAAAGTTTAGCAGCACTTTTCCAATTTTTCACAAAATTTTGAACCTCGCTTTTTTTCAGGGACCAGTTCAGGTTTGAAGTGGATTTGAAGGGTCTTCACATTAGAAATACCCCACAAATGACTCACATGTTCTTGTAAACCCAATTTTTGCATTTTTACAAGGGGTAAAAGGAGAAAATGTATACTTCTATTTGTAGCCCAATTTCTCTCGAGTAAGGACATACCTCATATGTCTATGTAAAGTGTTCGGCAGACGCAGTAGAGGGCTCAGAAGCGAAGGAGCGACAAGGGGATTTTGGAGAGTACGTTTTTCAGAAATGGTTTTTGGGGGGCATGTTGCATTTAGGAAGCCCCTATGGTGCCAGAACAGCAAAAAAAAACAAAAAAAAAACACATGGCATACCGTTTTGGAAACTAGACCCCTTGGGGAACGTAACAAGGAATAAAGTGAACCTTAATACCCCACTGTTGCTTCACGACTTTTGCATATGTAAAAAAAAAATATATATTTTTTTCACTAAAATGTGTTTCCCCCTAAATTTCACATTTTTGCAAGGGTTAATAGCAGAAAATACCCCCCAAAATTTGTAACCCCATCTCTTCTGAGTATGGAGGCACCCCATTAGTTGGCCTGAAGTGCATTACGGACAAACTACAATGCTCAGAAGAGGAGTGATATTTGACTTTTTGAGAGCAAATTTTGCTTGGGGGGCATGTCGCATTTAGGAAGCCCCTATGGTGCCAGAACAGCAAAAAAAAAACACATGGCATACCATTTTGGAAACTAGACCCCTTGAGGAACGTAACAAGGAATAAAGTGAGCCTTAATACCCCACACGGGTTTCACGACTTTTGCATATGTAAAAAAAAAATTTTTTTTTCACTAAAATGTGTTTCCCCCAAAATTTCCCATTTTTGCAAGGGTTAATGGCAGAAAATACCCCCCAAAATTTGTAACCCCATCTCTTCTGAGTATGGAGGTACCCCATAAGTGGACCTGAAGTGCACTACGGGCGAACTACAATGCTCAGAAGAGGAGGAGCACCATTGAGCTTTTGGAAAGAGAATTCGTTTGGAATGGTAGTCAGGGGCCATGTGCATTTACCAAGCCCCCCGTGGTGCCAGAACAGTGGACCCCCCCCCACATGTGACCCTATTTTGGAAACTACACCCCTCACAGAATTTAATAAGTGGTGCAGTGAGCATTTACACCCCACTGGCGTTTGACAGATCTTTGGAACAGTGGGCTGTGCAAATGGAAAACTAAATTTTTCATTTTCACGGATCACTGTTCCAAAAATCTGTCAGACACCTGTGGGGCGTAAATGCTCACTGTAACCGTTATTACATTACATGAGGGGTGTAGTTTCCAAAATGGGGTCACATATGGGGGGGGGGTCCATTGTTCTGGTACCATGGGGGCTTTGTAAACACAAGTGGCCTTCAATTCCGGACAAATTTTCTCTTCAAAATCCCAATGGCGCTCCTTCTCTTCTGAGCATTGTAGTGCACCCATAGAGCACTTTACCTCCACATATGGGGTATGCTCTTTCTCAGAAGAAATTGGGTTACAAATTTTGGGGGGCTTTTTTTTATTTTCCCTTGTGAAAATGAAAAATTTAGGGTGACACCTGCATTTTAGTGAAATTTTTTTTTTCATTTTCCCATCCAACTTTAATGAAAATTTGTCAAATACCTGTGGGGTGTTCAGGCTCACTATACCCCTTGTTACGTTCCGTGAGGGGTGTCGTTTCCAAAATGGGGTCACATGTGGGTATTTATTTTTTTTGGGTTTATGTCAGAACCGCTGTAAAATCAGCCACCCCTGTGCAAATCACCAATTTAGGCCTCAAATTTACATGGTGCGCTCTCACTCCTGAGCCTTGTTGTGCTTCCGCAGAGCATTTTACGCCCACATATGGGGTATTTCCGTACTCAGGAGAAATTGCGTTACAAATTTTGGGGGTCTTTTTTTTCCTTTTACCTCCCCTGAAAATAAAAAGTAAAGGACAACACCAGCATGTTAGTGTAAAAAAAGGAAAAAAAGCCCCCAAAATTAGTAGTGCAATTTCTCCTGAGTACGGAGATACCCCATATGTGGCACTAAAATGTTTCCTTGAAATACGACAGGGCTCTGAAGTGAGAGAGCGCCATGCGCATTTGAGGACTAAATTAGGGCTTGCATAGGGGTGGACATAGGGGTATTCTACGCCAGTGATTCCCAAACAGGGTGCCTCCAGCTGTTGCTAAACTCCCAGCATGCCTGGACAGTTAGTGGCTGTCCGGAAATGCTGTGAGTTGTTGTTTTGCAACAGCTGGAGGCTCTGTTTTGGAAACACTGCCGTACAATAAGTTTTTTTTTTTTATTAGGGGGACAGTGTAAGGGGGTGTAAATGTAGTGTTTTACCCTTTATTATGTGTAAGTGTAGTGTAGTGTTTTTAGGGTACGTTCACACTGGCGGAGGTTTACAGTGAATTTACCGCTAGGAGTTTGCGCTGCGTTGAAAATTTGCCGCAGCTCATACTTGAAGCAGAAAACTTACTGTAAACCCGCCAGTGTGAATGTACCCTGTATGTTCACATGGGGGGGGGGGGGGGCAAACCTCCAGCTGTTTCAAAACTACAACTCCCAGCATGTACTGACAGACTGTGCATGCTGGGAGTTGTACTTTTGCAACAGCTGGAGGCACACTGCTTGGAAAATCTTCAGTTAGGTTCTGTTACCTAACTCAGTATTTTCCAACCAGTGTGCCTCCAGCTGTTGCAAAACTTCAACTCCCAGCATGTACTGATCGCCGAAAGGCATGCTGGGAGATGTAGCTATGCAACAGCTGGAGGGATCGCAACTACAACTCCCAGCATGCAGAGACAGCTGTTTGCTTTTTAGGCATGCTGGGAGTTGCAGTTTTGCAACATCTGGAGAGCTATAGTTTAGAGACTGCAGTGGTCTCCAAACTGTGGACCTCCAGATGTTGCAAAACTACAACTCCCAGCATGCCCAGACAGCAAACTGCTGTCTTTGCATGCTGGGAGTTGTAGTTTTGCAAGATCTGGAGGTGCACAGTATAGAGATCACTTTGCAGTGGTCTCAAACTGTAGACCTCCAGCTGTTGCAAAACTGCAACTCCCAGCAAGCCTAAACAGCTCTCTGGGCATGCTGGGAGTTGTAGTTTTGCAACATCTGGAGGGTTAAAGTTTAGAGACCACTATAGTGGTCTCAGACTGTAGCCCTCCAGATGTTTCTAAGTAACTCACCGGCTTCCGTCGTATCCAGGGAGCTGCGTCGCGGTCCTCTTCTACCGCCGATCGTCGCCCGCTGCCGCCACTGATCGTCGCCCGCTGCCGTCGCCGATGGGTAAGTGGATCTTCAGCGCCGGTCCCTGTCGGTTTCCCCGTCCTGCCCCGCCTATTGTGGGTGGGCAGAACGGGGAAACCGAAAGTAAACCCCTCCGCCCCCGATCTGCTATTGGTGGTCGCCTCTAGACCACCAATAGCAGAGATAGGAGGGGTGGCACCTCTGCCACCTCACTCCTATCGCTACAGGGGGATCGTGGGTGTCTAGGACACCCGCGATCCCCCTTCTATTCCGGGTCACCGGGTCACCATAGACCCGTAATGACCCGGAATCGGCGCAAATCGCAAGTGTGAATTCACTTGCGATTTGCGCCGATCGCCGACATGGGGGGGTCTTATGACCCCCCTGGGCATTTGCGCGGGGTGCCTGCTGATAGATATCAGCAGTCACCCCGGCCCAGTCCCCGCCCGGCGCGCGGCGGGGACCGAAATTCCCACGGGCGTACAGGTACGCCCTTGGTCCTTAAGTACCAGGGAGCAAAGGCGTACCTGTATGCCCTTGGTCCTTAAGGGGTTAAAATAAGTCGACCCCGACGCCTGTCCCCTAAGGCAGAGGAACTAGGACTAGGACAGGATTATTACTACTTTCTATACATCCTTACAAAGCCTAAGTAAACATTAAACACATTCACATTCTCTGGATACTCTTACTAGTATGTAGACTAGACAATATTGCAGCTATCTAGACCGTTTGAAGCTATCTAGACATTTTAAAGCTAACTAGACATTGAGGAAGCTATCTAGACATTGAGCAAGCTATCTAACCTTTAGTTTTTAGCTCCTTAGACATTTTCATATAGCTCTCTATAACATTTATGAGGCTAACTAGACATTCATATACAGCTTTCTATAACCTTTAGTCTCAAGCTGTCTAAACATTTCTGAAATCTCACCACATTTTTCTTTTTGCCACGATGAGTCACCTGTTAGTACACAGAAGGGTATATTGGCTTGCCCGAGGCTCTCTACCAATAAGGTTAGCTACTAGGGTCTATTGCCTACACGCTACTTACCCCTAGAACACAACAGTATAACCTACCTAGGTTACTTTTAGAAATACTGGCCAGTCAGACGATCTCACACACGTAATAAAGAGAAAATAAATATGAGTGTACCTAACAATGGCAGGAATTGGATATCAATAGGCTACAATTCCTAAGTGTTTCTTGAATGTGAGATATATTTTGTTTTTGGTGTATGTACTGAGAACGAATGAGGTAGTACATTTAAGTGAGCAATTTGGTGTACTGAAAAGATATAGGTAGTACATTGAAGTGAGTCATTGAAGGTACCATGTGTGCAGGTACTGAATGTGAATCTTGGTACCTTAAGGGTAGTTTACCCTGTGTAGTCCTTTGAGACCATCGCAACACCACCTTTGAGTCATCAGGAGTCCAACAGGAGAAACATCTTCGGTTGGACTGGGAGATTCTCTGAAGTCAGGTGGAGAAGGTGCAACAGGACTTGGAGAGGTCACAGGAGCATGACTGATGCTTGGTGTAACGACCAATGATGGCTGACAGGGAGAAGCAGTTATTGGCAGCTGGCTGGGTGGAACGGCTACTGGCAGCTGACTGGGTGGAGCAACCAGTGGCGCTGGCTGGGTGGAGCTGGACATGGTATACCGCAATACATGACAGGCTGATGAGAGGGGAACAAAGGAACGTCCATAGTGGGATGAATTCCCTCTACCGGCACATATTCTCTCACTGGCCTTGCTGAGGGTGGAGTAGGCGGAGTAGGCGGAGGTGGTCCAGGCACATCTTCTTTCAGGCACACTTTTATTCTGTTTCTGTGGACCACCTGTGGCTCGAACCCTTCTCTGTGTATCTTATATACGTCCGTTTCCTGGTAAAGGATCGCAGTAATGGTATAAGGTTCCGTTTCCCACAATTAGTCCAATTTATGGGTCCTAGGGAATTTTCTGAGCCACACCTTATCTCCAAGCTGTAAGGGCTGAGCTGAAGCATGCCGATTATAATCTCTCTGCTGTCGTCCATGGACTTCGCCCATTTTCTTCTCAACAATGCTTTTGGCCTCCTCTATCCTCCGTTGATGCTCCGACACCCAACCTTGAGAAACTTGAGGGGAATTGTTGAAAGGAACCTGCAGCCTGAAGGTCCGATCCTTTGACAATTGGCCATGTCTGCCCATCATCAGGAAAAAGGACGTATACCTTGTAGAACAGTAGACTCTGTTGTTGTAAATTTCGAGGAGCTCAGGCAACAACCGGGGCCACTCTTCGTACTTTGAAACAGAAGCAGCTTTGAGCATTTGGATGAACACTTGATTGATCCTCTCGCAGAGCCCATTCCCCTGGGGATGGTAGGTCGTCGTCCGGAGCTTCTTGCAGACAAGCAACTGGCAAAGTTCTTGGAACAACTGGGCTTCAAAGGCGGTTCCCCGATCCGTTAGTACCGATTCGGGACACCCCAGAGGTTGGATCGAGTGATGATAGAAGAGCTGGGCAGCCGTCTTGGTGGTAAGGTCCTTGACAGGGACCACGACCACCCACTTAGAGTAATGGTCCACCATGGTCAGGGCATAGTAGTAGCCAGACCGAGTGGGGGCCAACTTCACATGATCCAAGGCAACAATCTGATTTGGTCTCTCCATACAGATGGGATGTAAAGGGGCCCTTGCGTCCCTCCAGGGATTCTTGATAACATTGCACACCATTCAGCGCACCATTTCTCGATGTCTCCCCGCATCCCTATCCAGTAAAATCTTCTGACTGTGGCTTCAGTCTTATGAACCCCGAAATGCCCTGACTGGTCATGGTAGGCATTCAGGACCATGGCTGCATCTCTTCTAGGGACCACGATCTGATGTATACGATCCCCGGAAACTGGGTCCAGGGAATTTCGGTATACCAACCCCTTGTGCAGGAACAGGCGATTCCTCTGTCGCCACAGCCATTTCAATTCAAAGTCCCCTTGTGTCTTGTGAAGCTGAGTGGGCACTTTCTTGTGGAGGCAATAGTCTAAGAGGTCCCCGATAACCCGGCTTTCGTCTTGAAGTGTCTTCCATGTAGATAAATCTTCAGGGACTTTGAGAGATCCAGGTTCGTCACCCTCCTGGGCAGTTAGAGCACTCTGGCTCATGAACCTTTGGTAGAAGGGAGGCATCTCCAAATCTTCCCACACATCCTCAGCAGGAGGTGCTTCTCCCAGAGCCATGCGAGAAAGTACATCCGCATCAACGTTAGTTTTTCCACTGCGGTACTTGATGTGGAAATCATAGTTGGCCAATCGGGAGGCCCAGCGTTGTTCAAGAGCCCCCAACTTAGCAGTGTTCAAATGGGCCAAGGGATTGCTATCAGTATAGATCCGTGAAGGGAGTAGCAGCCAGATAGTCTTTAAACTTCTCAGTAATGGCCCAGATCATGGCCAGAAGCTCCAGTTTGAAAGAGCTGTAGTTGGCGTCATTTCTTTCAGCGCCCTGGAGGCGTAGGCAATTACCCTCTCTTTGTCATCTTGTACCTGAGATAAGACTGCTCCCAGACCTTCAAAGCTAGCATCTGTATATAAATGGAACGGCAGGCTTTAGTCAGGATATGCCAAAATAGGGGGTTCCGTGAGGAGGTATTTTTTTAGGGCTCGGAAGGCATTTTCTTGATCTTCGGCCCACTGTATGGGTAACCTCCCATTATAATTCTCCCGGGCAGTGCCTCTCAGTAACTCGGTCAAGGGTCCAGCAATTTGGGCAAAGTGGGGGATGAAGCATCGGTAATAACCAGCAAATCCCAGGAAACTTCGGACGTCTCGCACTGTCTTGGGTGTAGGCCACTCTCTCACAGCACTCACTTTATCCGGATAAGGCTGGACTCCTTGGGCACTGACGACATGTCCCAGGTAGTGTACTTGTGGCTTCAGCAGATGACACTTGGAGGGTTTAACCTTGAGTCCATGTTGGATAAGGACTTGGAAAACTTCTTTCAGGTGGTCCAGATGTTCCTGATACATCCGGGAATAAACAATTACGTCATCTAAATACAACAGGACACTCTGGAAGTTGAAATGTCCTAAACATCGCTCCATTAAGCGTTGAAAAGTAGCCGGTGCATTGCACAGCCAAAAAGGCATACTTTTGAACTCAAAGAGTCCCATGGGGGTCACAAATGCTGTCTTCTCTCTATCCTCCGCCATCGGTACCTGCCAGTAACCCCTTGTCAAGTCCAGTGTGGAAAAGTAGGCGGCGGACCCCAGTGCGGTCAAGGATTCTTCAATACGGGGAAAAGGATAGGCGTCCTTGTGAGTTATTCCGTTCAACTTCCGGTAGTCTACACAAAAACGGATAGTCCCATCCTTTTTCTTCACAAGGGCCAAAGGTGCTTCCAAAGGACTCTGGCTTTCTTGGATAACATCAGCCTCTTTCATTTCCACAAGCATCTTCTTTATGGTCCGATACATTCCAGGAGCCACGGGGCAATGCCTCTCAATGGGCGGACTGTCCCCAGTGAGAATCCGATGTTTTATCATCGTGGTTCTGCCAAAGTCTGTGGGGAACTTCCTGAAAGCTTCTTGTTATTGTTTAGCTACCTGGATGACTCCTTCCACCTGTTCCCTGGGGGTGTCTTCGTCCCCTATTTGCAGTTGGACCCACCAAGGTTCCGCTGGAATTTGATCAGGTCCTTGTTGGGCCACTTGTGACTTCAAGACCACATCTCTTGCGTCTAAATGGTGCAGTTTAGCCACAGGGGTATATTTGGGTAGCCGGCTGGCAACTTCAGAGAGATTAATTAGCCTTACCGGATCTTTCCCATTTGTACAGTTACCAGGCTTCTAGCTGCTCGCACCAAGGGATAATCTTCCAGCATGATGGGCTCCAAGAGCGCTTGGTAATCTTGATTTTTTACCCCAGGTCGGGCACGGCACCAAATAACTGTCTCCGTTTGTCGCTGCAGAGTAACAGCACGTATGTCTTGAATCCTGACTCGACAGATTTCTCCTTGATGGTTCACAAACTTCTGTTCTGTTTGGAGTATTTTGAGGTGGTGTTGTGCAGCTCGCCGGCCTGGGGGTGACAAGTGAGGGAGAGATGCATGCAGTGAACAGACAATATCATCAAAACAGTGCCTCATGATGTTCATTCCTAAGGTGAAGCCACACCCTGCCTTTCTAACACATGCTCTCCCACCTTCACCGTGGGCTCCCAGTAGCCATGCCTGGGTACTGGTTTCCGTTCCCTGCAATTACTCTAAACTCTGCTTCCTTAGGCTCACACAACCTTTCTGGACCCCAATACTTATAGAAAACTCCCTGCGGAATAGTGGACACCTGAGACCCCGTATCTATTAGAGCTTGCAACCGGATACCTTCAACTATCACCTGAATATAAGGGCAAGGAGCAACATACATAGACAGTCCTTTCTTGTCACCAGTTGGTTCTGGACCTTCAGCAGCTACTCCTTGGGTGCGGTCCTCGACCCCAGGGGACGCCCGTTTAAAGCGCAGCATTGGCTCTTCCAGTGTCCATTTTTGTTACAATATTTACAGACAGGTCTCTGACCTCCAGGCGGTCTCACAGGAGGGGTATTAGGTGGATCAGCAGGGCGGGGGTCAGGTTTCTTAGGTGGAAGTGTTGCAGATCTAGGGGGATTGGGCCGGACGGCCATTTCGTTAAAGGCCTCTGCTAACTGTTCAATGTCCTGCTTAATGTCTTGCAGATCAGCTGTCCAAGGGCTAGAAGAAGGTGTTGAAAGGACAGGCTGAGAAGGGACAGGTGACTGGGGCGAGGGCCCCGGAGATTCTGTAGCGGGAACACTAGCCTCCTCTGTCTGGGGTCCTGATTTGATCACTTTAACCTCTAGTCTCTTAAAAGCTGGGAAGGCCATGTCGGGATTTTGCACAGCTAGCATCCTAAGTTGGGCTTTGTCCCATTTGTTCAGTGCCTCTTCTATAAAATGGTCCATCAGTACTCGGTTACCCTGATCGGGCGTGATGCCGTCCAGCTTCTGCACCGCAGCTCTGTAAAGCTACTGCATATGCTCTGAGGGTCTCACCTGGTTTGTGACGCCGTTCATATAGTCTGAGGCGTACCTCAGAGGGGAAATGAGATTCAAACACCTGAGAGAGTCCTTTAAAAATCTGCCCCACTATGGCTTTGTCAGCCGCTGGCCAGGTGCAAAGTTCTTCCAAGGCAGGTCCCTGGAGCTGTCCCAAAAGCAACTGTATCTGTTGATGAGGCGGTAATGCATAGAACCCGAAGAGACTGCTGAACTTTTCTTTAAAGTCTCTGAATGTGAAAGGGTCACCGTTGTAGGTGGGAAGCACATGGTTCCCCAAGAAGACAGGTGCAGCAACAGAGGCTCCGAATACGTAGGGAGAAACTGGAGGTGGACTTGCTGGATCCTACTCTGCCTGTGACGAAGGTCTTGCTGGAATCACAGGGAGAGCACGTCTTTGTGAGGTAGAACGCGTTGGTGAAGGCGGCAGCACCCTTCTGACTAGTGGTGGAGACCCCATTGGTGGAGTCACTGGAGCATCGCCCTCCTGTTGCTCAGGTGGTGAAAATGGCGCTGCAGGCTCTGACATTTTTGTATTGGATGTGCTGGCCCTTTAAATAAATCTTGGATTCCTAGGTCCCAAGGAGATATGCAGTTGTTCTCTAATCTGGAACTTGAGAACATAGATTTCAAATTTGAGAGCGGTGACTTGAAACTCAATAGCCTTCAGTTGAAATTTGAGTGTGTGGATCGGCAGCTGAAGTGACTCTATATAGGACTTCAATTTGGCAATCTGGTTTCTCAGAGTCCCGTACTGTTCCGGCTCCTTACAGCTTCCAAACTGTACCATCAGTCTACCTCAGTAAAAGCTGCCGTTAACCTTATCCTGGCCGTTAAACAATTATTTGCCCTTCCTAACCTAAGACTAGTGGTGCTACCTTCAGGTGGTTACATGGCAAACCACGCCCTGGTGTCACAAACACTAAGGGGTTAACACCATCTACCCCTGGGCAACACCGTATGCCCCTACACCTCACATCGCACCCTGACACCACACACTGCTCTCTGTTCCTCTCTGTAGTAGAATGCTGTAGTGACTGGGAGGTGAACTGCTGCTGTAAAAATGCTTTTCTGTGCAACACACACTGCTGTCTGTCCTTCTCTCTGTGCAACAGAACGCTGATGTGACTGGGAAGTAAATCGCTGCTGGAAAAAGGCTTTTCTGTGCAACACAAAGCGCTGTTTGTCCCTCTCAGGGTCTGGCTGGCTGCTGATAGGCTGCATGCTGCATGCCATTCACGGTCATCCCGCCTACCCTTGTTCCTGCCTTCCCAGAATTCCTTGCCCCATGTTCTTACATGTGGATCTGCCATTTTAGATGCCTTGGAGCCTGGACCGCACTAAATGGAGTTTAATGAAGCGATTCACGCGATCGAATCACGGCGATATTAACATTCGTTGCTAATCCAATTTTTCCTGAAATTCGGAACAAATTTGGATTCGTCAGATTCGATTCGCTCATCCCTACTGGCCACTTCAGAACTCTCCAGTGCTTTGTTGTCATCCATTTCTGGGTGCTTTTTAATATATGTTTGGGGTCATTGTCCTCCTGGAAGACCCAAGATCTCGGACGCAAACCCAGCTTTCTGACACAGGGCTGTACAGTGCGACCCTCATGATGTCTTGCACACATTCAAGACACCCAGTGCCAGAGGCAGCAAAAAAAAAAAAAAAAAACATCATTGAACCTCCACCATATTTCACTGTAGGTACTGTGTTCTTTTCTTTGTAGGCCTCATTCAGTTTTTGGTAAACACTAGAATGATATAACATAGTAACATAGTTCATAAGGTTGAAAAAAGACCAGAGTCCATCAAGTTCAACCTATAACCCTAATGAGTCCCTACTGAGTTAATCCAGAGGAAGGCAAAAAACCCTCATACTTGAGGTAAAAATTCCTTTCCGACTCCAAATATGGCAGTCAGAATAAATCCCTGGATCAACTTTCTGTCCCTATAAATCTAGTATACATAACCGGTGATGTTATTATTCTCCAAAAATGCATCCAGACCCCTTTTGAACTCTTTTACAGAGTTCACCATGACCACCTCCTCAGAATTCCACAGTCTCACTGCTCTTACAATAAAGAACCCCCATCTGTGCTGGTGTAGAAACCTTCTTTCCTCTAGACGTAGAGGATGCCCCCTTGTTATAGATACAGTCCTGGGTATAAATAGGTCATTGGAGAGATCTCTGTATTGCCCCCTGATATATTTATACATAGTTATTAGGTCTCCCCTTAGCCTTCTTTTTTCTCAACTAAATCACCCTAATTCTGATAATCTTTCTGGGTACTGTAGTCCTCCCATTCCCCGTATTACTCTGGTTGCCCGTCTTTGAACCCTCTCTAGCTCCACTATATCTTTCTTGTACACTGGTGCCCAGTACTGAACACAGTATTCTATGTGTGGTCTGACTAGGGATTTGTACAGCGGTAGAATTATTTCCTTGTCGTGGGCATCTATGTCCCTATTTATGCACCCCATGATTTTATTTGCCTTGGCCACAGCTGCTCGACACTGGTCACTACAGCTAACTTTACTGTTAACTAAGACTCCCAAGTCCTTTTCCATGTCAGTCGTCCCAAGTGTGCTCCCATTTAATACATAATCCCAGCCCAGATTTTTCTTCCCTGTGTACATAACTTTACATTTATCAGTGTTGAACCTCATCTGCCACTTCCCACCCCAAACCTCAAACCTATGCAGATCCATTTGTAACAGTGCACTGTCCTCTATAGTGTTTACCGCTTTACAGAGTCTCAGGTCTCATCTGTCCACAAGACGTTTTCCTAGAAGGATTTTGGCTTACTCAAGTTCATTTTGGCAAAATGTAGTCTTGCTTTTTTATGTCTCTGTGTCAGCATTGGGGTCCTCCTGGGTCTCCTGCCGTAGCATTTCATTTCATTTAAATGTTGTTGGATAATTTGCGCTTACACTGATGCTCCCTGAGCCTGCAGGAAAGCTTGAATATCTTTGGAACTTGTTTGGGGCTGCTTATCCACCATCCGGACTATCCTATGTTTACACCTTTCATCAATTTTTCTCTTCCGTCCACGCCCAGGGAGATTAGTTACTGTGCCGTGGGCTGCAAACTTCTTGATAATGTTGCGCACTGTGGACAAAGGCAAATCTAGATCTCTGGAGATGAACTTGTAACCTTGAGATTGTTGATATTTTTCCACAATTTTGGTTCTCTTCTCCTCTTTCTGTTGTTCATTCTTAGTATGGCACACGCAGACACACAATGCAAAGACTAAGTGAACTTCTCTCCTTTTTATCTGCTTTCAGGTGGGATTTTTATATTGCCCACACCTTTTACTTGCCCCAGGTGAGTCAAAAGGAACATCTCATGCTTATGACAATCTTATTTTTGCACAATTTTGAAAGGGTGCCAATAATTTTGTTCAGACCATTTTTGGAGTTTGGTGTGACATTATGTCCAATTTGCTTTCTTTTCCTCCCTTTTTTGGTGTAGTTCAAATATACACAAAGGGAATAAACATGTGTATATCAAAACATGTGTTAATGCAATCCTTTTCTGTGAGAAATACTTCATTTTCTAGAAAAATTTCAGGGGTGCCAACATTTACAGCCATGACTGTATAATACACTGCAGTACAGATCTGTACTGCAATGCATTAAAGGGATATTCCAGGCAAAAACTTTTTTTTTATATATCAACTGGCTCCGGAAAGTTAAACAGATTTGTAAATTACTTCTATTAAAAAATCTTAATCCTTTCAATAGTTATTAGCTTCTGAAGTTTTCTGTCTAACTGCTCAATGATGATGTCACGTCTGGGAGCTATGCAGTTCCTATGGGGATATTCTCCCATCATGCACAGCTCCCAGACGTGACATCATCATTGAGCAGTTAGACAGAAAACTTCAGAAGCTAATAACTATTGAAAGGATTAAGATTTTTTAATAGAAGTAATTTACAAATCTGTTTAACTTTCCGGAGCCAGTTGATACATAAAAAAAAGTTTTGGCCTGGAATACCCCTTTAAGCCTATCAGTGTATCACTGACAGCTGTCAGTGTTTTTCTGACACGCATAGCAGATCAGCTGATCAGCCTGATCGGCTTCCTAAGCCAGGCAACCAGTGGCCATTTGAAGGTCTCTGGTTGCCATGGGTATCAATGAGTCCCCGCAATCGCATCACGGGGTCTCATTGGAGGGAAGCTCCCTACCTCTGTCATCAACGGTCAGTGCTGCGGTCACACTGACCCCAGCACTGAAGGGGTTAACTGTCAGGATCGGAGTGCATTTCCACTCCTGACAGTTGCAGTGGGTGCTTGGCGATATGCATTGCTGGCTCGCACCGCCAATCACTGCCTGCACACCAGCGGCGCCGTGATTGTGAATGGACGTATATATACGTCCTTTTGAAGCAGGTCACTGGAAAAATGGATGTTTTTATATGTCCATTTGCGGGAAAGGGTTAAACAGCACAACATAGTTAGGCTAGGCTGTACGATTTGGGGAAAAATTAGCGATTGCGATTATGGAGGTAAATATTGCGATTTCGATATGTGATTTCAATTTAATACACAAATGTTGAAATCTCCCCCCCCCCCATTTCATGTCCAATCACCTCGATTCATATAGCCAATAGACATGTGCAATTCGTTTCCGAATAACCACTATAATACGAACATCAGATTAACGAATACATTCGTAAGATAACGAATGCATTCGTAAAATAACGAATGCATTCGTTAACCGTAAAACGAAAGTAAATAATTAATTTGATTTTTTCAATTGGTCCTTGGGAGGTCACATTACCGGAGTTCATTGTCACATGATACCTTTTAGCCAATTAGCTTATTCCAGTCGACCACTACTGTATCACAGACAGTGAGGCTGTTTAATTAGGCTGCTTTCACACTATGAGCATTCATCCGTTATTAAACGTCCGTTTTCTGTGTAAAAACGGACGTTTAATAGTGGATGAAATAACGTGTGCTAACGGCTGAATAAATATTCATCCGTTAAGACCCGTTGTCCCTCATGTATGGCCGAACACCTCTGCCTACAGACTCCCACAGCCGGGACTACTACCACTCCCATCATGGAACAGACTTGTTTCCATGATGGGAGTAGTAATTCCCCAGCTGCGGTAGTCTGCAGACAGCTGGGGAGGCTACATTAGTGTTTGTACTACAACCCCCATCATGGGGGTTGTAGTACAGGGGCTGAGGGACTGATCGCATCGGGTTTCACTTCTGAGACCCGATGCGATTCAAAGTTATTAAGCAGGGGAGCGGGCGGCAATATCCGCAACCCTGCGATGTATCAGTGTGTTTTAACTTTCATTTTTGAATCCCCCGCGGGGAGCCCTGAATGGTCAGGACTGAGGAGCCATTCAGGGCTAGCAGCGGGAGATTTCAAAATGAAAATTGTGAGTAGCATGGGCCACATCTAAATTAACCTTTTAAGGACGCAGCTCATTTTACCTTAAGGACGCAGGCCTTTTTTTGCAATTCTGACCACTGTAACTTTAAGCATTAATAACTCTGGGATGCTTTTACTTTTCATTCTGATTCCGAGCTTGTTTTTTCGTGACATATTCTACTTTATGTTAGTGGTAAATTTTCGTCGATACTTGCATCATTTCTTGGTGAAAAATTCCAAAATTTTTTACTTTGAAACTCTCTGCTTATAAGGAAAATAGACATACAAATAAATTATATATTGATTGTTGATTAAAGTTGACATGTTTTTACTTTTGGAAGACACCAGAGGGCTTCAAAGTATAGCAGCAATTTTCCAATTTTTCAAAAAATTTTCTAAATCAGAATTTTTCAGGGACCAATTCAGTTTTGAAGTGGATTTGAGGGGCCTTCATATTAGAAATACCCCACAAATGACCCCATTATAAAAACTTCACCCCTCAAAGTATTCAAAATTACATTCAGTAAGTGTTTTAACCCTTTAGGTGTTTCACAGGAATAGCAGCAAAGTGAAGGAGAAAATTCAAAATCTTAATTTTTTACACTTGCATGTTCTTGTAGACCCAGTTTTTGAATTTTTACAAGGGGTTAAACGAGAAAAATCTTCCTAAAATTTGTAACCCAATTTCTCTCGAGTAAGAAAATACCTCATATGTGTATGTGAAGTGTTCTGTGGGTGCACTAGAGGGCTCAGAAGGAAAGGAGCGACAATGGGATTTTGGAGAGTGAGTTTTTCTGAAATGGTTTTTGGGGGGCATGTCACATTTAGGAAGCCCCTATGGTGCCAGAACCGCAAGAAACCCCCCACATGGCATACTATTTTGGAAACTACACTCCTCAGGGAATGTAACAAAGGTTACAGTGAGCCTTAACACCCCACAGGTGTTTGACGACTTTTCGTTAAAGTTGGACGTGTAAATAAAAAAATTTTCCCACAAAAATGCAGTTTTTTCCCCAAAATTTTACATTTTTGCA
The DNA here is from genome assembly GCF_029499605.1 of Hyla sarda. NCBI lineage: Eukaryota > Metazoa > Chordata > Amphibia > Anura > Hylidae > Hyla > Hyla sarda. The sequence continues at coordinate 393,453,991 of NC_079191.1, forward strand.
AGGAGTAATAGGAGAAAGTGTCCCCAAAATTTGTAACCCCATCCCATCTAAGTATGGAAATACCCCATGTGTGGACGTCAAGTGCACTGCGGGTGCACTACAATGCTCAGAAGAGAAGGAGTCACTTTTGGCTTTTGGAAAGCAAATTTAGCTGAAATGGTTTTTGGGGGCATGTTACATTTGGGAAGCCCCTATGGTGCCACAACAGCAAAAAACAAAACAAAAAAATACACATGGCATACTATTTTGTAAACTACACCCCTCAAGGAACGTAACAAGGGGTACAGTGAGCCTTAACACCCCACAGGTGTTTGACAACTTTTAGTTAAAGTTGGATGTGTAAATGAATTTTTTTTTTCACTAAAATGCAGTTTTTTCCCCAAATTTTACATTTCTACAAGGGGTAATAGGAGAAAATGCCCCCTAAAATTTGTAACCCCATGGAAATACCCCATGTGTGGATGTCATGTGCTCTGATGGCACACTACAATGCTCAGAAGAGAAGGAGCACCATTGAGATTATTGAGAGAGAATTTGATTGGAATAGAAGTCAGGGGCCTTGTGCATTTACAAACCCCCCCATGGTGCAAGAACAATGGACCCCCCAAACATGTGACCCCATTTTGGACTCTACACCCCACAGAATTTAATAAGGGGTGCAGTGAGTATTTACACCCCACTGGCGTTTGACAGATCTTTAGAACAGTGAGCTGTGCAGATGAAAAATTACATTTTTCATTTTCACGGACCACTGTTCCAAAAATCTGTCAGACACCTGTGGGGGGTAAATGCTCACTGCACCCCTTATTACATTCCGTGAGGAGTGTAGTTTCCAAAATGGGGTCCCATGAGGGGGGGGGGGTCCATTGTTCTGGCACTATGGGGGCTTTGTAAACACACGTGGCCTTCAATTCCGGACACATTTTCTCTTCAAAATCCTAATGGCGCTCCTTCTCTTCTGAGCATTGTAGTTTGCCTGCAGAACACAACATCCACATATGGGGTATTTCCATACTCAGAAGAAATGGGGTAACAAATTTTGGGGGGCCTTGTGAAAATGAAAAATTTAGGGTAACACCAGCATTACGTAACCCTTGTTACGTTCCGTGAGGGGTGCCTTTTCCAAAATGAGGTCACATGTGGGTATTTATTTTTTGTGTTTATGTAAGAACTGCTGTAAAATCAGCCACCCCTGTGCAAATCACCAATTTAGGCCTCAAATGTACATACTCTCACTCCTGAGCCTTGTTGTGCGTCCGCAGAACATTTAACGTCCACATATTGGGTATTTCCGTAATCATGAGAAATTGCGTTACAAATTTTGGGGGTCTATTTTTTCCTTTTACCTCTTGTGAAAATAAAAAGTGTGGGGCAACACCAGCATGTTAGTGTAAAAACATATGTTTTTTTTTTACACTAACCGGCATATGTAGACCCCAACTTTTCCTTTTCATAAGGGGTAAAAGGAGAAAATCCCCCCCCAAAATGTGTAGTGCAATTTATCCCGAGTACGGAAATACCCCATATGTGGCCCTAAACTGTTTCCTTGAAATACGACAGGGCTCCGAAGTGAGAGAGCGCCATGCACATTTGAGGACTGAAATAGGGATTGCATAGGGGTGGACATAGGGGTATTCTAAGCCAGTTATTCCCAAACAGGGTGCCTCCAGCTGTTGATAGACTCCCAGCATGCCTAGAAAGTCAGTGGCTGTCCAGAAAGGCTAGGAGTTGTTGTTTTGCAACAGCTGGAGGCTCCGTTTTGGAAACACTGCTGTACGATGTCTTTTATATTTATTGGGGGGGGGGGAGGACGGACAGTGTAAGGGGGTGTATATGTAGTGTTTTACCCTTTATTATGTGTTAGTGTAGTTTAGTGTAGTGTCCTGGTGCAGGTTTACAGTGAGTTTACCGCCAGGAGTTTGCGCTGAGGCAGAAAATTTTTCGCGGCTCAAACTTGTAGCAGGAAACTTACTGTAAACCTGCCTGTGTGAATGTACCCTGTACATTCACATGGGGGGGGGGGGGGGGGGGGCAAACCTCCAGCTGTTGCAAAAGTACTTTTGCAACAGCTGGAGGCCCACTGGTTGGAAAACCTTCAGTTAGGTTCTGTTACCTAACTCAGTATTTTCTGACCAGGGTGCCTACAACTCCCAGCTTGTACCGTCTCCTGGCACTATGCGCTGCTAATAGAAATACTTTTCATTCATTTGGCGGCAGGGGTATATGTATATAGAAGCACTGGGGGGCAGACATATAGCGTTATCTGCCCCCCCCACAGCACTTCTATACACATATGCCGCTGCAGCGCGACCGATGCTGCTGCTAGAATGCTTTTCACATATAGCGCTGCAGTGGCATAGGTATATAGAAGCGCTGCGAGGGCACATATACATGCGCTGCGGGGGTATATATTTAATGCGCTGGCAGGGGGTATATATTTAATTCGCTGGCGGGGGGTATATATTTAATGCGCTGGCGGGGGTATATATTTATTAATGCGCCGGCGGGGGTCATATCTAATGCGCTGCTGGGGGGCTAGATATATAGGCTATATGTGTGCCCCCCCCCTCTTCAGCATTATATATCTTGCCCCCCACAGCGCTTTTAATATAGATATAGCTCCTGCTACTCACAATGTTCATTTTTAAATCTCCCGCTGGGAGCCCTGATTGGCTCTTCATTACTGACCATTCAGGGCTCCCCGCGGGGGATTAAAAAATGAAAGTTAAAACACATTGACACATCGCAGGGTTACAGAGCTTGCCGCCCGCTCCCCTTCTTAATAACTTCTGATCGCATCAGGTCTCAGAAGTGAAACCCAGTGCGATCAATCCCTCAGCCCCTGTACTACAACCACCATCATGGAACAGTTCCATGATGGGGGTTGTAGTACAAACACTAATGTAGCCTCCCCAGCTGTCTGCGGATTCCTTCAGCCGGGGAATTACTACTCCCATCATGGAAACAAGTCTGTTCCATGATGGGCGTAGTAGTAGTCCCTCAGCACTGCAGGAGTCTGCTGATGTCACCTCTTCTGAGCATGCTCAGAAGTAATAACGGATATTATAAACTGGGTGCAAACGGATGACATAAAGGCTCATCCGTCAGCCATAGACTTCAATGTTAAAAATAACGGACGTTAATTTACCTGTTTCTTGTGACGGAAGAAAAATTAGTGCATGTGCCAAAACGAATTACTGTATCCCAAAGGTTTTACAGAATTGAAAATGTTTTTATCCGAAAAGAAACAAAACAAAATGAAAATTTTGGTCGTGCACAAGTCTAATAGCCAATCCCCCCCCCCCCATTTCATGTTCATTGACTGAACATAAAATGGAAGGGATTGGATATGAAGTGAGAAATTACCTTAATTCCTCCTTCGCATTTCATATGCCACCTCTGGTAAAGTCTGGACACTCTCCAGAGTTGTTGCTTTTTTCCCTCTGCGCCTTCTTATACCCTTAATGCTTTTAAAAGAGTACCCCAGGATGTAAAAATTGTGTTTCAGACTCTTGGCAGTAAAAAAATAAAGGGATACATACCTCCCACGGCTCCCCTGGTGCTTCCGGTAACCTGCTCTGGCCTCCGCAGTGATTCTCTTCCTTGTTGCTGGTGGTCGTGAGTCAAACTGCTAATCACCGACCGCAGTGAAGGTCCACCTCGGACGGCGATAGGCTGAGCGGAAGTGTGGCACTGGGCCGAAACAGGTTACCGGAGGCAGGTATGTATCCCTTTATTTTTTTACTGCTGGCAGTATGAGGGTACGTTCACACGTGCGGATTTACAGCGTATTCAGATCCGCCATTAAATGTGCCTGCTCGGAGTGGCAATACACCGCTCCAAGCAGGCACACTGCGATGTGCGAGTCGCCGCGCTAGCGCGGTGTACTCGCACACATCGTGGCCGCTCCCCCTGATCAATGAGCTAGGCCGAGAGCTGCCGCGATGTGCGAGTATACTGCGCATGCGTGCGGCGACTCGCACATCGCAGTGTGTCTGCTCATAGCGGTGTATTGCCGCTCCGAGCAGGCACATATAAAGGTAGCATACAGGAGGTCCTTCAGTGGTGGATCTGCAGCGAAATACGCTGCGAAAATCTGCATGTGTGAACGTACCCTAAAACACAATTTTTACATCCCGGAGTACTCCTTTAATTTTCCTCCTACACACCCATATGAGGGCCTGTTTGTGCACCAACAATTGTACTTTGTATGACAAAAATTGTGGGTAGAAACTGAAAAAAAACCTAACAAACTGCAATTTAGAAACAGTTGGGGGGGGGGGTTGTTTCTACGCAGTGCACTTTTTTGGGAAAAATGTTGCGTTATCCTTGTCCTCAAAAAACAAAAACAAAAAAAAGAGCATACTTAAAAATGTCCTCTTCTGACTCATATAACTCTTTCATTTTTCCATATACAGGGCTGTATGAGGGCTTATTTTTTTGGGACATATTGATCACTTTTTATTAATTTTTATCTGGTAGATGAAGCAGCCAGAATAATTGAAGGAAATTCACAGGAGCAGGACTGATGTTTGGTGTAGCAACCAATGGTGGTTGACAGGGAGCAACAGCTATTGGCAACTGGCAAGGTGGAACGGCTACTGGCAACTGTCTGGGTGGAGCAACCAGTGGTGACTGGCTGGATGGAGCTGGAAACGGTATACCCCAATACATGGTGGGCTGCTGAAATGGGAACAAGGGAACGTCCATAGGGGGATGGATCCCTTCTCCCGGCACGTATTCTCTCACTGGCCTTGTTGGAGGTGGAGTAGAAGTAGCAGGAAGAGTAGAAGGAGATGGGCCAAGCATATCTCCAAAGCATGTCGATTATAATCTTTCTGCTAGCGCTCATGAACTTCCCCCATTTTCTTCTCAACAATGTCTTTGGCTTCCTTAATTCTTTGTTGATCCTCTGACACCCAACCTTGGGAAACCTGAGGGGAATTGTTGAAAGGTGCCTGCAACCCGAAGGTCCGATCCTTTGGCAATTGGCCGTGTCGGCCCATCATCAGGAAATAAGGCGTATACCCCGTAGAGCAGTGGACAGTGTTGTTGTAAATTTCTAGGAGTTCAGGCAACAGCTGGGGCCACCCTTCGTGCTTTGAGACAGAGGCAGCTCTGAGCATTTGGATGAACACTTGATTGATCCTCTTGCAGAGCCCTTTACCTTGGGGATGGTAGGCCATCGTCCCGAGCTTCTTGCAGTCATGCAACCAGCAAAGTTCTTGGAACAACTGGGCTTCAAAGGCGGTTCCCCGATCTGTGAGGACCGATTCGGGACACCCCAGAGGTTGGATCCAATGACGATAGAAGAGCTGAGCAGCAGTCTTGGCGGTAAGATCCTTGACAGGGACCACGACCACCCACTTGGAATAATGATCCACCATGGTTAGAGCATGACAATAGCCAGATAGAGTGGGGGCCAGCTTCACATGATCCAAGGCAACAATCTGGTTCGGTCTCTCCATACAGATGGGATGTAAAGGGACTCTTGCGTCCTTTCGGGGATTCTTAATCACATTGCACACGGAGCACTCGGCACACCATTTCTCGATTACTCCCCGCATCCCAATCCAGTAAAATCTCCTTCTGACGGTGGCCTCCGTCTTATGGACCCCGAAGTGTCCGGATTGATTATGATAGACATTCAGGACCATGGCTGCATCTCTTCTGGGAACCACAATCAGATGTATGCGGTCTCCGGAGACTGGATCCAGGGAACTTCTGTAGACCAACCCCTTGTGCAGGAACAGGCGATTCCTCTGCCGCCACAGCCGTTTCAATTCAAAGTACCCCTGTGTCTTGTGTACCCGAGTGGGCACTTTCTTGTGGAGGCAATAGTCTAAGAGGTCCCCGATAACCCGGCTTTCATCCTGAAGCGTCTTCCATGTAGACAAATCTTCAGGGACTTTGAGAGATTCAGGCCCGTCACCCGCCTGGGCAGTTAGAGCAATCTGGCTCACGAACCTTCGGTAGAAGGGAGGCATTTCCACATCTTCCCACACATCTTCAGCAGGAGGTGCTTCTCCCGGGGCCATGCGAGAAAGTACATCCGCATTAACATTGGTTTTTCCGCTGCGGTACTTAATGTTGAAATCATAGTTGGCCAACCAAGAGGCCCAGCGCTGTTCAAGAGCTCCCAACTTAGCAGTGTTCAAATGGGCCAAGGGGTTGTTATCAGTGTAGACCGTGAAAGGAGTAGCAGCCAGATAGTCCTTAAACTTCTCAGTAATGGCCCAGACCAGGAGCTCCAGTTTGAAGGAGCTATAGTTGGCGTCATTCTTCTCAGCACCTCGGAGATGTCGGCTGGCATAGGCAATCACCCTCTCTTTGCCATCTTGCACCTGAGATAAGACTGCCCCCAGACCTTCGAAGCTAGCGTCTGTATATAAATGGAACGGCAGGCTGTAGTCAGAATACGCCAAAATGGGGGGTTCCGTGAGGAGGTACTTCAGGGCTCGAAGGCATCTTCTTGTTCTTCAGCCCACTGTATGGGTAGCCTCCCATTATAATTCTCCCGGGAAGTCCCTCTCAGTAACTCGGTTAAGGGCCCAGCAATTTGAGCAAAATGGGGGATGAAGTAATAATTGGTAATAACCAGCAAATCCCAGGAAACTTTGGACGTCTCGCACCGTCCTGGGTGTAGACCACTCTTTCACAGCCCTTACTTTGTCAGGATCAGGCTGGACACCTTGAGCACTGATGACATGTCCAGATAGTGTACTTGTGGCTTTAGCAAGTGATATTTGGAAGGTTTAACCTTGAGTCCATGTTGGATAAGGACTTGGAAAACTTCTTTCAGGTGGTCCAGGTGTTCCTGATATGTCCGGGAGTAGACGAAGACGTCATCTAAATACAATAGAACACTCTGGAAGTTAAGATGCCCGAAGCATCGTTCCATTAAGCGTTGGAAAGTAGCCGGTGCATTGCACAGTCCAAAGGGCATACTTTTGAACTCAAAGAGTCCCATAGGGGTCACAAATGCGGTCTTCTCTCTATTCTCTTCCACCATTGGCACCTGCCAGTAACCGCTCATCAAATCCAGTGTGGAAAAGTAGGCGGCAGACCCCAATGCAGTCAAGGATTCTTCAATACGGGGAAGAGGATAGGCATCCTTATGAGTTATGCTGTTCAACTTCCGGTAATCTACGCAAAAGAGGATAGTCCCATCTTTTTTCTTCACCAGGACCAAAGGTGCAGCTCAAGGACTCTGGCTTTCTTGGATGACATTAGCCTCTTTCATCTCCACGAGCATCTTTTTTTATGGTCTGATACATCCCAGGAGCCACAGGGCGATGTCTCTCCTTAATGGGTTGACTGTCCCTAGGGAGAATCCTATGTTTGATCATGGTGGTCCTGCCAAAGTCTGTGGGGAACTTGCTGAAAGCTTCTTGATATTTCTTAGCTACATGGATGACTACTTCCAGCTGTTCCTTGGGGGTATCTTCGCCTCCTATTTGTAGTTGGCTCCACCAAGGTTCCGCAGGATTCTGGTCAGGTCCTCGTTGAGCCACTTGTGACTTCGAGACCACATCTCTGAGGTCTAAATGGTGCAGGGTAGCCACCGGGGTATACTTGGGTAGTCGGACGGCAACTTGAGAGAGATTAATGAGTCTCATCGGAACTTTCCCATTACGTTCTGTTACCAGGCTTCTAGCGGCTCGCACCAAGGGACAATCTTCCAGTAGGATGGGTTCCAAGAGCGCTTGATAATCTTGATTTTTTCACCCCGGGTTGGGCACGACACCAAATAACTGTTTCCGTCTGTGGCTGTAAACTAACGGCTTGTGTATCTTGAATCCTTACTCAACAGATTTCTCCTTGATGATTCACTAACTTCTTTTCTGCTTGGAGGATTTTGAGGTGGTGTTGGGCAGCTCGCCGGCCTGGGGGTGACAAGTGAGGGAGAGATGCATGCAACACACAGACAATATCGTCAAAACAGTGCCTCATAATATTCATTCCTAAGATGAAGTCAGCTGCCCCTTCATCCCTAACTTTGGTGACAATTACACCCTGCCTTTCTAACACATGCTCTCCCACCTTCACCGTGGGCTCCCAGTAGCCATGTCTGGGTACTGGTTTCCCGTTCCCTGCGATTACTCTAAACTCTGCTTTCTTAGGCTCACACAACTTTTCTGGGCCCCAATACTTATAGAAGACTCCCTGCGTAATAGTGGACACCTGAGACCCAGTATCTACTAGAGCTTGCAACCGGATACCTTCAACTATCACCTGTATATAATGGCAAGGAGCAACATACATAGACAGTCCTTTCTTGTTGCCGGTTGATTCTGGACCTTCTTCTGTTAAAGCCCAGCATTGGCTCTTCCAATGTCCAATCATACGACACTGGCTGCAGGCAGGCCTCTGATTACCAGGTGGTCTCACAGGAGGGGTATAAGGTGGATTGGCAGGGGGGGGTCAGGTTTCTTAGGTGGGAGCGCCACAGGTCTAGGGGAATTGGGCCGGACAGCCATTCCTTTAAAGGCCTGGGCTAACTGTTCAATGTCCTGCTTAAGGTGTTGAAAGGGCAGGCTGAGAAGGGACAGATAACTGGGGCGAGGGCCCCGAGGATTCTGGAGCGGGGACACTAGCCTCCTCTATCTGGGGTCCTGGTTCGATCACTTTAACCGCTACTCTCATAAAAGCTGGGAAGGCCATGTCTGCATTTTGCACAGCTAGCATCCTAAGTTGGACTTTGTCCCATTTATTCAGTGCCCCCTCTATAAAACGGTCCATCAGCACCCGGTTACCCTGATCGGGCGTGATGCCGTCCAGCTTCTGCACCGCCTCAAATGCGCTCTGTAAAGCTACTGCATATGCTCTGAGAGTCTCACCTGGTTTCTGACGTTGTTCATATAGTCTGAGGCGTACCTCAGAGGGGGAATGAAATTCAAACACCTGAGAGAGTCTTTCAAAAATCTGCCCCACCGTGGCTTTGTCAGCCGCTGCCCAGGTGCGAAGTTCCTCCAAGGCAGGTCCCTGAAGCTGTCCCAGAAGCAACTGTACCTGCTGATGAGGAGGAAGTGCATAAAACCCGAAGATGCTGTAAATCTTCTCCCTAAAGTCTCTCAACGTGAAGGGATCTCCACTGTACGTGGGAAGAAGGGGGTTTCCCATTAAGACAGGTGCAGCAACAGGGCCTCCCAACATGTAGGGAACAGCTGGGGATGAAGGTGGATCAGTACTTGCTCGGGGTGAAGGTCTTGCCATTGATGCCGCAGGAGGACTACGTCGTTGTCGGTCAGGTAGCATCGGTATGGGTGGTAGCATTCTTCTGACTTGCGGTGGGGACCTCATTGGCGGGGTCCCAGGAGCACCACCTTCCTGTTGGTCAAGTGGCGGTGATGGTGTTGCAAGCTCTGACATTCTTTTATTGAGTGCGCTGGCCCTTTAAAGGAAGCTTGGATCTGTATGTCCCCGACTTTGGGCTTTGGCAAGATGCCCGCCACACCGCAGACTTCGGTGGGCGGAGTTTCTGGATCCCGCGGCCTCGCGCCGTTTTTAACTCTTTTCAACGCGGATTGCAGCTCCGCTGTACTCTTCGCCTCCCCCCTTACTTTTCGTGCGGCTCCCTTGTAACGTTCGCCACACGCGCCACTCTTATACATTAAACACAGTCTCTTATATAGGGGGGAGTACAATTTCACTAGTGGCAACTGTAGTAGGCACACATCCGAATCCAGTTCGTGCAACGCCAAAAAGGCTTTGTGGTAGGCCTCTGTGGTAGGGGTAGTGTAATCAGGGTTTTGCTTCAGTATATCAGGGGTTAAGGTTAACCCTATTGTTCGTGACGCCAGGCTGAGGGCTAGTATGCTGAGGTAATTCTCTGGCCTATCGCTGCCCTTCCCAGTAACGATAGGTGCATGCATAAAATGACTGAAGGTCCACAAGGTAGTTGAACTTGAACTTGGATAAACTTTACTTAACCCCTTAAGGACCAAGGACATACCGGTATGTCCTTGGTCCTGCTCTCCTGATATAACACGGGGTTACACAGTAACCCCGCGTCATATCACGGCGGGCCCGGCGTCATAGTGAAGCCGGGACCCGCCTCTAATAGCGCGCAGCGCCGATCGCGGCTATTAACCCTTTAGCCGCGCGCTCAGAGCTGAGCCGCGCGGCTAAAAGCGAAACCGAAAGTGGCCGGCTAGCTCAGTCGGGCTGTTCGGGATAGCCGCGGCTAATCGCGGCATCCCGAACAGCTGACAGGACAGCGGGAGGGCCCCTACCTGCCTCCTCGCTGTCCGATTGCCGAATGACTGCTCAGTGCCTGAGATCCAGGCATGAGCAGTCATGTGGTAGAATCGTTGATCACTGGTTTCTTATGAGAAACCAGTGATCAATGATGAAGATCAGTGTGTGCAGTGTTATAGGTCCCTATGGGAGCTATAACACTGCAAAAAAAAAGTGGAAAAAAAAGTGAATAAAGATCATTTAACTCCTCCCCTATCAAAAGTTTGAATCACCCCCCTTTTCCAATAAAAAAAAAAAACTCAGTGTAAACAAAAATAAAAATAAACATATATGGTATCTCCGGAAATGTCAGAATTATAAAAATATATCGTTAATTAAACCGCTCGGTCAATGGCGTGCGCGCAAAAAAATTCCAAAGTCCAAAATAGTGCATTTTTGGTCACTTTTTATATAATTTAAAAATGAATAAAAAGCAATCAATAAGTCCAATCAATGCAAAAATGGTACCGTTAAAAACTTCAGATCACGGCGCAAAAAATGAGCCCTCATATCGCCCCATACATGGAAAAAAAAAAAGTTATAGGGGTCAGAAGATGACAATTTTAAACGTATTAATTTTCCTGCATGTAGTTATGATTTTTTCCAGAAGTCCGACAAAATCAAACCTATATAAGTAGGGTATCCTTTTAACTGTATGGACCTGTATGGAAGATAAGGTGTCATTTTTACCTAAAAATGTACTACGTAGAAACGGAAGCCCCCAAAAGTTACAAAACGGCGTTTTTTTTTCAATTTTGTCGCACAATGATTTTTTTCCGTTTCACCGTAGATATTTTTTTTTTTTCGAATTCAAAAAGAAGTTTATTAAGGACCAATAGTAATACAAAAACATTAGAAACGTCATCCGCCAGGATATACATTTTCTGACAGGAAAGCATATGTAAGCAATTCTGCATGAGATGGCAGCAATACATTGACAATGAGGAGATACAAATAAAGGCAGCAAATAGGCATATGAGGAGTCCCGGGAGCTACGCCTCCCAGTCATCCCGTACACAAGAAAGGGACGTGTAGCAGCCAATGCAAAAATGACAATAAGAAACATGAGAGCAAGTAAACCAGCATAATCAAGCCGGGTGAACAATAAATGATCAGTAGGCGGAATATGGGCAAGGAAAGACACTATAAGCCCGTAACATATCAACTAAATCAAACAAAAACAACACCGAGAAGGGAAGACTAAACAACACAAACCGAGGAAAAGAGAGACGGAGAGGGGAAAAAAAAGGAAAAGGGGGGATAAAGAAGGACACACTGGGGGAAAGAGGGAGGGGGAACCCGGGAAAGGGAGAGAAACTCCACCGTGGAGAAGGACCACCAGGGCCAGGGGCGTCCAACCAGTTCCCAAAAAGTGCGTCCTCAGGACCCCACCTCAGGGGGACAGGCTCAGGGCACCGCAGGCAGGGGAGTCCAAAAACGCAGACCACGGCATCCAGCGCAGCAAAAACCGCTCAGATTTGGATGCCGTCTCCGCCATGCACTCCTCCATCCCATGTATATAGATTACTTCACGGACCCAGTCAGAAATTGTCGGGGGTTGGGCAGATTTCCACTTTCTAGGTATGACCCTACGTGCCGCGGAGAGAAGAATACACACCAAGCCCGCCTTCATGGATTTGATCGAGCCCGGGAGCATCGACAGCAATACAGCCTGTGGGGAACAGGGAACAGCAATGTCCGTCACCCTCTTAATGATCTCCAGAATCCCCGACCAAAATGGGAGAAGAAGGGGGCAGTCCAGCCAAACATGAGACATGGTCCCGGGAGAAGCGCCACATCTCCAGAATACATCTGAGATGGAGGGATAGAAGCGGTGCAACAATGCAGGTACACGATACCATCTAGACAACATTTTAAAGTTGGTCTCTTGTAATTTCACCGAGATCGAGGCACCATGACAAAGGGCATTAGCCTTGGTCCAATCCTGCCGGGCAAGAGTGCAGCCCAACTCCCGAGACCATCCCCCCCTGATGAGCCAAAGGTTTAGAACAGGTATGATCACGTAAGAGGGCATAGAGAACAGAGACCAAACGACCAGGGGGGTCAGTACTAAAACAGAGGGACTCAAAGGGGAGCGGGGATCTATGAAGGTCCAGTACCTGCTTCCAATTAGAGTAAAAATGGGTAAGTTGCATATATTGCCATAAGTGAATGGGAGCTGGGGAACCACCTGGAACTATCTCCGCCAATGATTTAATGGAGCCCGAGTGTAAAACGTGGGCGCAAACAAAGACCGTCCCCCTGACCTTACCCAGAAAGGGACCTGCTACCGCACCCGGGGTGAAATCGGGGTTATCACGAAGAGGCGTGAGGGGGCCGTTGGGGCGCAGGAGACCCATCTTGTCAAAAAAGCGATGGCACACCCGGAGCACAGACCGCGCCACAAACGGGAGGCTCGCCATTCGAGAGGATGTCCAATACGATACTCGCAGCCAGGGGAGCGAAGTGAGCGGGACAGGTTTCAAGAGGATCTCCAAGCGCACCCAAAGTTTCCCCTTAGAGTGGTGGAACCAATTCAGTATTCTCGTGGCTACCGCGGACAGGTAATAGAGAAAGGGGTCGGGGAGAGCCAGACCCCCCTCAGACTTAGGACGCACCAGCGCACTCCGAGCCATACGATGGCCCACCGGACCCCACACATATTTAGTCCACATTCTATCCAGGGCAGTGAAGAATGTGCGGGGGAGGAGGACAGGGATAGTTTGAAAGAGATAGAGAAGACGAGGCAAAAGATTCAGTTTGATAATGTTGACCCTCCCAATCCAGGAAAAGTCACGTCTGTCCCATTTAGTCAGGTCAGAGGAGAAAGAGGAGAGTAAGGGGCTAAAGTTCAAGTCATATGTGCGAGTGAGATCGTTGGGGACCTGAACCCCTAGGTATGTGATAGAGGAAGTAGCCCATCTAAACTGATATCTACTTTTAAGGGCCGAGACCCCTATCGGACCAAGGGAGACATCCAAGACTACACTTTTCGTCAGGTTCAACTTGAAGTTATTAAACCGACCATAATCAGAGATGAGCGATAGGAGGGCCGGGAGACTGGACTCAGGGGACGAGAGGTATATTAAGAGGTCATCCGCGAAAGCTGCACATTTAACCTCCTCGCCACAGACCTTGACACCCCTCACCTCCGTGCTCTGTCTGATTGCCTGGAGTAAATGTTCCATAGCTAACACATAGAGAAGAGGGGACAGGGGGCAGCCCTGCCTAGTACCATTACGTATAGCTATAGGGGTAGACAGGGACCCGTTAATGCGTACCCTAGCCTGAGGACTCGTGTATAGTGCAAAAATGCGTTGTAGCATCATAGGGCCCAAACCCAAATTAGAAAGGACCCCTCGCAGGAAGCCCCAAGCCACCCTGTCAAAAGCCTTCTCGGCATCCAGGGATAGTAAAATACAAGGAATGCGAGAGACCTGGGCATGATGTATCAAAGAGAAAGTCTTCAAGGTATTATCTCGAGCTTCTCTGGTAGGTACAAACCCCACCTGGTCCGGGTGGACGAGGGCCCCCAGCAAGGGGGACAAACGCTCCGCCAAGAGCTTTGCATACAGTTTAGCATCAACGTTTATGAGGGAGATCGGTCTATAACTCTGACAAAGGTTGGGGTCCTTGCCCTCTTTAGGGATGACCGTAATAAAGGCCTGTAGGAAAGATTGGGGGAAAGGAGAGGCATCTGAGACTGCATTAAAGGCCCCAAGGAGGCACGGAGACAACTCTGTAATAAGAAGTTTGTAAAATTTCGAGGTATAGCCATCGGGGCCAGGAGCTTTGCCGGACGGCATGGACTTAACAGTCTCCATTACCTCCTCCAGGCCAAAAGGGCGCTCCAGATCAAGAAGCGACTGGGGAGGGAGGGTGGGCAGCTTGGTCCTCCGCAGATAATGTAAGAGAGCTGGAGGGGGGTCACCCGAGTCAGGGGTCTGGGAGTCCAGATTATAAAGGTCAGTGTAATAGGAATGAAAACAGTCTAAGATCTGGGAGGTCAGGTGGACCAGGGAGCCCGAGGACGACTTAATGGAGGGGACATGGAGGGCCGCCCTTTTATCCCGCAATGCCCTAGCTAGCATCCTACCCGCCTTATTACCCCATTCATAGTACACACTAGAGCAAATCTGACGGTATCTGTTATGTTGTTTATCTATCCGCACCTGTATCTACCTCCGGACCGCAAGTAACTCACGGTAGACCTCCTCCGAGAGAGAGGATTTATGCCGAGACTCCAAGGAATTTAGTTGAGCGAGAAGGTCTCGCAACTTCTGAGATGCCTCCCGCTTAAGACGGGCACCATGTTTAATAAGTACGCCTCTAAGCACACATTTCAGCGTTTCCCAACGGCACTGAGGGGACGTGGGATCGCTGGTATGATCCAGAGTAAAATTAGCAATCGCTGCCCTCAGATCAGCCAGACACAGCGAGTCAGAGAGGAGCGATTCGTTAAGTCTCCACATAAAGTCTCTCCTCGGACCATTCGGCAGTGATATGTCACAAAAAACCGGTGCATGGTCCGAGAAAACAATGGAACCAATGGAGGAGGACAGTACCTGAGGGAGAAGACAGTGACTAACAAAGATATAGTCCGGCCTAGTGTATACTTTACGGGCGTGAGAATAGAAAGTGTAGTCACGTGTGTCTGGATGAGCCAGTCTCCATGGGTCCGTCAATTTCACAGAGTAGAGAAGTCATCGGATCTTATTTAGCTGAGCATGAGACATGACAGAGGTCCCCGAGGAACAGTCTAAGGAAGGAAACAGAGAGACATTAAAATCCCCGCAAACCATCAACACCCCCTGGGAGAACGCAGTCAGGTCATCCAACACTGTACGCAGGAAGGACAGCTGGCCACTATTCGGGGCATACACATTGGCAATCGTGTAAGTCCTGCCTTGAATGGAGCAGGTAACAAAAACATAACGGCCCCCCTCCCCCACCTTGGAGTCCAATACCTGTAATGATAGAGACTTATGGAACAATATGGCTACACCCTTAACCTTCTGACTAGGGTCATTACTCTGGTAGCACGTAGGATAATAGCGGTTTCGAAGCACTGCAGCATGATCCCGGAGGAGATGCGTCTCCTGGAGGCAGACCACCATAGCCCTCTGCTTGTGCAAAGAGTAAAGAATCTTCGCTCTCTTCTCAGGGACGTTGAAGCCCTGGACATTCAGGGAGGCAATTTTAAGGGACGACATGGCCCAGACCAGCTATACCCAGCGGAGAGAGCGAGGAGTCGGCAGAGAGCGGGGACAAGGGTCAGGGGAGATAAGGGACGAGACCAGAGGACCACACAGACGGGGGACAAGAAAAACACAACACCGGAGTAGGAGAGAAGGGATAAACAAGGAGGGGGAAGAGAAAGGGAAAACAAGGACGGCAGAGGGGAGGAAGAACCAACGACAAAGAGAACACTCAGGGGGAGAACAGGTACAAAAACCGGGACAAAAACAGCAGCTCAACAAACGGCTGCAAAAGTGGACTAAATATATAGCACAAGGCTAAGCACAGGCAGGGAATAATCCTGCCTCAACCTATTGGGGGCAATGTGGAGACAGAAGCATCACAACAGGAAGGAAAATGCCAGAAAAGGGAGAGGAGCCCCAGTGACCGGCACGGGGAGAGAGGGTAGCAAAAAAGAAAAGAGAGAGAGAGGCAGCAGAGGGGAGGGCATGTACGGGAGGGAAACAACCCGGCAATGGCAACAGCGCGGCCACATGGGCCTGCGTCATCCGCACCTAAAATAGAGAGAAAAGATAAAATAACATAATAATAAAAAAAAAATAAAAATAAAACAGTGAGACAGCGGAAATAGCACTATACACAGGCATTATCAGAACGTCAAATCACAGGTAGGCAGCAATCAACCCTCTCGGAAACCTCCCGGCCTTTCCGTAGAGCCAGATCTGGTGCGATGGCGGCGTCGAGAGCGTTGGGGCCGCGGGGAGAACCTCTCAGATTGGGAGGAGCGCAGCCTAGGCTGGGGCGGGAGGAGGGAGGAGAAGGGGTCAGCAGACAGTTCCACCCATCCCGGGAGTGACACATGAGGGAGATCAAATGCCCGGAGAAAATGGGGGAGGTCCTCCAAGGTGCGCAAGGTAGCAGACTTGTCTTGGTGATGAGCATGCAGGGCAAATGGAAAGCCCCAGCGGTACACGATGTGGCGGGATTGCATCTCATGCAGGAGGGGCTTCAGGGCTGCCCGCAGGCGAAGCGCGTGTCTTGATAAATCCGGAAAGAGCTGCAGCTTAGCCCCATCAAAGTCAAAGTCCCTGAGCTGTCGGGCCTTTTGCATAATCTCTTCTTTCTCAGAGAAATAGTGAATGCGACAGATAACGTCCCATGGCTTAGCAGGGTCTGAGCTAGGAGGACGGAGAGCTCTGTGTGCCCGGTCAATAGCAATTGGGGACTGAGCCGGACGGCCCAGGATAGAATTGAAGATGTCTGTTAACGTAGGCAGAAGACCATCAGTCCGAGTCGCCTCCGGGAGACCCCGTAGTCTGATATTGTTGCGACGGTTTCGGTTTTCCTGATCGTCCATATGAGAGTGCAATAGCTTCTGATTAACCGCTTGTTTAGAGACTGCAGCCCTAAGCTCAGCAATAGATTCCTGGGTGTCAGATCGAAAGGATTCCAGAGTACCAACTGTTGCGGAGAGGGTTTGCACCTCAGACTGCACCTCCTGGAGGTCCCGTCTCCAGGCAGAACGCAAGTCCTCCCTGAGGGCTACAATATCAGCCTTGGTTGGTAAAAAAGATAATAACGCTTGGAGCTCAGGGTGGGATTGCAGTATTTGGGCTGCAGCAGAGCTTGGTGGGATAGGGTCCAGGACAGGTGCAGGGGCGGGCAGTTGTGGGGGCCTCTGCGAGAGTTGTGGGGGGGCAGGACACCACAGTCTCAGTCCCAAAGTCATCAGCTGGGGCCTGTAGGGGCCAAGGGCTACCCCCTGAGGAGGACCAGGAGGGGGCCGGTGAGGGAGGAGGTCGCACCTCCTCAGGTGCCCGGGAAAGTGGGCCCAGGGGGGGAGGTGAGGAGGGGGCTGCCACAACAGAGTAGAGAAGGGGGGATCCCTGCGATTCAGGACAGTCCGCCATTGCCGTGGTGATGTCCCCAGTCAGGATGGGGACCCCAGATAGCTGAAGGGGCCACCTCACCCCCGTTGTCGCAGGTGGTGTGGGCAGGGGCTCAGCAGCCCAGGTGATGTCCGGCCTAGGACTGGAGAGGGGAGCTGAGGGCTGATACGGTCGGGGCTGCAGTGGCGTGTGCAGAGCGGCCTCCGCAGCTCCCGGCGGTTCCGGCAGAAGAGGGGCACCCCGTGAGGTTAGAGCAGCTGGGGCAGGTAAGCACAGATCCCCTACGGGCAGATCAATCAGCAGCGGGACGGGGGGTATCCTATCCGGGTCCGCACACTCACCGGAGGCCTGGTGTCCCCGCCGCTTCTTCCCGTCTCCTGCGCCTGAGGACCGAGATGGCGTCTGCTGCGAGGTGCCGCTGACGGTGGGCGGGGCTTCACGCTGCTGTGAGGGAGCGGAAGATGGCGGCGGCCCTGGGGGGACTGCATCCATGGAGTCCTGGAGCCCGGCCAGGGGGGAAAAATAATTTGAGATCTGTGCCGGGGGAGCCCGGGAGTTTCCCACGACCTTGGGACCTTTTAGTTTCATCCTCCGCACCATCGTACAGGTATTGTGGGCCTCTCTCTCCCGTGCAGTCACGGAGCTCACAGAAAAGACAACTAGACGGAGCGCATAGCAGGCCACGCCCCCCACCGTAGATTTTTGGGCAAAATGACTGACGTCATTACAAAGAAGAATTGGTGGCGCAAAAAATAAGCAATCATATGGATTTTTAGGTGCAAAATTGAAAGAGTTATGATTTTTTAAAGGCAAGGAGCAAAAAACGAAAATGCAAAAACGGAAAAACCCCGGTCCTTAAGGGGTTAAAGGCTTGCGGTACATCCAATGAACAGTAACAGTCTCATTCAAACAGTCTCCATACACTTCAGTGACTGACAGTATTTGCGGACCTTGACTTTTGATATGTCTCTGAATTTAGGGTTAATTGCAAAGATCCATCCGGATTTAGGGGATAGATAAGGTCCGGTGATCTTGCAGAGTGCTTAGGGATTGATACACTCACGGTTTCGTAATGGTCAGCCATCGCCGCAAGGCTCAGGCCTAACTCACTGATGACAGCAGCGCAGATCCTTCTCTCACAACAGCCCAGGAACAAGAGAGCGAGCAATGGCCACCGCTCCCTTATATGGGCTGGGGCCGGGCTGTTTCTATTGGTCCGAATATCTGTCACTCAGCGTTACAAGGAATGATGGGCGCAATACGTCATAGGGACCTCCAAAGGTCCTTAAGCAATAACCATAGAGTTTACCTGATCACGTGACCCGCAGGTCCTGCTACAGGTAATTAACCAATTATATACATTTGTACAATTATATTTATATAAATCCTGAATAAACTGCTAGATCTACTAATTCCTAGATGAGAGGTGACAAGGGGCGGACTAGATAAGAAGGACCCCGACGTCCTAGGGACTCTGGCTATGGGGACCTATATACAGGTACCGTATAGGATGCGGTACCGGGACACCACATGTATATCAATAAAATCACTTCTTTTATCAGTAGCTATGGTTCAATTTCTCTTCTTTAAGTATACAATGTTTATTTATGAAGCTATACTGAAGTATTAGTTTATAGACCCTCAGCACTATTGATATATGGTTAACATGCTAGTTATTCCCAAGAAGGCAGGATTACAGTGCTGTACTTTGTAGTGTCTAATGTTACTATTGGGGGCCTGATATTGGTAAGTGAGGTAGCACCAATATGTGAGGATTGGTGAGGAAGCAGGACGAGATGGTTCAGATCTGCCGGCAAAGTTATCAGCTATTAGCTTTTTATTGCGTTTACTTAAAAAATTGCCCATACATCGCGAGAACTATCTTGTGATTTGTAATATTTTTTTTAGTTTTTTTTTGTGGTAGCCAGTTTTCTGATATTCATGCTAAGAATGTTCATTAATTTGTTATGTTCCCTTTTATGTCTGAAACTGCATTTTTAATAACTTGGCAGATGGCGTTCAGACACTTATGAATTTTACACCCCAAGATCCCTTGATGCCAGAGGGGTATCTCTTTTATGTAGCACATTTTTTTGCTGTCTTATTATACCGTATTGCATTTTCATCATCAAGCTAATTTTGTATCCTGCCTTTTCTTTTAATTAAAATTTTAGAATCGTATCATTGCGAAAGTGTTTTCTTACAGCTTGTTGTCAGTGCTGAAGAGAAAACCATATGTACTTCTACAAATATTGCTTTGTAAAGATAGCATAAATGTCCAAAGGGGAAAGCAGCCTCTAAAACACATTTGTTTACTAAAAGTTTTAACATATCAGTGACACAAATTTATTCTAAAAATAATATATTGTGTCTGTTTGACAAATCTAAAACAAGGTACTGAAAACTGACAGGGACTAGGTGCAACTTTACACGTAATGCATGCACAAGAGTGGCGCTGTTTCCGAAAGGATGATGTTGCCCTTCTAGGAATTCTTAAAGGGATATCCAGGAGAAAAATGTCTACATTTAGGATATATTTACAGCGGGTTTTATGCTACAAGTTTTCTCGCCGGATTTTCCACAGCAGATTATGTTCACTTCAGTGGGATCTGCTTAAGATTTTCTGCTGCGGAAATTCTACTGTGGAAAATCTGCTGTGCCCCAATTCACAACAGGAACTTATAACTGGTTAGGGTGTGTGTGTGCGTGTGTGTGCGTGTGTGTGTGTGTGTGTGGGGGGGGGGGGGGGGGTCATAACAAATATTCTGCACAGTCTTTCAGATATGTGTTTTCTAGGTTATCATTGGGTTACTAATTAAGTGATACTGTCATTAGATAGATAATATATTGTCCTGGAGGATATCTTGTCGTACATCTTGCCAGGTGATGTTCTTTAATGTATTTTGTATGTGTTTTAAATTAACACTAATGTTGTTCTGATGTATATATTTTTTAATACCGATATATTGGCAGATTTTACTACTGCACATGCTTGAGGAAGAAGGTGTGCCCTAAAATATTGAGGAGGCGTGCGGTGATATAGCTTTTGCCCCTACTATTTTGGCTTAAGAATTTTAGTGGGACTTTTTGCTGAATTGGTGATCATACAGTACATTTTGTACATCAATAAGATCAATTCACTTAGTCTGTCTGCTAATGCCAAAATTAAGTAAAATGCATTGAAAAATGTTCATGTGTGTCCATTTTGACTGTTTTTCACTCACCGCCGATCCCCCGCAATTGCTGTTCTTAAGGTGCTGGTCCGCGCTTTCATAGCTTACTGCTCTCTATCCTAACACATTGGAAGTCCCCCCTCAGTCAATCACTGGCTATAGTGGTTCATTGCTGTGGTCACATCACCATTACAAGATACTAGATATTAAAGGGGAACTCCGGTGGGGAAATAAATCTAATCAACTGGTGCCATAAAATTTAACAGATTTGTAAATTACTTCTATTAAAAGATCTTAACCCCTATAATACTTATTAGCTGCTGTATACTACAGATATACTTCAGAGAAATTAGGGAGGTCCTTTCTGTCTGACCACAGTGCTCTCTGCTGACACTTCTCCCCGTGTTAGGAACTGTCAAGAGCAAGAAAGGATTTATATGGGGATAATCTTCTAATCTGGACAGTTCCTGACACAGACAGAGGTGTCAGCAGAAAACACTGTGGTTTGACTGGAAAGAACTTAGTATACAGCAGCTGATAAGTAGAGGAAGGCTTCAGATTTTGAAATAGAAGTAATTTACAAATCTGTTTTTATGGCACCAGTTGATTTGAAAACATTTGTTTTCCCCCGGAGTACCCCTTTAAAGAAGATGTCCAGGCCGAAAGTTTTTACATATTTGACAGAAGGAGAACTCCAGCTAAAATTATATTACCTTCTATAGCTGCACATGTTAAAGTTATATAACTTTGTAATAGACAAGTGTAATCTTTGCTGAACACATACCCTGTTTCCCTCAGCTTTTCCTCCAGGCATGAAGTAAAGTAGTTCTTAGCGCACATGATGACTGTCATGACTGTCGGGCACCAGTTTACTAAGTGTAGATGACTCGTCATTTTAGAATGGAACACTCCCTTCTCCTCAGCTCTCAGAGAACCGAGAGAGCTTCAGTGTTTGATTATCCCTGATTGGCTGAGGCACACACACCTCCCTCATTTGTAGTCACTGCTTTTCTAACCATGTGACCTGTTTAGCTCTCTAAAGTCAGCTCTTCCTGTATCTTACACAAGAAACAAGGGCAGGGGCTGATGGTCTGTGTAGTTTTTCACAGCTCTCAGCTTCCTGCACAGACCAGAAAATACCTGGATTTTCAAAGTCTGTTCATGAGGGGCTATGAGGATCCAATTTTGGCACAGATCAGCTGGGATGCCCTGTGGAGTCCTGGTGAGCACATATATATTTTGGCTGGATATCTCCTTCAAAGGGATTGTGCTGGCAGACCATTTTTTTGCATGTTGGGCCATGAAGAGGGTGATTAAAAAAAAAAAAACACACTTACTTTCCTTGCTCCTGTGCCATTGCCAGTATCACAGAGCTCTGGTTCCTGCTTCGTGGCACTTTCAGGTTCGGGAACGTGACATCACACATCCTTAAAAAAATGCAGAGATTTTGACCTTGATAAATCTCCACCTATGTCTTTTTATAGGCCGAATACTTTATGGTGCCTAAATAACATTGCCTTATACTGACCAAATATTGGCCTTTGATAGGTAATACCAGTCCAAGTAACAATCACCTTTACACCTTGATAGATTCTGATATTACATCATACTTCTATGTTTTTAGACAATAATGATTAAAGGAAATGACTAAGAAGGAGAACAGACGAACAAGGGCAAAGAAATAATCATGACAAGGAGTTATCAATTTGCTGCACTTTACGTCCCATTGACATCAATGCATGCTTTATATTACAGAACAATATTTGTTTGCAATATAACTCATGGTATATATTTCATTTTTGCTCAGTTCTTTTCTTCATCTCAAATTAATGACCCGATTCCTTGTGATAACTCAACATATAACCCATAAATGTGGATTGTATATTCTTGTATACGAGAATATTTATTGTGTTAATTATTTATATGTTGACTCTTAATTTATTTTAAAATATTTATAGCCACTTTCCTGGCAGCAAATTTAAAATAAAGATAGGGTTGATGTTAAGCACATGGATCAAGGCTGTATTCTCCCAGATCGTAATAACAAACCTGAGCTGAATAAAAAATGGCATCGCTGCTGAACATATAAATATTACATTCATAAAAATATGAGGAAATGCGAAATAAAGAAACTGGGGCACAGGAGTAGAAAATACTGGCATCTATGCCACAGTCATAAACTAGAGAATTGTTATGCCAATTTTATAGCTTTAGGCAATAACTGGGGTTATGGGCCAACACCCCTTGCCACCTTAGTCCAGGGTCTGTTTTCAAGATTATTGACTATATGCTTCTAAATCATGAGTTCACAACAGTCAGGCCACACATTGCTCTCTTTTCGTAAAATTTTTGGTTCAGTGTAAACTGCAATAACCTCCACTTCCTCCTATTGCCCGTGACCCATTGGAAGCTCCCAATTCAACCATGCACATGCACTCATGGTTCTGTAGAATATGCACATCTTTTCAGTTGGGAGTAAACTGTTTCTGCAAGGAGAACTTAAGAATTGTGTAGAAATTCAACATACTGATTATTTTCCCCAACATCATCATCCCGATTCTGCCTGTGAATGGGGCATTGTATCAAGATGAACTCCATGCATTTTGTCTTTGAATGCAGGAGATACATGAGGGCTGTACTGGGGTATTTCCGTGTTCCCTTAGACAGTGCATGGAGAATGGAGATTGGGTCCTGTTCTGGAGATGGCAGGGGGTCCCAGAGGTCAGACCCCTTAGGGGATAAGATGTCTGATCGCGGGGGTCCCACTGCTGGGGACCCCTGTGATCTCCTTGCTGTACCTGGAATTCGTTTAGAGCATCGGGTGCAGCGCCGAAGGCTCGTGACTTCACGGCCGTGGCCCGCTCGTGACATCACGGCTACGCCCCCTCACTGCAAGTCTATGGTAGGGGGCGTAACGGCTGTCATGCCCCCTCCTATAGACTTGTAATAAGGGGGCATGGCCATAATGTCACGAGCGGGGCGTGACCGTCATATCATGATGCTCCGCCACACATCTCCAGTCATCCGTCATGGAGCGAATTGGATGTCTGGGGTGCCGCAGCCGAGATCTCAGGGGTCCCCAGCGGCGGGACCCTCGCAATCAGACATCTTATCCCCAATTCTTTGGATAGGGGATAACATGTCTAGGGGCCGAGTACCCCTTTAAATAAGTATTGGAAAATCCTTTTAATTTAATTCAGGTTTCTATAAAAAAAATTAAATGGTACACTTTAAGGTTGACAAGTGTGTGTGTGTATGTATTTGCATCTATGTGTGTGTGTGCTCATTTTTATGTATGTATGTATTTTCATACATGCACATCAATCTCCACAAATCTTCCTTACAAACTTCTGCCCGCCCTTTATCAACAGTACATCCTGATGAGCAATTGGTGAGCTTTAGCTGTACAATGGAGTACCTTCCACATATCTAGTGCAATGTATAATACTGGTGTCTACGTGAGTATTATACCATAGTATAGGTGTAACTGCTAACATTACACCTCCTTTATATAACTGAATTCTACAGAATATATCAAATACAAGACCGGCAGATAACAGGTCACTGCCATAGTTTTCTGAGGCTTAACCCATGGCAGTCAGCTGATCGCTAGGCCGTACTCCAATTGAAAAAGGAAATTACCCCATTATTTTAAGGCTTGAACCAAAATAATATATTTTATCTTTGCTCAAATAATTGAAAATGCCCCCTCCATAGACAGCTAATACTTTATGATTCTGTAGCGATGTGTTAAGGAGAGCTTCTGGGCCTTCATGAGGTTCCCGTAATGATGTTATAAATCATCGGCTTGTTAGCTCTCATATTCATTTGCTGGGAAAAGTGTATTTCTTTGTGTTTAACTTATAAGTAATTCATGGTGTTGTGTGGCCAGAGAGATCTCCAGTCAAGAAGACTTTTCCCATGAAAAATGGCTGCACGTATACCGAATATTTCCTTGCAGGAATCAATCAAATGCACTTTATGAACATTGCCACTTTATATGACTCATTCTGTTCTGTATTTCAAAGCTGATCTATTTTCTGGGATATCACGTAAAACATTGGCATCTACAAAAGCATTTTCATGATGATAGTATTTGTAGACGTAGCCGGGCCGCTAGTTTTCACTGGATTTTGATTTTGTCTTTTACAGCCGCAGAATACGCTTAAGTCTAACATAAAGCAGCAGATCTGCGTAAATGAGATGTGCAGGAAATGAGAGATCTAAATCTCAACAGAAAGATCATCACTCCTTCATATAATGACTTGTGTAAGTTTCAAAATATACTTTTTAAAATTCAATTCTGTCTCAATGGCTTTTTTTTTATTTTTTTATATAGTTTAATCCTTTCGCTACCAAGGATTTTTGGACAATGTGCACCTCTGGTAGTCAGGACAGTTATTAGACTTTTGACATATACAAATTAAGGGTACGTTCATAGGTTGATAACTTGTAGCGGGTTTCCCGCTGCGGAAAGTATCCTGCTAGTTTCGTTACCATTCACTTCAATGGGTCAGTGAAAATCCACAATAGTGGCAGATTGTTGACGGACCCATTGAAGTAAATGGTGGTGAAACTAGCAGTGGATCGCCCACAGCAGGAAACCTGCTACAAGTTATTAACGTGTGAACCTACCCATCTGTAAATAATGGAGCAGCACCTCCCATAGAGACTAAATTGAGCTACAGGGACCCAATTCCCTGTTCCAGCGATTTGACTCCCCACAATCAGATAACTATCCCCTAATGTGGCGTCAAACCGCTGGGTACCTCACAATCTCAATAACAGGGAATTGGGTCCCTGTTGCTCAATTTATTCTCTACGGGAGGTGCTGCTCCATTATTATGGGAGACTGGGATCCTTGTTCTGAAAATTGCAGACCCGCCACGATTACATAGATATCAATCCAACTATATAACTATCTGACTATATAAAACCCCTTTAATAATAAATGGTAAAGTAAAGAATTCTTTGTAAACCCCAAATCCATATGTCTGAAAGTAGATGCCTTAAACATTGTTAAAATACCAAATAAAAACAAACAAAAAAACTGGCTTACATTACTTGCAGTTCATTCATTATGCGTTTGAGACACTTTTGTGCCTTGTCTGACAAAGGGGCTTACTTTTTGTTTAAACGGATGGGGTTTTAATAAAAAGGGGAGTGATTTAAATAGCTAGTGTTTTTAGATGCATTTATTATTTGGAATTTTTCAAGACGTGAAAATGATGTGCAATCTGGCTACCATAGAATTTAAAGCTCTTGAACACTGTAATGCTGCTGGTTGGCAACCACCAACGTACAATGTATCCTGGCTCTTACCTGCGACCAGTGACATTTTCAGTCCCATGTCTCTGCTGTGAACCCTGGGATAGGGTATACGGAGTAAAGTAGCAGAGCACTCCTTAAAGAAATTTGTTTTGAATCTAGGAGCCAGGATTTTTTTTTTTAAACAACTAGTGCAATGTTTCAGTTTTTGAGAGGTGGTTGTTTAAACATGTTTTTTCCACTATTTTCCCAGTTATATTTTGCACAGGGACCTGGGTAACTAGTCCTGAGACCCACCCCAAGGAATAGTTTCCCAGGTAGCGGCAGCGTTTTTAAATTATGATTACTCTGAAACACCTGGGTGACCTGAGTGTAATTCATAGTGTCCCGCAATCGCAATGCCTGTTTTATACTGTCAGTGGTTTTGGCAGCGTAAAACTGATTAAAGTTTCTCTTTAACTGTAAGTAAATATATTAAAATATACTTAATTAACCTCTTAAGGACGCAGGGTGTATGGATACGCCCTGCATCCCGAGTCCTTAAGGACGCAGGGCGTATCCATACGCCCGTGGGAATTCCGGTCCCCACCGCTAGCCGGTTGGGGACCGGAGCCGGATGCCTGCTGAAATCGTTCAGCAGGCATCCCGGCATATCGCCCAGGGGGGTCATTATGCCCCCCCCATGTCGGCGATCGCCGCAGATCGCTGGACAATTCAGTCCAGCGATCTGCGGCGATTCCGGGTCAATTGGGTCTCCAGTGACCCGGTGACCCGGAATTACTGGCTGTTCGGGGCCGTCTCTGACGGCCCCGAACAGCCAGAGCCTGCAGGGGTGAGGTGGCACTGGTGCCACCTCACGATCGCCCTGATTCGTCGGCCGGATTACCGGCCGACCAATCAGGGCGCCTGCTGCGGGTGTCACTCCTGCACCCGCTCCGCCCCTCTTCCGGTGCGGGAAGACGACCTTGGGTGCTGGGGACCCCGATCCCCGGCGTCAATGTTGGGATCGGGGCCCCAGGAGCGACGGCGGCGGCGAGGGACAGTCCTGTGATGAAGCAGCAGCAGGAGGTGAGTTACAGCCTCCTGCTGTTGCTTAGCAACAGCTCCCAGCATGCAAAAAGGGCATGCTGGGAGCTGTAGTTATGCGACAGCAGGAGGCAGACCACCACAACTCCCAGCATTCCCTTATGGGCATGCTGGGACTTATGGTTTTGCAACAGCTGCAGGCACATTTTTTCTATGGAAAAGTGTACCTTCAGCTGTTGTATAACTACAACTCCCAGCTTGCACAAACAGCTAAAGTGCATGCTGGGAGTTGTAGTGGTGCATCTGCTGGTTGCATAACTACAACTCCCAGCATGCCCGTTGGCTGTCGGTGACTGCTGAGAGTTGTAGTTTTGCAACAGCTGAAGGCACACTGGTTGTGAAACTTAGAGTTTTTTTTTTACCTAACTCAGTGTTTCACGACCGGTGTGCCTCCAGCTGTTGCAAACTACAACTCCCAGCAGTCACCTTACACCATGCACCGTACATGCTGGGAGTTGTAGTTTTGCAACAGCTGGAGGCACACTGGTTTTGAAACACTGAGTAAGGTCACAAATTCCGTGATACATAACCAGTGTGCCTACAGCTGTTGCAAAACTAAAACTCTCAGCATGTACAGTCTGTCAGCGCATGCTGGGAGTTGTAGTTTTGCAACAGCTGGATGTCCCCCCCAATGTGAATGTACAGGGTACACTCACATGGGCGGAGGCTTACAGTAAGTATCCGGCTGCAAGTTTGAGCTGCAGCAAATTTTCTGCAACAGCTCAAACTGCCAGCGAGAAACTACTGTGAACCCCCCGCCCGTGCGACTGTACCCTAAAAACACTACACTACACTAACACAAAATAAAATAAAAAGTAAAAAACACTACATATACACATACCCCTACACAGCCCCCCTCCCCTCCCCAATAAAAATTAAAGCGTCTTGTACGCCACTGTTTCCAAAACGGAGCCTCCAGCTGTTGCAAAACAACAACCCCCAGTATTGTCGGACAGCCGTTGACTGTCCAGGCATGCTGGGAGTTTTGCAACAGCTGGAGGCACCCTGTTTGGGAATCACTGGCGTAGAATACCTCTATGTCCACCCCTGTGCAATCCCTAATTTAGGCCTCAAATGCGCATGGCGCTCTCACTTTGGAGCCCTGTCGTATTTCAAGGCAACAGTTAAGGGTCACATATGGGGTATCGCCGTACTCAAGAGAAATTGGGCTTCAAATTTTGGGGGGTATTTTCTGCTTTTACCCTTTTTAAAAATGTAAAGTTTTTGGCAAAAGAAGCATTTTAGGTAAAAAATTATTTATTATTATTTTTTACATATGCAATAGTCGTGAAACGCCTGTGGGGTATTAAGGTTCACTTAACCTCTTGTTACATTCCCCGAGGGCTCTAGTTTCCAAAATGGTATGCCATGTGGGCTTTTTTTGCGGTCCTGGCACCATAGGGGCTTCCTAAATGCGGCATGCCCCCAGAGCAAAATTTGCTTTCAAAAAACCAAATGTGACTCCTTCTCTTCTGAGACCTGTAGTGCACCAGCAGAGCACTTTTCACCCCCATATGGGGTGTTTTCCGAATCGGGAGAAATTGGGCTTCAAATTTTGGGGGGGTATTTTCTGCTTTAACCCTTTGTATAAATGTAAATTTTTTGGGAAACCAAGCCTTTTAGGTACATTTTTTTATTTTTTTTTACATATGCAAAAGTCGTGAAACACCTGTAGGGTATTAAGGTTCACTTTACCCCTTGTTACGTTCCCTGAGGGGTCTAGTTTCCAAAATGGTATGCCATGTGTTTTTTTTTTTGCTGTCCTGGCACCATAGGGGCTTCCTAAATGCGGCATGCCCGCAGAGCAAAATTTCCTTCAAAAAAGCCAAATGTGACTCCTTCTCTTCTGAGACCTTTAGTGCGCCAGCAGAGCACTTTTCACCCCCATATGGGGTGTTTTCTGAATCAGGAGAAATTGGGCTTCAAATTTTGGGGGGTATTTTCTGCTATTACCCTTTTTAAAAATGTTAAACTTTAGGGAAACCAAGCATTTTACGTTCCCCGAGGGGTCTAGTTTCCAAAATGGTATGCCATGTGGGTTTTTTTGCTGTTCTGGCACCATAGGGGCTTCCTAAAGGTGACATGCCCCCCAAAAACCATTTGACGCTCCTTCCCTTCTGAGCCCTGTACTGCGCCCGCCGAACACTTTACATAGACATATGAGGTATGTGCTTACTCGAGAGAAATTGGGTTTCAAATACAAGTAAAAATTTTCTCCTTTTTACCCCTTGCAAAAATTCAAAAATTGGGTCTACAAGAACATGCGAGTGTAAAAAATGAAGATTGTGAATTTTCTCCTTCACTTTGCTGCTATTCCTGTGAAACCCGTAAAGGGTTAAAACGCTTACTGAATATCATTTTGAATACTTTCGGGGGTGCAGTTTTTATAATGGGGTCATTTATGGGGTATTTCTAATATGAAGACCCTTCAAATCCACTTCAAACCTGAACTGGTCCCTGAAAAAAAGCGAGTTTCAAAATTTTGAGAAAAATTGGAAAATTGCTGCGGAACTTTGAAGCCCTCTGGTGTCTTCCAAAAGTAAAAACTCATCAATTTTATGATGCAAATATAAAGTAGACATATTGTATATGTGAATAAAAAAAAAATTATTTGGAATATCCATTTTTATACAAGCAGAGAGCTTCAAAGTTAGAAAAATGCAAAATTTTCAAATTTTTCATCAAATTTTGGGATTTTTCACCAAGAAAGGATGCAAGTTACCAAAAAATTTTACCACTACGTTAAAGTAGAATATGTCACGAAAAAACAATCTTGGAATCAGAATGATAACTAAAAGCATTCCAGAGTTATTAATGTTTAAAGTGACAGTGGTCAGATTTGCAAAAAATGGCCGAGTCCTTAAGGTGAAAAAGGGCTCAGTCCTTAAGGGGTTAAAAGACAATAAACAACTTGAATTGCAAAAAAAAAAGAGAAACAAAGTGCCCCCTCCCAAACACAGTGGGTCTCCCTTCTCCAGCCCCTCCCCGACCTTACACATACCAGGACTCTCAACCCCCCCCCCTACCTTTCACATAAGAGGCCCCCCTATCCAGTCCCCCCCACCACCACACACATAGCAGGACTCTCAGCCCCCCTGCCCCCCTTCTCTCCACATAAGAGGCCCTCCTATCCAGACCTCTCCTCACATATAGCAGGACTCTCAGCCCCCCTGCCCCCCTTTTCTACACATAAGAGGCCCCCCTATCCAGACCCCCCTCACACATAGCAGGACTCTCAAATCCCCTGCCCCCCTTCTCCCCACATAAGAGGCCACCCTATCCAGTCCCCCCCCCCACACACACATAGCAGGACTCTCAGCCCCCCCCTACCTTCCACATAAGAGGCCCCCCTAACCAGTTCTCCCCCCCCCCCACACACATAGCAGGATTCTCAGCACCCCGCCCCCCTTCTCTCCACATAAGAGGCCCCCTTTTCCAGCCCCCCCCTCACACATAGCAGGACTTTCAGTTTCCACATAAGAGGCACCCCTATCCAGACCCCTCCTCACACATAGCAGTACTCTTAGCCCCCCTCGCACAGTAATATGATCAGGTTCTCCTCTCACCCAGTGTAGCAGATCTTCCCTGAGCAGCTTCTCTTTCTGTGTGCTGGAGGAGCCAGAATCAGTGAGGAGAAGGCAGACAGTAGAGGCAGCAGTGAGCGTCCTGTCTGTACAGTAGATAGTACAGACTCTGTAGCCTCCGGTCACTGAATCACCCTGTCAGTCTCAGGACCTGTGTGTGCAGCTGTAGCTGCGGTGCGCAGGTCCTGAGTTCTGACAATATCTGGAAAAAACGGGAAACAGCACTCCGTGGTGTATTAAAAGAGGATGAAGGATTGTTTTAAAAAGGCATGTAACCTGCTCACCTGGTAGGGTTGTGTAAGCACATACACAACAATGGTGAGCACATGATAGGGTGTCCGCAGCCCTCCGGCACAAGAATATGTATACGAGTAAGCAGCTTCAATGGAGACGCTGGCTCAACGTGGCGCTGGACACAGACCAAGCAGGTAGGTGATAGACAAGGTGTTTATTTACCCAGAATGCAACGCGTTTCGCTGCCTAAGCAGCTTCATCAGGTATAGCTATGCCTGATGAAGCTGCTTAGGCAGCGAAACGCGTTGCATTCTGGGTAAATAAACAACTTGTCTATCACCTACCTGCTTGGTCTGTGTCCAGCGCCACGTTGAGCCGGCATCTCCTTTGAAGCTGCTTACTCGTATACTGAGTTCTGACAGGCTGACACGGTGGCTGATCTGTATGTGTGTTGGGACTCCTAGCCTCCAGCCACTACAGGGGTGTGCAGCGGGGCCAGGCCCTCTTGGGAGCTCGGGCCCCTTACTGGGGTGCTGGCTGTATCCCCCTGATGGTGGCCCTGTATATCGCATTCGCAATGAAATCCCGATTTTTGAGCTCGCTACATACAGGCTAATGCCGGACATCACCGATCCGGGTGGTGTCTGGCATTAACCCTTTAGACGCCGCGATAAAAATTGATCGCAGCCTCTAAAATGCCGAAAACAAGTGACGATATCTCAGTGAAGATGATTGGGGCACTGGCAGCAAAATGCCGCTGGGTCACGATCAGCTGAGAGGACGAGCGGAAGTTCCCTACCTGCCTCTGGCTCATCCGATCAGCGCTCTAATAATGCAGGCCTCAGCAGCATGTATTAACCCCTTAACGACGCAGGACATAAATGTACGTCCTGGTGAGGTGGTACTTAATGCACCAGGACGAACATTTACGTCCTAAGCATAACCGCGAGCATCCCGGCTGCTGATCGCAGCCGATCCCGCGGATATCCGCTATTAACCCCTCAGATGGCGTGATCAATACAGATCACGGCATTTGCAGCATCGCGGTCACTAAAATAGATGATCGGATCGCCCGCAACACTACCGCGGCGATCCGATCATCCAGCATGGCAGACGGAGGTCCCCTCACCTGGCTCCGCTGCCTTCCCGGCGTCTTCTGCTCTGATCTGCCTTCCCGCAGACCAGAGCAGAAGATGACCGATAATGCTGATCAGTGCTATGTCCTATACATAGCACTGAACAGTATCAGCAATCGAGTGATTGCTATAAATAGTCCCCTATGGGGACTATTAAAGCGTAAAAATAAAAGTAAAAAAATAAAGTAAACAAATTTGAAAAACCCCCTCTCCCAATAAAAACTTAATTGTCACATTTTCCCAATTTCACCCCCAAAAAGTGTTAAAAAAATATTTTAGATACATATTTGGTATCGCAGTGTGCGTAAATATCTGAACTATTACAATAAAATGTTAATGATACCGTATGGTGAACGTCGTGAACGTAAAAATAAAAAAAAGTCCAAAATAGATGCTTTTTTATCAAATTTTATTCCCCAAAAAATGATTAAAAAATTGATTAAAAGTTCTATATAAGCAAATATGGTATCAATAAAAAGTACAGATCACGGCGCAAAAAATGAGCCCTCATACCACCACTTATACGGGAAAATGAAAAAGTTATAGGTCTTCAAAATAGGGGGATTTTAAACATACTAATTTGGTTAAAAAGTTTGCGTTTTTTTTTAAGCCCAACAGTAATAGAAAAGTATGTTATCATGGGTATCATTTTAATCGTATTGACCCAAAGTATTTTCTTTTTAATTTCTCCACACAAATAGTATTTTTTTTGGTTGCGCTATACATTTTATGGTAAAGTGAATGATGGCATTACAACGTACAACTGGTCACGCAAAAAAACAAGCCCTCATACTAGTCTGTGGATAAAAATATAAAAGAGTTATGATTTTTTGAAGGTGAGGAGGAAAAAATGAAAACTTAAAAATTTAATCGTCTGCGTCCTTAAGGCCCAAATGGGCTGAGTCCTTAAGGGGTTAATGGAGCACCGATAACACTGATGAATGATGTGCAACAACTGGAGACACCCTGTGTGAAAACACTGCTCCATGGGGATTAAAAGAATTGTGAAAAAAATAGTAAAAAAATAAAGAGGCAATAAATGTGAATAAGCCCCCTCCCCTAAATAAATGTATCCCCCCATCTTTCAAATAAAGTGAAAAAAAAAAATAATTCTAAACATACGTGGTATCACCATATGCATAAATGTCCGAACTATTACAATATAACATTAATGAAACCGCACGGTCAGCGGCGTAAATGTAAGAAAAATACAAAGTCCTGATACAAATTGCTGAGTTTTAGTCATATAAAAAAATATACAGATGACGGATGTTAAGGATCTCTATGAACATAGAGATGAGCGAACTTACAGTAAATTTGATTCGTCGCAAACTTCTCGGCTCGGCAGTTGCTGACTTATCCTGCATAAATTAGTTCAGCTTTCAGGTGCTCCGGTGGGCTGGAAAAGGTGGATACAGTATTAGGAAAGAGTCTTCTAGGACTGTATCCACCTTTTCCAGACCACGGGAGCACCTGAAAGCTGAACTAATTTATGCAGACTAAAGTCATCAACTGCCAAGCCGAGAAGTTCGTAAAGAATCGAATTTACTGTAAGTTCGCTCATCTCTACTTACCACTAGAGATGAGTGAACTTACAGTAAATTCGATTCGTCACAAACTTCTCGGCTCGGCAGTTGATGACTGTTCCTGCATAAATTAGTTCAGCTTTCAAGTGCTCCCGTGGTCTGGAAAAGGTGGATACAGTCCTAGGAGACTCTTTCCTAGGACTGCATCCATCTTTTTCAGCCCACTGGAGCACCTGAAAGCTGAACTAATTTATGCAGGATAAGTCATCAACTGCCGAGCCGAGAAGTTTGTGACGAATCGAATTTACTGTAATTTCGCTCATCTCTACTTACCACAGCTCCATATCATATGTGTGAATTCAGCATGAATCATTTGACATCTCGGACAGCAAGAATTCCCCCTGCACCCCATCTTGTTCAACAAGACTGGGGAATAATATAGACGATGAACGATCTTGAATTGTGAAATCCTGTAGTTTTTGTTTACTGATGACTCTCTAATATTTCTGAATATTTCTCTCTACGCCTCCTTGTGAATTTCGCCAATATCCATCTTCCAGTGCTTTTTACATTTCGGCTCTTGTAACATATTTCTCTTACTTATTATCAATCTATATATCTTCCTCAAGAGTTTGCTTTCCCTCTTATGACCCATTAACATCTCCATAACTTCTTGTGATTCAATTAATAACTGTTCTCTTTTCTTTTCCACGCTAATCGTGTTAGACACTTGAATATACAAAAACTTATCTTTCCCATCTAAAAAAAATGCCTTGACAATTCATCCTATCCCACTAACCTACCTTTATTTACTATGTGCTGTACCTTGTTAATCCCTTTTTCTTCCCATCTTTGGTAATTTAGAATTTTTTGGATTTCTGGTAGATATAAATTGTCCCATAATGGTGAAAAAACTAAACTCCTATTACTCAATCATCTTTCTTAAACTTATCCATGTATTATTAAGTGCTAAAAATGTGACTATAGTTTCCATTTTGTTATTATTTTTTTTATTATTATTTCCCCTTATTCCCATTCTATCCAACACCTCTTTCAACATTTCTTGTTCTTGTGCTATATATGTTATTTGTGATACAATGTAATACACCCAAAATTTTGGAACATTTAATCCACCTTGTTCCATTGGCGGGTTCATTTTATATACTCTTCAATCTAATGTGCTTCCTCCCCCGTATTAATTAATCCTTTTTCTGAATTCCTTTAAACAAAATTTCTGTGATCCAAATTGGTGCCACCCTCAAATAGTGCAGAATCATAGGTAAGATTACCATTTTCACCAATGCCAATCTATCAGCCATCTGTAATCCTAAAGCACTCCATATCCTAAAGCACTCCATATGTTGCATTTATTCCCAACTCTTTCCATCAAGGGGTTCAAGTTTAATTTTCATATTCCTTCATTTCTTTAGATATTACTATCCCTAAATATTCAAAATTATCAGTTTTTTTTTTAGTATTCTGTGATAGCCTGGGGGATATAGGGTATGGGGAGTGTAGCTGTGCAGTAAATAAAGGGTGCTTGTTAACCCTTGCTATTCGTGACGCCAGGGTGAGGGGTCCTCAATAATGCTTTTCCTACCGCCACCCTTCCCGAGAGCGATAGGGAGGTAGATAATAAGAATAGATTGTCCACAACCGGAGAGTTTCTGAAACAGTATTAGTATTAACTTTTACTGAAGGTTTTCGGCAAGCTTCAATAACATAACAGTCTCTCAGCATAACAACAGCTTTCCTTGGAGATTGACAAAGGTTGGGACTTTAGCATTTAGAGTCTTTTAGTACTGTGCGTTATTCCACTGGATTTAGGAGTTTAGTTGCGGTCCAGTAGTCAAGCTAACATTAGCGGGGATTTAGATTTGAACTCGCGGTTTTGGTTCAGCTTAGGCCGGCAGGTTTTTGAGGCCTAGCGTGTCTTTGAAAGTTGTGTGGCACCGTCCTGTTAGTCCGGCATCCACGAGAGCAGCAACCCAAGAGAGCGATCATTGGACGCAGCTCCCTTATATGGGCAGGGGCTGGACTAATGCTAATTGGTCCATACTGATTTCAATCACCATTACAAAGATTTGTGGGTAACACGTGACCCAAGGACCTCCTAAGGTCCTCCAACATACGATCATAGAGGTTATTAGCATGGCCACATGACCAAAGGTCCTGCGACGCTGAACAAAGTAAGTACTATACATTACTATAAAATATATATAACTATTAAATATATACATATATTATTATTAGAGATAGACTTGAGGAGAGGTGACTAGGGGCTGTCCCACCTGAGGAACCCTACCTGAACGTAGTTACTCTGACTTTGGGGACCTCTACACTAGGTACGGTATGCAATACGGTATCGGGACACCACAATTCTCATTCTCCCAATAGGTTCTACAATGTCTTCATCTAGTGGTAGAAAATATGATTTCCCCCAATTTATTTTAAACCCTGACTAATAACCATACCTTTCCACCAATTGCACAGAAACTGGGACTTTCTCCACTGGGTTCACCATAAATATTACAACATAGTCTGCATACAACAGAATTTTTTCCTTATTACCACTTACCCGTAAACCTTCAAAAACATCAGTATCCCTTATTCTTTTTGCTAGCGGTTCCACAAAGAGTGCAAAAAGCAGGGGGGACAAAGGGCACACCTGCCTTGTTACTCTAGTCAATCTAAAACTGTTTGTAAAATAACCACCATTAATATTCAACCTTGCACTCGGATTACTATACATCGCCTTGACACCTTTCAAAAATACCTCTCCCATGTCAAATTGTTTTATTATGCTGAGAAGGAAACCCCACTCTAAAGATAGGACAGAAATCCTTTTATCTTCTTTACCTATAATGCCTTCCATTACCTTTGTAACGTCCTGCGCCACGTTGAGCCGGCGTGTCTCCTGAAGCATCCTTCTCCCGACTACCATTATTGACCGGAGGGCTGCGGACACTTCTATATTATGTGCTTACCATTTTTGTGTATCTGGGTGCACAACCAGGGCCGGCCTTTGGGGTGTGCGAGCTATGCGGCCGCACAGGGCGCCATAGCAACAGGGGCGCCTGGCGGCCGACACATCTTTTTTTTTTTTACCTATTTCTAGGACGCGGGACCCTTAGGAATCATTGCAGGGCCGGTCAATTACAAATAGCAGTCATTAGGGAGATGAGGAGCTGTGCATGTATGTTCTCTCTCCCCTGCTGTGGCTTATTGTGACCGTGCAAACTTACGTCCTCCCAAGACAGAGCAGGGGGATGCGAAGGAGCTGTGCACCTACGTCCCCTACCCCCGCTCTGTGTTTTCCTTTCCCCGTGCAAACTTGAAAGCTCCCGTGGTAGATGATGTCCTGTGGAGATACAGCAGGGGGGAGGGGAGGGGCTGTGTACGTCCTCGCTCTCCCCTTGCTGTGTCTGCCTGTGTAATGCAGAGCTGCGTCCTCCATGGTGTGAGGTGAGATTTCCGAACCCGTGCAGTGACAGGAGTAGATGCAGCCTCACTGCACAGATCCCTGGCAGGGTAATTGAACTTGCGGGTGGTTGTGGAGGTGATAAGGGGGGGGGGTGTTATGGGGGCGATGAGAGGTGCAAGGGGGTGTTATGGGGTGATGAGAGGTGCAGGGGGGTGTTATGGGGGCAATGAGAGGTGCAGTGGGGGTTATGGGGGTGATGAGAGGTGCAGGGGGGTTATGGGGGTGATGAGAGGTGCAGGGGGGTGTTATGGGGGCGATGAGAGGTGCAGGGGGGTTATGGGGGTGGGGAGAGATGCAGGGGGGGTTATGGGGGTGATGAGAGGTGCAGGGGGGGTTATGGGGGTGATGAGAGGTGCAGGGGGGGTGATGGGGATGATGAGAGGTGCAGGGGGGTTATGGGGGTGATGAGAGGTGCAGGGGGGGTGATGGGGATGATGAGAGGTGCAGGGGGGTAATGGGGATGATGAGAGGTGCAGGGAGGGTAATGGGGTGATGAGAGGTGCAGGGGGGTAATGAAAGGTGCAGGGGGGGTTATGGGGGTGATGAGGAGAGGGGGGGTTATATATCATGTGTATGCATGTATGTCAGAATTATATTCAGGGTACAGTGTGTGGCAGTATTATATTCAGTGGGTACTGTTACGCCGTGCGCTCCGGGTCCCTGCTCCTCCCCGGAGCGCTCGCGGCGTTCTCCTCTCTGCAGCGCCCCGGTCAGACCCGCTGACCGGGAGCCCTTCACTGACATTCACGATGGGGATGCGATTCGCATAGCGGGACGCGCCCGCTCGCGAATCGCATCCCAAGCCACTTACCCGTCCCGGTCCCCGGCTGTCATGTTCTGGCGCGCGCGGCTCCGCTCTCTAGGGTGCGCGCGCGCGCCAGCTCTCTAAGATTTAAAGGGCCAGTGCACCAGTGATTGGTGCCTGGCCCAATCAGTCTAATTAGCTTCCACCTGCTCTCTGTCCATATTACCTCACTTCCCCTTTCCTTCCTTGCCGGATCTTGTTGCCTTGTGCCAGAGAAAGCGTTTAGTGTTGTCCAAAGCCTGTGTTTCCACACCTTCTGCTATTGCTATTGACTACGAACCTTGCCGCCTGCCCGACCTTCTGCTACGTCTGACCTTGCCTCTGCCTAGTCCTTCTGTCCCACGCCTTCTCAGCAGTCAGCGAGGTTGAGCCGTTGCCGGTGGATACGACCTGGTTGCTACCGCCGCAGCAAGACCATCCCGCTTTGCGGCGGGCTCTGGTGAAAACCAGTAGCAACCTAGAACCGACCCACCGACACGGTCCACGCCAATCCCTCGCTGACACAGAGGATCCACATCCAGCCTGCCGAATCCTAACAGGTACAGTAGTATTATATTCAGGGTACAGTGTGGGGCAGTATTATATTTAGTGGGTACTGTGTATAGAAGTATATTCAGGGTACAGTGTGTGGCAGTATTATATTGAGTGGATACAGTGTATAGCAGTATTATTTTCAGTGGATACAGTGTGGGGCAGCATTATATTCAGTGTACAGTGTGTGGCAGGATTATTTTTAAAGGGTACAGTGTACACAAGGTTAGCTTGCACAGGGCGCCTGAACACCTAAGGCCGGCCCTGTACACAACTTCATCAGATGAGCGACTTTCATGTTTTTTAATTTCCACGCAATCCTCTTTTATCACACCACGGAGTGCTGTCACCTCTTTTTTCAGATTCCATTACCTTTGACAATCTCCTAGCCCAGATTTTTGCGAACATTTAGTTCTCTTTATTTAACAGTGAAATGGGGCAAAATGCTCCTATGGCACAACATTAATCAGTGTCTAGAAGCAAAAATGTACATCTGTGTGTCTCCAACTGTTGCAAAACTACAACTCCCAGCTTGCCTGGGAGCTTTTGGCTGTCCGAGCATGCTGGGAGTTGTAGTTTTGCAACAACTGGAGACACACTGTGTGAAAACACTGCTCCATGGGGTTTAAAAAAAATTGTGGAAAAAAAAGGAAAAAAACAGAGGCAATAAAGGTGAATAAGCCCCCTTCCCTAAATAAAAGTTTAAATCCCCCCATTCTTCAAATAAAATAAACCAAAATAAACCTAAACATACGTGGTATCGCCATGTTCATAAATGTCCAAACTATTAAAATATAACGTCAGTGAAACCGCACGGTCAATGGTGTAAACGTAAAAAAAAAAAAAATACAAATTGCTGATTTTTGGTCACTTCATATAGCAGGAAAAAATAAAAAGTGATCAAAAAGTCCCATCAAAACAGAAATGGTGCCAATAAAAAATACAGATGATGGATGTTAAAGGGGTACTCCGGTGGTCAACGTGTTTTTCTGTTTGTGACTTACCCTATTTGTTTTGTTTCATTTCTATTCTTGTTGTTTAGCCTACTCTATTTCCGTTCTTTGTTGTCTTTTTAATCCCCACTTTGTTTTCCTATGTTTGCTTCTATTTCCTGTTTCTTGCCGTGCTGAAAACTACAAATTGCTGGTTTGGGGCGGCTCCTTTTTTTTTTTTTGT
The DNA here is from genome assembly GCF_029499605.1 of Hyla sarda. Taxonomy (NCBI): domain Eukaryota; kingdom Metazoa; phylum Chordata; class Amphibia; order Anura; family Hylidae; genus Hyla; species Hyla sarda. Next base: position 393,493,321 of record NC_079191.1, read on the forward strand.
TCCGCCCTTTACCCATCCTACTATTTTCCCGGATCGGCCCCCTTATACACAGCACACTAATATAATCAGCCCTGGTTGGGATACACTGTCATACACACACAAAAGGGATTACAACTCCCAGCATGTGTCATTCAGGAGTCTTCAGTCTGTGGTATAACACCAGCATGCTGCCTCTGTAGTCTCCTGGGGGTTGTAGTTCACCACACCTCTGTAGGTCATACATCAGTGTTTCCCAACCAGGGTGCCTCCAGGTGTTGCAAAACTACAACTCCCAGCATGCCCTGACAGCCTTTGGGCATGCTAGGAGTTGTAGTTTTGCAACAGCTGGAGGTCCGCAGGTTGGAGACACACTGGTTGGGAAACACTGGTGTAACATGATGTGTATGCTGAATAGGCTAGAACAGTGTTACCCAACCAGTGTGCCTCCAGCTGTTGCAAATCTGCAACTCCCAAAATGCCCAAAGTCTGTCAGGGCATGCTGGGAGTTGTAGTTTTGCAACAGCTGGAGGCACACTGGTTTGTAAGCACTAGCATACACACACACAACAGGGACTACAACTCCCAGCATGTGTCATTCAGGAGTCCCCCCCTCCCCCTTCACATATAGAGATCATTCCCAGTATGAGATTTATTCCCCTGCAGTCCATACATCCCCAGCCCGTGCACCTTCTCATCCTCCCCTTCAGATAACACTTCTCTTCTCTGTGAGGTCCTTCTCCTGTGCAGACCTGCGTCCTTAGGATACAGAGGGGGAGGGGAGGAGCTGTATACTCAGCTGGATGAGACGAGGGGGCGTGGCTTATTTTTCTCTTGCAGACAGAGAAAAAAAAAAAAAGCTGTGACATCCTTGTCCACAACAGACTCAGAACTGTGGACAACAGTAAAAGAAAACCCTCTGAACTACAGAACTTCCTGTCCAACAAACAGGTAAGAAAAACACATACATGCTGCCAAAACATATGACACATGTATATTGCAAAAAAACTAAACTTACAAAGAAGATGCCATATAGTCAAAAAAAATTACCACCGGAGTACCCCTTTAAGGATGAAGATTTCAGGGGATAGACTGAACTGTTGGTTAGAAAGGATATTAATCAGGGAGTTTACACGTTTCTTTAATTTTAGTAGTTTTGGACATGTCCAAAATGTGTGGTATAAATTACCCCTATTTCCGCAATCTCTCCAGCATAGACCTGGGAAAGTGGGATCCATGTTCATCCTTAACATTGGTCTACATGAGATTAAGCCAGAATACAGGACGCCAATTTGCCAATTTATCACAGTGACAAGACTCGACTTGCATCCAGATGAAAGAAACAAAACTTACCTACAATCCAAGATATTATAGACAGAGTGTCGTCGACCTACCTCCATGAAAGAACATTTGCATTGCAATCTGGCAGAGGTAGTAAATGTGAAGTACATTGGCATTGCTGGGCTGAACACTTTGGCTTGAAGGGATTATAATTACATTAAGGTGGTAAATATTTGGTGTTAATAAAGATAAATAATTGGCTCCTTGAGAGTTGAAAAGTGCAATACTGACTTAGGTGCCTAAAGTGAATACCCTTGTCACCTAGAAATCACATGACCGTGCAACACTTATACATATATAACGTTATATTATACACTATGATGATGTTGTTTTGAAGGAGCGGGGGCAACGGAGGGACGGTGTAGATTGATGGAGGACTATAAATCTAAGGAAATGTTTATCATATATAACTATACAATATTTTATATACACCTATAATTACTATAGATAATACTTACCTCATATACTAAGCAGCTAATTGATTCATTCAAATCCATTGTGACCGATCATTGCTATTCTTAGTAATGATGGAAAATACTAAGACTATAAAAGTAGTGTGCTCGCTAATACCCAACTGACTTATGTTACATTCTTGTTAATTTACAGGAAGGCATGAAGTAATGTCTCACCTGTTGTATTTCCTGAAAAACTTAATAAAAATTACTTGAACCAAAAAAATATATACAGATGATGGCGCAAAAAATAAGCCCCCTTATAGCCCTGTATATGGAAAAATAAGAAAGTTTTAGGAGTCCGAAGGGGACATTAAAGGAGTACTCCAGTGCAGTAAATCTTACCCCCATCCAAAGGATAGGGGATAGGTTTTAGATTGCAGGGAGCCCGACTGCCGGGATCCTCCGCGATCCCCTGCATGGCATCCTGGCAGTCCCATAGGAAGGGGGTATGTCGACCCCCACACGAAGCAACGGCCAACACCCCCCCTCCATGTATCTCATAGAGCTACACGGAGGGGGTGTGTCGGTCACCAATTCATGCGGAGGTTGACATACCCCCTTCCTATGGGACTGCCGGTGCACCGTGCAGGAAATCGTGGGGTGTCCTAATGATCGGACTCCCCCCCGATCTAAAACCTATTCCCTTTCCTTTAGATTGGGGATAAGTTTTAATGCACTGGAGTTCTCCAATCCCCCCATTTTATGTTGGCTATGTGAAATGAGGAGATTGGACATGAAATAGGAGGGATTTTACAATTTGTTTATTATATCACAATCGCATATCGAAATCGCAATATTTACCTCAATAATCGCAATCACACATTTTCTCCAAATCTTGCAGCCCTAATACCCATGGTTACATCCTTTTCTATAATTGTACAGATTTTAAAATAATCTTTTGTAACACAAGTACAGTGGTCCCTCTTAACATACGATGGTAATGTGTTCCAAACGACCCATCGTTTGCCGAATCCATCATATGTTGAGGGATTCGTGCAATGTAAAAAGTGCATTTAATACTCACCTGTCCCCTCCACTCCGCACCGTGTCCTTACCGCTCCTGATGCTGTCCCAGGGGCTCCCGATGCTGTCCCGCTGCTCCGGCGTCTTCTTCAGGATCCTCCGGCTTCTTCCGCATCTTCTTCGGTGTCAGGGCCTCGCTTTCTGGTGACGTTATTACGTTGCTGCGCCAGGACGGCGTGCGCAGCGACGTAATAACGACACCGGAAAGCGAGGCCCGGACCCCGGAGAAAATGCAGAAGACGCCGGAGGATCGCGAAGTGGACCCGAAGCAGCGGGGATAGGTAAGTGAACCTGTCTGGGATTCTTAAACTGCTATCCGACAGTAGCTTAAGCATTTTGCGCTGTCGGATAGCAGTTAATGCAATGGCCCTGACATGTAAGCATCGTATGTCGATGCTGACATCGACATGGGCAACTCTGCACTAAAGATGCACTAAAGTAATACCTACATATAGCTTAGGCTCCTGCCTTTTAATAGAGCACATTTTCACAAAAATCGGTTCAGTAGTTCCTCCGCTATGCCCGTCTGAAAATCCAGTCACTTCCGGGTACAGTAACAGGGAGTGTAGCGTAAAAGACTACATCTGCCATAATGCCTTAGCATAATGTCCGGTCCACTCCTGCCCTCCCCCTGAAAAATGCGCATGCACAAACCGGCACATGCGATTGGATGAGGCTAGAAGACGGGCGTTTGCAGAGCTGGGCCAATTAGGGCTCTGCAAACGCCGAATATATGAATATTCATACACGGGGAGTAGCTGCCACTGGCCCGGGAAGCAGGGGAAGATCGCAAGGACTGCTGGGAGGATGAGTCATTGGGCTAGAGATGCCAGGTCGAGCGTCATCACTCCAGCCAGAACAACTGAACATCCGGTCGGAGGAAAAAAACAGAAAATGTCCATCAGAGCTTCAGAATAGGAAACGCAAGTACAGGCCTAACTTTTATAACTTTCATTACTGCTTCATTGTCACAGGAAAAGATTTGCATTGGAGTTCTCCTTTAATGGAAGTCACTTCCTCCCAGCACTCTATGGTGCAGCACAGCTGCATGGGAGGGAGAAACACAACAACACCATATATGGAACTAAATGGCCATATGAAATGGGGAGATTGGACACGAAATGGGGGAATTTCGCCATTTGTTTTTATTATAGAAATCGCATATTGAAATTGCAAAATTTACCACCATAATCGCCATTGCACATTTTCCCCAAATCATGCAGCCCTAGTACATATGACAGAACACTTAGTTGGTCCTATGATTTTTGTGTATACCCCTGCTTATTAACCCGTACAAAAACTGGAGCAAATTAAATCCCTCAGATGATTGATGTTATGTTGTGTTTAACATCATTAGATTGTGGTTTGGGGTCAGTTCACAGTACTTGCAGTTTTCATGAGTTTTCTTATTCAAAGGACATTTTTTTGAGAAATATTTCCATGAGGAGAATGTGAATGTTGAAACTTTACAGCATTTTTATGTGTTTTGCCTGTTTTTGGTGTGATTTTTCCAACCTTGCGCACAATTGTTGAATTGTTAAATATAAAAATTTCGGCAGCAATTTTTTTTTACCTCTTAAGGGGTTTAAGGAATCAGTCAATTTTATTTTTGAGTTTTAGTTTTTTCCTCTTCGCCTTCAAAAAATCTTAACTCTTTTATGTTTTTATCCACAGACTAGTATGAGGGCTTGTTTTTTGCACGACCAGTTGTCCGTTGTAATGCCATCACTCACTTTACCATAAAATGTATGGTGCAACCCAAAAAATACTATTTGTGTGGGGAAATTAAAAAGAAAACCGCATTTTTGCAAATTTTGGAAGGTTTCATTTTTACGCCGTACAATTTACGGTAAAAATGACATGTGTTCTTTATTCTTTGGGTTAATATGATTAAAATGATACCCATCATAATATACTTTTCTATTACTGATGAGCTTAAAAAACATCATAAACTTTTTAACCAAATTAGTACGTTTAAAATCCCCCTATTTTGAAGACCTATAACTTTTTCATTTTTACATATAAGCAGCGGTATGAGGGCTCATTTCCCCCCCCGTGATCTGTATTTTTATTGATACCATATTTGCTTATATAAAACTTTTAATACTTTTTTTTATGAATTATTTTTGGAATAAAATGTTATTAAAAAGCAGCTATTTTGGACTTTTTTTTTTACGTTCACGCCGTTCACCGTACGGTATGCATGCGGCGATACCAAATATGTATATAAAATATTTTTTTACGCTTTTTGGTGGTGAAATAGGGAAAATGGGACAATTTACGTTTTTATTGGGGGAGGGGGTTTTTCACATTTTTTAAAACTTTTTTTTTTACTTTTATTTTTACACTTTAATAGTCCCCATAGGGGAGTATTTATAACAATAATTCGATTGCTAATACTGTTCAGTGCTATGCATAGGACACTGATCAGTATTATCGGTCATCTTCTGCTCTGGTCTGCTCGATCGTGTTTTTTTTTTTTTTTTTTTTACTTTGCTCTTGGTATCGATTAGTTAAATGTTCTGCAAGTGCAAAAGTCAGAAGTCCAATCAGGGATACTACCTGGCGATATAGATTATATTTGCCTGATATTACACATGCAAACATTAACTCTGTAAATATGATTTATGTCCAAAAGGCATTGGGTGTTATTGTTTGGATTCTTATCTTGTGCTGTGAAGATGCCTTGATAGGAATTGATACACAATTTCTTTGTTGATTTATCTGCTGTTCTGGACTGGCCTGTGTCTTTTCTCACTGCATCTCGTGTCTGTGTGAGCTATACATCAGGTTGATTCCCCATGTATACCTTCAATGAATTCCTATGACAGATGGCATCCATCACACTTGGGCAATTGTGTTAAAAATGTATACAGCGTGGTTCACCATTCTTTGTATACTACTCTATGTAACAGCACAGCAGACTGTGTTGCTCCATGCAGAAAACCCTGATCTACACCACCTAAACATAGGCCAAATGACTATTAGACCTCTGTTGTGTAATGGGCAGAACTTTCTATAAAAACATTTACTGTATACACCGGGAGCTTTTCCAGCACACACGGTATATGGGCACAGTGTCAATAGAGCTTTATCTAATCCTCCACCATTTAAACAGAAATCTTATTATCTCTTCCACACTCCAATCATAATGAGAAGACTCAGCTCATTGTTTACCAGTCTAAACAGCAAATCTAAAGGTTCTATTACATGGGGCGATTATTGGCAGAACAAGCCAATATTACCCTGTGTAATAGGTCCAGATGTCAGTTGGCATCAAAACATCCTCAGCTGCAATGTGAACTCCATAAATAGAAAACTCAAATACAACGGTGGAATGTTTTTTTTTCGTTCAACCCCAAATAAATAATTTACTAAATACATTATGTGATACATAAGTTGTTGCCATCAAAAAAACAAGCTTTCATATAAAAAAAAATAATAATAAATACATAAAAAAGTTATGACTCTTGGAAGGCTAAATGCTAAAAATAGTTGCGTTGAGAATTTAAGAAAAGTTTCATACAAAATTAGATATGTCCTGGTAAAAATAAGAAACATACTTTTTATTTGTTACATCCTCTGGATTGGAACAATGAGACAATGGTCATTTCGATTTTTGCTTTTACCCTCCTAAATAATCTCAATTTTTTGCAATCTATGAGCTCTTCCAATTGATTTTCACATGCTTATTATTTATCCATATTTTCTCAAAACAGCATTTTGTCAGCTTCTGTCATATTATACCGGAATGTCAAAAATGATTTAGCTTTGTTTACTTTTTATTGATTGTTGTCTTTGCATTTATTACTCATCTGAACTGTTCTGCATTAATATTAATACATGTTAAATATTTAGGTTTGTTCTGTCTCAAACTTGTTGATTTATTTGCAATGATATCTTCAAAAGCTGACATAAGGTCACATTAGCCCTGTTATAATCACCAAATGAAGTTTTGTTTTGTAGAATTTGGGGGTCATTTGTTCTTGTATGAAATGGGGAAATCCTTACAAAACAATAGAATTTGGTTGTCCGAGCTGGGGTGTGATCATGTTAATGATAACACAAAGTCTTAATTCCTTCATTCTTTGTAGACTCCCTAAAATGCAGTTTGCAACCTGCTCCTAGATTCAGATTTTTTTCATGTGTGTTTATCTACTGTTATACATGTTGGATGCGAGGTCTGTGTGCTCAGGGGTCTAGAGGTTGCTGATGATGCTCTGCTTTCTCTCTACACATATACACATGATTCCCCCCTGCAGACTACCTTATGCATGCTCTCTCAACTCTCCTTACTCTAAGCTGCTGTGTACAACCTTCTCCCTGCCAAAGAGAAGGGGCAGTGGGAGTACAGCCAGTCAGAAACTCACATAACTCTTTGACAGAATTTTCTGATCTCTCTGAGAGATAGCCAGATGTTTAGACTCCTCAGCAGCAAATGTGTGGGGAATTTTTAATAAAGACAATTTAGAAAGTTGACTTTTTTCATTTAAAAATTAATATAAAAAATATGTGCAAAGGAGTCCTTAGTCTTTAAAGGGGTTATCCAGGGAATGTAAAAACTGTAGGGTATGTCTCCCCTGCATTAAAACTATAAAAGCTGGCATACTTACCTCTGCCAATTCCCCGGCGCTGTAGCTGTCAGATCCTTAGGCCATGCTGCAGTTTTTTTTTCTTTCTTCTAATGATTTCCTGCTCTTCTACTCAATTGATTGGTTTAGCGGGGAGAGGGAAGTCATTGGAAGTAGAAAGAAATTCTGATATTGTCCCTTATTACTTCTGCAGATGGAGTCCTCTCGCCTATACTGCCATTCCACTGCTATCAGGCAGAAATCAATTTCTATTGGCTGCTCTGTGTTGAACAGAGGATCACTATGCACAGACCAGGCTTTAGGGGGAGTCACTGAGCATTTATGTTCTCTAGCTCTCAGCTCAGTACGTGGGCATTTTGGAATTACCCATTTAACCTCTTCAGGACACAGGGCGTATGGATGCGCCCTGCATTTCGAGTCCTTAAGGACTGAGGGCGTATCCATACACCCGTGGGAAATCCGGTCCCCACCGCTAGCCGGTTGCGGACCGAAGCCAGATGCCTGCTGAAATCATTCAGCAGGCACCCCGGAACATCGCCCAGGGGGTCCTGAGACCCCCCCATGTCGGCGTTCGGAGAAAATCACATGTCAATTCAGACATGCGGTTTTCTCCAATTCCGGGCTGATCGGGTCTCTGGTGACCCGATCACCTGGAAAATAGGGCTGATCGGACTTGTCAGCAACAGCCCCGATCAGCCTAAGGGATGGGAGTGAGGTCGCAAAGCTGCGATCTCCTGCTATCCCCTGCCATTAGTCAGAACGGAGTTCTGACCAGTGGCAGCGCAGGACAGGGGATTGGCAACCCCCGCTCTGCCTGCCCCTGGATGTCGAGGAGATCTGGGAAGAAGATGGAGGCCGTACCTGCAGGAGAAGATGCCTGGGGACCTGGGATCTTCGCTGGAGCCTGCTGGATGAGGTAGCGAATCGACAGTGGGGGGGGGGGGGGGTAATTGAAAGTGAAAGTAAAACGATCTTTACTGTGGCAAACACTAGGAAGGCCAGACTGCAACTCCCAGTTACAGTGGTGCCCAAACAGTAGCCCTCCAGATGTTGCCACACTACAACTCTCAGCATGCCTCGACTGCCCAGGCATGCTGAGAGTTGTAGTTCTGTAACATCCGTCCCTTCAGATTTAGCAATTTTCATGAAATTTTTGAAAATTGCTGCTCTACTTTGAAGCCCTCTAATTTTTTCAAAAAGAAAAAATATGTCCATTTTATGATGCCAACATAAAGTGGACATATTGTATTTGTGAAGAAAAATTTTATTTATTTGGAATATCCATTTTCCTTACAAGTAGAGAGTTTCAAAGTTAGAAAAATGCAAAATTTTCAAAATTTTCATGAAATTTGGGGATTTGTCACCAAAAAATGATGCAATTAATGCCGAAAATTTACCACCAAAATAAAGTAGAATATGTCACGAAAAAACTGTCTCAGAATCAGAATATTCGGTAAAAGCGTTTTCTCGTTATTAATTCGTAAAGTGACGGTGGTCATAATTGCGAAAAAGGGCTCAGTCCTTAAGGTGAAAAAGGGCTGCGTCCTTAAGGGGTTAAAGATGAAAGTATTGACTACCAGATGTGGTTTCCAGATGAGGAAGCTTGTCCCTAAACATGCATCTATTCTTATCTTTCAGGAATTTTGTTAAATACCTCAGTTTCTCATTATATAAATTAAATTCAATATCACAACATGCTATATGACATATATGTTAGTATTGTTCCTATAAAGTCCCTGAATATCATCCATATAGTCCCACTTTATCCCTAACAATAGTTTTCTTGCCAGTCGTACCTACGAATACATTCTAACATTGTTGGTTAGCACACAAATCAAAGTTATCACTCTGCTGAGATTCTACTTGTGAACAATCTGCAAATAACCTCCTGAGATCAGGTGCTTAGGAAGATATGTGAAGGGTCTAATGATGGAGGAACAGATGCTCTGTAAATACTGAGCCGAAATATAAGACCCACTGTAATGATCTATCTCATATAGAATGACTAAACTACAATTCAGCAGTATAACCTGTAATCTAAAACCGAGCAGCTCAACCTGTGGTACATAAACCTCAGAGGGCATACACCACATCTCTAAGGGACACCTGCGCTGTGCTCATGCTCTGCTATCAGTAAGTGAAGAAAACCTATGATTATAGCCTACAGTCCTTCAATGTAATTTATAGGAATAGGGGTTACTTAGTTAAGCTTTCACCACTATCCATGTTGCATTTTCTTTTCTTTCCAACCCTGTTAACTTTGTTAATTCTTCTCTAATAATTTTAAAGAACACCTGTCACCAAACTAAAATTTTAATATATTGTTCCTTATGTTATCATAAGACACGTTGCTATTTACTTGCTGTTAAAATTCTCAACTAGGGATGAGTGAATCAAATCTGACGAATCCCATTTCGTTACGAATTTCAGAAAAAATTTCAGGAATGCAAATATCGCCGCCATTCGATCACGCAAATCGCTTCATTAAACTCCATTTAGTGCGGTCTAGGCTCCAGGGCATCTAAAATGGTGTATCCACATGTGAGGACATTGGGAAAGAAATCCTGGGAAGGCAGGAACAAGGGTAGGTGGGATGACCCTCAATCACATGCAGCAAGCAGCCTATCAGCAGCCAACCACCCCTGTGATGTCACAGCCCTATATATTCGGCAGCCATCTTGCGACCAGTCACTTCAGCCTTTTATTGCAGAGAGATAGAGAGGGACAGAGAGCAGTGTGTGTTGCACAGAAAAGCATTTTTACAGCAGCAATTCATCTCCCAGTGACTACAGCGTGCTATTACAGAGAGGTACAGAGAGCAATGTGTGGCACAGTGTTTTGCACAGGACAGCAACAATTCACCTCAAGCCCAAATCCTGCCTAGAAGCACTAAAAAGAAAGGGAGTAAGATTGAGAGAGAAAGTGCAATTTTGGGTGTAGTACACAGCAACTGTGTGCTGCAGCACTGGTGTGCACTGCTGGTGTTGTACACAAATACTTTTTTAAGCGTACTGGAGCGCATTGTCCTCCCCTCATAAGTGCATACCACATACATACATCTAAGTGGTGTACTATTTTGTTCCTGTTAAAGTCTTAAGGGTATATGTTACGCCGAGCGCTCCGGGTCCCCGCTCCTCCCCGGAGCGCTCGCTACAATCTCGCTACTGCAGCGCCCCGGTCAGATCCACTGACCCGGTGCGCTGCGATACCGCCTCCAGCCGGGATGCGATTCGCGATGCGGGTGGCGCCCGCTCGCGATGCGCACCCCGGCTCCCGTACCTGACTCGCTCTCCGTCGGTCTTGTCCCGGCGCGCGCGGCCCCGCTCCCTAGGGCGCGCGCGCGCCGGGTCTCTGCGATTTAAAGGGCCACTGCGCCGCTGATTGGCACAGTGGTTCTAATCAGTGTGTTCACCTGTGCACTCCCTATGTATACCTCACTTCCCCTGCACTCCCTCGCCGGATCTTGTTGCCATTGTGCCAGTGAAAGCGTTCCTTGTGTGTTCCTAGCCTGTGTTCCAGACCTCCTGCCGTTGCCCCTGACTACGATCCTTGCTGCCTGCCCCGACCTTCTGCTACGTCCGACCTTGCTTCTGTCTACTCCCTTGTACCGCGCCTATCTTCAGCAGTCAGAGAGGTTGAGCCGTTGCTAGTGGATACGACCTGGTCACTACCGCCGCAGCAAGACCATCCCGCTTTGCGGCGGGCTCTGGTGAACACCAGTAGTGACTTAGAACCGGTCCACTAGCACGGTACACGCCAATCCCTCTCTGGCACAGAGGATCCACCTCCTGCCAGCCGGCATCGTGACAGTAGATCCGGCCATGGATCCCGCTGAAGTTCCTCTGCCAGTTGTCGCCGACCTCACCACGGTGGTCGCCCAGCAGTCACAACAGATAGCGCAACAAGGCCACCAGCTGTCTCAACTGACCGTGATGCTACAGCAGTTACTACCACAGCTTCAGCAATCATCTCCTCCGCCAGCTCCTGCACCTCCTCCGCAGCGAGTGGCCGCTTCAGGCCTACGACTATCCTTGCCGGATAAATTTGATGGGGACTCTAAATTTTGCCGTGGCTTTCTTTCACAATGTTCCCTGCACTTGGAGATGATGTCGGACCAGTTTCCTACTGAAAGGTCTAAGGTGGCTTTCGTAGTCAGCCTTCTGTCTGGAAAAGCTCTGTCATGGGCCACACCGCTCTGGTACCGCAATGACCCCGTCACTGCCTCTGTACACTCCTTCTTCTCAGAAATTTGAAGTGTCTTTGAGGAACCTGCCCGAGCCTCTTCTGCTGAGACTGCCCTGCTGAACCTGGTCCAGGGTAATTCTTCCGTTGGCGAGTACGCCGTACAATTCCGTACTCTTGCTTCAGAACTATCCTGGAATAATGAGGCCCTCTGCGCGACCTTTAAAAAAGGCCTATCCAGCAACATTAAAGATGTTCTGGCCGCACGAGAAATCCCTGCTAACCTACATGAACTCATTCATCTAGCCACTCGCATTGACATGCGTTTTTCCGAAAGGCGTCAGGAGCTCCGCCAGGATATGGACTTTGTTCGCACGAGGCGTTTTTTCTCCCCGGCTCCTCTCTCCTCTGGTCCCCTGCAATCCGTTCCTGTGCCTCCCGCCGTGGAGGCTATGCAGGTTGACCGGTCTCGCCTGACACCTCAAGAGAGGACACGACGCCGCATGGAGAATCTCTGCCTGTACTGTGCCGGTACCAAACACTTCCTGAAGGATTGTCCTATCCGTCCTCCCCGCCTGGAAAGACGTACGCTAACTCCGCACAAAAGTGAGACAGTCCTTGATGTCAACTCTGCTTCTCCACGTCTTACTGTGCCTGTGCGGATATCTGCCTCTACCTTTTCCTTCTCTTCTATGGCCTTCTTGGATTCCGGATCTGCAGGGAATTTTATTTTGGCCTCTCTCATCAACAGGTTCAACATCCCGGTGACCAGTCTCGCCAGACCCCTCTACATCAATTGTGTTAACAATGAAAGATTGGACTGTACCATACGTTTCCGCACGGAGCCCCTCCTAATGTGCATCGGACCTCATCACGAAAAAATTGAGTTTTTGGTCCTCCCCAATTGCACTTCCGAAATTCTCCTTGGACTACCCTGGCTTCAACACCATTCCACAACCCTGGATTGGTCCACAGGGGAGATCAAGAGCTGGGGTACCTCTTGTTTCAAGGACTGCCTTAAACCGGTTCCCAGTACTCCCTGCCGTGACCCTGTGGTTCCCCCTGTAACCGGTCTCCCTAAGGCCTATATGGACTTTGCTGATGTGTTTTGCAAAAAACAAGCTGAGACTCTACCTCCTCACAGGCCTTATGACTGTCCTATTGACCTCCTCCCGGGCACTACTCCACCCCGGGGCAGAATTTATCCTCTGTCCACCCCAGAGACTCTTGCTATGTCTGAGTACATCCAGGAAAATTTAAAAAAGGGCTTTATCCGCAAATCCTCCTCTCCTGCCGGAGCTGGATTTTTCTTTGTGTCCAAAAAAGATGGCTCCCTACGTCCTTGCATTGACTACCGCGGTCTTAATAAAATCACGGTAAAGAACCGCTACCCTCTACCTCTTATCTCTGAACTCTTTGATCGCCTCCAAGGTGCCCACATCTTTACCAAACTGGACTTAAGAGGGGCTTATAATCTCATCCGCATCAGGGAGGGGGATGAATGGAAAACGGCATTCAACACTAGAGATGGACACTTTGAGTATCTGGTCATGCCCTTTGGCCTGTGCAACGCCCCTGCCGTCTTCCAAGACTTTGTTAATGAAATTTTTCGTGATCTCTTATATTCCTGTGTTGTTGTGTATCTGGACGATATTCTGATTTTTTCTGCCAACCTAGAAGAACACCGCCAGCATGTCCGCATGGTTCTTCAGAGACTTCGTGACAACCAACTTTATGCCAAAATGGAGAAATGTCTGTTTGAATGTCAATCTCTTCCTTTCCTAGGATACTTGGTCTCTGGCCAGGGACTACAAATGGATCCAGACAAACTCTCTGCCGTCTTAGATTGGCCACGCCCCTCCGGACTCCGTGCTATCCAACGTTTTTTGGGGTTCGCCAATTATTACAGACAATTTATTCCACATTTTTCCACCATTGTGGCTCCTATCGTGGCTTTAACCAAAAAGAATGCCAATCCTAAGTCATGGCCTCCTCAAGCGGAAGACGCCTTTAAACGGCTCAAGTCTGCCTTTTCTTCTGCTCCCGTGCTCTCCAGACCTGACCCATCTAAACCCTTCCTATTGGAGGTTGATGCCTCCTCAGTAGGAGCTGGAGCGGTTCTTCTACAAAAAAATTCTTCCGGGCATGCTGTTACCTGTGGTTTTTTTTCTAGGACCTTCTCTCCGGCGGAGAGGAACTACTCCATCGGGGATCGAGAGCTACTGGCCATTAAATTAGCACTTGAGGAATGGAGGCATCTGCTGGAGGGATCAAAATTTCCAGTTATTATTTACACCGATCACAAGAATCTCTCCTATCTCCAGTCTGCCCAACGGCTGAATCCTCGCCAGGCCAGGTTGTCTCTGTTCTTTGCCCGGTTTAATTTTGAAATTCACTTTCGCCCTGCCGATAAGAACATTAGGGCCGATGCTCTCTCTCGTTCCTCGGATGCCTTGGAAGTAGAGCTCTCTCCGCAACACATCATTCCTCCTGACTGCCTGATCTCCACTTCTCCAGCCTCCATCAGGCAAACTCCTCCAGGGAAGACCTTCGTCTCTCCACGCCAACGCCTCGGAATCCTCAAATGGGGTCACTCCTCCCATCTCGCAGGCCATGCGGGCATCAAGAAATCCGTGCAACTCATCTCTCGTTTCTATTGGTGGCCGACTCTGGAGACGGATGTTGTTGATTTTGTGCGGGCCTGCACTGTCTGTGCCCGGGATAAGACTCCTCGCCAGAAGCCCGCTGGTCTTCTTCATCCTCTGCCGGTCCCCGAACAGCCTTGGTCTCTGATTGGTATGGACTTTATTACAGACTTACCCCCATCCCGTGGCAACACTGTTGTTTGGGTGGTCGTTGATCGATTTTCCAAGATGGCACATTTTATTCCTCTTCCTGGTCTTCCTTCAGCGCCTCAGTTGGCAAAACAATTTTTTGTACACGTTTTTCGTCTTCACGGGTTGCCCACGCAGATCGTCTCGGATAGAGGCGTCCAATTCGTGTCAAAATTCTGGAGGGCTCTCTGTAAACAACTCAAGATTAAATTAAACTTTTCTTCTGCTTATCATCCTCAATCCAATGGGCAAGTAGAAAGAATTAACCAGGTCCTGGGTGATTATTTACGGCATTTTGTTTCCTCCCGCCAGGATGACTGGGCAGATCTTCTACCATGGGCCGAATTCTCGTATAACTTCAGAGTCTCTGAATCTTCTTCCAAATCCCCATTTTTCGTGGTGTACGGCCGTCACCCTCTTCCCCCCCTCCCTACTCCCTTGCCCTCTGGTTTGCCCGCTGTGGATGAAATAACTCGTGATCTTTCCACCATATGGAAAGAGACCCAAAATTCTCTCTTACAGGCTTCATCACGCATGAAGAAGTTTGCTGATAAGAAAAGAAGAGCTCCCCCCATTTTTTCTCCCGGAGACAAGGTATGGCTCTCCGCTAAATATGTCCGCTTCCGTGTTCCCAGCTACAAATTGGGACCACGCTATCTTGGTCCTTTCAAAATTTTGTGCCAGATTAATCCTGTCTCTTACAAACTTCTTCTTCCTCCTTCTCTTCGTATTCCTAATGCCTTTCACGTTTCTCTTCTTAAACCACTCATCATCAACCGTTTCTCTCCCAAACTTGTTTCTCCCACTCCTGTTTCCGGCTCTTCGGACATCTTTTCCGTAAAGGAGATACTGGCCTCCAAGAAGGTCAGAGGGAAAACCTTTTTTTTGGTCGACTGGGAGGGCTGTGGTCCTGAAGAGAGATCCTGGGAACCTGAGGACAATATCCTAGACAAAAGTCTGGTCCTCAGGTTCTCAGGCTCCAAGAAGAGGGGGAGACCCAAGGGGGGGGTACTGTTACGCCGAGCGCTCCGGGTCCCCGCTCCTCCCCGGAGCGCTCGCTACACTCTCGCTACTGCAGCGCCCCGGTCAGATCCACTGACCCGGTGCGCTGCGATACCGCCTCCAGCCGGGATGCGATTCGCGATGCGGGTGGCGCCCGCTCGCGATGCGCACCCCGGCTCCCGTACCTGACTCGCTCTCCGTCGGTCCTGTCCCGGCGCGCGCGGCCCCGCTCCCTAGGGCGCGCGCGCGCCGGGTCTCTGCGATTTAAAGGGCCACTGCGCCGCTGATTGGCGCAGTGGTTCTAATCAGTGTGTTCACCTGTGCACTCCCTATGTATACCTCACTTCCCCTCCACTCCCTCGCCGGATCTTGTTGCCATTGTGCCAGTGAAAGCGTTCCTTGTGTGTTCCTAGCCTGTGTTCCAGACCTCCTGCCGTTGCCCCTGACTACGATCCTTGCTGCCTGCCCCGACCTTCTGCTACGTCCGACCTTGCTTCTGTCTACTCCCTTGTACCGCGCCTATCTTCAGCAGTCAGAGAGGTTGAGCCGTTGCTAGTGGATACGACCTGGTCACTACCGCCGCAGCAAGACCATCCCGCTTTGCGGCGGGCTCTGGTGAACACCAGTAGTGACTTAGAACCGGTCCACTAGCACGGTCCACGCCAATCCCTCTCTGGCACAGAGGATCCACCTCCTGCCAGCCGGCATCGTGACAGTATAGATGCTGAGAAAGGCCAGACAAAAGTACACACTGGCTGGTGTTGTACACAAATACTGTTTTAAATGTAGTGAAGCGTATTGTACTCCCCTCATAACTGCATACCACATACCAACATCTAAGTGGTGTACAATTTTGTTCCTGGTAAAGTCTTAAGGGCCTAGATACTGTGAAAGGCCAGCCAAAAGTACACACCGGCTGGTGTTGTACACAAATACTGTTTTAAGTGTAGTGGAGCGTATTGTACTCCCCTCATATACGCACTAAGTATGTCAGGCAGATAAGTGCCAGGATGTGCACAGAGGAGTGGCAGAAGCCTAAATTCATCAGGCAGAGGTCGCAGAAGACTAGGGCGAGTGGCAGCAGGAGTCACAGCGAGAGGCCTGAGCTCCCGGTATCAGCTGGCGGTCATGTCTCGACCAGCAACCCATTTGCCGTCATCGATTGGTTAACACGTTCATCCAATTCATCACAAGTGACATCTGAAACCCCCAGTCAACAGTCGGTGGGTTCCTCAGACACAACCCTCAGTTGGCATGGCTCGGGATCAGTCCCAGTTTTCTCATTGCCTCTGTCCTATGCTGTTCCCTCCCCCACAGAAGTATCTTATGCTGTGGGTTCAGCTCCACTATTTAGTGAGGACGATCTAGAGGACAGTCAGCAGCTACTGCCTAGCCAAGAAGTGGAGGAGACATCCGCCGCTTCCTCCACTAGGCGGGCAAGTAGTGATGAGGAGAGTGGCGTGGGAGGTGGTGTTGCGAGCGTTCAGGCTCCTAAGGCAGGTACTGTTGAGGAACCTGAGGTGGACATCAGTGACATGCGGACACTTGTAGATTATGATGAAGCCGAGCGCACTTGAGAGTCGGGTGCAGAAGGGGCTTCATCATTATCAGGAGAATGCCACACCGCTCTGCTAAGTATACACGGGGATTGTCCTCAGAACTACTTCAATCATGTACTGCATCTTGAAATAAAGAAGTTCTGCTGACCGGGTGAGTGCACTGGCTTCTCTTTTCTACTATTGTGGATATTATCAGGAGAAGAGAGTTGCAGGTTGCTGGTGAGGCAGCAGCTGAGCCAGCAAGGTGGTAGCACGGTTGGCAGTCAGCATGGTAGCAGAAGTGGGGTGAACCACCTGCTTCGTGGCAGTCTACCTTCCCGGGAGGTGGTGGAACAGGGGTTCCTGGAGTTGGTGGCAGTAGCAGTCAATCAGTTGGTGAGAAAAGCAGTTACTCAGCGTTGTGGCAGTTTTTCATCAAGCATCCGGAGGTTAATATTTCCACATGCAAGATGTGTCGGCAGAAGGTGAAGCATGACCAAGGTTCCAATGTTGGCACCACGGCCCTGCGTCAACATATGCAGCATCACCATGAAACGGCCTGGGAGAACCATGGCTCTGATGTTGTGGTCCAGCCTGCTGCATCACCCAGTGGCACGCTGCTCCCTGTTTCAGCCAGCCAAGGCTCCGCCACCTCAGCCGAAGGGAGCTGTGTTTCATACCCATCTTCTGTCGCTCCAGATGCTCCTGCTCCTCCTACTTCGGTCAGTCAGTTTGCTAGCAATCTATCAGTGAAGCCAAGTCCAAGAGACAACAGTATGCACCCATTCATCCAACGGTGCAGAAGCTGAATGTGCTCCTGTCTAAGCTGCTGGTGCAGCAGTCCCTCCCTTTTCAAGTTTGTGAACTTTGCACCTTTCAGAGAACTGATTGCTTGTACCGAGCCGAGGTGGAGAGTCCCAAGCTGTCATTTCTTTGCTAAGAAGGCAGTACCAACCCTGCACAATTTTGTGGAACAGAAAGTGGGCCAGTCCTTGAGCCTGTCAGTGTGTACCAAAGTGCACGGCAGCGCCGACGTCTGGAGCTGTAACTACGGTCAGGGACAATACATGTCCTTTATGGCTCACTGGGTGAATGTGGTTCCTGCATAGCCACAACAGCAACTTGGACAGGTCCTGCTGCTTCCGCCTCCACGCTCTCAGGCCATTGGTCCTGTGACAGTGTGCAACTTCACCTCCTCATCCTCCACCGTGTCCTCAGCCTCCACTGCATGGACAAATCTCAGTGCCCCTCCAGCAAACCATGTGTGCAGAGCACGGTGGTGTCACGCTGTTCTTCACATGGTTTGCCTTGGTGAACAGAGTCACAAAGGGGAGGAAATGCTAAAAAAAAGTCATTCATGAAGAAATTGAATCATGGCTTAAAACTGGAAATGGGAACCATGGTGACTGACAATGGGATGAACATCTTGTCTGCGCTGCAACAAGGAAGCCTGAGACATGTGCCCTGCATGGCACATGTGTTCAATCTGGTTGCAAAGCAGTTCTTGAAGTGTTCTCCCCATTTGGAAGACATCCTAACAATGGGAAGGTAACTTTGCATGCACTTCAGCCACTCGTACACCGCAAAGCACACCCTCCTTGAGCTGCAGCGTCAGAACAGCATCCCCCAACGTAGTCTGATTTGCGACATTTCCACACATTAGAATTCCACCCTCCATATGTTGGACTGACTGTACGAACAGAGAAAAGCCATTACCGATTTCTTGATGATTCAAGCGGATAGGGGGACTCCCCTGTGTAACTTCAATGTGAACCAGTGGCAGCTCATACCTGACACCTGCCATTTACTCAGGACCTTTGAGGAAGCCACATTATTAGTCAGTTGCCAGGATTACGGGATGAACAACGTCATTCCACTGCTTCATCTACTACAACACATGTTGGAAACGATGGCTGGTCAGGGCACTGGAGACATCAGCCACTAGAACAAAGTGATCACTGAAAAAAAGCGCACACCACCATAGAATATATGCATAAATACAACAACTTTATTGAGACACATATGCGAATGACATCAAAAACATTTAATCAGGGACATTAAAAACAATAAAAATAGCTCAAACAGAACACAGCACAACCCTGGAGAAGGGCCATGAACCCCTTTCCACAGGTAAATGTAATCAAGTTACCACAAGATGTGGAAATATACTTGTACCACAATAATCAGATAAGTAAAAATAAAGATAGTTATAAATGATACTTAGGCTAGAGAAAGTCCAGTAAGCAGGGACGGGGTCACGCCAGAACCCCACGCGTTCCGTCGCTGAGCGACTTCCTCAGGGGTGTTGTGCTGAGGTCGTCCCCACATCCAGTATATATATATATATACACACTAATTTTAATGATAACTGGCAGGTAAGCTCCCTCCACGCCTCCTAGTATCAAATAGCGTGTATCATAAGATTGCTTCCGGTCCGGATACCTTCTGGTGTGCAGGTATCACGTGTTCCCTATGTAGAGATATTGCGAGATGCGCCATAATGGTGAAGCTTGCAGTGATCACAAATGAATATAGTTGGTGCATGGGCGTAAGCGCGCGACATAGAACATAGTGTGTGGGACCATATTCCCACTCACGTGAGCCATACATAAATGATCTCGCGAGCAATTGGCACTCGCGGACGCAAAAGCGCATCCTCTTGTCACCAGTGAAGGCGCTACCGTGCATGTGCCACGATTTCATGGCAGTGAACACTGTCACTACAGCATCGCTATTGGGGTAATTGCGCATGAGTAGTTCATCACAGCATCTCTTTCATTCCTGCACTCTTACATACAATGCACATTGTACTACCAACCAATCTGTATACATACTTTCAACCAATAATATTAATTGAATGTCAAGAATAATATATATTAGAGATGAGCGGAAAGGGGGTAATGGTGATTGATTGATGTAGTATGTTATATTATATTATGGGGGACTAGACATCAGTCCATTACCGAACATTCTCGTTTTTAAAATATCATTTTTTTAAAAATCTACAACCGGACTTATTCCATTCAAAAGTCCCCAAATGTGATCAAAAAGTATATGTATATATATATGTGTATATATATATATATACATATATATATATATATATATATATATATATATAATAGTAAGTGTGAATAAACATAAATATTAGTATAGAAAGATAGTTAGTAAGGGTATATATATATATATATATATATATATATATATAGTGTATATATATATATATATATATATATATATATATATATATATATGATGAAATAAATTGTTCCCCCTAAGTAATATAAATTATATATCTTGAATATTTCAAATAGACTCCATAAGTGATATGCAACTATGCAAAGGAAAGGGGGAGGGGAAATAAAACACACATAATACATACCTCCCAATAAGTGATCCTAAATAAAAATAAAAAAATAAAAAAATGGTCTTATTAGTTGTGATGATACTCTAAGGTATCCCACTGGACCTAAAAGCAGAAAGAAGTATATTGAGGTATACAGTACCCCATATAGGTAAGTGAATAATTGCTTTCAATAGGAAAAGGTGGGTAAACATGATCATACCTCCATATTCCAAAATCCTGTCTACCCCTTCTCCTGGGATACAGTCATGATCATAGACGGTATCGTCAAATTAGTTATCCCATCTACCTATTCTCCCTATAAAGGGAATTAATCATTACAGCTGTCCAATAGTACCCCCAATGTTAGAAATATCAACCATAACCCCTTCCATAGTAACGGCCCGTAATCGTGTATAGCCTAATATGGTCCTCTATTTGCGTCGTATTAAGTGAGCTTAACCTGCCAGGCATACTACAACCCACAAAAATATAAGCTTCACATGATTTATTAATTTTTCCATAAATAAATCATATATAATATAATATAGTGCATTATCAGTTCCAACTTCTTTGTGCTCCTAATAGCTGATAAAGTGCTTAATGATATATAGCAATTTTTGATTCCTCTTCAGTCTTATTCTCCAGCCCAACCTGTATTTCTGATCCATCCAACTGGTAATCATCATTTATTGTAATTATCGGAAGGTCACAAGGGAGGTTCGACATCCCCTGTGTGCGAAGGTGGCATCCTTCAGTATCTTCCTTCAATATCTGATGAGCATTCAGGTCCATATCCAAATATATGGTCCAAAAAAGGAGGGGGTCCTCAATGATGAAATCCAGCCTGAACCCATGTCCTCCAGTGAGGATTCTGTGTGATGTTATCATATCTATTCTTCTGTCACTTCCTCTGTCTGTTCTGACTTTAGGTATACTCTTCTTAGTCTGTCTTGAGCTTGTTTGTTCGTTCTATAATAAACAAATATCTCCTCCCATCTGGTGACATCTATCGTGACAAAGATCCTCCTTCTGATATCTCCTGTGATCCTAATTTAGTAAAAGTTATGATACTTCTGTAGTGGTACAGCAGAAACGAAGACCATCCATGACAAGGTAACCCCATCAACATCATGAACCTGTATAAAAGAGAAAAAGAGAAGGACCAATGGGCGGCGCCTCGTGTATTTCCCCAATATATGTGTTGGAGGTGGGGGGAGATGGGGATGACCCCACGGGGCATATAGATGGCCGCTCACCTCAAGATAGCAGTAATAGGCATATAACCCCAACAACATGGGGTACCATCAATCCTAGAGTCGGTGTCAAGCCAGTGGGTTGCAGGAGTCAACCCAAGTCATCCTTTAGATATGTGAGTAGAAGGTGCGGCAAAAAGAACCCTTGAACCCGGTGCTGCGACTATTAGGAGTGGTACTGCTGTAATCCAGGTTATGGAGGAAATAATGAAGTCCAGGTAATATGGTAGTAAAGATCCTCAGCAGGATCATTTATTGAAAAAAACAATAAAGATAAAAGATTACGCGTTTCGGGAGGAGCCCTCCCTTCCTCAGATCAGGGTACACAAACAATGACATGCAGGGTTTATATAGGGCACAAAATGGTTGCCAAGGTCAAGGGGAGTGGTTCAAACGTAAAAGACAGTTTACACAATTTTGCAAAAATCTTGTTAAAACCTTATAATACCATAGATATATGTATTACATGGTGTCATATTAACTATCATATAGAAATGTTTGTGAGCATCACTTACCTTACAGTAGTATCTAATATGTCCTGCTGCTAGCCTAATGTTTATTTCTATATGATAGTTAATATGATACCATGTAATACATATATCTATGGTATCATAAGGTTTTAACAAGATTTTTGTAAAATTGTGTAAACTGTCTTTTACCTGTGAACCACTCCCCTTGACCTTGGCCCACTCGCCACGTCAAGGCCACCTAGTCACAGTGCGTCCCTAACCTGACACTGGCGTAGCGCCGGGCGGCGACCACTGCCTCCGAGACACCATGCCCACATGGGGAGCGACCCAGTGGCCAGGCAGGTTTGAGTGGCATGGGGGCTGCTCTGCCAGTGGGTCGCTCCCCCTGTGGGCACTGGTGTTGCGGTGGTGGTGGTCGCCGCCCAGTGCTTCGCCATTTTATGCTAGGTACGTTAGGGACTCACTCTAAATAGGTGGCCTTGACGTGACAAGTGGGCTTGTACCTTTTGATCAAAATGTATACTAAAAACCTGTTTTTGAATTTACACTGAGAAGCAATTAGATCAAAATACAATATGTGAATGTGCGACCATGTCTGCTTTTTCTACATGAATTCTTATTGAAAGTTAAGTTTTACGTATTGCATACCCTCAAATATTACTTGCGCACACTAACACTTTTACAAGCTGCCTACCTGCCTCAGCTACTATTCTGATCCAGCCACCCGCCTGATGTCACACATCTGATGTCAAGTTCTCTTTTTTTCACCCACCTTGATCACCGGGTACTGGTATTGCCACCCACCGCACCACTCTGTCACCGGGTAACTTTCAGTACTCCTGAAAATGCTGCTGCTGTCACCTCCTGGCTGTCTTATTCTGCCACCATATGTTCTCCTCATGCTAATGCCAGCTCCAAGCTGTCTCATACTGCCACCATATGTTCTCCTCAGGGAGAGGGGTCACTTTCCCTCCTCCAGTGTCCACAGGTCACCAACAGGCCACATTATCACAACAATTTTGGGGAAAAATTGCGGGAAAAATTGTGCGCTTTTACCGCGATTTTTCGTAAATCGCGGTAAAACAGTGCAATTTTTGCCGCGATTTTTCCATAAATTGTTCTGGTAATGTGACCTGTTGGAGACCTGTGGACATTGGAGGAGGGAAAGTGACCCCCCTGGAAGGACTACATGTGAACACACTGCTAGTTTATCATTAACCCCTCAAGGGTATATTCACATGTACAGGATCTGCTGCATATTTTTGCTGCATATTTTGTGCAGCTTATTTTGCAACCCATTAGCTTCAATAGGTAGCAAAATCAGCTGCAGAAAATATACAGCAGATCCTGTACGTGTGAACGTACCCTAAGGGCTCATTCAGGGGTGGATCCCCAGCATATTTTACGCTGCGGATCCCCCGACAATGGACCCTACAGTGCTGCCTCCATCTGTGCCTGCTCATAACGGCAATCCTCCACTACGAGCAGACACGCTTTGATGTGTATACTCGCACACATCATGGCCGCTCCTCCTGCTCTCTGAGTTAGGCCGAGAGCA
Source organism: Hyla sarda (assembly GCF_029499605.1). Lineage (NCBI taxonomy): Eukaryota > Metazoa > Chordata > Amphibia > Anura > Hylidae > Hyla > Hyla sarda. The sequence goes on from NC_079191.1 coordinate 393,516,891, forward strand.
GCCGCGATGTGTGCGAGTATACACTTCAAAGCGTCTCTGCTCGTAGCGGAGGATTGCTGTTTTGAGCGGGCACAGATGGAGGCAGCACTGTAGGGTCCATTGTCGGGGATCCGCAGCGTAAAATATGCTGGGGATCCATCCGTGTAAATGAGCCCTAAGGACACAAGGCGTATGTGTACACACAGTGCCTGCTCCCACTGTGTTGTATAAATCATTAGCTAGAACCCTCGGGTAATGCCAGACATCACCAATCAGGCTGATGTCCGACATTAACCCTTTAAATGCCGCTATCAAAGTTCATTGTAGTGTCCAAAAGTTTTAACGCCTTAAGGACCGAGCGGTTTTCCGTTTTTGCACTTTTGTTTTTTCCTCCTCACCTTTTAAAAATCATAACCCTTTCAATTTTGCACCTAAAAATCCATATGATGGCTTATTTTTTGCGCTACCAATTCTACTTTATAATGACATCAGTCATTTACCCCACAATCTATGGCAAAAACGGCAAAAAAATCATTGTGTGTGTATATATATATATATATATATGTATATATATATATGTGTGTATGTATATATATATATATATATATATATATATACATACATATATACATACACACACGCACACACGTTTTAAAATTGCCCCCCCCCCACTTTTGTCACTGGCCCCCCATGTGCCCCCCCTAAATATGAATGCTGGAAATGCCACTGACTCCAGGCTGTGTCATTAAGCCACTATATGGTCTCCTCATGCTGCCGCCAACTCCAGGCTGTGTCATTCAGCCACTATATGGTCTTCTCATGCTGCCGCCACCTCGACGCTGTGTCATTCAGCCACTATATGATCTCATGCTGATGCCAGCTCCAAGCTGTCTTTTACTGCCACCAAATGTTCTCCTCCTGCGGCTGCCACCTCCAGGCTGTGTCATTCAGCCACTATATGGTCTCCTCATGCTGCTGCCAACTCCAAGCTGTGTCATTAAGCCACTATATGGTCTCTTCATGCTGCCGCCAACTCCAGGCTGTGTCATTCAGCCACTATATGGTCTTCTCATGCTGCCGCCACCTCGACACTGTGTCATTCAGCCACTATATGTTCTCCTCATGCTGCCTTGCCGCCAACTGCAGGCTGTGTCATTAAGCCACTATATGGTCTCCTCATGCTGCCTCTAACTCCAGGCTATGTCATTCAGCCACTATATGGTCTCTTCATGCTGCTGCCACCTCCACGCTGTGTCATTCAGCCACTATATGGTCTCCTCTTGCTTCCGCTACCTCCAGGCTGTGTCATTCAGCCACAATATGTTCTCCTTATGGTGCCGCCAACTCCAGGGTGTGCCATTCTGCCACTATATGGTCTCCTCATGCTGTCGCCAACTCCAGGCTGTGTCATTCAGCCACTGTATGTTCTCCTCATGTTGCCGCCTACTCCATGCTTTGTCATTAAGCCACTATATGTTCTCCCCATGCTGCTGCCAACTACAGGCTGTGTCATTAATCCACTACATGGTCTCCTCATGCTGCCGACAACTCCAGGCTGTGTCATTCAGCCACTATATAGTCTCCTCATGCTGCTGCCACCTCCACGCTGTGTCATTCAGCCACTATATGATCTCCTCATGCTACCGCCAACTCCAGGCTGTGTCATTCAGCCACTATATGGTCTCCTCATGCTTCCGCCACCTTCAGGCTGTGTCATTCAGCCAATATATGTTCTCATGTTGCTGCCAACTCCAGGCTGTGTCATTCAACCACTATATGGTCTCCTCATTCTGTCGCCAACTCCAGGCGGTGTCATTAAGCCACTATATGGTCTCCTCATGCTGCCACCAACTCCAGGCTGTGTTTTTCAGCAAATATATTGTCTCCTCATGTTGCCGCCACCTCCACGCTGTGTCAATCAGCAACTTTATGTTCTCCTCATGCTGCCGCCAACTCCAGGCTGTGTCATTCAGCCACTATATGGTCTCCTCATGCTGCCACCAACTCCAGGCTGTGTTTTTCAGCAAATATATTGTCTCCTCATGTTGCCGCCACCTCCACGCTGTGTCAATCAGCCACTACATGATCTCCTCATGCTTCCGCCACCTCCAGGCTGTGTCATTCAGCAACTATATGTTCTCCTCATGCTGCCGCCAACTCCAGGCTGTGTCATTCAGCCACTATATGGTCTCCGCATGCTGTCACCACCTCCACGCTGTGTCATTCAGCCACTATATGGTCTCCTCATGCTGCTGCCACCTCCACACTGTGTCATTGAGCCACTATATAGTCTCCTCATGGGCTTCCACCGCCTCCAGGCTGTGTCATTCAGCCACTATATGTTCTCATCAGGCTGCCACCAACTCCAGGCTCAGTCATTAAGCTGCTATATGGTCTCCTCATGCTGCCGCCAACTCCAGTCTTTGTCATTTAGCCACTACATGTTCTCCTCTTGCTGTCGACACCTCCACGCTGTGTCATTCAGCCACTATATGATCTCCTCCTGCTGCCTCCCACTCCAAGCTGTTTTTGTTAAGCCACTATATGGTCTCCTCATGCTGCCACCACCTCCACGCTGTGTCATTCAGAAACTTTATTGTCTCCTCATGCTGTTGCCAACTCCAGGCTGTGTCATTCAGCCACTATATGGTCTCCTCATGCTGCCACCACCTCCACGCTGTGTCATTCAGAAACTTTATTGTCTCCTCATGCTGCTGCCAACTCCAGGCGGTGTCATTTAGCCACTGTATGGTCTCCTCATGCTCTGCCAACTCTATGCTATGTCATTTAGCCACTATATGCTTTCTTCTTGCTGCCACTACCTCCACGCTGTGTCATTCAGCCACTATATGGTCTCCTCATGCTGCCGCCACCTCCAGGCTGTGTCATTCAGACACTATATGTTCTCCTCATGCTGCCGCCAACTCCAAGCTCTGTCATTCAGCAAAGATATGTTCTCCTCATGCTGCTGACACCTCCACGCTGTGTCATTCAGCCACTCTATGATCTCCTGATGCTGCCGCCACCTCCACACTGTGTCATTGACCCACTGTCTGGTCTCCTCATGCTTCTGCCACCTCTAGGCCATGTCATTCAGCCACTGTATGTTCTCCTTATGCTGCCTCCAACTTCAAGCTGTTTCATTAAGCCACTATATGGTCTTCTCATGCAGCCGGTAACTCCAGGATGTGTCATTCAGCCACTATATGTTCTCCTCATGCTGCTGGCTCCTCCACGCTGTTTCTATGAGCCACTATGTTTTCTCTTTATACTGCCACCACCTCCACACTGTGTCATTCACCCACTATATGGTCTCCTCATGCTGCCACCACCTCCACGCTATGTCCTTCAGCCACTATATGGTCTCCTTATGCTGCCGCCACCTCCACGATGTTTCATTCAGCCACTATATGGTCTCCTCATACTGATGCCACCTCCAGGCTATGTCATTGTGACGCTCTGCGACAGTGATTCTAATAGTGATGCCTATGATTTGCATGTCATACTGAATAACAGTATGTCATACTGAATAAATAAATATTATTTAACAAACTCAGCACACAATCTATGCGTGTTACAGCAAGGCAAAGGGTTTTATACCCCTATTTAGTCTCTCTGTAGGCCAGAAATAGATGTTTTTAATAGTGATTTGCCGCAAATAAATTAGAACTGAAACTACTTTTTTGGGAAAATTCTGCGAATTGGCCAAATTTAATTTTCCTAAAAATTTGTTCATCTCTGTTCTCAATTAATGTGATTGAAAAAACTGCCACTAGGTGGCTCTGTTCTGTTTCCTGATGCAAATAAAACAGTTAGTTTGGTCTCTACTTGGACTTGCAGAAGTCCAAACTCAGGAAGTGTGTGCGGAGCATGATGAGGCACAGCTCTTGCAGGCTTCAGTGACATTGTGCCTGCTGGGGAACGCCCACTTTTTTTTCCTGCCCGGAGCTCATACAATGTGAGCAAGTGGAAAGGTATGATACACAGCTTTTTAAAGCTCGGAAAGTTTTTTTTAAGGGCAGGAGGGGTGTTAAGAGTAGTTAGGGAATATAATCTGAGTTAGTTTAAAAATATGGTTCGACATAATGTGGTATTCTGCAGATTTTTTTTAAACAGACTTGAGGAGAAGGAAAAGGTAAATTTAAAACCCATATACTTACCTTTCCTACCACCGCTGCTGTCATGGAGCTCTGGTCCCGATGCGCAGCATTTCCTGTCTTAGGGGCTGGCACATGCACTTGGCTGCTCAGCCAATCAGCAATCACATTGGTGTCTGCCTCAGCCACTGATTGGCTGAGCAGCAAAGTGCATGTGCTGATCCTGAACAAGTGTTGCACATCGGGACTAGAGCTACAGCACAGTAGCATTGGGTGACCGGGAAAGATAAGTATAAAGTGTCTTTATATGTTTACTGCCTTTTTTGTTTACTTTTTTAATTTCCCTAAAACACCCTTTTTATACATGGCTTCATACTTTCTATGATTTCTAGGAAAAGGGTAAGGCACACCCAAGCTTCCACGTGACATCCCCCATACACCCTCTAGCAGTCTATGTTCTTTCTGAATTTCGGTTTTAAAGAAGAACATGTTAAATAATAAACAAAATACAGCATTTAAATAAAATAGATTTATTTATTTCAAAAAGGAAACAAAGAATATTGTAATTTAAATATGAATAACCTATAAAAGAAAAATAAATAGAGGAATAAAGAAAGTATTTATCCCATGGTTCTGTGATTGGATGGAAATGTCCATAAAAATGCAACATTTTATTGTTGTAGAAACAGGTGGGCATCAGAAACAATTACTTAAGTTGTAATATTGGAATCTTTCTAACAATGACACAAAAATCCTTGGGATGTCATATTGTTAAGGATCGACCAAGGTGAGGCATTAAAATGTGAGTGATTGCTGCTGCATATGGCTGAGGGCCGGCGCAAGAGATTCACACCAGACACAGGATGTTGGTATATCTCCTTTCTCTCAGTATACTCCCTAAGGAGCTGCCCCCAAGGAGTTCTTATTTAATCCAGGAAGTACAGTTGGTTTTTACATTGTACAAAGAATGAGGTTTAGTTATGACATCACAATTAGCATGTTACATTTTGATTGGTTGTTCGATTATTGTGTCCTTATATATTAGCATATCTAGTGTCCATTAATTTCTTTCTTGGCCAAAGTTCATTTATGCAGCCCTCTCGCTCTAATACTGGAAAACTCCAATTCTTTGACCTTCTTATACAATCTGCTTCTTCCTCAATTGTTTTGACTTCCGACATCTCATCTTGGGCCTTCTAGCATTATTCCAAGGTTACTTAGTCATGAGCAGATTGCAAACTCAGGAACATGGTGCATAGTTTAAAAATTTGGTAACAGATATCTTTTTTCAGCATTAGAAATGACATATAAATATATAAGTATTAATATATATATATATATATATATATATATATATATATATATATATATTGGAGTTAGAATCATTTTGATCAACTTGACAATATTAGCATTCTGTTTGGTGCAGCAACAAAAATTTATTCTTGTACTGAATCTACAGTATCTAATAAAATCAAATTACTTATATAAATGTATACACTATATATATATATATATATATATATATATATATATATATATATATATATATGATACACAGCTGTTTGAGTTTGTTATTTTGCTTTTTGGCCTGGATACATAGATTAAAGCATACCTATCAAATCAGAGAAAAAATAATGCTTATATATGATACTCACCTGGTCATGCAGAGTCTTTACATGTCTTTTTTATTTGTCTAGATCACAAATCTCTCTCTCTGCTGCTCACTCATTCTGACATCCACTGCTCAGGAAGTGGCATGTATGAGGCAAGCACTGAGTCTACCTTCACTCACCATGCACTCACTTCCTTCCTAAATCTGCTGTGCTGTGCTGGGTCTCTACATCAACTCATTGCAGGCTGCTCTGTTCCCCCAGACAGGAGTGTGATAGACAGGAGTGAGTCCCACTCTCAATTCCAGGACTTTGTCTCAGTCTGTGCTTCAGCTGGTACAAAGATAATGCTGCAGCTGGATTATGTTTAGGATGGTATAGCGACCCCTAGTGGTCTTTTTGTAAGCTATGATCTCTAAAAACGAGATGACACTTTTTATTAAAAAACTATTAGACAAGTTAATGTTTTGCCAAGATGTACAACATATAAACATTTTTTGATTCTGACTGCGCCCATTTAAAACTCTGAACACCAATGCAAAACATATTGGCATCTTCTTATTTGCTCTCTTAGGTACCAAGTTTGAGTATGACTGATACTTTTCACCACCTATAGCTGTTAAGTTTAAAAGTATTGTCTCTTCTTTTTTATATAAAATAAAAAAAGCTAGCCCAGTGATCAGCTGATCATTCTGTGTTCAGATTTTGACCCCTTTCCCCCATAGAATGGCTGACCTCGTTTGGGGGGAGTTATAGTGGACCATATATTTTCCCTCCAGCTCTCTATAATGCAGTGTATGAATGGCTCGGATCTGCTAGAACTGTCCTTTCTTTACACCTCTCCTCTGGCTAAATAATTGGGTGGAGGGTGGTCTAAATTCCAGACTCTACTCTCCAAAATTAATTTGCACTAATAATTCTGTAAAAAGGGTCTTCTTCTTCTTCTTCTTGTTCTTCTTCTATCACCAGACTAATAATTGGAATGCACCTGATATTATATAAACTAAATCAACTTACTGCATCTATGTGGAAAAAAAACATTGCATTCAGAAAGGAACAGGTTCTTTATTTTTTTTATTATTATATTTGTATTCTTTGTAAATTATTTATTTATTATTTATGTTATATTATTATTATGCAAACGTTTATTTATTATTCTTTATCATTAGTTATCATTAATATTTATTTATTTTTTATTAATTATATTAATTATTATTATTATCAGAGGCGTAGCTTGTAGCTTCTGGGCCCGATGCAAAATCTGCAACAGGGCCCCATGTGCCAATTATAATACTGGTCTCCTATGGGGCAGATGTGCTTTGGGGTCCCCTTAGGCCCTGGGTTCCCAACCTGGGGTACGTGTACCCCTAGGGGTACGCTAGGGGCTGTCAGGGGGTACGCAAAAGCGCTGTCAAATACCGGCCATGCATTTGCCAGTATTTGACAGCGCATAGCGGAGAACAGCCGAGGCAGCTCACTGTACAGTTGCCGGGGAGATGTGTGACCCTCCCTTGACATTGTGCGGACTTGCCGCACACTGCAGGAGGAGGTCAGGCGCGCTGCATCCAAGGACAGGCCACAGGGGACCGCAGAACGCCAGGTAAAGGATAAAAACTAAAAGTTTAACACAACTGTATGACAAGGAGGGGGACTGTATGGGACGGAGGGGGGATGTATGGGACGGAGGGGGACTGTATGGGATGGAGCGGAGGGGGGATGTATGCCTTATGCTTTATTACTCCCCATCCCCCCTCTGCCATTATCCCTCTACCCTTCCATCTTAATTCCCTTGTAAGATTATTCCCCCTCCATCTTAATCCCCTTGTACCATTATTCCCCCCTTCATCTTAATCCCCTTGTACCATTATTCCCCCCTCCATCTTAATCCCATTGCACTATTATTCCCCCCTCCCTCTGATCACCTTTTGCCATATTGGATAATAATGGCACAAGGGGATAAAGATGGAGGGGGGGGGGGGGAATAGCACAAGGGGATTAAGATGGAGGAGGGAATAATGGTACAAGGGGATTAAGATAGAGGAGGGAATAATGGTACAAGGGGATTAAGATGAAGGGGGGAATAATGGTACACAGGGATTAAGATGGAGGGGGAATAATGGTACAAGGGGATTAAAATGGAGGGGGGAATAATGGTACAAGGGGATTAAGATGCAGGAGGTAATAACTGGTAAAAGGGGATTAAGATGGAGGGGGAATAATAGTACAAGGGGATTAAGATGGAGGAGGGAATAATGGTACAAGGGGATTGAGATGGAGGAGGGAATACTGGGACAAGGTGATAAAGATGGAGGGGGAATAATAACACAAGGGGATTAAGATGGAGGGGGGGTATAATAGCACAAGGGGATTAAGATGGAGGTGACATGCATTAGTATAAAGGTAAGAACATGCCTTTTGTCCGCGGGTTCCCCTCGCACGCAAGTTCTTTGCGAGGGGGTAACCACGGGCATACTTTCAGCCTTTGGGGGTACAGTCTCCAAAAAGGTTGAGAACCACTGCCTTAGGCACATCTACCTCTATATGTACGCCCCTGATTATTATTATTATTATTTTTATTTTTGTTGTTTCCTCAATTGACTGTATCTATGTGGAACAAACCGTTGCATTTCAGAAAGGGATAGGTTCTTTATTTATTATTATTATTATTATATGTATTCTTTATTAAAAATCTATTCATTCTTTAATATTTATGTTATATTACTATTATGCAAATGGTTCTTTATTATTTTTTATAATTATTTATTATTGTTTATTTATTTATTCTTTATTACTTATATATTTATTTTTCATTTAGATCATTATTATTATTATGATAATGATTATTATTATCATTATTTCCATTATCATTATTATTATGCAATGCAATGCTTTGCAGAGTATATCACCAGACTGATATTTGTAAGGTACCTAATATTACATAAATTATTACTTTTTTTTATCATCTTAGCATGGAAAGTATCTCTGTCCATGCAGATCACACCTGTTCTAAAAGTCATCCAAGTCACGATTATTGTTCCGTTTCTGAAGAGCCAAATGTTGCCTCAGATAGGACCCTGCTATGACTTACAATGATCAATCATAAAAAGCTGTAATTTACCTAATTTTAGATAATGGGTTTTGAAATGAGAAATATTCTTTAATGTGGTTGGAAATGCTAAGTAATGAACCTGGGGCACTGTGAGAGATTTGGAGCATGTACATATGTATGGAAGAACCTATCACGCTGTGATTTGGAATGAAACTCACAAGCAATAATGGATAATAAAGCAAAACGAAATGCTTAACTGGAATCAAGAGCAAGACAAACAAATAAAAGTTTAGGGTGCATGAAAAGGGTTTCCATGCAATCGGTTTTCGGCAGCTTTTTCGAACACATCTGGAGTTCAGTGATATAATAGTGGCAGATTCAGAAAAAAACTATTGTTTTCCTATAATATAAAAGAACAAACAACAGGGCGCTAAGGCGAGAAATTCAAGCACTAAAGAGCAAAAAGAAGATAATAAAAAGATATGTTTATATAAAACCGAGTAAAGAAATAACATTTATAAATAAAAATAAATAAATAAAATGTAACACAGAAAAATAATATGTAACACAATAAGAAATAACAAAAAATTATTGTTATTTGGAACTGGTGCTGTGCCCTCTTACATATTGGATTGTCATGGGAAATAGTAATGAAATGAACCTCAAGACCTTTACAGCTTAACAACTATCTGGCCCAGAATTACTTTTATGTCCTTAATACTCTGGAACAATTGTTTCCCAACCAGGGGGCCACCAGCTTTTGCAACATTACAACTCCCAGCATGCCCAGACAGCTGAAGTCTGCTTGGGAAACACTGCTGTAAAGGCATTGTCACACCAATTTTTTCATATAAAACCCTAAAATAGCTCCTTTTTTTTTTACCTTCTCCCTGCTCCAACAGACATATTGCAGCCTTACAGGAATTGTAGATGTGTCCACTTTTACCTTTATTTTTAGTTTAGTTAAATGGTTACTTTTTTTCATACTAATTTATCCAATTGATACACTTTGTGATTTCTAACAATTTTTTTTTTAAATCACTTCATTTACTGAAAATGTCTCATTACCAAAAAAAGAACTAAAGTCTTGGCCACTAGGTGTCTCACTTCTCTGCAATCTGCAGTCCACTGCTTGTTGTTATGGGAAGGCCCTCTCTAGCAACAGACAGACTGAGTTTGAACACAGGAAGGTGGGGTAGGGCTTAGGGTATGTTCACACTACGGAATTCCCCGCAGAATTCCGCAGTGTGAACTTAACATTAGTGTGAATGGGTCTCCGCGAGACCCGTTCACACTGCGGAATTTCAGCGGCGGACAATTCCGCCTCTGAAATTGTTCCGCGCAAAGAAAGAACATGTTCATTCTTTGCGCGGAAGTCCGCGAGTACTGCATAGCCGTCAATGGTGACGGCGCAGTGCCGCGCGTTCCTTCTGCTGCCGGCTGCCAGTGTGAATCTCCACTCGCTGAATTCAGCGAGCGGAGATTCCGTTCACACTCTGTATTGTGAACATACCCTTAGATAGTGCCATGGCCTGGACTGTGTACATGTAGCCTAAGCTTGTATGCCTCCTCCAGAAGGTCCACACTGTGCTTAAAAAGTAAATCAAAGCTTCCCTCTTTTCTATTACCACTTATAAAATTCTGGCCAGCTGTCTCTTGTGTAAACACTTATTGTTACTATATGCACAGTGCTGCCTCCTGAATGCAATCGCTGTATTTGACTCCCTCCCTCTCAGCAGGACTGAGATTAGGGCTGCTTTTGTCACCCCTGTACGTCAGCCATAACTCCATCCTGTGTCAGGGGAAACAGCGCCCTGCCTCTTCCCTCGGACCAATCACCGTCAGTCGTCAGACGCAACTCTATCCCCCGTCAGGCAAAACAGCATCCCGTCTCCTCCCTCACACCAATCGCCATCATCCTTCAGCAACTCCCTCCTCCCTCATCTGAAACTCCCTCATCCTCAGACGATTCTCCCTCAGTTGAAACTTCCTGCCGCATAGCAGAGCCGGCGCTGCGCAGCATGTATAGCAGAGTCAAAACTGTGAAACTTGCACATGTACTACGTATACTACATGTTCTACAGAGTCTGTATAGCAGAGCCAACACTGAATAGTATGTATAGCAGAACCCGTATAGCAGAGAGCCGACACTGATTTGGCTCTGCTACACAGCAGGAAGGTTTTTCTGAGGGATGATGGAGTTTTTGGATGAGGGAGTTTTTTGGAGGAGGGAGCTGCGCCTGATGCCTGACGGAGATTGGTCAGAGGGAGGAGGCGGTTTTGCCTGATGTGGGACTGAGTTACGGCTGACGACTGACGGTGTTCTAAAATGGACACTGTACCCCTGCCTTGCTGTGATGCTTTTGCTGTTTTCCTTTCTGCTAGTGTTGGGCGCAAATATTCGCATTTCGAATTTTTAGCACGAATATCGCAAATTTGCGAATATTGCAAATATATTCGCTATAAATTCAAAATTATGAATATTCGCATATGCGAAAATAACGAATGTGCGAAATTTGCGAATATAAGACGAATATTTGTCTATATATTCGTGAAATATTGCAAATTTGAATATGGGCAATGCCACTCATCATTACTTTCTGCTCACATAGCACCCTGCAAAGATAGTTCATCAATAACCCCCTTTTCCCCTTCACATATTTATTGAGACAAAGAGGCACCAAAGAGTGATAACTGATTTTCTGAAGGAAAAAACATCCTTTACAGGCCGCTGCTGAGTTGCCCTAAATGCTACAATGTGAGCAGCTGAAAGTGAGTAGGAGTGTAGGGTTATTACCCTTAGACCCTCAGTTATTAAGTTATACTAACGTGTATATGGTTATACTACTCTCTGTACTGAATGCTAAGACCTCCCTCAAGAATCAGCTGGAAATTAAGAGATCTACAGGACAAAACATCCAACAACCTTAGCCGTGGAATGAACATCTCCCTTGGATAACAACAGAATTATCTGTTTATTGTACATCTATTCAAGTGGCCTAGGGGTGAAGAAACTGCCGGGAACACAATGTGCTGTCCAGTGTTTTACGAGGAACCTGACAACCTCTAAATCATGTCTACAGTGCTGATGTAAATGTATTAATATTTGCAAATAAATGTCAAAAAGTAAGCAAAAAAAAAAAAAAGAAGAACTTTCTGCAAAGAAAAAGAAATACTTGGGATGGGAGAAGCTTATATGCATAGTGTATGTTTTAAGTTGTCATTTAGAATTTTTTTTGTGTACTTTTTTTAATTGAAATTTTCAAAATTTTACAAGGTAACGCAGACAGATTCTCCAAAATGTAAGTAAAATTCAGCCAATCTCAATACAATAAAGATGATCCGCCATAGAATGTAAGAACATATTGTGGTAGCCCAGTACAGGAGTTGTCATCCTGTACACATGTCCGTCCTGTGTGGCGGCTTCCCTTTCAGTGTTCCTCTGGGTCCACATCCCTCCTCAGGACTCTAAAGTGTTATACGTTCTTATGTTATATCCTGGTTAATCTTTAGAGGCGTTTGTCTCTTTAAATCTATTCATATAGAGAAAACAGACATGATCGCACATCCACAATTTGTATTTTGATCTGCTTGCTTCTCAGCATAAATTCAAAAACGAACAGGTTGTTAGTATAAATTTTGATCAAAAGGTACAAGCCCACTCGCCACGTCAAGACCACCTGTTTAGAGTGGGTCCCTAACATCCCTAGCATAAAATGGCGTAGCACTAGGCGGCGATCACCGCCGCCACAACACCAGTGCCCACAGAGGAAACGACCGACTGGCAGAGCAGCCCCAATGCCACTCATACCAGTCCTAGGGCCACACCTCCCCATAGACACCGCGCCACGGCAGCAACAGACGCTGCACAGCACCACACCAGTGTGAAAAAGGTGTAAAAGCTTACTTACCATGTGCTCCCATTCAGATTGGGAGGCTGCCAGAAAGGAAGGGGCCCTGTGCAGCTTCCTGCTTATTTATATAGGGCTGAGCGGTGGTGGTTGCCATCCAGTGCTACTCTACTGTACGCTAGGGATGTTAGGGACCCATTCTAAATAGGAGGCCTTGACGTGGCGAGTGAGCTTGTACTTTTTGATCAAAATGTATACTAACAACCTGATAATTTTTGAATTTATGCTGAGAAGCAAGTAGATCAAAATACAAATTGTGGATGTGCGACCATGTCTGTTATCTCTACTTGAATTCACATTGTGTCTTTAAATCTATGTTGTCAATGCCTATGTAACCAAGAAAGGTGCAAGTGAACAGGTGACTTGTTGACCTATGGGATTCCTCCAAATTGCTCCCATACAGTGGGGCAAAAGAGTGTTTAGTTAGCCACCACTTAAAAAGATGGGAGAGGCCTGTAATTTTCATCATAGGTATAACTCAACTATGAGAGACATAATGAGAGAAAAAAAAATCCCAAAAATCACATTGTCTGATTTTTAAAGAATTTAGTTGCAAATTATGGTGGAAAAGAAGTATTTGGTCACCCACAAACAAGCAAGATTTCTGGCTCTAACAGACCTGTAACTTTTTCTTTAAGAGACTCCTCTGTCCTCCACTGTATTACCTGTATTAATGGCACCTGTTTGAACTTATCAGTATAAAAGGCACCTGTCCACAACCTCAAACAGTCACACTCCAAACTCCACTATGGCCAAGACCAAAGAGCTGTCGAAGGACACCAGAAACAAAATTGTAGACCTACACCAGGCTGGGAAGACTGAATCTGCAATAGGCAAGCAGCTTGGTGTCAAGAAATCAACTGTGGGAGCAATTATTAGACAATGGAAGACATACAAGACAACTGATAATCTCCCTCGATCTGGGATCCACGCAAGATCTCACCCTGGACGGTGAGCAAAAATCCCAGAACCACACGAGTGGACCTAGTGAATGACCTGCAGAGAGCTGGGACCAAAGTAACAAAGGCTACCATCAGTAACACACTATGTCGCCAGGTACCAAAATCATGCAGTGCCAGACATGTCCCCCTGCTTAAGCAAGTACACATCCGGACCCATCTGAAGTTTACTAGAGAGCATTTGGATGATCCAGAAGAGGATTGGGAGAATGCCATATGGTCAGATGAAACCAAAGTAGAACTTTTTGGTAAAAACTCAACTCGTCATATTTGGAGGAGAAAGAATGCTGAGTTGCATCCAAAGAACACCATACCTACTGTAAAGCATGGGGGTGGAAACATTTGGGGGTATTTATAAAGCACTTTACCCTTGTTTTCTGGGGTTAATTTGGCGCAGTGCGGTTTTTGCGCCTTTTGTTGCGCCTTTTCATTTACGCTTATTCCTTTCCTTGGCCTCAGTATGTGTGTTTTAAAGGAGATCTGTAGTGCTTTGGCATTTTTTTTTTTAAATTTCTTGGGTACAAATATATATATATATATATATATATATATATATATATATATATAAAGGATGCAGTAGTGATGGCAAAAAAGTTATTTTACGAAATTTATATTTTTTATAATGACATTTCTTTTATATTTTTTAAACAGGTATCAATTTATGTAGCGGGCAGGGTAGCACTACTACTCCCAGCATGGAACACACTGTTCCATGATGGGAGTAGTAGTTCCTGTACTAATAGACAGTGTCACTCCTGACACCCGATGCAATCGTCCATAATATAGCAGAGATGCGGAGTGGCTCTATACAGCGCCCTCATCTCTGCCCTATACTCCAGGCCGGCCAGTGATGTGAATAGAAATTCACCTCACTCATTCATATTTTTACCCCAGAGTGGGGATTGGCCGGATGGTGATAGCCAATCCCCGCTCTCAGAGGGAAATATGAATGATGAGTGGCTGGCTGGAGTACAGAGCAGAGATGCAAGTGCAGGAAAAAGCCGCTCCGCATCTCAAGGGTGAAGGATGATCGCAGCGGGTGTCAGGAGTGACACCCGCTGTGATCTGTCCTTAACTGCAGGTACCACTGCTCCCAACATGGAGCACACTCTTCTTCATGCTAGGAGCTGTAGTATCTGCATTAATAGACAGATCGCAGCGAGTATCACTCCTGACACCCGCTGTGATCCTCCTGTTTAATGTATAGATGCGAGATTTTACACAGCTCTCACATACTGATCATGTGAGAGCTGTGCGTCCCCAGAGAGCGCTCTGCGCAGTGTACACTGCGCAGAGTGCTCTCCGGGAACACAAGGCTCTCACGTGATCAGGATGTGAGAGATGCGTAAAAAAAATCTGCACATGCGCTCTGCATACAGAGCGCAGTGCTCAAGGGACATGTGACTCCACATCACTAGAACATGGAATTAAAGAAAATGCATATGCAAATAAGGGGGGCGGGCTTAGGCACCTTCCTCCGGGACCCAAAGTATGATTGTCGGCAGGGGACACACCTGCAGAGTGCAACTAAGGGGGTGAATTACAGGACTTTACAGGACGAAAACTCGGCAACCCAACAAAAAAATGTAAGCTACCCCTGTATGGACTTCTGTTCACCCACACTATAACCCAGTGTATTGGGTTTAGTGTGGGCGAACTTACTGACTGTTTTCCTTTAACCTCTTAAGGACCAAGGGCTTACCTGTACGTCCAGGGTCCTTTCCCTTTCTATAACGTGGGGCCACGGCGTGGCCCCGTGTCATAGTGGGTTGGGCATGGCCTCTAACAACGGCTGGGACCTGTGGCTAATAGCGTGCAGCACTGATCGCAGTGCCACGCGCCATCAAAGTTGATCACCGCATCTAAAGTGAAACTAAGAATACCGTAGCACTCCAAGATAAAGTGAAAAAAAATGTGAGTAGCGTTTATTCCATCAAGTTCAGAAAGGGCAACGTTTCAGCTGCATACATGTATGCAGCTGAAACGTTGCCCTTTCTGAACATGATGGAATAAACGCTACTCACGTTTTTTTCACTTTATCTTGGAGTGCTGCGGTCTTCATTTGGATTTATCTATGTTATATCCCGTGACCGGGGATTTGCACCGATAGCACCAACATCTACAGGTGTGCTGCTTCCTTCTTGGTTTTCCTAAAGTGAAACTAAAATATCCCCAGCTAGCTCAGGGGGCTGTTCGGGACTGCCATTGTGAAATCGTGGCATCCTGAACAGCTGTAGGACACGTGAAGGGTCCCCTTACCTGCCTCCTGCTCGGTGCCTGAGATCCAGGCATGAGCAGTTAAGCGGCAGAATCATCGATCAATGGTTTCCTATCAGAAACCATTGATCAATGTAAAAGATCAGTGTGTGCAGTGTTATAGCCCCCTATGGGGGAATTGGTGGTGCAAAAAATAAGCCATAATATGGATTTTTTGGTGCAAAATTGAAAGAGTTATGGTTTTTTA
The DNA here is from genome assembly GCF_029499605.1 of Hyla sarda. Lineage (NCBI taxonomy): Eukaryota > Metazoa > Chordata > Amphibia > Anura > Hylidae > Hyla > Hyla sarda. Next base: position 393,532,960 of record NC_079191.1, read on the forward strand.
AAGGTAAGGAGGAAAAAATAAAAGTGCAAAAACGGAAAAACTTAAAAACTTAAGGGGTTAAGGCATCATCAGTTTCTTCTAACCCGATCTTCATGCATTTCCTCTACGGATGCCAGATCCAAAGAAGAGTGTTCCTGGTGCACGATTACCAGTTGAATAACTCCTCAAAGTGCTAAATTGGTACTTTGTGGCATATCTGTAAGTTGAGTGGACAACCAATGCTTAGATTGAAGTCTGGCCACAGAGAGAAGATAGTGGACTCTTTTATAGTTAAAGTGTACCTGTCATATCCCACAAAAAATAGTTAGATGTTATACTCAGTACCTAATCCTAATACAGTACCTCATTTTAATTTGTACAGTCATGGCCGTAAATGTTGGAGCCCCTGAAATTTTTCTAGAAAATGAAGTATTGCTCACAGAAAAGGATTACAGTAACACATGTTTTTCTATACACGTTTATTCTCTTTGTGTGTATTGGAATTAAACCAAAAAAGGGAGGAAAAAGCTAATTGAACATAATGTCACACTAAACTCCAAAAATGGGATGGACAAAATTATTGGCACCCTTTAAAAACTGTGGAAAATAAGATTATTTCAAGCATGCGATGCTCCTTTAAACTCACAAGGGGCAAGTAACAGGTGTGGCCAATATAAAAATCATACCTGGAAACAGATAAAAAGGAGAGTAGTTCACTTAGTATTTGCATTGTGTGTCTGTGTGTGCCACACTAAGCATGGACTACAGAAAGAGGAGAAGAGAACTGAGAGCTCAAGAAGACTTGAGAACCAAAATTGTGGGAAAATATCAACAATCTCAAGTCCATCCCCAGAGATCTAGATTTGCCTTTGTCCACATTGCGCAACATTATCAAGAAATTTGCAACCCATGGCACTGTAGCTAATCTCCCTGGGCGTGGGCAGAAGAGAAATATTGATGAAAGTTGTCAATGCAGGATAGTCCGGATGGTGGATAAGCAGCCCCAAAACAAGTTCCAAAGATATTCAAGCTGTTCTGCAGGCTCAGGGAGCATCAGTGTAAGCGCGAACTATCCATCAACATTTAAATTAAGTGAAATTCTATGGCAGGAGACCCAAGAGGAGCCCACTGCTGACACATAGACATATAAAGCAAGACTACATTTTGCCAAAATGAACTTGAGTAAGCCAAAATCCTTCTTGTGGACAGATGAGACCAAGATAGAGCTTTTTGGTAAAGCACATCATTCTACTGCTTACCAAAAATGGAATGAGGTCTACAAAGAAAAGAACACATTACCTACAGTGAAATATGGTGGAGGTTCAATGATGATTTGGGGTTGTTTTGCTGCCTCTGTCACTGGGTGTCTTGAATGTGTACAAGGCATCATGAAATCTTAGGATTACCAATGGATTTTGGGTCACACTGTACAGCCCAGTGTCAGAAAGCTGGGTTTGCATCCGAGATCTTGGGCCTTCCAGCACGATAATGACCCCAAACATACTTCACAAAGCCCCCAGAAATGGATAGCAACAAAGCGCTGGAGAGTTCTGAAGTGGCCAGCAATAAGTCCAGATCTAAATCCCACTGAACACCTGTGGAGAGATCTTAAAATTGCTGTTGGGAAAAGGCGCCTTGCAATTAGAGAGACCTTGATCAGTTTACAAAGGAAGAGTGGTTAAACATTCCGGCTGAGAGGTGTAAGAAGCTTATTAATGGTTATAGGAAGCGACTGATTTCAGTTATTTTTTCCAAAGGGTGTGCAACCAAATATTAAGTTAAGGGTGCCAATAATTTTGTCCAGACCATTTTTGGAGTTTGGTGTGACATTATGTCCAATTTGCTTTTTTTCCTCCCTTTTTTGGTTTAGTTCCAATACACACAAAGGGAATAAACATGTGTATAGCAAAACATGTGTTACTGCAATCCTTTTTTGTGAGAAATACTTCCTTTTCTAGAAAAAAAATCAGGGGTGCCAACATTTACGGCCATGACTGTATATATGTCTATATTTCTCTCACAAATACCTTCTATCTGTTGTTCACTTGGTTTGCCATTCTGTGCTTTGGAGGGGGGTGTCCTCTCTCTGCATGACTCATCTTCCTCCCTGAGTGCTGGGTCTCTTCATGTAATCACTGCAGCCTTCTCTGTAACCCCCTTCTCCCTGCTGCAGTCTGATAGGAGTGAGCACGGAGGAGTGCTAGTCCCACCCCCCACCTACTATACTTTATCCATGCCTGTGGGCAAGGATGATGCTGCAGCCAGACAGGCTTGTGTTCTGGATGGTATATATATATTTTTTTATATAAGCCATGATTTTCTATAAAAAGGAAATAAAATTTTCTTATGAACTATATTAGAAAGTTTAATGTTTTGCCAAGATGTGCAAAATAGAAAAAGTTTTTGAATCTGACACAATGTGAACTGGTTTTATTGAGTGTGAACTTAAAATAAATTACAAAACAATACAGAAGGAGAAAGACAGTACGATATATCCCCAACACCAGATCACAGGGCCAACAAAGGCAATTTGCACAGTAAGGGTAGGCTCACATGTTGCACATTTGCTGCTGCCTATTTTCATACCCATTGAAGTCAATGGGTTGCAAAATCAGCTGCGTATTTTGCTACTCAGTGGGGGATATTTATCAAAGCTGTCTATGTCCCGCATCAATATAGACCAAACTACAGAGGGCTAGACTTTCTATTGTGCGCCTAATTTATCAAAAGGCACGCGGCTCTTGATAAATTCTGCGCACAGACTTTGCGATCTATGCTTTAGACTGTATTTTAACCTGCTCCAACATGGTCTGACATTTCGGCGTACTTTCAGCCGATGCGACTTGTCGCTGAAAAGTCGCTTTTGATAAATTCAGCACCAATGCATTTTCCAATGCATTTCCGTCTAAAATAGACTAGAATGCACCATGTTCTAAAAATCCTCTAGAGCAAAAGTCGCAACAAAGTCGCACATATTTAGACTGCGACTTTCTGTGCGACAAATTAAGACATGAAAAAACAGTCCAAATCCTTTGATAAATATCCCCCATTGACTTCAGCAGCAAATGCGCAGAAAAATACAGCCCATGTGACTCTATCCTTAGGGAACAAAGGCAATTTTTTTTTTTTTTTAAACAACCATTGTCTCCTAAGTTGTTTATAACTTTATGGATGAAAAGCTGCTACAGGAATATATATATATATATATATATATATATATATATATATATATATATATATATACACACATATATATATATATATATATATATATATATATATATATATATATTCCATATATATTTATACACATTCACTGCTTTTTGTGTGAGAGATAGACATTCAAACTCGCAATAAGTGTAAACCTGTTAATGCTATGTTTGTTGGATGGGTTTGAGAGTATATAATGCCCCCTACATACAGGTCAGGGCGCATCTATTATTTACTATCAGGATAGGCCCTCTATAGGCGTGCCCACGGTCATGGTTTTCGGGCACACTTGTAACTACTGTAAGTATGCTTATTATTATAGTGATTAGTCTCAGGTTGGTTACTTACGCTTGTAGCCACAACCACAAATGAGCATTGCAGGCTGCTGTCACTTTAATCTGGAAGTGATGATCTGCTCTGCTATTGGTCGATTTAAATCAGCTGAATGACCAACTGTCACTCTCTTCTGACAGATGGTCATTCAGGATCAGCTCTTACAAGAGCCAACTCTGTATCTGATCCGCCCGTCCAAGAGGAAATCCTTTAACATATATATACTATATATATATATACAGAGAAATTTACATTTATTCAACTTTTCCATCGCCAAGAAATGTCATATCTTTCATATGTGCCATATAGGAATCAATAGCAGTGTAATCTCTGCTAGAACCAGGGGGAAACATTAGGGGGCGCTGTTGTTATGTGCTTGTGTTACTGGAAACATTTTCTGATAGGGGAGCAGGTACAGAAGTATAGAAAGGGAGTAACTGATGGCAAATTCAATGTATATATGTAAAAAAAAATTATGTTTAAAGGAAAACGGTCATCTGTTCACGCACACTAAACCCAATACACTGGGTTATAGTGTGAGTGAACAGGAGACCGATGAGGGGTTAATGGGTTAAATACATAGCAGCAAGTAGAAGAGGTGTGGATCCAGCTCCCAACAAAGAGGAAGTTAAAATCTTCAAACTTTAATAATCCAGGTTAAAAGCAAAGAAAAAGCAACATGTCACTGTAGGTGATAAACTCCGACGCGTTTCGGGCTAAGGAATAGCCCTTAATTATTCAGATCATGCCTATTCAGATTGGTGGTGAGCTGTTTTGCGGTTTCTATTTTAAATACATACCTGCACTCTGGAGATCTGTCCCTCTTAAGATCAGCATCCATCTTCTGTGAATTGTTCGCTGGAGGCGGGTCCGCTGGCCCAATTTGAATATTCATTGTCGCGGGTCACATGAGCGCTCAGTCGGCGCAGCGCTCACATGACCCGTGGCAATGAATATTCATATAGAGCTAGCGGGCCCGCCTCCAGCACAAAATTCACTGAACATAGATGCCGATATTTGGAGGGATAGAGCTCAGGAGTGCAGGTATGTATTTAACCCATTATTTCTTCATCAGTCTCCTGTTTACTCGCACTATAACCCAGTGTATTGGGTTTAGTGAGGATAAACAGAAGACCATTTACCTTTAAAGGGGTTATCCACCATAAAGTGATTTTAGTACATACCTGGCAGACAGTAATGGACATGCTTAGGAAGGATCTGTGCTTGTCTTGGGGCTAAATTGCTATGTTGGTAGATTACCATAACACTGTGGCTAGCTTTTTGTGAACTGGTATTTCATGTTTGACTTTTCTTTTTTTGACTACAAATCCCATACTTCCATTTTTCCTCCCTCCCACACATCAGCCACCCCCACCGATTGAAACATAAGTGAGCGGCATCCATTCAAAGACCCGTGGATTTCAATCAGGGTGCCTCCAGCTGTTGCATTAGTTGCACATTGATCTCTCTCCCATCAAGCGATCCCTCCACCCATTGAAGCAGACAGGCTCCCTGTCATCAGCTGACTAGTGAGTCAGGTCTCGGCCGCATTGCAACCCGGGAAAAATCTGAGACAACAGTAATTTTGTATGCTGTTAAAAATAAATATTGGAGTGAATCTGGATAATCTATGCCAGTGTTTCCCTTTGAGTGTGTCCTCAGCTGTTGCAAAACAACAACTCCCAGCCTTTCCCGGACAGCCAAAGGCTGTCCGGGCATGTTGGGAGTTGTAGTTTTGCAACAGCTGAAGGTGCACTGATTGGGAAACACTGATCTAGGCAGTGCGGCACACAATGCATGAATATAGGCAATATTAGGACCTTGTGTGTGCCCTCCTGATGGCATGGCCGCTGTCCTAGTTTCATTGGAGGAAACACTACCCTCCGCCAATGCATCTATGATAGCCGGTCTGCGGGACATGTCTGTTCTAGAGTCGTACAATGGTCTGCTAGTTGAGGGCCACTGCTTTATCGTGTCCATAGGCTATGCCATAGCATTCTGACTGGGGTGGGTTTAACCACTGAGACCCCCTCTGAGATGGGTCTAAGAGGGCCCCAAAGCATATCTGCCCCAGAAGACACCAGTATTATAAATTACATAATGAAATATGGGGCCCTGTTGCAGTTTTTGCATTTGGGCCCAGAAGCTACAAGTTACACCTCTCCCTGTTGCTCTCCAGATATTACAAAACTACAATTTCCAACACACCTTGAAAACCAAAGGCTGTCAGGGCATGATGGGAGTTGTAGTTTTGCAACAGCTGGACAGCCACAGGTTGGGGAACACTGGTTTAGAGCATACCATGTCTTCTATAAATTAAAGATGACATATCTCTGTTCAGCTTACTACATTATATTACAGAAGGAAGAAGATAAATGGGACCAAACATGAAATAAATCACCTTTGGATGCATTAGAGGCTGTTAATAGGGTCACTATGTTATAAGGGGATTACCATGGTAACAGTTCTTTGAAGCGGCCATCTTGAGGTTGGCAGTTCAGCCCACTGTGAACACATGTGCCACGTCAGAGTCTCTTATTGGCAGAAGGGTCAGAATTTCTGACTCTAATGTTTCTCCAGTGTATCTAAGTAATCCAAATAACCGTCATTTGTGATGTGGTCTGCTGAATAGTTGTATTTAAAGGGGTACTCCGGTGGAAAACTTTTTTTTTTATCAACTTATGCCAGAAAGTTATACAGATTTGTAAATTACTTCCATTAAAAAATCTTAATCTTTCCAGTATTTATTAGCTGTTGAATACTCTAGATCAAATTATTTTCTTTTTGCAACACAGCGCTCTCTGCTGACATCACAAGCACAGTGCTCTTTGCTGACATCTCTGTCTATTTTAAGAACTATCCAGAGTAGGAAAAAATCCCCATTGCAAACATATGCTGCTCTGGACATTTCCTAAAATGGACAGAGATGTCAGCAGAGAGCTCTGTGTTCCGAAAAGAAAAGAATTTCATCTGTAGTATTCAGCAGCTAATAAGTACTGGAAGGATTAAGATTGTTTAATAAAAGTCATTTACAAATCTGTTTAACTTTCTGGCACCAGTTGATAAAAAAAAAAAAAGTTTTCCCCAGAGTACCCCTTTAAGCCTGTCATGTTAAATGTATAGCATTTGTGCCTGTGCATTTAATAACTAATATTCTGCTGGGCCTGTGTGCAACTTACCCATTGTAACTAAGCATATCATCTTTAATATCCATGTTAGTAAACCAGTGTGTATCTAATCCCATGATTTTTTGGAATGTCCTATTTATTGTATATCTAAGCCAGACAGTGATACTGTCAGCTGAGCTGATGTATCTAAGCCTGTAGGATACAGTGCTGCTCAGCTGGTACACCTCAGTATATAATGTATGATGCAGTGCTGCCAGTTTATCTATCCCTATCTTGTATGGTATATTACAGAGTTTACTATATGGAATAGTAGAGACAGCTGCACCATTCCGTAGAGCTGCATACGGTAAAAAAAAAAAAAAAAAAAATTATAATCCCAGGCAGTATATGATGTATGTACATGGAGGCCTGTGTAGTAGAGATACTACCTTCATAGGTATATGTTGGAGGTTTGGAGGTATTAGGTACAGCTACTTTGGACTATGGATGCAGTGTGAACAGAGCTTTACTCTCTGACATGTGGCTCTTAAAGGGGTATTCCAGGAAAAAAACTTTTTTTTACATATCAACTGGCTCCAGAAAGTTAAAAAGATTTGTAAATTACTTCTAGTAAAAAATCTTAATCCTTTCAGTACTTATGAGCTTCTGAAGTTAAGGTTGTTCTCTTCTGTCTAAATCCTCTCTGATGACACCTGTCTCGGGAAATGCCCAGTTTAGAAGCAAATCCCCATGGGAAACGCCCAGTTTAGAAGAGGTTTGCTGAGACAGGTGTCATCAGAGAGGATTTAGACAGAAAAGAACAACCTTAACTTCAGAAGCTCATAAGTACTGAAAGGATTAAGATTTTTTAATAGAAGTAATTTACAAATCTGTTTAACTTTCTGGAGCTAGTTGATATATATAAAAGTTTTTTCCTGGAATACCCCTTTAAACATGGCTGTACAATACCAAGCTGAATTCTTTCCCCTTGGAAGCTATGGGACTGAATCTCTGATCCATGGAAAAAGGGGTTGGGCCTGGTTCACACCTGTGCTGTTTATTCTGCTGTTCCGCTCAGTCAGTGGAACACAACAACAGAGAAAATTGTGCTGACTGTTCTGTTGCATCACTGAGTCCAATAGTGCCTCATGGACCCCATCACTTTTAAGGAGCATCTGTCACCTAAATACTGATGCAGAGAAAAAGTGGTGAAGTTGTCCATAGCAACCAATCAGATTGCTTCTTTCATTTTTGAAAAAGGCCTTTGAAAAATGAAAGAAGCAATCTGATTGGTTGTTATAGGTAACTGTACCACTCTTATCTCTGGCCTACAAAAGGCCTTCCTAATCTCTGCTCAACCCATGGGATGCAAATCAACTGCGTCCGCCTACATACTAACCTTCAGGGTTCTAGATTCATACATATTGATTTTTGTAATTATTTTTCATATTTTTGCTGTTACCAATAGATTTTTTTACAGTATTTTTTTAAATAGATATTTTATCCTACTGTTGGAACACAAAATTTCTTACAATAAAGTAACCGTACATGTCCAACTCAAAGTACCTGATGGAGCCACCTGACAGGTCTACACCACATGAAGAGGATTACAATAGCTTTCCTATCCGCGTGCGGATTCAGCTCAGGATTTTTACTATGCACGAAGCCAGAATGACCTCCGACTCCACTCAAGGAAAGACACCAGCTTCAGCAAAGAAACAAAGTACAGGAAAAAGCTGGATAGGTAGCGCAATCCACTCAGACATAAGTTAGGGGTAAGATTCTTCTTTATTAAGCCAAATAACACATTTCGAGGCTAGCACGCGCCTCTTCATCAGGTAAAACAGGCTTACATGTAAGCCTGATTTACCTGACAAAGAGACGTGTTCTAGCCTCGAAAAGCGTTGTTATTTGGCTTAATAAAGAAGAATCTTACCCCTAATTGATGTCTGAGTGGATTGCGCTACCTATCTGGATTTTTCCTGTACTTTGTTTTATTGCTTAAATCGTCTGGAGATCACTTCATGCTGACACCAGGGAAGCAGCACCACTCCCTTGGATCGATGCGCATATAGTAGTTGTGGCTGGTACACAACTAAGTCAGGTGAGCACTTCTGCCAATTGTACCTAACGTGAACACACCTGATTTTACCAGCAATACCATCCCATGGGAAGCTCTGCCTCTTTTCTATTTTAGAGTTGTATATATACCAGCTTCAGCAGGAACACAAAAACACAGATCAGAGCCTTCTGTGGGTGTTGAAAATGCCAATGACCATGGAAGACAAGAGAGCATTGATTACAACAGTCTTCCTTTGTACACACTGATCTGGCATGACATCTATACTTCGTATCCCAGTGGACTACAGGCAAATGACACCTCCAAGGCCATTCATGCACAGAAACCATCTGAGAAGACCACCAATACACCTGCTGATGGCAGAAGAACCAAGATGGGCTCAGAACAGCATCCCATCGACTACAACAGTCTTCCTCTTTATAAGCATATTCTGCATGGTGCTTATATATGGCATTCTGGTGGACAGCAGGGAAATAACCTCTCCAAGTCTCTGCGCAGAAACCACCTGGTACATGTGCACTTGAGAAGTCCACCTATACACCTGCAGATAGCAGAAGACCACAAGCCATCCAGAATCACCGCCCAACTAAGATCGATTACAATAGTCTTCCTCTCCATGTACACATCCAGTACGGTGTCTATACACGGCGCTCAAGTGGACACTAGCAGGCCAGGAGTAGAACCTGTGAACCTGGTAATACAATACAATACATCAACAAAATTCAATATATATATTTTTTTAAATATGTAAGTATAATATAGAGGCAAAGGTAAGTACATCACATTGTGACAGGTTTACAATTGATAAGTTTCTCGGAAGGTTTCTAGTTGAGATGTGAACCCAGCCACACCTGGTTGTGATGATTACAACCAGGTGTGGCTGGGTTCACATCTCAACTAGAAACCTTCCGAGAAACTTATCAATTGTAAACCTGTCAATATGGGAAGGACAAATTCAAGCACAATCAGGCACAGCCCCATTTACTTTAATGGTCTGAACATAGTCAGATGATGACCACGAGTGTTTCTGAATATATTTGAGCCATTGAAGTCAGTGGGGCTTGTGCTGTCCATGCACATATACGCCAGTATCTCAGTCTAACAGGTCGCTGATGTATACATGTCTCAGAAGGCACAATTGTGATGTGTACCTAGCCTAACATCATCAGGGGCCTTGATCCAGGGATCTAAAACCAATTGCCTTTTCCCAGGGTAGAGACTCGGGATTGCTGTTTCCCATTTAAAGGGGTACTCCACTGGCCAGCGTTTGGAACATTTAGTTCCGAACGCTGTGTGCGCGCTGCGGGGGTCAGCCATGCCCACTCATGACGCCACGGCCCCTCAATGCAAGTCTATTGGAGGGAGCGTGGTGGCCGCCACGCTCCCTCCCATAGACTTGCATTAAGGGGGCGTGGAGTGACGTCAAGAGTTGGCATAGTGGACCCCCGCAGCGCGCACACAACGTTCTGAACTAAATGTTCCAAATGTTGGCCAGTGGGGTACCCCTTTAAAGAGCCTGCCATCACATTATGACCTGTCTATTACATCCCTAGTAAAAACCTTCCTTTACGACAGAAAATACATCGAGCTGCCTCTTATCCATTTCCAATAAATGCAAATATATGTCAAAGATGCTGATATTTTAAAGCCAACCCCAGTTCAGTTTCTCTCTTGAAATGCGTGGTGCCTGTGGATTATTTCATTTGCATAGCATCATTCCAATTCTAAAGAGATTCTATGCATAAATGCAGATCCCCCCCCCCCCCCCTCCTCACACACACACCCTTTCAGCAAAATTTGGCAGATAGAGTATTTTATATTAAGCATCTTCACCAACACTTGCACAAAAGATACAATTCAATAGACTCTACCTGCTGGGAATATTGAATGAAAACAAGAAACATTTATATGACCAGGTGCACTTACTTTCAGCATTTGTATTCTGTTTTACTTTTTTTCTCTTTAACCACGTATGGGTTATTTGTATTCTGTATATAAATCCAGTGGACTAGTCTTTTGTGTTGGTATTCCTTTCAGCTATCTTTACCCCTTCGTAACCTGCTGTGTGCAGCGATGCATTTCAATCCTTGACATTACGTTCAGAATTTTTTTTTTCCCTCTTCCCTACACTGTGCTATCATAAAGGTGAATAATGGGGCAATCTATTGTTCTCTTTGACACTATTCCTTAGTTAAAGGTTGTACTGATTCCAGTAGCCTACAGTCACAGGCACTCTTTTCATAATTCACAGCAGTTCAAATTACCTTTTACATTTGCATAATCTGCCCAGTACATCCTTGGGCAAATCTGCCAACATGGTGTGAAATAGGAAAGAAAATGATGATAGAAATGTTTGGAAGAGATAAAGGAAAAAAAAATTGTAGAAAATTAGGTTGTAAAATTTAAAAAGACCTGCAGGCTACACTTTGAAAAGGAGAACATTTTTGGCATAGATTAAATGAGCTGTGGGCCCTTTTCTGTGCCCTATTGCGGTCTTCAGAGATCAATCCTGGACGGTGCAAAAAAAAAAAAAAAAAGTAAATAAAGAAAGAAAAATAGGAAGACTGAAACATTCTGAGGATCGTCAATCATTATGAGGGATGGTGTTAAATAAAATCAGCCGCTCCTCTTAGTAATAGTTTTTGGATGACTTTAACTTTACAGGCAAATGTTTCACAGTATGGTACTTTATTGGAACAATCTGGACAGGACTGCGTGAGATGGGCTAATAAATAGAACTGTACTTCATGGCCTAATGTAAATAATTTACATTGTACTTCACGGCCCAGATTTAGCAATTAATTGTTTACCAGAAGTAACACAGTTGTCTACAAGGCCCCTGAGGAACTGTACAGAAGAAATGTGTTGGACCTAGTGAAGGCATATGAGGAGAGTTAACTTCAGGATCCCAGGTTTCTATCTGTGCAATATAGATGTTTAATTGGTGACCATTTGTATTTGCATCTGCATCAGAAGTTGTTTGACATTAGTATTAAGCTGGAACCTATTGGGCAAACATTAGTGTTGCCCAGAAACATACTTTTTTGCTATGGGCAAAACCGTACAGGTTTTTTTCTGGCAGATTGCTAAATCTGGGACAATGTATGTTATTTCCCATTTCTCGGGCTTTCTTTGTATCTGTGTTAAGAGCCTCAAGCAAAGATTCCATCAAGATATCAGACAAAATAGCACAATATGCTTCACTGTGATGGAAACCTGATAGTCAATAGGAACCGATGGTCTCCCACATGTAGGAGATCTGGAGCCAATTTTATTTTTATTGTTCTCCTTTTAGGATGGAGCAAAACAACTGAAAAACAACTCAGCTTTATGCAGCTTTAACCCCTTAACGATGCAGGACGTAAATGTACGTCCTGGTGATGTGGTACTTAACGCACCAGGACGTACATTTACGTCCTGAGCATAACCGTGGGCATCGGAGCGATGCCGGCATCATGCACGGCAGGTCCCGGCTGTGGATCGCAGCCAGGGACCCGTCGGTAATGGCGGACACCCTCGATCCCGCGGATGTCCGCCATTAACCCCTCAGATGCCGTGATCAATACAGATCACGACATCTGCAGCATCGCGATCACTTAACAGGATGATCATCCTGCACGGCAGACGGAGGTCCCCTCACCTGCCTCCGCTGTCTTCCGGGAGTCTTCTGCTCTGATCTGCCTTCCCGCAGACCAGAACAGAAGATGACCAATAACCCTGTTCAGTTCTGTGCCCTATACATAGCACTGAACAGGATTAGCAATCGAATGGTTGCTATAAATAGTCCCCTATGGGGACTATAAGAGTGTAAAAATAAAAGCAAAAGAAGTAAAAAAATTAAGTAAAAAAAAAAGCGAAAAACCCCCTCCCCCAATAAAAACGTAAATTGTCCCATTTTCCCTATTTTACCCCCAAAAAGTGTAAAAAATGTTTTTTATATACATATTTAGCATCGCCGCGTGTGTAAATATCCGTACTATTAAAATAAAATGTAAATGATCCCGTATGGGGAACGGCGTGAACGTAAAAAAAAAAAATCCAAAATAGCTGCTTTTTTTTACATTTTATTCCCAAAAAAATTTATAAAAAATGTAATAAAAGTTTTGTATAAGCAAATATGGTATTAATAAAAAGTACAGATCACGGTGCAAAAAAAATGAGCCCTCATACCACTGCTTATACGGAAAAATGAAAAAGTTATAGGTCTTCAAAATAAGGGGATTTTAAACGTACTAATTTGGTTAAAAAGTTTGCGATTTTTTTAAGCGCAACAGTAATAGAAAAGTGCATAATTATGGGTATCATTTTAATCGTATTGACCCAGAGAATAAAAAACACATATAATTTTTACCATAAATTGTACGGCGTGAAAACAAAACCTTCCAAAATTAGCAAAATTGCGGTTTTCTTTTTAAATTCCCCACACAAATAGTATTTTTTTTTGTTGCGCCATACATTTTATGGTGAATTGAGTGATGGCATTACAACGGACAACTGGTCGTGCAAAAAACAAGCCCTCATACAAGTCTGTGGATGAAAATATAAAAGAGTTATGATTTTTTGAAGGGGAGGAGGAAAAAACGAAAGCGTAAAAATAAAATTGTCTGAGTCCTTAAGGGGTTAATATAATCTATGTACACTGTACATCAATTCACAATTGATGTAAAATTTCACTAAAATTTTATTTCACTTCTCTTTCTTAGTCGTGCACTAGGGCCAATTCAGCAATTTTGTTGCCTGAGGAAACCTACAAGAACGTTTTTTCACATTACAGCGTTTCAAGGTGGAATCTGTGAGGAATTCATGGATTCTGCCTTGCAACACAATTCCGCTGCCTTTGATGGGTATTCCTCTGATATGTTTACATTGGGGAGGTTTCGCAAATGAGCTTACAATAATAATTTGATTTCCAGTGGAAGAACGAACATGTTTAAATCCAATAAGTCAATGGGACTAAGAATTTTGGTGCATATTTCAATGGTAAATAACCATGGCAACAAGGGCTAATTCAGCATTAATTTTGCTCAATTTTCTATGGAGCGGAAAGGACTCTGATCCACAGAGGAATTTAGTAGTAATGAAAATACTTAAACACCATGCGATGCCCTTTATTGGATCCCAGAACCTCAACACTGCAAGACAACATTGAGTGATCCACCATGCTATATGATTGTACCCATAAGGAAATGATGCACTTTTAAGAATTACATTCTTATACATTCTTAAAATAATGAATACTTGATGTATCATAAAAGGAAAAAGGGACAAATAAAAGTTAATCAGAGTTTTTAGTTGAACTTGATGGACATATGTATTTTTTAAACCGCACTGACTATGAGTTGATGTCCGCCATTACTGGCAAGTCCGTGGCTGCTGACAGCCGCCGGGACCAGCTGTGCATGAAGCGAGCTCAGCTTATGCTCTCACTTCATAGCTGCGCTGTACGGTGCTGTGTGCAAACTATCCCACTGCAGCGCCATACATTTACATTTATTTAAAAAAATATATTTTTTTTTGTGTTGTCAAAAATCTCATATTCCACTTTTAACTGACTTGTGAACATGTGAAGTAGGGGGTTCGTTAGTATTTAGAGCTCAGCGTGAAACCACTAATGGAGGATCTATTTACTAGATATAAAAAAAATGAACAAAACAGAACCCCAAATTTTTTTACATTTGGCCACATTATGGATCCTACTTGGAGATCATTTCCTCTCTTCTACCAAACCAAGGCATACATGACAACATGTCACGAGCCACCTAAAAATCATCATAGGCCATACTCCAGAGAAAATACCCAAGATGTTTTAAAGGGGTATTCCAGGAATCAAAAAACAGGCATTTTTTCTTTCAAAGGCAGAAGCCTCTTTGTCTCCACTTTGGGTGTGGTATTACAACTTGGCTCCATTCACTTCAACGGAACTGAGCTGCAGAATCACACCCAAACTGGAGTCTAACAGCAAGAGGTCTTTGAAAGAAAAAAGACCTGTTTTTTGATTCCTGGAATACCCCTTAAGGGTACGTTCACACGTGCGGATTTACAGTGTATTTTAAACTGCAAATCCGCTGGTGAAGGCCCGCTCTATGCTGGCTTTACATGTGTCTGCTCGTAGCGGCAATACGCCGCTACCAGCAGACACACTGCGATGTGCGAGTCGCAGTATACTCGCACATCGAGGGAGCTCTCTGCCTAGCTCAGAGCAGGGAGAGCGGCTGCGATGCGCAAGTACGCCGCGCACATCACTGCAGTGTGTCTGCTCGTAGCGGCGTATTGCCGCTACCAGCAGGCACATGTAAAGCCAGCATAGAGCGTGGCCTTCACCAGCGGATCCGCAGCTAAATACGCTGCGAAAATCCGTGCGTGTGAACGTACCCTTAAAGAGTATTTTAAAGGGCATTGCTATTAAGATTCCAGCTCAGGCTCTTGAAAAATATCAAAAAATAACACCGTTTTAGTAAATTAAGTTGCTCTCTGGCTACTCCTTGCGGCAGTTGTAGAAATCTCTACCAGCCCAGATTTTCTGTCACAAATCGGGTCTAAAGTCACATGTTAAGTGCGTGCGCCCCCTGCATATCCACTAACTCATAGACTACCAGACAGGGTAGCCCAAAAAAAAACCCTTTATTTCCCATATATCAAGAAAATGTGAATTTAAAAGTGCAATCTTTATTGAATTCGGGTCGCACTTAATGGTGTTTTAAAAATATAGAGCACCATATCGTCCTACTTGTTAGATTCTATATATATATAAATTGGACCAACTGGTCTATGGATTGAATAAACACTGGAGCGGAGAAGAGGTGCCTGCAGATCACCTGCATTCAGCGCTATTGTAGGACAATGGAGCTCAAAGTTAAAAACTTAACATGGCCCCCCTCGACATGTTTCACTGCCTCAGCAGCGTTATCAAGAGGTAGATAGGCACTGAGTTAAAAAACGCCGTGCAGGGGGTTATGATACCTCCCTTAATGATGTCACAGGATGTCGGGATTCACACATAATCAATTCTCCACCAATGCCTCTCATGTATTAAGAAGTGACACTTAAATCGACCAATCCACGTCTCTGTATTGGATCAGCCAATCTCTGTTTATATTTCCTGTGCCCAATCACAATTCCGGAACCTTGACTGGCACGTACATCGGCGAATCCCCATAGGGTAAGTCGCCGATGACGTGCTGCGCCAGAATCTCATGCGCGAGGTGATAGAACGAAGGAGCCGGATTCGACTCATCTGCGCATGCTCCGTTCTCCGACGGCTAACAGTAAACTTCCGGTTGCGCGTCTCGATCTGCGCAAGAACTTAGAAATCCTTCATGTGCGCGGGAGAGATGCGCGAGAACATAGAGAATTTAGTGAAAACTCATGTCTATTGATTGGTATAGACTTTCAATTCAACAGACTCAATGGACTGAATTGTATATATTGTTATGCATATTGTGGATTTGTTCGGCAAACGGAATAAATTGGAAAGATTTATCCTAATCTCATCTATGTAAATAAATATGATGAGATTCTGGTAATTCAAGCTAACTGAGTCAGTAGACTAATAAAAAGGGGAGGAGAATTCGATAATGAAAATTTGCATCCCAGAGTAAGTGTGATAGCTGTGACACCACTAAAAGGCTTAAATGCGACACTCACGTAGTAGGTACATGAAATACCATAGTTATAGGTTGTTATGAATAGTATTTATTTTATTTAAGGCAGGTAAACTTAATTAGATAAATGGGCTGAAGGTGAACCCTTCATTCAGGCCCAAAGGAGACATAGATTTCAGTCGGTAAATCCACTTAGCTTCTTCTTGTAGAAGCTTTTTATCCAGATTGCCACGTCTTGGTCCTAAGCGTGGTCTGGCCAAGCCAAAAAATCTCAAACAGGACCAGTTTCCCCCATGGTGGGACCAAAAATGTCTTGCTAGAGGTGTATCTGCTCTAGTTCGTATCGTGCTTATATGCTGAGAAATCCTTCTTCTGAACTGTTGAGTGGTTTTTCCTACATAAATCATAGGGCATCCACATTGAGCTATATAGACAATACCGGAGGTTTGACAATTGATAAATTCCCTGATCACATATCTTCGTCCATCAATGGGATTCGTAAAGTCCTTTGTTTTGGGAACTCTCTGACAAAAGGAGCAACTTCCACACGGATAGGAACCAATAATGGTGGACCTCAACCACGTTTCTTCCACATGGTCAGAGAAGTGGCTCTTTACTAGGTGCTCTCTAATGTTTCTCCCTCGTCTGAACGTGACAGACGGATAGTCGGTAAGTACTTCTCTCAAATCGCAATCTGCCATCAAAATGGGCCAATATTTCCGCAAAACGTCCATTACCCGGTGATTATTTTGATCAAAGGTACCTATACATCTCACAATCTTCTGCCCCGGTACTGTCATAGATCTTTTGTTAGTGGTGAGTAATTCATTTCTCGGAGTGTCCCTAGCTCGGGCAAAAGCCCTATGTAGGACTTTCTTTGGATATCCTCGGGATATAAATCTCTGATATAGCAATTTGCTCTCTGCCAAAAAGGCTTCATTAGATGAGCAATTGCGTCTCGCTCGCAAGTATTGCCCGACTGGAATGCCTCTCTTTAGAGCTACCGGATGATGACTTCTCCATTGTAGGAAACTATTGGTGGAAGTCGGTTTCCTAAATATCCTTGTATGAATACTGCCACTCGGGTCCAGAGTGATTTTTAGATCCAAGAAATTAAGAGTGTTTTCATGTATTTCGTGTGTAAAGTGCATACCTATATTGTTTTGATTGAGTGCCGTGACAAACTCATTGAATAAGGTGATAGTGCCATCCCAAAATAATAAAATATCATCAATAAATCTACCCCAAAATAAAACGTGACTAGTGTACTTGTGTAAGGTGTCAGAAAAAACTATAGTGTCCTCCCACCACCCTAGAAAGAGATTAGCGAAATTAGGTGCACAAGTAGTGCCCATAGCGGTGCCTTTACATTGTAAATAAAAGTGGCCATCAAATAAAAAATAATTGTGAGTGAGAAGGAAATGAAGTAAACATAAAACAAATTCATTGTGACTGGTGTATTGTGTGCCTCTTGTGGATAAAAAGTGTCGAACTGCCTCCAAGCCTAAATCATGCTTTATATTAGTGTATAGCGCCTCAACATCGAGGCTTGCTATAAGGGTTTGGGGCGGAAAAGAAATTTCCTGGAGTCGAGTGACAGCATCTCCTGTATCTTTGATGTACGAAGGGAGGGCCACCACAAAGGGGGCCAGGATCTGGTCCACATATACACTTATCCCCTCTGTCAAATTTTCATTCCCTGAAACGATAGGTCGTCCAGGGATAGGGGTTTTCTGTTTATGTACCTTCGGTAGTGCGCATAGAGTAGCTATGGTTGGTTTAGGGTTAAACATAACCCGGAATTCATCCTCTGTTATCAAACAGTTTGTCTTAGCATCTGTCAAGATGGTTTTGAGCTCCGTCACATACACCTCAGTGGGATTGTTGTCTAATTTCTTATAGGTGGAAGGGTCCTTTATTAGTCTCAATACCATATTCTTGTAATCAATCTTATTCATAATTACGACATTTCCTCCTTTGTCAGAGGGTTTTATGATAATTTGCTGATTTTGCTCCAATTCTTTCAAAGCCTTGGACTCCGCCACTGTAAAATTCCGAGATCTACTGGAATTCTTGATTTTCCCTAAGTCATTCGTAACCATATCCACAAAGGTTTGTATGTTTCCATATTGGCTAAGGGGTGGTGTGGTCCTGGACTTTGGTCTTAAATCCGAAAAGGGTGGCTCCATCCTTCTAACTCCTGTGTCATTCTCCTCTAGAAGATCTACAAGATCCAACATAGCTCTTTCATCACGCTCCCTATCTGTAGACAGATTAGATTCTCTGTTCTTATGCATCTTATGGAGGGCTAATTTTCTAGCGAAGAGGTTTATGTCTTTGATCCAGGTGAAGGAGTCATAGGAAGGTGTTGGGACATATGATAGACCTTTCTTTAAGATATCAGTCTGAGAGGATGTTAATTCATGGGAAGACAGGTTAATAACCTGCATTTCATCCCTTTTTATCTCGACTGGGAGGGATAAGCCCATTTCTCCCGGTCTCGAAGTTGGACTCCTCCACCTAAAAAAGTTGCTGGTGTTGGTAAATTTAGTGTTCCAGTAGTCATCATTGGGACAGCTGTGGTCACCACTGGCTGTTGGGCTAAAGGCGCAGAATGAGTAGAGGAGGAGAAGGCAGGCACAGGGGAGAAACCCCCATCATATTTATCCCTTCTGGATTTCCTTGAGTTGTGCCAGGATAGCATGTCGATTGGGGATGTACTCCCATCACATTTGTCCCATCTGGATTTCTTTGGGAGGGTCCAGGATGGCATATTACTTGGGGGTGAGTTCCTGCACTGTGGAACTGGTTCACAGAGTGATTTCCCTGGGTGGATCCTTGAGCGTATGCTGTGGTGCCCTTTTGGTAGGGACGTCTGTTAGGATTTCTACGTTTGTTTTTGTATTTAGGTTTCGTTATCGGATTGAATGCTCGTATGGGCACGTTTGAGGTCTCGTCAGATTCAGATATCTCAGACTCCGAAATATCTGTATATTGGTTGATATAATTGTTTTGTGGTCTTTTGATGTAAATTTGACCAGTATCAAAGTCTCTCCTGTCTCTAATATATTTATTATGTTTCCTTTCTTTAATGTCTGATTGAAAATTTTCTATGTGTTTTTGTAACCTTTGTTCCAAATTCGAGAATTCAGGATTGCTTTTGAAAGCTTGTATTTCTTCAATCTGACTCTCCAGATGAGCACCGACAGCAATAAAGGCCTTTTTTTTCATATGTTACTAAATAATCAAGCATACGTAATGAATTTTCGGTCAGAAGTTGTTGCCACCCATGTATAAACTCCTTATCCTCCTGATGTGAATTGGGCAAAATGTTGATTCGTAGACCCCTATATACTATCTTTTGTTGGAGATAGGTCTCTAAGCTCGCTATCTCCCACCAGGAGCGATTGTATTTTTTGTAGGTTTTTTGCAGATTACGGAAAGCTGATTGTATATCAATCTGATTCAGTGGTAATTCATTGGCTGAGAATACATGTTGGGCTTGTGCCAGAAAAATATCTGGATTTAATTTAGTGGAGAGAAATCCTGCCATAATATGGACAGACCTTAGAGGTACGGTCTCAGATGATGGGGATTTGACCCAAAAAAGCAGAAAAAAAACACATATCTAGTAGAGACCAATATATGGAGGGTGGAGTTTGACCACTAACTCATAGACTACCAGACAGGGTAGCCCAAAAAAAAAACCCTTTATTTCCCATATATCAAGAAAATGTGAATTTAAAAGTGCAATCTTTATTGAATTCGGGTCGCACTTAATGGTGTTTTAAAAATATAGAGCACCATATCGTCCTACTTGTTAGATTCTATATATATATAAATTGGACCAACTGGTCTATGGATTGAATAAACACTGGAGCGGAGAAGAGGTGCCTGCAGATCACCTGCATTCAGCGCTATTGTAGGACAATGGAGCTCAAAGTTAAAAACTTAACATGGCCCCCCTCGACATGTTTCACTGCCTCAGCAGCGTTATCAAGAGGTAGATAGGCACTGAGTTAAAAAACGCCGTGCAGGGGGTTATGATACCTCCCTTAATGATGTCACAGGATGTCGGGATTCACACATAATCAATTCTCCACCAATGCCTCTCATGTATTAAGAAGTGACACTTAAATCGACCAATCCACGTCTCTGTATTGGATCAGCCAATCTCTGTTTATATTTCCTGTGCCCAATCACAATTCCGGAACCTTGACTGGCACGTACATCGGCGAATCCCCATAGGGTAAGTCGCCGATGACGTGCTGCGCCAGAATCTCATGCGCGAGGTGATAGAACGAAGGAGCCGGATTCGACTCATCTGCGCATGCTCCGTTCTCCGACGGCTAACAGTAAACTTCCGGTTGCGCGTCTCGATCTGCGCAAGAACTTAGAAATCCTTCATGTGCGCGGGAGAGATGCGCGAGAACATAGAGAATTTAGTGAAAACTCATGTCTATTGATTGGTATAGACTTTCAATTCAACAGACTCAATGGACTGAATTGTATATATTGTTATGCATATTGTGGATTTGTTCGGCAAACGGAATAAATTGGAAAGATTTATCCTAATCTCATCTATGTAAATAAATATGATGAGATTCTGGTAATTCAAGCTAACTGAGTCAGTAGACTAATAAAAAGGGGAGGAGAATTCGATAATGAAAATTTGCATCCCAGAGTAAGTGTGATAGCTGTGACACCACTAAAAGGCTTAAATGCGACACTCACGTAGTAGGTACATGAAATACCATAGTTATAGGTTGTTATGAATAGTATTTATTTTATTTAAGGCAGGTAAACTTAATTAGATAAATGGGCTGAAGGTGAACCCTTCATTCAGGCCCAAAGGAGACATAGATTTCAGTCGGTAAATCCACTTAGCTTCTTCTTGTAGAAGCTTTTTATCCAGATTGCCACGTCTTGGTCCTAAGCGTGGTCTGGCCAAGCCAAAAAATCTCAAACAGGACCAGTTTCCCCCATGGTGGGACCAAAAATGTCTTGCTAGAGGTGTATCTGCTCTAGTTCGTATCGTGCTTATATGCTGAGAAATCCTTCTTCTGAACTGTTGAGTGGTTTTTCCTACATAAATCATAGGGCATCCACATTGAGCTATATAGACAATACCGGAGGTTTGACAATTGATAAATTCCCTGATCACATATCTTCGTCCATCAATGGGATTCGTAAAGTCCTTTGTTTTGGGAACTCTCTGACAAAAGGAGCAACTTCCACACGGATAGGAACCAATAATGGTGGACCTCAACCACGTTTCTTCCACATGGTCAGAGAAGTGGCTCTTTACTAGGTGCTCTCTAATGTTTCTCCCTCGTCTGAACGTGACAGACGGATAGTCGGTAAGTACTTCTCTCAAATCGCAATCTGCCATCAAAATGGGCCAATATTTCCGCAAAACGTCCATTACCCGGTGATTATTTTGATCAAAGGTACCTATACATCTCACAATCTTCTGCCCCGGTACTGTCATAGATCTTTTGTTAGTGGTGAGTAATTCATTTCTCGGAGTGTCCCTAGCTCGGGCAAAAGCCCTATGTAGGACTTTCTTTGGATATCCTCGGGATATAAATCTCTGATATAGCAATTTGCTCTCTGCCAAAAAGGCTTCATTAGATGAGCAATTGCGTCTCGCTCGCAAGTATTGCCCGACTGGAATGCCTCTCTTTAGAGCTACCGGATGATGACTTCTCCATTGTAGGAAACTATTGGTGGAAGTCGGTTTCCTAAATATCCTTGTATGAATACTGCCACTCGGGTCCAGAGTGATTTTTAGATCCAAGAAATTAAGAGTGTTTTCATGTATTTCGTGTGTAAAGTGCATACCTATATTGTTTTGATTGAGTGCCGTGACAAACTCATTGAATAAGGTGATAGTGCCATCCCAAAATAATAAAATATCATCAATAAATCTACCCCAAAATAAAACGTGACTAGTGTACTTGTGTAAGGTGTCAGAAAAAACTATAGTGTCCTCCCACCACCCTAGAAAGAGATTAGCGAAATTAGGTGCACAAGTAGTGCCCATAGCGGTGCCTTTACATTGTAAATAAAAGTGGCCATCAAATAAAAAATAATTGTGAGTGAGAAGGAAATGAAGTAAACATAAAACAAATTCATTGTGACTGGTGTATTGTGTGCCTCTTGTGGATAAAAAGTGTCGAACTGCCTCCAAGCCTAAATCATGCTTTATATTAGTGTATAGCGCCTCAACATCGAGGCTTGCTATAAGGGTTTGGGGCGGAAAAGAAATTTCCTGGAGTCGAGTGACAGCATCTCCTGTATCTTTGATGTACGAAGGGAGGGCCACCACAAAGGGGGCCAGGATCTGGTCCACATATACACTTATCCCCTCTGTCAAATTTTCATTCCCTGAAACGATAGGTCGTCCAGGGATAGGGGTTTTCTGTTTATGTACCTTCGGTAGTGCGTATAGAGTAGCTATGGTTGGTTTAGGGTTAAACATAACCCGGAATTCATCCTCTGTTATCAAACAGTTTGTCTTAGCATCTGTCAAGATGGTTTTGAGCTCCGTCACATACACCTCAGTGGGATTGTTGTCTAATTTCTTATAGGTGGAAGGGTCCTTTATTAGTCTCAATACCATATTCTTGTAATCAATCTTATTCATAATTACGACATTTCCTCCTTTGTCAGAGGGTTTTATGATAATTTGCTGATTTTGCTCCAATTCTTTCAAAGCCTTGGACTCCGCCACTGTAAAATTCCGAGATCTACTGGAATTCTTGATTTTCCCTAAGTCATTCGTAACCATATCCACAAAGGTTTGTATGTTTCCATATTGGCTAAGGGGTGGTGTGGTCCTGGACTTTGGTCTTAAATCCGAAAAGGGTGGCTCCATCCTTCTAACTCCTGTGTCATTCTCCTCTAGAAGATCTACAAGATCCAACATAGCTCTTTCATCACGCTCCCTATCTGTAGACAGATTAGATTCTCTGTTCTTATGCATCTTATGGAGGGCTAATTTTCTAGCGAAGAGGTTTATGTCTTTGATCCAGGTGAAGGAGTCATAGGAAGGTGTTGGGACATATGATAGACCTTTCTTTAAGATATCAGTCTGAGAGGATGTTAATTCATGGGAAGACAGGTTAATAACCTGCATTTCATCCCTTTTTATCTCGACTGGGAGGGATAAGCCCATTTCTCCCGGTCTCGAAGTTGGACTCCTCCACCTAAAAAAGTTGCTGGTGTTGGTAAATTTAGTGTTCCAGTAGTCATCATTGGGACAGCTGTGGTCACCACTGGCTGTTGGGCTAAAGGCGCAGAATGAGTAGAGGAGGAGAAGGCAGGCACAGGGGGAGAAACCCCCATCATATTTATCCCTTCTGGATTTCCTTGAGTTGTGCCAGGATAGCATGTCGATTGGGGATGTACTCCCATCACATTTGTCCCATCTGGATTTCTTTGGGAGGGTCCAGGATGGCATATTACTTGGGGGTGAGTTCCTGCACTGTGGAACTGGTTCACAGAGTGATTTCCCTGGGTGGATCCTTGAGCGTATGCTGTGGTGCCCTTTTGGTAGGGACGTCTGTTAGGATTTCTACGTTTGTTTTTGTATTTAGGTTTCGTTATCGGATTGAATGCTCGTATGGGCACGTTTGAGGTCTCGTCAGATTCAGATATCTCAGACTCCGAAATATCTGTATATTGGTTGATATAATTGTTTTGTGGTCTTTTGATGTAAATTTGACCAGTATCAAAGTCTCTCCTGTCTCTAATATATTTATTATGTTTCCTTTCTTTAATGTCTGATTGAAAATTTTCTATGTGTTTTTGTAACCTTTGTTCCAAATTCGAGAATTCAGGATTGCTTTTGAAAGCTTGTATTTCTTCAATCTGACTCTCCAGATGAGCACCGACAGCAATAAAGGCCTTTTTTTCATATGTTACTAAATAATCAAGCATACGTAATGAATTTTCGGTCAGAAGTTGTTGCCACCCATGTATAAACTCCTTATCCTCCTGATGTGAATTGGGCAAAATGTTGATTCGTAGACCCCTATATACTATCTTTTGTTGGAGATAGGTCTCTAAGCTCGCTATCTCCCACCAGGAGCGAATGTATTTTTTGTAGGTTTTTTGCAGATTACGGAAAGCTGATTGTATATCAATCTGATTCAGTGGTAATTCATTGGCTGAGAATACATGTTGGGCTTGTGCCAGAAAAATATCTGGATTTAATTTAGTGGAGAGAAATCCTGCCATAATATGGACAGACCTTAGAGGTACGGTCTCAGATGATGGGGATTTGACCCAAAAAAGCAGAAAAAAAACATATCTAGTAGAGACCAATATATGGAGGGTGGAGTTTGACCACTAACTCATAGACTACCAGACAGGGTAGCCCAAAAAAAAACCCTTTATTTCCCATATATCAAGAAAATGTGAATTTAAAAGTGCAATCTTTATTGAATTCGGGTCGCACTTAATGGTGTTTTAAAAATATAGAGCACCATATCGTCCTACTTGTTAGATTCTATATATATATAAATTGGACCAACTGGTCTATGGATTGAATAAACACTGGAGCGGAGAAGAGGTGCCTGCAGATCACCTGCATTCAGCGCTATTGTAGGACAATGGAGCTCAAAGTTAAAAACTTAACATGGCCCCCCTCGACATGTTTCACTGCCTCAGCAGCGTTATCAAGAGGTAGATAGGCACTGAGTTAAAAAACGCCGTGCAGGGGGTTATGATACCTCCCTTAATGATGTCACAGGATGTCGGGATTCACACATAATCAATTCTCCACCAATGCCTCTCATGTATTAAGAAGTGACACTTAAATCGACCAATCCACGTCTCTGTATTGGATCAGCCAATCTCTGTTTATATTTCCTGTGCCCAATCACAATTCCGGAACCTTGACTGGCACGTACATCGGCGAATCCCCATAGGGTAAGTTGCCGATGACGTGCTGCGCCAGAATCTCATGCGCGAGGTGATAGAACGAAGGAGCCGGATTCGACTCATCTGCGCATGCTCCGTTCTCCGACGGCTAACAGTAAACTTCCGGTTGCGCGTCTCGATCTGCGCAAGAACTTAGAAATCCTTCATGTGCGCGGGAGAGATGCGCGAGAACATAGAGAATTTAGTGAAAACTCATGTCTATTGATTGGTATAGACTTTCAATTCAACAGACTCAATGGACTGAATTGTATATATTGTTATGCATATTGTGGATTTGTTCGGCAAACGGAATAAATTGGAAAGATTTATCCTAATCTCATCTATGTAAATAAATATGATGAGATTCTGGTAATTCAAGCTAACTGAGTCAGTAGACTAATAAAAAGGGGAGGAGAATTCGATAATGAAAATTTGCATCCCAGAGTAAGTGTGATAGCTGTGACACCACTAAAAGGCTTAAATGCGACACTCACGTAGTAGGTACATGAAATACCATAGTTATAGGTTGTTATGAATAGTATTTATTTTATTTAAGGCAGGTAAACTTAATTAGATAAATGGGCTGAAGGTGAACCCTTCATTCAGGCCCAAAGGAGACATAGATTTCAGTCGGTAAATCCACTTAGCTTCTTCTTGTAGAAGCTTTTTATCCAGATTGCCACGTCTTGGTCCTAAGCGTGGTCTGGCCAAGCCAAAAAATCTCAAACAGGACCAGTTTCCCCCATGGTGGGACCAAAAATGTCTTGCTAGAGGTGTATCTGCTCTAGTTCGTATCGTGCTTATATGCTGAGAAATCCTTCTTCTGAACTGTTGAGTGGTTTTTCCTACATAAATCATAGGGCATCCACATTGAGCTATATAGACAATACCGGAGGTTTGACAATTGATAAATTCCCTGATCACATATCTTCGTCCATCAATGGGATTCGTAAAGTCCTTTGTTTTGGGAACTCTCTGACAAAAGGAGCAACTTCCACACGGATAGGAACCAATAATGGTGGACCTCAACCACGTTTCTTCCACATGGTCAGAGAAGTGGCTCTTTACTAGGTGCTCTCTAATGTTTCTCCCTCGTCTGAACGTGACAGACGGATAGTCGGTAAGTACTTCTCTCAAATCGCAATCTGCCATCAAAATGGGCCAATATTTCCGCAAAACGTCCATTACCCGGTGATTATTTTGATCAAAGGTACCTATACATCTCACAAGACGTGGATTGGTCGATTTAAGTGTCACTTCTTAATACATGAGAGGCATTGGTGGAGAATTGATTATGTGTGAATCCCGACATCCTGTGACATCATTAAGGGAGGTATCATAACCCCCTGCACGGCGTTTTTTAACTCAGTGCCTATCTACCTCTTGATAACGCTGCTGAGGCAGTGAAACATGTCGAGGGGGGCCATGTTAAGTTTTTAACTTTGAGCTCCATTGTCCTACAATAGCGCTGAATGCAGGTGATCTGCAGGCACCTCTTCTCCGCTCCAGTGTTTATTCAATCCATAGACCAGTTGGTCCAATTTATATATATATAGAATCTAACAAGTAGGACGATATGGTGCTCTATATTTTTAAAACACCATTAAGTGCGACCCGAATTCAATAAAGATTGCACTTTTAAATTCACATTTTCTTGATATATGGGAAATAAAGGGTTTTTTTTTGGGCTACCCTGTCTGGTAGTCTATGAGTTAGTGGTCAAACTCCACCCTCCATATATTGGTCTCTACTAGATATGTTTTTTTTCTGCTTTTTTGGGTCAAATCCCCATCATCTGAGACCGTACCTCTAAGGTCTGTCCATATTATGGCAGGATTTCTCTCCACTAAATTAAATCCAGATATTTTTCTGGCACAAGCCCAACATGTATTCTCAGCCAATGAATTACCACTGAATCAGATTGATATACAATCAGCTTTCCGTAATCTGCAAAAAACCTACAAAAAATACATTCGCTCCTGGTGGGAGATAGCGAGCTTAGAGACCTATCTCCAACAAAAGATAGTATATAGGGGTCTACGAATCAACATTTTGCCCAATTCACATCAGGAGGATAAGGAGTTTATACATGGGTGGCAACAACTTCTGACCGAAAATTCATTACGTATGCTTGATTATTTAGTAACATATGAAAAAAAAGGCCTTTATTGCTGTCGGTGCTCATCTGGAGAGTCAGATTGAAGAAATACAAGCTTTCAAAAGCAATCCTGAATTCTCGAATTTGGAACAAAGGTTACAAAAACACATAGAAAATTTTCAATCAGACATTAAAGAAAGGAAACATAATAAATATATTAGAGACAGGAGAGACTTTGATACTGGTCAAATTTACATCAAAAGACCACAAAACAATTATATCAACCAATATACAGATATTTCGGAGTCTGAGATATCTGAATCTGACGAGACCTCAAACGTGCCCATACGAGCATTCAATCCGATAACGAAACCTAAATACAAAAACAAACGTAGAAATCCTAACAGACGTCCCTACCAAAAGGGCACCACAGCATACGCTCAAGGATCCACCCAGGGAAATCACTCTGTGAACCAGTTCCACAGTGCAGGAACTCACCCCCAAGTAATATGCCATCCTGGACCCTCCCAAAGAAATCCAGATGGGACAAATGTGATGGGAGTACATCCCCAATCGACATGCTATCCTGGCACAACTCAAGGAAATCCAGAAGGGATAAATATGATGGGGGTTTCTCCCCCTGTGCCTGCCTTCTCCTCCTCTACTCATTCTGCGCCTTTAGCCCAACAGCCAGTGGTGACCACAGCTGTCCCAATGATGACTACTGGAACACTAAATTTACCAACACCAGCAACTTTTTTAGGTGGAGGAGTCCAACTTCGAGACCGGGAGAAATGGGCTTATCCCTCCCAGTCGAGATAAAAAGGGATGAAATGCAGGTTATTAACCTGTCTTCCCATGAATTAACATCCTCTCAGACTGATATCTTAAAGAAAGGTCTATCATATGTCCCAACACCTTCCTATGACTCCTTCACCTGGATCAAAGACATAAACCTCTTCGCTAGAAAATTAGCCCTCCATAAGATGCATAAGAACAGAGAATCTAATCTGTCTACAGATAGGGAGCGTGATGAAAGAGCTATGTTGGATCTTGTAGATCTTCTAGAGGAGAATGACACAGGAGTTAGAAGGATGGAGCCACCCTTTTCGGATTTAAGACCAAAGTCCAGGACCACACCACCCCTTAGCCAATATGGAAACATACAAACCTTTGTGGATATGGTTACGAATGACTTAGGGAAAATCAAGAATTCCAGTAGATCTCGGAATTTTACAGTGGCGGAGTCCAAGGCTTTGAAAGAATTGGAGCAAAATCAGCAAATTATCATAAAACCCTCTGACAAAGGAGGAAATGTCGTAATTATGAATAAGATTGATTACAAGAATATGGTATTGAGACTAATAAAGGACCCTTCCACCTATAAGAAATTAGACAACAATCCCACTGAGGTGTATGTGACGGAGCTCAAAACCATCTTGACAGATGCTAAGACAAACTGTTTGATAACAGAGGATGAATTCCGGGTTATGTTTAACCCTAAACCAACCATAGCTACTCTATACGCACTACCGAAGGTACATAAACAGAAAACCCCTATCCCTGGACGACCTATCGTTTCAGGGAATGAAAATTTGACAGAGGGGATAAGTGTATATGTGGACCAGATCCTGGCCCCCTTTGTGGTGGCCCTCCCTTCGTACATCAAAGATACAGGAGATGCTGTCACTCGACTCCAGGAAATTTCTTTTCCGCCCCAAACCCTTATAGCAAGCCTCGATGTTGAGGCGCTATACACTAATATAAAGCATGATTTAGGCTTGGAGGCAGTTCGACACTTTTTATCCACAAGAGGCACACAATACACCAGTCACAATGAATTTGTTTTATGTTTACTTCATTTCCTTCTCACTCACAATTATTTTTTATTTGATGGCCACTTTTATTTACAATGTAAAGGCACCGCTATGGGCACTACTTGTGCACCTAATTTCGCTAATCTCTTTCTAGGGTGGTGGGAGGACACTATAGTTTTTTCTGACACCTTACACAAGTACACTAGTCACGTTTTATTTTGGGGTAGATTTATTGATGATATTTTATTATTTTGGGATGGCACTATCACCTTATTCAATGAGTTTGTCACGGCACTCAATCAAAACAATATAGGTATGCACTTTACACACGAAATACATGAAAACACTCTTAATTTCTTGGATCTAAAAATCACTCTGGACCCGAGTGGCAGTATTCATACAAGGATATTTAGGAAACCGACTTCCACCAATAGTTTCCTACAATGGAGAAGTCATCATCCGGTAGCTCTAAAGAGAGGCATTCCAGTCGGGCAATACTTGCGAGCGAGACGCAATTGCTCATCTAATGAAGCCTTTTTGGCAGAGAGCAAATTGCTATATCAGAGATTTATATCCCGAGGATATCCAAAGAAAGTCCTACATAGGGCTTTTGCCCGAGCTAGGGACACTCCGAGAAATGAATTACTCACCACTAACAAAAGATCTATGACAGTACCGGGGCAGAAGATTGTGAGATGTATAGGTACCTTTGATCAAAATAATCACCGGGTAATGGACGTTTTGCGGAAATATTGGCCCATTTTGATGGCAGATTGCGATTTGAGAGAAGTACTTACCGACTATCCGTCTGTCACGTTCAGACGAGGGAGAAACATTAGAGAGCACCTAGTAAAGAGCCACTTCTCTGACCATGTGGAAGAAACGTGGTTGAGGTCCACCATTATTGGTTCCTATCCGTGTGGAAGTTGCTCCTTTTGTCAGAGAGTTCCCAAAACAAAGGACTTTACGAATCCCATTGATGGACGAAGATATGTGATCAGGGAATTTATCAATTGTCAAACCTCCGGTATTGTCTATATAGCTCAATGTGGATGCCCTATGATTTATGTAGGAAAAACCACTCAACAGTTCAGAAGAAGGATTTCTCAGCATATAAGCACGATACGAACTAGAGCAGATACACCTCTAGCAAGACATTTTTGGTCCCACCATGGGGGAAACTGGTCCTGTTTGAGATTTTTTGGCTTGGCCAGACCACGCTTAGGACCAAGACGTGGCAATCTGGATAAAAAGCTTCTACAAGAAGAAGCTAAGTGGATTTACCGACTGAAATCTATGTCTCCTTTGGGCCTGAATGAAGGGTTCACCTTCAGCCCATTTATCTAATTAAGTTTACCTGCCTTAAATAAAATAAATACTATTCATAACAACCTATAACTATGGTATTTCATGTACCTACTACGTGAGTGTCGCATTTAAGCCTTTTAGTGGTGTCACAGCTATCACACTTACTCTGGGATGCAAATTTTCATTATCGAATTCTCCTCCCCTTTTTATTAGTCTACTGACTCAGTTAGCTTGAATTACCAGAATCTCATCATATTTATTTACATAGATGAGATTAGGATAAATCTTTCCAATTTATTCCGTTTGCCGAACAAATCCACAATATGCATAACAATATATACAATTCAGTCCATTGAGTCTGTTGAATTGAAAGTCTATACCAATCAATAGACATGAGTTTTCACTAAATTCTCTATGTTCTCGCGCATCTCTCCCGCGCACATGAAGGATTTCTAAGTTCTTGCGCAGATCGAGACGCGCAACCGGAAGTTTACTGTTAGCCGTCGGAGAACGGAGCATGCGCAGATGAGTCGAATCCGGCTCCTTCGTTCTATCACCTCGCGCATGAGATTCTGGCGCAGCACGTCATCGGCGACTTACCCTATGGGGATTCGCCGATGTACGTGCCAGTCAAGGTTCCGGAATTGTGATTGGGCACAGGAAATATAAACAGAGATTGGCTGATCCAATACAGAGACGTGGATTGGTCGATTTAAGTGTCACTTCTTAATACATGAGAGGCATTGGTGGAGAATTGATTATGTGTGAATCCCGACATCCTGTGACATCATTAAGGGAGGTATCATAACCCCCTGCACGGCGTTTTTTAACTCAGTGCCTATCTACCTCTTGATAACGCTGCTGAGGCAGTGAAACATGTCGAGGGGGGCCATGTTAAGTTTTTAACTTTGAGCTCCATTGTCCTACAATAGCGCTGAATGCAGGTGATCTGCAGGCACCTCTTCTCCGCTCCAGTGTTTATTCAATCCATAGACCAGTTGGTCCAATTTATATATATATAGAATCTAACAAGTAGGACGATATGGTGCTCTATATTTTTAAAACACCATTAAGTGCGACCCGAATTCAATAAAGATTGCACTTTTAAATTCACATTTTCTTGATATATGGGAAATAAAGGTTTTTTTTTTGGGCTACCCTGTCTGGTAGTCTATGAGTTAGTGGTCAAACTCCACCCTCCATATATTGGTCTCTACTAGATATGTTTTTTTTCCCCCTGCATATCCCCTTCATGCGGCACTATGCTCCTTTCCAGCCCTTCTTCCCAAACCCTTGGCCTAAGCAGCATGTTTATTCAAAAGTTTCACATTTTTGTGCAAAATCTGTGACTTTTAGGCCAATAAGCCTCTGGCACGGCTTAGTAAATATCCCCCATCAGGTTACATGCTCCATACTTCAGATTCAAAGACTCAGACTCCCTACTTCAGACAAACGAAAGCCAATTAAACTTTCAGCACTTTTAGGTTTTAGTAAAATACGTAACACTGGTTGGCAATGAAACCAATCACCCCAGTGCTCCAGGGTACCAGTGTTAACACTACGATGCCCAGCTACGACATAGCAGGTGTGTGAAGTATCTCTGATCATTAAACAGTTGATAGCAAAATCAGGAAAATGTTGTCTTTTAAAGAGCAGAATACAAAACTAAATTCTATTTGATAGTTCTTTTTCCCCAACATTGCTTTCCAAATGCTAATTAAAAAGATCAGAGCCATGAGATGACAAATAGATCGGCCCTCACGGATACCCTGCTTTGGAGTCGGAGAATCAGACACATTGCACAACCAGAAAAACGTTGGCAAAAGTCCATAACACCTGAAGCAGCAAACTGCTAATGTTACTGAATCAGCTCAGTCACATCGGGGAAGGAGGGAGGTGAACGGAGATAAATAGTTAAGAACTGCAGAGGCGCTGAATAAAATGAACAGGTCGGAAACATTTGCACCAAGACCAGAAAGACAGAAAAAGACCCCCTAGCTGAAAAGTGTACTTTAAAGACCCATATAATACTGTGCTTTGTACTATATTTCAGCATGCAATGTTTCATTCCCCATAAATACCATGCAAATAAATTTTCAAACATTTTCTAAACAAGTATGACAATGTTTTTTCTTCATTTCTTTTATGCAAATGTTTTTTTTCTACATTCTGTCTGCATGTTTTGTTACACTACAATATTAATCCTTTCACTCATAATGTTATACATGTATGGCATCTACGTTCTAACTAAATGTGAAGCAAGCTCAGGGGCTGCTAATGATGGACATCTGCAATCCTGCTGATCATTTTACCCTTTAGATGCTGTAATCAATGCCTCAGACTGTATTAGCAGACTGCCGATTTCACTGTTCAATACAATGCAATAGCATAGCACTGTACTAAAACAGTGAAAGCGATGAAATGATTGGTTATACTATTCCCCTATGGGGGAAAAAAAATAAAAATATCTATATATATATATATATATATATATAATGTACAAACAAGAAAGTTGCAACAGCACTCTAGGTCAAAAAATGGAGGCTCTCAGCGCACTTTTTGATCAAAATGTGTCCCCCCATCCACCACGCGGAGGTGGCCTCATATCGGATGGGACCCTAACATGATAACTCACCTCTGCTGTGCATATAGCCTCTGACTGTGTGACATGTTGGATCAGCCATTGACTAAACCACCTCCAGTCTGAGAGGGGTGGGGTGCACGGCTAAAGAGGGTGCCACACCCCCCAATTTACAAAGTAAAAACAAAAAGGAAAAATAGCCAGCACAACAACCTAATACACAGGTGCCCGCTGCTGTGGCAAATACAAAATGTACAAACAAGAAAGTTGCAACAGCACTCTAGGTCAAAAAATGGAGGCTCTCAGCGCACTTTTTGATCAAAATGTGTCCCCCCATCCACCACGCGGAGGTGGCCTCATGTCGGATGGGACCCTAACATGATAACTCACCTCTGCTGTGCATATAGCCTCTGACTGTGTGACATGTTGGATCAGCCATTGACTAAACCACCTCCAGTCTGAGAGGGGTGGGGTGCACGGCTAAAGAGGGTGCCACACCCCCCAATTTACAAAGTAAAAACAAAAAGGAAAAATAGCCAGCACAACAACCTAATACACAGGTGCCCGCTGCTGTGGCAAATACAAAATGTACAAACAAGAAAGTTGCAACAGCACTCTAGGTCAAAAAATGGAGGCTCTCAGCGCACTTTTTGATCAAAATGTGTCCCCCCATCCACCACGCGGAGGTGGCCTCATATCGGATGGGACCCTAACATGATAACTCACCTCTGCTGTGCATATAGCCTCTGACTGTGTGACATGTTGGATCAGCCATTGACTAAACCACCTCCAGTCTGAGAGGGGTGGGGTGCACGGCTAAAGAGGGTGCCACACCCCCCAATTTACAAAGTAAAAACAAAAAGGAAAAATAGCCAGCACAACAACCTAATACACAGGTGCCCGCTGCTGTGGCAAATACAAAATGTACAAACAAGAAAGTTGCAACAGCACTCTAGGTCAAAAAATGGAGGCTCTCAGCGCACTTTTTGATCAAAATGTGTCCCCCCATCCACCACGCGGAGGTGGCCTCATATCGGATGGGACCCTAACATGATAACTCACCTCTGCTGTGCATATAGCCTCTGACTGTGTGACATGTTGGATCAGCCATTGACTAAACCACCTCCAGTCTGAGAGGGGTGGGGTGCACGGCTAAAGAGGGTGCCACACCCCCCAATTTACAAAGTAAAAACAAAAAGGAAAAATAGCCAGCACAACAACCTAATACACAGGTGCCCGCTGCTGTGGCAAATACAAAATGTACAAACAAGAAAGTTGCAACAGCACTCTAGGTCAAAAAATGGAGGCTCTCAGCGCACTTTTTGATCAAAATGTGTCCCCCCATCCACCACGCGGAGGTGGCCTCATATCGGATGGGACCCTAACATGATAACTCACCTCTGCTGTGCATATAGCCTCTGACTGTGTGACATGTTGGATCAGCCATTGACTAAACCACCTCCAGTCTGAGAGGGGTGGGGTGCACGGCTAAAGAGGGTGCCACACCCCCCAATTTACAAAGTAAAAACAAAAAGGAAAAATAGCCAGCACAACAACCTAATACACAGGTGCCCGCTGCTGTGGCAAATACAAAATGTACAAACAAGAAATATATATAGATGAACCCCTCTACTACTAAAATTGAAATCACCCATTATTTTTCCAATATTAATAAATAAATAAAAGATTGTAAAAATAAGAGAAACATATTTGGTATCAGTTCGTGCAGAATGATAGAAACATAGAATGTGTCGGCAGATAAGAACCATTTGGCCCATCTAGTCTGCCCAATAATCTGAATACTATGAATAGTCCCTGGGCCTATCTTATATGAAGGATAGCCTTTTGCTTATCCCATGCATGTTTAAACTCCTTCACTGTATTTGCAGCGACCACTTCTGCAGGAAGGCTATTCCATGCATCCACTACTCTCTCAGTAAAGTAATACTTCCTGATATTACTTTTAAACCTTTGCCCCTCTAATCTAAAACTATGTCCACTTGTGGTAGTTTTTCTTCTTTTAAATATGCTCTCCTCCTTTACCATGTTGATTCCCTTTATGTATTTAAAAGTCTCCATCATGTCCCCTCTGTCTCTTCTTTCTTCCAAGCTATACATGTTAAGGTCCTTTAACCTTTCCTGGTAAGTTTTATCCTGCAATCCATGTACTAGTTTAGTAGCTCTTCTCTGAACTCTCTCTAGAGTATCTATATCCTTCTGGAGATACGGGCCCCAGTACTGTCCATAATACTCCAATTGAGGTCTCACCAGTGTTCTGTACAGCGGCATGAGCACTTCTCTCTTTCTACTGCTTGTACCTCTCCCTATACATCCAAGCATTCTGCTAGCGTTTCCTGCTGCTCTATTACATTGTCTTCCTACCTTTAAGTCTTCTAAAATAATTACTCCTAAATCCCTCTCCTCAGATACTGAGGTCAGGGCTGTGTCAAATAATCTATATTCTGCCTGAGGGTTTTTACGCCCCAGGTGCATTATCTTGCACTTACCCACATTAAATTTCAGTTGCCAGAGTTCTGATCATTCTTCTAGTTTGCCTAAATCCTTTTCCATTTGGCGGATCCCTCCAGGAACATCAACCCTGTTACATATCTTTGTGTCATCAGCAAAAAGACATACCTTACCATCGAGACCTTCTGTAATATCGCTAATGAAGATATTAAACAATATTGGTCCCAGTACAGATCCCTGAGGTATCCCACTGGTGACAAGACCTTGCTCTGAATATTCTCCATTGACTACAACCTTCTGTTGTCTGTTACTCAGCCACTGCCTAATCCACTCAACAATATTGGAGCCCAAGCTCAATGACTGTAGTTTATTGATAAGTCTTCTATGTGGGACAGTGTCAAAAGCTTTACTAAAATCTAGATATGTCATGTCTACTGCCCCTCCGCCATCTATTATTTTACTCACACAGTCAAAAAAATCGATAAGATTTGTTTGACATGATCTCCCTGAAGTAATCTTATGTTGTTTTTCATCTTGCAATCCATGGGATTTTAGATGTTCCACAATCCTATACTTTAGTAGGGTTTCCATTAATTTCCCCACTATTGATGTCAGACTTACTGGCCTATAGTTGCTTGATTGATCCTTACTACCTTTCTTGTGAAAGCACAACATTTGCTAATTTCCAATCTTTCGGGACGGCTCCTGTTACCATTGATTGGTTAAATAAATCTGTTAACGGTTTTGCTAGCTCACCACTAAACTCTTAATTTTGCGTGTATCCCATCAGGCCCCTGTGATTTATTTGTCTTCACTTTAGAAAGCAAACGTTGAACCTCTTCCTCTGTAAAGACACATGCATTAAACGATTCCTTAGTTTTCCTCTCTAATGGAGGTCCTTTTCCTTCTTTTTCTTCTGTAAAAACTGAACAGAAGTATTCATTAAGGCAGTCGGCTAGCCCCTTATTCTCTTCTACATACCTTCCTTCCTTTGTTTTTAATTTATTTATTCCTTGTTTTGATTTCCTTTTTTCATTTATATATCTGAAGAATGTCTTATCCCCTTTTTTCACAGTCTGAGCTAGTTTTTCTTCTACCTGTGCTTTAGAAGTTCTTATAACTTGCTTGGCCTCTTTCTGCCTAGTCTTGTAGATATCCCTATCTTCATTGCTCTGAGTTACTGCATGATTACCAAACTGCAACGTAACCCAAACTGACTCTGTGGTTGCCTCACTAACTTGTATTAGGTTAGATTTTATGCTATCTTTCACATATAGGGCCACTCCTTCTCCTTTCTTGCCTTATCTGTCTCTTCTGTATAAAGAGTACCCTGGTATGGATATGTCGCAGTCATTCCTTTCATTAAACCATGTCTCAGTAACAGCCACTAAATCTACATTCTCAGATGCCATTATTGACTTTATTACCTAGACTGCGAGCATTTGTAGACAGGACTCTGAGCTTGTCATTTCTTAACCTCTGGCCTACTGACATGTTCTGGCATTGTTTTGGGGGGGCAATTGGACTCATGGATTTTCACTCTTTTGCCCCCCCCCCCTTTCTAGTTTAAATACTCCTTAGCAAATTTTCTCACATTAAATATGAGAAAAAAATTTAATAAAAAGGGATCAAAAAGTCCCATCTAAGAAAAATTGAAACCAATAAAAACTATTTAAAAAAATTAGCCCTATTCAGCCTTGTATACAGAAAAAAAGAAGTCAGAATAAGGACATTTTGGGGTAAATTTAAGTTTACATTTTTTTAATGTAGTAAAATAAAACAAAACATAAAAAAATTGTGTATCCTCGTAATGAAATTGAGACAATGGCCCAGATTTATCAAACTGTGTGAGAGAAAAAAATGAGAGATTTCCCCCACAACAACCAATCACAGCTCAGCTTTCACTTTACCAGAGCTCGTTAGCTGAGCTGTGATTGGCTGCTGTTGAAAAATCCCTCTATTTTTTCTCTCACACAGTTTGATAATTCTGGGCCCATGGCCCTGATTTACTTAGAGTGGAGTGTAGTTTTCTTTTGTTTGTTTTTTTTCCCCACTGTATTTACTAAGGTTTCCCTACATTTTGCACTTTTCCCTATGTTTTGCTTTGGGGTTTTCCTCAGCTCAAATCCACCACGTTTTCTTTGGAAACCTTAGTAAATATGTTGTTTTTTTGTGGAAACCTTAGTAAATATGTAGTTTTTTTGTGAAAATGTTGGGGACACGCCCCCTTTTCACACCCCACTTTTTCAGATTTTCTCAAAGTAAAATGGAGAGTTAGTCAGGTTTTTTCAATTCTGGCGCAAATTCTGGTGCATACAGAATTTCTGGCGCAATGTGCCAAAATCTGGCACACAACCCGACAAAACATGTCGGATTTACAATAGTAAATCAGGGCCAATATGTCAGTCTTAGGGTCTATTCACACAGGTGGAATGTCGCCTGAAAGGAAAGCCCATAAACTTCTATGGGTTTCTGCACTCTCGTTTACACTTCGGCTTTCATTTCAGGCGAAATTTCGCCCGTGTGAATAGACCCTTACTGGAAAGTGCACTGTGTAAAAACAAAAACCCTAAATGTTGCGAAATTGCAAATGTTGCAAAAATTAGTGATTTCATTACAAAGTGCATAAAAAAGTGTCATATGGGCTGCTTTTGCTGCATCTTGAAAGGTTAGTGCTGGCAGAGGCAGTGGTGTGTCTGTGAGTGGAGAAGTCTGACAATCATTTTAGAATTATTTTCTTTAAACAAACTTCTGCACACCAGAGAAAGATTTGATCATGAAGTGAGGCACGAGGTGAGACTGAGCTGAAAGCTTGAAAAAAATGCTGAAACATACTTTCTGGCCCGGTTTGATCTTTGGTTAAATCCAGAAGATTCAGGTAACCTGGCGTAAAAGGCCCAATGAACTTTCACTCACACTGTTTGAAGTGTGTTTTTTGCTAATCTCAGCTAGAGATGCTCTGTTTTTGGTTAAACGTGAAAATACAAATTATGTAGCAAAAAAGGCCTATTCACATGTTAATCTCATAGCTGGAAATGCAACATTTTATTAAATCCAACAAGAAATGCCCTATATTTATTTAAACCTAGAAAATAAAGGTAATGTAGCATAACAAGCCCAGTGAACATTCACTGCTCTTTTTTTCCCCTTCAAACAGGTAATTAGGAGTAACAGGCCTGATGTCTAATTTGGACATTTCACCCTTTGGGGTCTACTCATTTTTGTTACCAAGGTTTAGACATTAATGGCTGTGTGTTGAGTTATGGTCTTGCCCACCATGTTGCAGCTCCGTTTCAGCGTCTTGGCAATCTTCTTATAGCCTAGGCCATCTTTATGTAGATCAACAATTCCATTTTTTAGATCCAAAGAGAGTCAGTACTTAGACCATGTATTGCACAATGCTCCCCATTCCTGAGATCTTCTAACATCTAGTTACATTACAGCGAGGAAGGAAAATGGCTAATTGGACCCAATTTGGACGATTCCACTTAGGGTGTACTATTTTTTGTTGCCAAGGTTTAGACATTATTGGCTGTGTGTTGAGTTATTTTGAGGGGGCACAACATTAAACACTGTTATACAGGCCGTGCACTTACTACTTTACATTGTAGCAGATTGTCATTTCATCAGTGTTGTCACATGAAAAGATAGAATAATATATTTACAAAAACGTGAGGGGTGGACTCACTTATGTGAGATATTGTATACATAAAATGTGAGGGGTGAACTCAGTTATGTGAGATCATGTATATAATGAGAGGGGTACACTCACTTATGTGAGATACTGTATATAATGTGGGAAGTGGACTCACTTATGGGAGATACTGTATATATAATGTGAGGGGTGGGCTCACTTATGGGAGATACTGTTTATATAATGTGAGGGGTGGACTCACTTATGTGAGATACTGTATATATAATGTGAGGTGTGGACTCACTTATGGGAGATACTGTATGTATAATGTGAGGGGTGGACTCACTTATGGGAGATACTGTATATAATGTGAGGGGTGGACTCACTTATGGGAGATACTGTATATAATGTGAGGGGTGGACTCACTTATGGGAGATACTGTTTATATAATGCGAAGGGTGGACTCACTTATGGGAGATACTGTATGTATAATGTGAGGGGTGGACTCACTTATGGGATATACTGTATATAATGTGAGGGGTGGACTCACTTATGGGAGATACTGTTTATATAATGCGAAGGGTGGACTCACTTATGGGAGATACTGTATATAATGTGAGGGGTGGACTCACTTATGGGAGATACTGTATAAAATGTTAGGGGTGGACTCACTTATGGGAGATACTGTATATATAATGTGAGGGGTGGACTCACTTATGGGAGATGCTGTATATATAATGCGAAGGGTGGACTCACTTATGGGAGATACTGTATATAATGTGAGGGGTGGACTCACTTATATGAGATATTGTATATAACGTGAGGAGTGGACTCACTTATGGGAGATACTGTATATATAATGTGAGGGGTGGACTCACTTATGGGAGATACTGTATATAATGTTAGGGGTGGACTCACTTATGGGAGATACTGTTTATATAATGCGAAGGGTGGACTCATGGGAGATACTGTATAAAATGTTAGGGGTGGACTCACTTATGGGAGATACTGTTTATATAATGCGAAGGGTGGACTCACTTATGGGAGATACTGTATATAATGTGAGGGGTGGACGCTCTTATGGGAGATACTGTATAAAATGTTAGGGGTGGACTCACTTATGGGAGATACTGTTTATATAATGCGAAGGGTGGACTCACTTATGGGAGATACTGTATATAATGTGAGGGGTGGACTCACTTATATGAGATATTGTATATAACGTGAGGAGTGGACTCACGTATGGGAGATACTGTATATATAATGTGAGGGGTGGACTCACTTATGGGAGATGCTGTATATATAATGTGAGGGGTGGACTCACTTATGGGAGATACTGTATATAATGTGAGGGGTGGAGTCACTTATATGAGCTATTGTGTATATATAATGTGAGGGGTGGACTCACTTATGGGAGATACTGTATTTATAATGTGAGGGGTGGACTCTCTTATGTGAGATACTGTATATATAATGTGAAGGGTGGACTCACTTATGGGAAATACTGTATATAATGTGAAGAGTGGACTCACTTATGGGAAATACTGTATATAATGTGAAGAGTGGACTCACTTATGGGAAATACTGTATATAATGTGAAGAGTGGACTCACTTATGGGAAATACTGTATATAATGTGAGAGGTGGACTCACTTATAGGAGATACTGTATATATAATGTGAGGGGTGGACTCACTTATGGGAGATACTGTATATATAATGAGAGGGATGGACTCACTTATGGGAGATACTGTTTATAATTTGAGGGGTGGACTCACTTATGGGATATACTGTATATATAATGTGAGGGGTGGACTCACTTATGGGAAATACTGTATATAATGTGAGGGATGGACTCACTTATGGGAGATACTGTATATATAATGTGAGGGGTGGATTCACTTATGGGCGATATTGTATATATAATATGAGGGGTGGAGTCACTTATGGGAGATACTGTATATATAATGTGAGGGGTGGACTCACTTATGGGAGATACTGTATATATAATGTGAGGGGTGGATTATTTTTTATTTTTTACTACATTGCCATAAAAAAATGTAATTACTGTTGTCACATTACTGGATGATGCTTTATTTGGGGTTATTTTCTACTAGAAAACTTGTAGTTTTTATTGGGAATATGTATGACTTTTTTTATCATCTTCTTTTTCATATTTTTGGGAGGAGAATTAACAAAATACCGCAATAATTTTTTTTTTCATTCTTTTTTTACAGTGTTCAGCTTGGGGGGGGAAATAATAAAAGTATTTTATTGTTTGGGTTGTTACAGACATGGCAATACCAAATATTTGTATTTTAATTTTTTATGTTTTATGTATAAGAAGGGCTACAAAGGTAAAAATTTGTATAGTAGGTGGGGGATTTTTTGTATTATACTTTATTTTATGTACATATTTTATGTTACAGTTTATTTTTTATTTTTTATATTTACTAGTGCCACAAAGTCACTAACAGTAATCACCAGATCACTGGTATACTACTATACTGTCCTAGCATACTAGTGCAGTGTATTCCGCCTTTTAGCATAACGCCATGCTGCAAAATAGTTGTATTTTGTTATAGGGGTTGTCTGGTGAAGATAAAGTTATCCTCTATATACAAAAAGGGGATAAGTATCTGATTGCGGGGGGTCCAACTCGTGCATCTCTGTCTACAGCATGAGTTCTCACTAAGAGCCAGGGTCCCATTTCGGAGATCGCGAGAGGTCCCAGCGGTTGGTCCTCCCCTGTGATCGGATACTAATCCCCCATCATATCCTGGGGATAGGGAATAAGATCCCTTTCACCGGACAGCCCCTATAATGGTATCAATGTATGGTACATATAATGAATCCTTTTTGGAGGAAGGAATAGAAAAACAACAATTCTGCTATTTATTTGGATTTTTTTGGTCTTATGGTGTAGTAAAAATGACTTGGTAAATCAGTTCTGTGGATGGATTGTAATGATATCAAATTAGTATAGTATTTTATGTTGTGTTATTTTTATTCCATGAAATCGTGAAAGAAAATAATTTTTTGTGTCCCAATATTCTAACTATCTTAACTTTTTAATTTTTCTTAATTGAATTCTGCAAAGGTTTGTCTTTTTGAGTTGAACAGTTGTTTTCATTGGTATCATACAGAGGTACATACAGATGTGTTCAAACTTGATCTTATCTTCAGCTATGCTATGCTGCCTTACTCTTCTCATGTCAGCAAAAATCCCCTCTTCTGTTTTTTATTATTTATTTATTTATTTTATGATTTGCAGTCTAAGGCAAATGCATGCAACTGTATAGGCCTACCCTTTCATGTCTGGCCAGTCATTCATGTGACTGTTTCTAATGTTCAAACTGAATATATAACCTGTACATGACCTATGTCAATTTACCCAAAGGGGTAACGTTTAAACTAGAACAGGAAAAAAAGGTGCGCTTACTTTGGTTAGAGTTCAGCCAGACTGTCCTGGAGACCTTAGGCTGAGTTCACACCTGTGTTGGAGGCTCCTTTTGGGGCCTTCATCCCAAATTTCATTTAACAGCAGTAAATGAAGCTGATGGGTCCCCTGTACTCTGCACATCAACTAAGCCAGACATACCCCACTGACTTTAGCAAGGTCCTTTGGATTTCCAGTTTGCTGTCCTTTCATTTGACCGGACAAAAAAAATAATGCATGCTACATTTTTTTCCAGTCAAATCCTGTCAAATGAAAGGACGCCATACTGGAAATCCAAAGGACCTTTTTAAAGTCAGTTGAGTCTGTTGGTCTTTGCTGGTGTTTTTTTTTAGTCCAGTTGTTTGCACTGATTCTACAGCAGAGACACAGAACAGAGCCTCGATGAAGATGTGAACCTTCAAAATACAAAACTCTATGAGTAATCTTTATATGCGGTTATAAAAATGTTTCACATGTCTCGTCTATAGCAAATGTTTGTTTATCCACCATGGCACATATAGATAAAGTAATGCCGAGCCCTATATATTACTCACTAAAACAACACAGGTGATATTGGCAGAAAACTCCTTTTGGATTGTATATGTTTTTCCAATGGAAGTGATAATAAAAAAAGAAAATGTGTATGAGTTTTAGCAACTATTTATGTGACGTAAAAGAAGGAACATGACATTTAACAGAGTGGAAGAAGACTGAACTGGTTATTATTCTTTTTATAGTCCACATTTCTCTCTTGCATACAGGCTTGTTGCCATTTCCAAACTATTTAACCTTTCTTGTAAATTATTCATGTACACGATGTTGCGAAAGGGACTTGTAATTGGCACACAAATTTAGTGGGCATGCTATCAAAGTGTCGATGTCATGATGGTAACCTTGTTGCTGTTGAAACACCTGCTTCCACCTCCACACAGCAAATACTCTTTACATACAAAGTGAATGAGCGTTTGGTCTTTCTCCAGAATGTTATTATAAAAAGTGCTGAAGAAAACCTTTTCTTTTCTTTTTTTTTTTTTTAAGGAATACAAACTACAATGATCATTTTCTTTGTATCCCACGCTGCTTGTTTAGAGAACGGCTCAAACCTTCTTTCTTCATCTAATTATGGTAAATTTCCTGTTTAAGCCTCATGCATTTACAGTCTATTGGAGAGAAGCTTGCCACCAGCATTGAAAATGTCAGATAAATGTCATTAGCTAATGGCTGCATGGCACATTATTTTGGAGGTGCTGATGATGGAAGAGATGAACTTTGTGGTTTGGCTTTGCTCCAGGAAATGACTGGTGGAGAAAACAAATAGTGTAATTATCACTAGATGTTGTTATAAAACATCATTTGAGATAACGTAATAGAAGAGAGAGGTAGCAATGGAGCATATAGAACAGTTTGTGACCTGTTTTGTAATTGACATATGGATAATAAGATATGCAAGCAATAGTTGAAGAATTAGAATATGCCAGTCTACAGGTGGTGGTAAAAATTGAAAAGAGCATGATAAAACAAATCAGTATGGCTGTAACATGAGTACCTCTCTCTATTCCAGTGCTGTCTCCATTCAGTGCAGCTGGTGGCATCTTCTGTTGTCCTGGTGATGGCCAGGCATGTCACAGGGCCATCTGATACTAGTGATGTAGGTGGCCCAGCCAACCAGGAGGTGTGTGTGTCGGGCCAATCAGATTCAGTGTCAGCGCTCTCACCTCCCGACAGCAGAGAGAGAGAGAGAAAGAGAGAGAGAGATTTAAATGGGTACAGTGAAATTCCTGAGCTTGTGGTTTCTGCCCTTCACCAGTATTTTATCTCTCTTTTCCCTATTTTGACTCCCAGTGACCTCGGTCTATTTCTTTCTGCCCCATCTTCCTCTGGGTTTGATTCTTACCTGTCCTGACAATGCCTCTGTTTCTAATTGTGTCTTGTGCTGCAATATATTGTGACTTTCTGGATTGCCTCTGATTAACCCCTTGTCAACTGATTTTGTACTGTATCTGCCGACTTTTCCTGACACCCCATGAAAGTATTCCAGTCTATGGACCATCGCCCAGTTGGGGGCTTTCAATTAGGGTTATCTATCAAGTAGGTAGTGTCAGTGGT
The DNA here is from genome assembly GCF_029499605.1 of Hyla sarda. Taxonomy (NCBI): domain Eukaryota; kingdom Metazoa; phylum Chordata; class Amphibia; order Anura; family Hylidae; genus Hyla; species Hyla sarda. The sequence goes on from NC_079191.1 coordinate 393,577,648, forward strand.
TTGGGACGAACTCAAATCTGCACTGATCCCTACCTGATGTGACAATGCCTTAGAAGTGCCATGAACGGGGGCTAGGGAGAAGTGAGACCTATAGCTGTCCCTATAAACCACTCTCCCTGTCTACTTGCCCATACACCCTAGATGACATATCAACAACTTGGAGCCTGTCCCTTCCTAGCGCTAAAGTGCACTGGCGTCAAAGTGAACAAAACAAACAGAACTGTACATGTCAGGAAACAAGTCAGGAACATAACAAAATCAACAAACACATATATAAATACAAGCAAGGCAGTATATAGCTCACTAATATACAGTTAAGAAACCAAAATCAAGATTAATGGCAGATATGATAATATGAACAAGACTATATATGGGGATAAATATACAGCAGACAAAACCAGGAGATGCAGGTGATGAACAGGTAAACCGAATACCAGAACACTAAAAGGGTCAGGAAATCAAGAGCTCTGTTCTCACTGGACTCAGAACAAGGAACACACTAGACACCCAACTCCAAGAATGGAGGGACATCAATACCAAAGCCAAATACGCTCCTGGCCAGCGGACACTCTCCAACGAGTAATCAGGATACTGGCCTAGGAGAAAACAAAAAGACTCACTCACTCCTAGCTAGACAGAATAGCACAAGGCTCAGAACAGGATTCTATCCTCAGAGTTGCAGGATAACAAAGTCATAATGCACAGTGTGAATAGAGACTAAGGAAACACAAAGCAAAATGCAGAATGAACATACACAAATACCAAAACCTGACAAATGTACTAAGACAAAGCAGGCTAAAATCTATTTATTAAATAGGACAGATAACCATGGTTAAAACTCAGGATATGTGCACAGAGACATAGTTAACATGATGCCAACATGGCCAGAATACAGGTCTAATCACCAGCCAAGAGTTGGAGCAGAGCTAGGGTCTAAATAACGCCACCCAAGAAGCCATAGGCTAGAAGCATTAACTCTTCCCAAACCAGGGAGAATAAACACAGAAATTGTTCAGACAAAAACAATGTCTGAACATGACCCAAAGCAGAAAATACAAAATACAGAAAATGGACATTACAATAAGTCTTGGGACCCAACATGTTAACAGAACAAGAGTCCCATTTCCCCTGATCATCAAAATGCTTGGTAGTTTACATAACTTATAAGAATGAAGAACCAAGGATAGCAATCAATGTATATGCCACAGAAAACATTTTTAATGATACCTTGATGTATCTATATCCATTCTTAAAAAATACTTAAGATATCTGTCTTTTAGCTAGAACTCTGACTCTGGATGACTTTCAGGAGCCACAAAACCAGGTGGAGACAAGTGTGCATTTTAAATCACACCTTAAAATTTTAAAAATATAAAACTATCAATAGAAAAATCCATATACTTGGTTAAAAAAAGCAAAAAGAAAAAATTAGAATGAAGAACACATTTGTAACAGCTTTCCCCTTCATCTCTACCACTAGCTGCCTTTGAACTGTTACTGACGATTACCGACCAAATTATGTATACTCAGACCATTATTATCAATAATGCCAGTATACAAGGAGAAATATTATCACCATACATATCACTTTCATACTGTTATAAGGAGGGACTATTATCACCATATATATTGCCATCATACTGTTAATGACCAAATCCAGTATACCGACACCAATATTACCAATACCAGTGTACAAGGAGGAAACATCACATTATACATTATCATCATACTGTTACTGACTAAATCATGTATATTGAGACCAATATTACCAAAATAACCATAATGAAAGTGTGGTGCGGGGTGTGATGAAGGGCAGATGTTATTACCCTTAGGACAGATGTTATTAACCCTTGGTATTTGTGATGCCAGGGCATGGTTATCCTCTACACTACCCGAGGTATGGCCGCTGGTTCCTGGACCAGGCGCGGGGCAAATAATCACTCCAATGCAAGGTTACAGAACAACGGCAGCTTTACTGAGGCAGACAGATGTTAAAAGTCTTTACAGCTCAATTAGGCCCAAGGAGATGACCAGTGACTTTAGGAGACTTGCGGGCTCGCTGGGACTTGTAGTGGACTTGGACCCAATTTTGCAGTCCCACCCTGACTTTAGCCTTGACAGACATGACAATGCTGACTAGACTTCTCCCCTGAATTCAGGCTTACCAGACTTTGACTTTCACCTGAAGGGCGTTCACTCTCCCTCAGGACACCAGACACTCTCAGGTGTTGACTGAACTGCTCCTCAGCATGCATAGAACTCCTCTCTAGGCTAGCTCCTCCCTGCTATATAAGGGAGCAATTTGGAGGACTACCATAGGTCACCTATAAGTCACCTGGTCACTGGCACCTTCCAGTTACACAGACTTAGTAACAACACTTAAAGGCACATTATCATGAATATAATACATTAACTCTTTACATCACAGAAGGAATCATGAGAGTCCTGAGGAGTGTGGAGGCCTGGGGACTGGGACCTGATAGGACCAACAGTGTACAGAAGGGCCACTACTGTACTGGGCCACCACACAAGGAGGATATATTACACCATACATATTGCCATCTTGCTGTTACTGACAACATCCAGTATACAGAGACAGTTATAACCAAAAATACCAGTAGACAAGGAGGAGGTATTACCCCTATACAGTGACAATTCAGTAGTAAATATAAGGTCTGCATATGCCCTATAAGTGATTAAAAATACATCAGGTGACTCACAGGTGATGTCTTATCTAATTAAAGTCGTCCACTTTCCTTTCCTTTTTATTCTGGTGTAGATTTTAGAGATGCACACTGGGCATCCAAAGATGTGCTCATATTTACTGTGATGTAAAAAAAAAGTGTTTACGTTAGACTAGTGTATTAAACACCAGTCATAGTGACCACCTTACCCCTCACTCTGCAGAAAACACTTCCTTCCCACGCCATAGACTTTTAAGAGCAGATTGTAATCTGATCTCTAAGTGACCTGATCTGTTAAAAGAAGAAAGGGGGGAGGGGGTTAAAATTCGGGAAAGAGACCATTTTCTCTCATAAGATATGTTACATTGTTTCTTATATTTACTTGTACTATTGATTCACGCAAAGCGTGTTGAAAGGTTAATGACCATTTAATATTCTTTTGACATCTGTGCTAATAGCTCTTAACATTGCTTGCCTGTTCCATAACTGCACAGATTCACATTCTGGTAAATGTAGCTTTCATACCTGGTGATGTACAGTGGTCTGGTGTAGTAGCAAACAACACAGAATGCAGCACAGCAGACTGAATTTAATAGAAGGAGCTCAGTTATCTTGCATGTTCTCTATCTGTTAGCGGAGTATTGACTGGTTCCATAACCAACTAGCCTTGAAATACTGTCCTGTAAAATAGTAAGGAAACCCACTGTAAAGTTTTTTTTTTCATAAATAGATATGCCATTTTATAATCTTAAAGTTAAGGAAAAAGTACTGAACCAGAAAACAATAAATAATGTATACAAAAATACAATATACAGTCATGGTCATAAATGTTGGCACCCATGAAATTTTTCAAAAAAAAAATAAAAAAGTATTTATCACAGAAAAGGAGTGTAGTAACACATGTTTTGCTATAAACATGTTTATTACCTTTGTGTGTATTAGAACTAGAGATCATCAAATTTTTGAAAAATTCGATTTGGCCGATTCGCCGAATTTTCTGAAAATATTTGGTTCAGTCTGAATTTATTTGCGGTGAATCTGTATTAAAAACATCTATTTCTGGCCTACAGAGAGCCTCAATAGGGGTGTAGAACACTTTGCCTGGCTGTAACACACATAGGGTGTGTTCTGGGTTAGTGAAATAATACTGTTATTCAGTATGACATGCAGATTAGAGGCGTCACTATTAGAATCACTGTCGCAGAGCGGAACAATGACAGAGCCTGGAGATGGCATCAGTATGAGGAGACCATATAGTGGCTGAATGAGACAGCGTGGAGGTGGCGGCAGCCGCAGCATGAGGAGACCATATAGTGCCTGGATGACGCCGCCCGGAGTTTGCGGCAGCAGGAGGAGACCATATAGTAGTGGCTGAATGACACAGAAGGGAGGTGGAGGCAGCAAGAGCAGATCATATAGTGGCTGGATGACACAACCTGGAGGTTGCTGCAGAATAAGGAGACCATATAGTAGCTAAATGACACAGCCTGCAGTTGGCGGCAGCATGAGGAGACCATATGGTGCCTGAATGACACATCGTGCAGGTGGAGGCAGCAAGATCAGACTATATAGTGGCTAAATGACACAGCCTGGAGTTGGGGGCAGCATGAGGAGACCATATAGTGGCTGAATGACACGGCCTGGAGTTGGCGGAAGCATGAGGAGACCATATAGTGGCTGAATGACACGGCCTGGAGTTTGCGGCAGCAGGAGGAGACCACATAGTTGCAGAATGTGACAACCTGGAGGTGGCATCAGCATGAGGAGAATATATGGTGGCAGTATGAAACAGCCTGGAGGTGGCATCAGTATGAGGAGAACATATGGTGCCAGTATGACACAGCCTGGAGCTGGCAGCAGCATGAGGAGAACATATGGTGGCAGGAGGAGACGGCCTGGAGGTGGCATCAGCAGCATCAGGAGTCCTGAAAGTGACTGGATGACAGAGTGGGGCGGTGGGTGGTAATACCAGTACCCGGTGACAAAGGTGGGTGAAAAATTAAAACTTGGCATGAGATGTGTGTCATCAGGCGGGTGGCAGGATCAAAATAGTAGCTGAGGCAGGTAAGCAGAAGAAAACGTTCTCTTCTATAAAAGTTTTGATATGCACAAGTTAGTATTGAGGATATGCATTAATCAAAACTTAACTTTCAATAATATTCTTAGGATAAAATATATGTGTCATGTCTACGTTCACACACAGCTATTGGTTTGGTTGTGTGTAAACAGTTTTATGTTCCCTGGTCAGGGAATAGTTAATAGCCTTTTGCTTGCTAGCCAATTGCTCCTAGGGTGTGTCTATTTAAAGTCAGCCCAGTCTAGCCTGGTGATTCTGTCAGGGACCGAACGGGGGACAGGTTGAGTAAGCCCTAAACTCCCTGCCTACTTGCCCATCCAAACAGTGGATCGACAATTGGACGCCAGTCCCTCCCTGATAAGTGCCTTATTGTGCCAGAACTGCAAAAAAAATAAAAATAAAAAATAAAAAACACATGGCATACTATTTTGGAAACTACACCCCTCAAGGCACGTAACAAGGAGTCCAGTGAGCCTTAACACCCCACAGGTGTTTGATGACTTTTTGTTAAAGTCGGATATGTAAATGAAAAATATTTTTTTTCACTAAAGTGCATTTTTCCCCCCAAATTTACCATTTTTACAAAGGGTAATGGGAGAAAATGCCCCCCAAAATTTGTAACCCCATCTCTTCTGAATATGGAAATACCCCATGTTAGGACGTAAAATGCTCTGCGGGCAAACTACAATGCTCAGAAGAGGAGTCACATTTGGCTTTTGGAAAACAAATTTTGCTGAAATGGTTTTTGGGGGGCATGTCGCATTTAGGAAGCCCCTATGGTGCCAGAACAGCAAAAAGAAAAACCCACAAAAATATTTTCACAAAAATTATGTTTATTTCCCAAATTTTTCATTTTTACAAGGGGTAATAGGAGAAAATGCCCCCCCAAAACTTTCTTTGTCCCCCCCCCAAAAAAAATTTGTCACCTCTATCCACTTGGATCATGAAGAAATCAGTGATGGTTTTTCTCTGTTCGTATAGTCGGTCCAACATATGGTGGGTGGAATTCCAACGTGTGGAAACGTGGCAAATCAGACTATGTTGGGGGATACTGTTCTGATGCTGCAGCTCAAGGAGGGCATGCTTTGTGGTCTATGAGTGGCTAAAATGCATGCAAAGTTTCCTTCCCATTGTTAGGATGTCTTGCAGATGAGGGGAACACTTCAGGAACCACTTGACAACCAGATTGAACACGTGTGCCATGCAGCGCAGGCAAGATGTTCTTCTTGTTGTCGGTCACCATGGTTCCCATTTCCAGTTTTCGTGTAGTAAGCCATGATTCGATTTCTTGATGAATTACTTTTAGCAGTTCCTCCCCTGTGTGACTCCGTTCACCAAGACAAACCATGTGAAGAACAGCGTGACACATGGTATGCTGAAGGGCCACTGAGACTTGTCTGGGCAGTGGAGACTGAGTACACAGTGGAGGATGAGTCACACACTGTCACAGGACCAACGGTCTTAGAGTGTGGAGGCAGAAGCGGCGTGACCTGTCCAAGTTGCTGTTGTGGCTGTGCAGGAACCATATTAACCCAGTGGGCCGTAAAGGACATGTATTGTCCCTTACTGTAGTTACAGCTCCACACGTCGGCACTGCTGTGCACTTTGGAACAAACGGACAGGCTCAAGGACTGGCCCACCTTCTGTTCCACAAAATTGTGCAGGGCTGGTACTGCCTTCTTAGCAAAGAAATGACAGCTTGAAACTCTCCACCTCGGCTTGGCACAAGCCATCAGTTCTCTGAAAGGTGCAGAGTTCACCATTTGAAAAGGGAGGGACTGCAGAACCAGCAACTTGGACAAGAGCACATTCAGCCTCCGTGCCGTTGGATGAGTGGGCGCATACTGTTGTCTCTTGGACATGGCTTCACTGATAGATTGCTGGCGAAATGACTGAAGTAGGAGAAGTAGGAGGAGCAGGAGCATCTGGAGCGACAGAAGATGGGTATGACACACAGCTCCCTTCGGCTGAGGTGGTGGAGCCTTGGCCTTGGCTGGCTGAAACAGTGAGCTGTGTGCCACTGGGTGATTCAGCAGGCTGGACCACCACATCGGAGCCATGGGTCTCCCAGGCCACTTTATTGTGACGCTGCATATGTTCACGCAGGGCCGTGGTGCCAACACTGGGACCCTGGCTACGCTTCCCCTTCTACCGACACATCTTGCATGTGGCCATGTTAACCTCCTCCGAATGCTTGATGAAAACTGCCACACAGCCGAGTAGCTGATTTTCCCACCAACAGTCCGCACTGATTGACTGCTACTGCCGCCGACTCCAGGAACCCCTGTTCCACTACCTCCCGGGAAGGTAGGCTGCAGCGAAGCAGGTGGCTTGCAGGCCCGTTTGGCTCCAGAATTTCCACCTCTGCCACCATGCTGACTGCCAACCATGCTACCACCTTGCTGGCTCAGCTGCTGGCTGACATACTTAGTGCGTATAAGAGGGGAATACAATACGCTCCACTATGCTTAAAACAGTATTTGCCTACAACAGCATCAGGTGTGTACTTTTGGCTGGCCTTTCACAGTATCTAGGCCCTTAAGACTTTAACAGGAACAAAATGGTACACCACTTAGATGTTCGTAGGTGGTATGCACTTATGACGGGAGTACAATGCGCTCCAGTACATTTAAAACAGCATTTGTCTACAACACAGCAGGTGTGTACTTTTGGCTGGCCTCTCACTTTATCTAGGCCATTAAGACTTTAACAGGAACAAAATGGTACACCACTTAGATGTACGCACAGGTTACACTTAATAGAGGACAATATGGTTTTAGTGCTCTGCTCACCCTAAATGGCTGGCTACTATTAGCTTTTTAGTTGTTGTACACACCAGTGCTGCAGCACACAGTCGCTGTGTACTACACCCAAAATTGCACTTTCTCTCTCAATCTCACTCCCTTCCCTGTCAGTGCTTCTAGGCTGGAGTTGGGCTTGAGGTAAATTGCTGCTGTAATACACCCACAATTGCAATATAGTACAAAGGCTTTCAATCAGGGAACAATGAGAAATCATAGGTGTGTATGAAGGAAAATTTGATCCTGCATAGGTGCTCAGCCTTGCTGACAATGAAGAATCTACCAATATGCCATATGAGAAGAATTATAGATGGCACTCACCAGGATCGTAGCTTCATATATCCTTTACTGTGCAGACATAGGTGCGGTGTCAGGCCGGTATATGAGCAGGAACGCTGAGGATCTCAGAGTAATGGTTGCCATCACACTGAGATCCTCAGCATTCCTGCTCTTATACCTGCCTGACACCGCACCTATGTCTGCACAATAAAGGATATATGAAGCTACGATCCTTGTGAGTGCCGTCTATAATTCTTCTCATGTGACACCCACAATTGCACTTTCTCTCTCAATCTCTCTTCCTTCACTATCTGTGCTTCTCGGCTGGATTTGGGTTTGAGGTGAATCGCTGCTGTAAAAAAGCTTTTCTGTGCAACACACTGCTCTCTGTCCCTTTCTCACTGCAATAGAACACTGATGTGAGTGGCTGCAAGATGGCTGCAGATTATATAGGGCTGTGACATCACAGGGGTGGCTGGCTGCTGATAGGCTGCATGCTGCATGTGATTCGGGGTCACCCACCGACCCATCCCAGGATTGCTTACCCTATGTCCTCACATGTGGATCCACCATTTTAGATACCTGGCCCCTGGAGCCTGGACTGCACTTAAAGGGGTACTCCGGTGAAAAAAAAATTTTTTTTAAATAAACTGGTGCCAGAAAGTTAAACAGATTTGTAAATTACTTCTATTAAAAAATCTTAATCCTTCCTGTACTTATTAGCTGCTGAATACTACAGTGGAAATTATTTTCCGTTTGAAACACAGAGCTGTCTGCTGACATCACGAGCACAGTGCTCTCTGCTGACATTTCTGTTCATTTTAGGAACTGTCCAGTTCCTAAAATTTTCAAAAAGAAAATAATTTCCGCTGTAGTATTCAGCGGCTAGTAAGCACAGGAAGGATTAAGATTTTTTAATAGAAGTAATTTACAAATCTGTTTAACTTTCTGGCACCAGTTGATTTAAAAAAAAAAGTTTTTCACCGGAGTACCCCTTTAATGGAGTTTAATGAAGCGATTCGCTAGCTCCAATCGTGGCGATATTCACATTCATTACAAATCAAATTTTTCACGAAATTCGTAACAAATTCGGATTTGTCAGATTCGATTCGCTCATCCCTAATTGGAACTAAACTGAAAAAGGGAGGAAAAAAAGAAAATTAGACATAATGTCACACCAAACTCCAAAAATGAAATGGGTTGGATAAAATTATTGGCACCCTTAACTTAATATTTGGTTGCACACCCTTTGGAAAAAAATAACTGAAATCAGTCGCTTCCTATAACATTCAATAAGCTTCTTACACCTCTCAGCCAGAATGTTGGACCACACTCCCTTTGTAAACTGCTCCAGGTCTCTATTATTGGTAGGTGCCTTTTCCCAACAGCAATTTTAAGATCTTTCCACAGGTGTTCAATGGGATTTAGATCTGGACTTATTGCTGCCACTTCAGAACTCTCCAGCGCTTTGTTGCCATTCATTTCTGGGTGTGTTTTGACGTATGTTTGGGGTCATTGTCCTGCTGGAAAACCCAAGATCTCTGATGCAAACCCAGCTTTCTGACACTGGGCTGTACAGTGTGACCCAAAATCCGTTGGTAATCCTCCGATTTTATGATGCCTTGCACACATTCAAGGCACCCAGTGCCAGAGGCAGCAAAACAACCCCAAAACATAATTGACCCTCCACCATATTTCACTGTAGGTACTGTGTTCTTTTCTTTGTAGGCCTCATTCCGTTTTTGGTAAACAGTAGAATGATGTGCTTTACCAAAAAGCTCTATCTTGGTCTCATCTGTCCACAAAACGTTTTCCCAGAAGGATTTTGGCTTACTCAAGTTCATTTTGGCAAAATGCAGTCTGCATTTTTATGTCTCTGTGTCAGCAGTGGGATCCTCCTGGGTCTCCTGCCATAGCATTTCATTTCATTTAAATGTCGACGGATAGTTCACGCTGACACTGATGCTCCCTGAGCCTGCAGGACAGCTTGAATATCTTTGGAACTTGTTTGGGGCTGCTTATCCACCATCTGGACTATCCTACGTTGACACCTTTCATCAATTTTTCTATTCCGTCCACGCCCAGGGAGATTAGCTACAGTGCCATGGGTTGATAATGTTGCACACTGTGGACGAAGGCAAATCTAGATCTCTGGAGATGGACTTGTAACCTTGAGATTGTTGATATTTTCCCACAATTTTGGTTCTCAAGTCCTCAGACAGTTCTCTTCTCTTTCTGTTGTCCATGCTTAGTGTGGCCACAGACACACAAAGCAAAGACTAAGTGAACTTCTCTCCTTTTTACCTGCTTTCAGGTTTGATTTATATATTGCCCACATTAGTTACTTGCCCCAGGTGAGTTTAACCTCTTAAGGATGCAGGGCGTCGTCCCAGTATATAACGTGGGGTCCCACCGTGACCCAGCGTCATACTGGGTCGGTCCTGGCGGCTAATGATAGCACGGACCCTGGGCTAATAGCGTGCGGCACCAATCGTTGTGCCGTGCGCTTTTAACCCTTTAGACGTGGCGATCAAAGTTGATTGCCGCGTTTAAAATGAAAGTAAAAGCTTCCCGGCAGCTCAGTCGGGGTGATCAGGACCATCGCGATAAAAACGCGATGTCCCGATCAGCTAGCACGCAAGCAGAGGTCCCCTCACCTGTTTCCGTAGCGGCCGATCGGCTGAGATACAGGCTTGAGCAATCAACCGCCTATAACACTGATCAATGAAAAGCTATGGCTTTGCAGTGAACAGTGAAAAAGATCAGTGTGTGCAGTGTTATAGCCCCCTATGGGAGCTATAACATTGCATAAAAAAAGTGGAAAAAAAAAGTTAATAAAGGTAATTTAACCCCTTCCCTAATAAAAGTTTAAATCACCCCCCTTTTCCCATAAAAAACTGTGTAAATAAAAATAAAAAGACACATATGTGGTATTGCAGCTTGCGGAAATGTCCGAATTATAAAAACATATCGTTAATAAAACCTCACGGTCAATGGCGTACACGCAAAAAAATTCCAAAGTCCAAAATAGCGTATTTTTGGTCACTTTTTATGTCCAAAATAGCGTATTTTTGGTCACTTTTTATGTCATGAAAAAATTTATAAAAAGCGATCAAAAAGTCCAATCAATACAAAAATGATACCAATAAAAACTTCAGATCACGGTGAAAAAATGAGCCCCATACCGGCCTCTACGCAGAAAAATAAAAAAGTTATAGGGGTCAGAAGATGAGAATTTTTAACATATACATTTTCCTGCATGTATTTATGATTTTTTTCAGAAGTACGACAAAATCAAGCCTTAATAAGTAGGGTATCATTTTAACAGTATGGACCTACAGAATAAAGATAAGGTGCCATTTTTACCGAAAAATGCACTGCGTAGAAACGGAAGCCCCCAAAACAAAATAGTAATTTTTCTTAAATTTTGTCGCACAATGAATTTTTTTTCCGTTTCACTGTGGATTTTTTGGTAAAAGGACTTATGACACTGCAAAGTAAAATTGGTGGCGAAAAAAATAAGCCATCATATGTATTTTTAGGTGCAAAATTGAAAGCGTTATGATTTTTAGAAGGTGATGAGGAAAAAAGGAAAATGCAAAAAGGGAAAAATGCTGAGTCCTTAAAGGGGTATTCCAGGCAAAACCTTTTTTTATATACATCAACTGGCTCCGGAAAGTTAAACAGATTTGTAAATTACTTCTATTAAAAAATCTTAATCCTTCCAATAGTTATTAGCTTCTGAAGTTTTCTGTCTAACTGCTCAATGATAATGTCACGTCCCGGGAGTTGTGCATGATGGGAGAATATTCCCATAGGAACTGCACAGCTCCCGGGACGTGAGTCATCAGAGAGCAGTTAGACAGAAAACAACAACTCAACTTCAGAAGCTAATAACTATTGGAAGGATTAAGATTTTTTAATAGAAGTAATTTACAAATCTGTTTAACTTTCCGAAGCCAGTTGATATATAAAAAAAAGTTTTGGCCAGGAATACCCCTTTAAGTGGTTAACCCCTTAAGGACCCAGGACGTACTAGAACGTCCTGGCACCCTGGGCTTTAAGGACCCAGGACGTACTAGTACGTCCTGGTGTTTCTCCGGTCTCTGCCGCGCCCCGGGCAGAGATCGGAAGCGGATGCCTGCTGAAATGCTTCAGCAGGCATCCAGGGCAAACGCCGAGGGGGGCCATGTAGGCCCCCCATGTCGGCGATCGCCGCAAATCGCAAGGGAAATCGCCCTTGCGATCTGCGGCGATACCGGGCTGATCGGGTCTCTGGGACCCGACCGCCCGGTAATTTCGCATGATCCCGGCTGTCACAGACAGCCAGGACCATGCTAACGTATAGGAGCGAGGTGGCAAGCCTGCCACCTCCTCCTATACCCTGCGATCTGTCGGTTAGTTAACCGACCAATCGCAGGAGGGGGGGCGGTTACTTCCTCCCGTCCTGCCCGGCCCCTTGAAGTCCGGAGAGGACGGGAGGAAGACCGGAGGACGCGGCGGAGGACGGGGGAGTGCTGGGGACCAGCCCCGGTACTTACCTCGTCCCTGAAGACCCGGATCCCGGCGATGAAGACGGCGGCGGCGGCGACAGGTGAGTAGATCTTCAGCCGCGGTCGGGCCCTTTACAGCAATGCACGTCGCCGTAAAGCGACATGCATTGCTGTAATGGGACCCTGTAAACTACAACTCCCAGCATGCCCAGACAGCCCTTGGCGTCTGGGCATGCTGGGAGTTGCAGTTTTGCAACATCTGGAGGTCCACAGTTTGGAGACCACTGTGCCCTTCCAGATGTTGCAAAACTACACATCCTCAGCATGCCCTTACTGTCCAGGCATGCTGGGAGTTGTAGTTCTGTAACATCTGGCCCTTCAGATGTTGCAGAACTACAACTCCCAGCATGCCTGGACAGTTTTGGCATACTGGGAGTTGTAGTTTTGCAACATCTGGAGGGCTGCAGCTTGGACCCCACTACACAGTGGTCCCCAAATTGTTCTCCTCCAGCTCTTACGTAACCACTACTCCCAATATGCCCTTCGGCTGCCTGGGCATGCTGGGAGTTGTGGTTTTGCAACAACTGGAGGCACACTGGTTGGGAAACATTGTCTGTTTCCTAACTCAGTGTTTCCCAACCCGTGTGCCTCCAGCTGTTGCAAAACTATAACTGCCAGCATGCACTGATAGACTGTGCATGCTGGGAGTTGTAGTTTTGCACCAGCTGGAGGTCCCCCCCTTGTGAATGTACAGGGTACATTCACATGGGCAGGGGGCTTACAGTGAGTATCAGGCTGCAAGTTTGCGATGCAGCAAATTTTGCGCGGCAGCTCAAACTCGTAGCGGGAAACTCGCTGTAATCCCCCGCCCGTGTGACTGTACCCTAAAAACACTACACTACGCTAACACAAAATAAAATAAAAAGTAAAAAACACTACATATACACATACCCCTACACAGCCCCCCTCCCCAATAAAAATGAAAATGTCTGGTACGCCACTGTTTCCAAAATGGAGCCTCCAGCTGTTGCAAAACAACAACTCCCAGTATTGCCGGACAGCCGTTTATTGTCCAGGCATGCTGGGAGTTTTGCAACAGCTGGAGGCACCCTGTTTGGGAATCACTGGCGTAGAATACCCCTATGTCCACCCCAATGCAAATCCCTAATTCAGGCCTCAAATGCACATGGCGCTCTCACTTCGGAGCCCTGTCGTATTTCAAGGCAACAGTTTAGGGTCACATATGGGGTATCTCCGTACTCGGCAGAAATTGCCTAACAAATTTTGGGGGCTTTTTCTCCTTTCACCCCTTATGAAAAGGGGAAGTTGGGGTCTACACCAGCATGTTGGTGTAAAAAAAAAAAAATTTTTACACTAACATGCTGGTGTTGCCCCATACTTTTCATTTTGACAAGAGGTAAAGGGGAAAAAAGCCCCCCAAAATTTGTAATGCAATTTCTCCCGACTACAGAGATACCCCATATGTGGGCGTAAAGTGCTCTGGGGGCGCACAACAAGGCCCAGAAGGGAGAGTGCGCCATGTACATTTGAGGTGATTTGCACAGGGGTGGCTGATTGTTACAGCGGTTTTGACAAATGCAAAAAAGAAAAAAAAACACATGTGACCCATTTCGGAAACTACACCCCTCACGGAATGTAATGAGGGGTGCAGTGAGAATTTACACCCCACAGGTGTCTGACGGATCTTTGGAACAATGGGCTGTGCAAATAAAATATTTTGTACAGCCCACTGTTCCAAAGATCTGACAGACACCAGTGGGGGGTAAATGCTCACTGTACCCCTTGTTACGTTCCTCAAGGGGTCTAGTTTCCAAAATGGTATGGCATGTGGGTATTTTTTTGCTGTCCTGGCACCATAGGGGCTTCCTAAATGCGACATGCCCCCGAGCAAAATTTGCTCTCAAAAAGCCAAATATGACTCCTTCTCTTCTGAGCATTGTAGTTCGCCCGTAGTGCACTTCATGCCAACTTATGGGGTACCTCCATACTCAGAAGAGATGGGGTTACAAATTTTGGGGGGTATTTTCTGCTATTAACCCTTGCAAAAATGTGAAATTTGGGGGGAAACACACATTTTAGTGAAATTTTTTTTTTTTTTTTTTACATATGCAAAAGTCGTGAAACACCTGTGGGGTATTAAGGCTCACTTAATTCCTTGTTACGTTCCTCATGGGGTCTAGTTTCCAAAATGGTATGCCATGTGTTTTTTTTTTTTGCTGTTCTGGCACCATAGGGGCTTCCTAAATGCAACATGCCCCCCAAAAACCATTTCTGAAAAACGTACTCTCCAAAATCCCCTTGTCGCTCCTTCGCTTCTGAGCCCTCTACTGCGCCCGCCGAACACTTTACATAGACATATGAGGTATCTGCTTACTCGAGAGAAATTGGGCTACAAATATAAGTATACATTTTCTCCTTTTACCCCTTGTAAAAATTCTAAAATTGGTTCTACAAGAAAATGCAAGTGTAAAAAATGAAGATTGTGAATTTTATCCTTCACTTTGCTGCTATTCCTGTGAAACACCTAAAGGGTTAAAACGCTGACTGAATGTCATTTTGAATACTTTGGGGGGTGCGGTTTTTATAATGGGGTCATTTGTGGGGTATTTCTAATATGAAGACCCTTCAAATCCACTTCAAACCTGAACTGGTCCCTGAAAAATAGTGAGTTTGAAAATTTTGTGAAAAATTGGAAAATTGCTGCTGAACTTTGAAGCCCTCTGGTGTCTTCCAAAAGTAAAAACACGTCAATTTTATGATGCAAACATAAAGTAGACATATTGTATATGTGAATAAAATAAAATAAATATTTGGAATATCCATTTTCCTTACAAGCAGAGAGCTTCAAAGTTAGAAAAATGCTAAATTTTCAAATTTTTCATCAAATTTTGGGATTTTTCACCAAGAAAGGATGCAAGTTACCACAAAATTTTACCACTATGTTAAAGTAGAATATGTCACGAAAAAACAATCTCGGAATCAGATTGATAAGTAAAAGCATTCCAGAGTTATTAATGTTTAAAGTGACAGTGGTCAGATGTTCAAAAAATGGCCGGGTCCTAAGGTGTAAAATGGCTGGGTCCTTAAGGGGTTAAAGGAGCATCACATGCTTGAAACAATCTTATTTTTCCACACTTTTGAAAGGGTGCCAATAACGTTGCCCAGCCCATTTTTGGAGTTTGGTGTGACATTATGTCCAATTTGCTTTTTTTCCTCCCTTTTTGGTTTAATTCAAATACACATGAAGGGAATAAACGTGTTTAGCAAAACATGTGTTACTGCAATCCTTTTCTGTTAGAAATACTTAATTTTCTAGTAAACTTTCAGGGGTGCCAACATTTATGGCCATGACTGTATTATGAAAAACACTGAAGGAAAAAATTATTTGATCCCCTGGTGAGGATGAATAAGTATTTGATTCCCTATCAATTAGACAGATTTCTGGTTTCCATGTTTTTATACAGGTAAGGAATAGAGATTAGGAGCACTCGGCAGTGCTCATACTCTCAGCATGTTACCTCTACAAAAGACACCTGTCCACAGAATCAGTCAGATTCTAAACTCTCCATCAAGGCCAAGACCAAAGAGCAGTCCAAAGACCTACACAAGGCTGGGATAGGTAACAAGACTATCTCCAAGCAGTTTGGTGAGAAGTTTAGAACTGTTGGGGCAAATATTAACAAATAGAAGAAACATAAAATAAGTGTCAATCTCAGGGGCTCCATGCAGCATGCAAGATCCCATCTCATGGACTTTCAATGATCATGAAAGCGGTGAGGAATCAGCCCAGAACTACACGGGAAGATCTTGTCAATGATCCTAAATCAGCTGGTGTCATAATCACCAAGAAAAGAGTTGGTAACATACTACGCCATGAAGGACTGAAATCCTGCAGAGCCCGCAAGGTCCCCCTGCTCGACAAAGCACATGTACAGACCTGTCTGAAGTTTGCAATGAACATATGAATTATTCAGATGTTCATTGGCAAACATTTAAAAAATTATTAGGTAGGAAACCTCTTATATTGTCAATAAGCCATCAAAGAAAGCAGAGACTTGGGGAACTGTTTGCAGTTTCCTTGTTCTGTAGCGCTGCTGTGAATATGTCTGTAAGGCTGAATTCACATCACGTTTAGGCACTACGGCAGACGGGTCTAGCTGGGAAATTTCAAAACCGGGCACTCCCGTCTCCCATCTGGTGCCAAATCTCATTCATTTGAATGAGCCGACCATAGTCAGATAGTGACTCCAGTCGGCTTATTTTTGTGACCGGACTTAAAACCGTGGTATGCTACGGGGCAAAAATGAGCCAACAAAAGTAACTATCTGTCTCCGGGTGTCTCATTTAAGTTGTAACACCGGCGGTTGGCGTCCGCCGACGTGTACCCCGATCCACCGTCTTTTGGAAAATGCAGCACGCACGACTGCAGACTAAGATCTGGGATTTCTGCATCTGCTCCTATTCGCTTTACTTCCAGCAGAGGTCGCACTGGGTCAGTTGCTCTGAAGATCTGTGCATGCCTAGGATCACACCTTCCTCCAATCACACACCTGCTCCTGCCTTTGCCTGATCTGCTTGTGTATATTCCTTGAGCTAAGGCACCTGCCACCTGACCTGCTGTATCCTGATTATTGACCTCGACCTGTTCCTGACCTATGACTCAGTTACTTCCTCTGTTTTGCCACTCCTGGATTAATTCAGACTGTTTGACCATTCTATTGCTGTGGGAGCTGCTACTTCTCCAACACCTGAATACTTACAGCTCTGCTGCATCTTGCTGTTCCAGGTTCCCAGACCTGGTGCTCACCAGTGCCATCTGGTGTCAGCCAGAATCTTCTGCGATAATCTCTACATCCAAGTTCCTGATCTGCTAAAGCCAGCTGTCACAACTGAGGCCGTTCCACCATCAGGATCTGGCTAAAAAGAACTCGGTAAGTGACACAGAGGGGTTACACTCCGTGGAGCGTTATATAAGTGAATGAGAATTGGCCCTGGTCCGGCTGGGATATTGGAGCGCCCAGTTTTGAAATTTCCCAGCTGGACCTGGAAGCCGTAGTGCCTAAATGTGATGTGAATGCAGCCTAAAAGAGATTTTAGCAAACAATTCTGCCAGGTATTTGAGTCAGAAATATAAATGTATTATTATTTTACCGCTCTTATCATGTCGCTAATATTGGCACCAAATGAGCCCATCTTTTCTTTTATTAGAGCGTGTGTTGCCGCATTACAGAGAGATAAAAACAACTAGCTGTAAATGAAAACCGCTTGGTTGGAGTGTGACTAACCTGAACTGAAAGCATTTAGAGGAGAGACCTTCAAGCTACTACAACTACTAAACAAAGATTGGGCTCCATGACATCAATAAAGGAAAAAGCAGTAAAAGATGACATTGAAATGCAAAAATATGTCTTGTACCAGGTCTACCAAGTCTTCATTATCTCTAATGCCTTCCGCAGAAGGTGGAGGGAATCACCTTACATGAATCTTCTGAGCTAAATATAATACAGATGAGAAGATTTACAATGGGTCATATTGAATAAAAACATTTATTGTAAGCAATGTCATTAGTATACTGTCATTATACTTGTGTGCTTTATCCTTGTTATACTTAATGCTATTTGGTGTAAAGTACAGATGACATGCAAAGACAGAAACAGCTTTGTAAAATAATTCTGGTAATATATTTTTGGACTTTTATTATAAACTTTAACCCCTTTCCGACCCATGACATACATGTACATCATGCAAATACTGCCCACTACTCGCGGCATCCCGCCATGCCCGGTAAGATGGTAGCTATCACTAATAGCCAGCCATCTTGCCTCGGGACCTAGGGGGGTTCAGTCCCCCCCCCTCACAGCGATCGCTCCTGACTAGCTGATGGCAGTGTTTTGCACATAAAAATCCTGAGCAGCGCAGTGTGTGTCCCAGTGTCCCTCACCTGTCCCCCTTCCCCTGGTGTCCCTTACCCGTACCGAGCTGCCGACGTTGTGCCCACCTGCATGCATAATTTCCAGGTGAAGCAAGTGCAGTCATTTTATTTTGTTGTAAAGGAGCTGTTTAGTTGTATAACAGCTCCCCCCTAGTGTCCTAAACCTGTTACTGCATCTTTTGTGCACTAGACACTAGGGGGTGCTATTGTACAGAAGTAAAAAAAAAATATATATATCTATATGTAGATATATATATATATATATATATATATATATATATATATATATACACACACATATATTCAAAATTTAATTGTTCCCCCCCCCAAAAAAAAAAAAATGTGATTTGAACTTTTGTAGAAAATTTGAAAAAATGCTCAGAATATAAGCCTTTTAATGTTGTAAAAAAGCAAAAGAGTGTTTAACAAATGATGCCAACATAAAGTGGACATGTTGTGGATGTGAATTGATAACTACATTTATTTGGCATGGCTATTTCTTTTACAAGTAGAGAGTTTCAAACATAGAGAAATGAACAATTTTCACAATATTTTTGAGTTTTTTCACAAAAATCGCTTTATGTATAAACAAAAAATTAAAAATTTACCACTAATATAAAGTACAACATGTCTCGAAAAATCTATCTCTGAATCACTTTGCCAGGTAGAAGCAGTCCAAAGTTATTACCACTTAAAGAGACACATGTCAGATTTGAAAAAATGGACTGGGTCATGAAGGCCAAAACTATCTGAAGGGGTTAATCATATTTAACTCATATAAAACTCATATTTATCTTCACATTTACTCTCAACACTTTTAAATGAATATATATATATATATATATATATATATATATATATATATATATATTCATATGTGTGTGTGTTAAACCCAGGTGGCGTGAGCCAAGCCTGGCAAAGTTCGAAAGCGTGACGAGCTGCTGTCGCCCCAAAGTTCTCAGCAAGATCGGGTTCGCCTGACTCGGCTCGCTCATCTCTACTTAGAACTCATGCATACATTCTGTCCGGAATTATTTAGAGCGGAATTCATCGAGGGGCGTGGCCGCGACGTCACGATCCCCACAGAGTGCACCAAGTATTCGGAACAAAATGTTCCAAATGCTGGTGCAGTGGAGTACCTCTTGAAGCTTTGCTCACTAATGATAAAGCACTTAACAGAATTAGTGTTTGATTTGGCTTTTATGATATTAATAATGTGTTTTTTATGTTACTTACAATCCCTCAGTTCGTGTTCTACTACATAATACAACTAGACGTGAACATTTACATGCAAGAAATACAGTAATTACTTTTTCAATTGATGTCAGCTTGCTCGGTGCAAACAGCAGCCATCTAATAATGAAATCATTGGTAGTCAGAGTCAAAATTTGGAACAGTGCTGAAAAGGATGAACTGCGAAAACATGCCTGAGAATGAGAACAAGAAGCTGCTAAATAGCAGCTGTAAAGAGTGAGTATAAACAGAAGCTATCAGTGCCAGTCCTCCTCTCCATACACTGGCACAGGCCTCTTTTACATACCCAGGTAGTCAATGTTCTTGATGTTACAGAACTGACTCATTTCACTGTTGGCTGTTTATTGCTTGGTATTAGAATTCGCAGTCAATAATTGTTTCCATAGGGTATACGAAAAATGTAATTTCCTCCAAAATAAAAATATTGACACTTTTAGAAAGAGCAAACGTCTGAAATTTCATTTTTTAACAGTAAAAGAAATAAAGAAAACAGGCTAAAGAAAATATTAAATGTAGTGTATCCAACACCTGCTGTATTTTCGCCGTATAAGACGCACTTTTTCTTCTTTGGGGGGGAAAAGTCGGTGCGTCTTATACGGCGAATACACACACACCTATCGTGGCGGTCCCTGTGGCCATCAACGGCCGGGACCCGCGGCTAATAAAGGACATCACCAATCGCGGTGATGTCCTGCATTAACCCTTCAGACGCGGCGATCAAAGCTGACCGCCGCGTCTGAAGGGAAAGTGACACTAACCCGGCTGTTCAGTCGGGCTGTTTGGGACCGCCGCGCTGAAATCGCGGTGTCCCGAACAGCTTACAGGACACCGGGAGGAACCTTACCTGCCTCCTCGGTGTCTGCTCTGTGCCGATGTCCTTCGATGTCGTCGCGCACGCTGTTCCGTCATCTAATAGGAGCGACGTGATGACGGCAGCGTGATGACGGCGACGGATCCTGGGGGGAAAGACGACCGGAGCGTCGGTGACACCACGTGGACGCAGCGACAGCGATGGAGGGCGACATCCAGGGCAGCGATGACGGGTCCGGAGCGGCGGGGACACGTGAGTACTACCTCCTATCCAGTGGTCTTCAACCTACGGACCTCCAGATGTTGCAAAACTACAACTCCCAGCATGCACGGACAGCCAAAGGCTGTCCGGGCATGCTGGGAGTTGTAGTTTTGCAACATCTGGAGGTCCGCAGGTTGAAGATAACTGTTGGGTTCAGAATCTTTTTTTTCTACATTTTGCACCTTTAAAATTGGGTGCGTCTTATATGCCTGTGCGTCCTATAGGGCGAAAAATACGGTACATATCTCTATAGAGCAGAATCAATGACCAGTTATGTTGGAGGATCTTACTCACACAGGTTGTTTACCCCATGAGGAGGACTGTATGAACCAGGAGGACTGTATGTGATGAACCAGCATTATGCCACTAGATTTATCCCTGTTAATTCAGGCATTTATTCTGATTTGGAGATTGGCTTTTACCTCATAAGGGTTTTTTGCCTTCCTTTGCATGAACACTGCAGGATAATAGGTTAATCTGCATGTATGTGTTTTTTTTCTCTTCAGCCTTATGTACCATTGTGTGCGCTCCTGCAATACTATGTCTCCATGGTTACAGACTACAAACTCTGTGTAGCTCGATCCTGACCTATCTCTTTAAGGGTCTATTCACTCACGACAGTATCCTGTCCATTTTTGATGCTGCAAATTTTATGCTGCAGATTTCAATGTAAACTTATTGACTAAACACAGCATCAAATCTGCAGCTTCAAATCCTGCGCATCAAATATGTGTAGGATACTGTCAGTGTGAATACACCCTAAGTGGGTTTTCTTGGTAAAATCATTTATTACCTATCCAGAGGGTAGGTGATAAATGTGTTATTGATGGGGTCCTGGCTTCTTTTTTATGGTTCCTTAGTTCCCTTTTCGAATAAGTCAGCCTTTCACTGCTATGAAACCGTTGCAAATTTCCGATCAGTTCCATGGAGCAGCGGTCATGCAAGCGCACTGCCTCTCCATTCCCACATGCACTCAAGGACAGCAGCTCTCGAGATCACAGAGGGTCTCGGCGGTACCAATCCCCAGTGATCACACATTGATCACCTATTCTTTGGATAGTTGGTTAATTATTTAGTAGGATGCTACTTTATGGAACCTGAGGGTACGTTCCCACACGGCGTATTTTGCTGCGTATTTGCTGCGTATTTGGTGCTGCGTATTTTCCTACCCATTGACTTCAACAGAGAAAATAAAATACGCAGCAGCAAATACGCAGCAAATACGCCGTGTGGGAATGTACCCTAAGAAAGCTTTTCTCAAAAGTAACTATAAGGCCATGTTCACATTCCATACATAAAATGGCTGCATTTCTTCAGCCGTTTACAGGAAAAAAATAGACACATTCAGCTGAAGAAATGGTAGTAAATAAAATACTGCCTTTTTATCGTGTGTAAATATGGCCTTAGTGTCTCAAAAAATTTAAAACAATGTCACGACAACTCCATATTTTTATTTTCACAATCTATGCATAGCATAGTACTATAGGAAAAAATGGTTACCATAGGTGGATATCCTGCATAAATCTTGTACATCAATAATACATTTAATATCAAAGAAAGAACACAATGTAAATGTACAGAATGGCCCTCATTTACTTAGAAAATCGGGTTGTAAGTCTATCTTGCTTTCTTACCCGACTGCTTTTTTCCCCTGGTATTTATTATTATGTCGCATCCTGTTTGTCGCATGTGGGTTTTGTAGGTTTTGGTTTCCAACTCCTCTGAGTTGTCGGGAAAAAATCCACAACAATTCAACAAATTCGGGTTGGAAACCTTTATAAATACGTGGGAAAGCTCAGAAATGTCGGGTTACGCCCCTTTTTCGGGTTTGGGAGAATCCACATCGGGTCCGTCGGGAAAAAATGTCGCATTGTGTCGCAGACTGGCGCACGATGTCTGCGACATGGCGCAGACAAAGATGCGCCCAAAAAACCTGACAACAGAAGTCGGGTTTAGAATAGTAAATGAGGGCCAATGTGTGCAGAATTTCTGCAGAATCTCTGTGCGCTTTATAAATAAAGAGAAATTATTATAAGATACAACAAAAAACAAGAGGCACTGATCACCATTATCTTATCATTGAAGTGCAATGATGAAATGTTATTACAAATCAATCCTCTTTGGGAAAAAAATCATTAAAAACAAAGGGAAGGCATGACCCCAGATCCCAGCCCAGCATCATCGCTATTAGTTTCTATCATAATAGCAATGCAAAATTACATTGAGACGTCCCTTTAAAACCAGGCTTGAGTTACGTTATTACAACAGTTCAATCATAACAACAATTCTATTAAAATAATAGAGGCAGGTGCAATAGTAGACTCCAAAGATACTGTTCTTGAGGTACTGACGGAGAGGAAAGATTTAATGTGGGATCCCTGGTTCCATGAATTCTGTGGATTAAACACCCCAGGGTTAAAGGGGTATTCCAGTTTTTTATTTTTATTTGACTGTGCTACAGTTGCTGTCAAGCTAGTGTAGTTCATAATAGGGTGTCTATACCTGTGCTGATCTCGCAATTCTTATGTGATCTTTGCCCCTATGTTTGTTTATTTTTAGCAGCATACAAAATGAGCGTTGTCTCAGGCTTTTCTCAGGTTGCACTGCAGCCTGAGACATTATATCACTAGTCAGGTGTTGAAAGGGAGCCTGTCTGTGCTTCAATAGGTGGAGCGACCGCTGGGTGGGAGGGAAATCACTCTCCACAGGGCTGCAGGGAATTGTAGTTTCCTGCACAGCACAAGAAAGGGAGTCTAGCTGTGATGCAATGGGTGGGGTGAATGATGTGTGGCAGGGAGAAAAGTGACCATATGCCTACAAACACGGTATACTGTGACTTGTAGTTGGAAGGAAGGAACTCCAACAGGAAATAGCCATTTCACAAAAAGAAAGCAGCAGCATTATGGTGGACTCACAACACAGCCATTTAGCCCAAAAAACAGCATAGATCCTTCCTAGGAATGTACATTACTGTCTGGCAGGTAAGTCACCTTATGTTGGGTAACCCCTTTAATGGTACAAGCTCACTTGTATGACATATTACCTTATTCCCCAGTTTTTTCACATTTATAAATCATATGAAATCTTTTTTTTTAATAACTGTTCTTTTTGTATCCATTGTGGAATTTTAAACGTTGCTTTTTGGTGCCTCCAGACTTTTCTGTCTTTTTTGCTTTTTCACAGCTGGATACAGATTTAGCATTTTATTCTTGCAGTACAGACAGTACTTTAAACAATATAAAATGTTTCTTGTAATGCTCAATAAACTGTAGACACATTTATTTGAAAATTCCAATAAACAATATGATGTAATTTGGACAACAGCTCCAGTATGACAGAGTGTTCTGTATCTTTAGGTGATGACAGATTCCATCTTGAAGGCGGCCATAAAAGGTTCTGATTGGGAGGAAACAGTATATCTATCATTCTGCTTCTTCTTGATTTAGACTTTTCTGCACATAAATTCAAGATATTTCTTTGTCTATTCAGCACAGCACTATTGATGGACAATAAAAGCTATCAGTCTATTGCTTTGTGCAGTGTCTAGTAACTCTTTCATGACTTGTTTTAAACTTCTATATCCCAGAAAAGTAAAATAGTTTCTATTGGATAGCTGTCTATTATTGTACACATCAAGAATATTGTTTGGTGGAACCCCATAGCCTTTACCATAAGCTATTCTACTTAAAGGAAAACTTACAGCCTGTTCACCCACACTAAACCCAATACACTAGGTTATAGTTTGGGTTAACAGAAGTCCAGAGAGGGGTCACTTACTTAAATACGTCTAGTAGGTCCTGAGATATGTCCCCCAGAGGATCCTCTGCTGAATTCAGTGAATCACGTGCAGGGGGCAGGGCTTTGCTGGCTAAATTTACATATTCATTGTTTGTGTCTCCACATCCTAGTAAAGTGGAGTCAAGAAGCTCCGCACCTGTGAAGCCCTGTCCTTGCACGAAATTCACTGAATTTAGCAGAGGATCTTCTGGGGGACATATCTCAGGACCTACTGGACATACTTAAGTAAGTGACCCCTCGTTTGACTCCTGTTCACCCAAACTATAACCCAGTGTATTGAGTATAGTGTGGGTGGACAGGCTGACAGTTTTCCTCTAAAGCGGTTATCCAGGAAAAAACTATTTTTTTATATATCAACTGGCTCCAGAATGTTAAACAGATTTGTAAATTACTTCTATTAAAAAATATTAATCCTTTCAGTACTTATGAGCTTCTGATGTTAAGGTTGTTCTTTTCTGCCTAAGTGCTCTCTGATGACACGTGTCTCGGGAACTACACAGAGCAGAAGAGGTTTTCTATGGGGATTTGCTTCTAAACTGGGCGGTTCCCGAAACACGTGTCATCAGAGAGCACTTAGACAGAAAAGAACAACCTTAACTTCAGAAGTTCATAAGTACTGAAAGGATTAAGATTTTTTTAATAGAAGTAATTTACAAATCTGTTTAACTTTCTGGAGCCAGTTGATATATATAAAAAAAAAAGTTTTTCCCTGGATAACCCCGTTAAATAAATAGAACCTGCTTTTACTTTCATGCTGCCTAAGTCACAAGTCACTGACTGCTTCTCCCTACCTCACCACCCGTGATTGATAGAATTCTCCCTATTCCTAAACAGGTAAAGATCTATCAATCATGGCTGGTGGGGCAGGGAGAAGCTGCTGGGGACAACCTGATGACTTGAGAGTGACCATGACAATGACCATGAGAGTGATGTTTGGTTCCCTTTAATGGGTTATATGCTTGAGGCTCTTTTAGTGTCAAAAGATTGCCACAATACAGATGTGTGCACATTTAGCTTCTTTTACTGTCATTTAATTTTAGTTTGGTCTCAAGTTTCTTACAAATTATTTCTTTAAAATATCTTTAGTTGAAAAGAGTCAATAATATTAAAACAAAGATTGAAAATATTGATGAAATATAACAGTCTTATCACATATAACTGTAGATATAAAAGATCACTAAAAGGGACATAAAAAATAGAAAATGTATCATCTTATGAATAACTTTGTCTAGATCAAGAGACCTAAAACATTACAGCATGGGAACAACTTAGGATACAAATACATTGGGAGGGATTTACTAAAAGGGAAGTGTAGTTTTCTACAGGTATTTATCCACATAATTTATGTTTCTCTTTGTTTTGCACTTTTCCCTACGTTCTGTTCTGAGCTGTGGGGATTTTCAGAGCTCAAATCCACCACATTTTGAGGAAACATTAGTAAATATTTTTCAATATGTTAAAAAATATATATTGAAAACTGTCGGGGACACGCCCCCGTTTGTTGGGACCATGCCCCTTTATCCATGGTCATGCCCCCTTTTTTTTCATTTTTTTTTCTTGTAAAATGGAGAGTTTGGGTTTTTTTGGGCCGCAAATTCTGGTGCCCGAAATGTGCAACACAATTTGGTCACAAGAGCCTAGGAAAAACAGTCGGGATTACGTTGGTAAATTGTTGTGATGTGCAGGCAAAATCATCAATAGGCCTCACATCACATCACAACCAATTGGACACATAGTAAAAACAACTTCATGCAGAGCAGAGTATCACAAGATCATGTGTTTTTTCATAGCTGGTCATCCACTCATACTAACATAGTTCATAAAGTTGAAAAAAGACCAGAGTCAATCAAGTTCAACCTATAACCCTAATGAGTCCCCACTGAGTTGATCCAGAAGAAGGCAAAAAACCCTTAAACTAGAGGTAAAAATTCCTTCCCGACTCCAAATATGGCATCAGAATAAATCTCTGGATCAACATTCTGTCCCTATAAATCTAGTGTATATAACCAGCAATGTTATTACTCTCCAAAAATGCATCCAAGCCCATTTTGAACTCTTTTACGGAGTTCACCATGACCACCTCCTCTGGCAAAGAATTCCACAGTCTCACTGCTCTTGCAGTAAAGAATCCCGTCTGTGCTGGTGTAGAAACCTTCTTTCCTCTAAACGTAGAGGATGCCCCCTTGTTACAGATACAGTCCTGGGTGTAAATTGATCATGGGAGAGATCTCTGTATGGTCCCCTGATATATTTATACATAGTTGTTAGGTCTCTCCCTAAGCCTTCTTTTTTTCTAAACTAATTAACCCTAATTCTGATAATCTTTCAGGGTATTGTAGTCCTCCTATTCCCCGTATTACTCTAGTATCATCTGCAAAGATTGCTACGTTACTATTCAACCCCTCTACAAGGTCATTTACCCCTTAAGGACCAAGCCCATTTTCACCTTAAGGACCAAGCCAATTTTATTTTTGCATTTTTGTTTTTTCCTCCTCGCCTTATAAAATCCATAATTCTTTTATATTTCCATCTACAGACCCATATAAGGGCTGTTTTTTTTTTTGTGTGACCAATTGTACTTTGTAATGAAACCTCTTATTTTACCATAAAATGTACGGCGAAAGGAAAAAAAATTTTGGGGGAAATTTTAATGAAAACCACAATTTTGCACATTTTGGAGGGTTTCTTTTTCACACTGTACAATTTACGGTAAAAATTACGTGTTCTTTATTCTGTGGGTCAATACAATTAAAATGATACACATGGCATGATACTTTTACATTTTTGTATCACTTAAAAAAAATCTAAAACTTTTTGTACAAAATCAGTAATCTAAAATTGCCCATTTTGACCACCTATTACTTTTTCATTTTTCCATATATAGGGCGGTATGAGGGCTCATTTTTTGTGCCGTCATCTGTACTTTTTATTAATACCACATTTTCATATATAAAACTTTTAGATAATTATTTTTTTTGGAATAAAATGTGTCAAAAAAAGCTGCATTTTTGGACCTTTTCAATTTTTACGTTTACGCCGTTCACCATAGAGGACCATTAACAATGTTAATTTAACATGATATTTTGATAGATCGGACATTTATGCAATACCAAATATGTTTATGAGAAAGAGATTTTAGGCTTTTTGGGGGTAAAATGGGGAAAAACAGCCAATTTTTATTTTTATTGGGGGAGGGAATTTTTCTACTTTTTTTTTTTTACACTTTTTATGTCCCCATAGGAGACTATCTATAGCAATCATTTGATTGGTAGTACTGATCAGTGCTATGTATTATCTCCTGCTCTGGTATGCTTGATCTCAGACCAGAGCAGGAGATGCCGGAAGATGGTCAAAGGCAGGTGAGGGGACCTCCGTCTGCCATTACAGATGATCGGATTGCTGCGGCTGATAGCAGCCGGAACCTGCCGTGTATGACGCGAACACCGCTCCAATGCTCGCGGTCATAAATAGGATGTAAATGTACATCCTGGTGCACGAAGTACTGCCAAGCAAGGGGCTAATAAATATATTAAATAGAACAGGACCCAAGACTGACCCCTGTGGTACCCCACTAGTAACAGTCACCCAATCAGAATAAGTACCATTAATAACCACCCTCTGTTTCCTATCACTGAGCCAGTTACTTACCCACTTAAAAACATTTCCCTCAGCCCAATCCTTCCCATTTTATGCACCAACCTTTTATGTGGCACCTTATCAAATGCTTTGGAAAAATCCAGATATATGACATCCAGCGATTCCCCCTGGTCCAGTCTGGAGCTCATCTCCTCATAAAAGCTGATCAGGTTAGTTTGACAGGACCGATCGCTCATAAAGCCATGCTGATATGGAGTGATACATTTATTTTCATCAAGATACTCCAAAATAGCATCTCTTAGAAAACCCTCAAACAATTTACATACAACGGAGGTTAAACTAACAGGCCTAGGATTCCCAGGATAATCTTTTGACCCCTTTTTCAATATTGGCACCACATTTTCTGTGCGCCAGTTCTGGGGAACAGACCTTGTCACTATAGAGTCCTTGAATATTAAAGATAGGGGTTGTTACGTTATGCGCTCCGGCCACACACACTGGCCATGAGCGCATGGTCCTGTTTCCTGCTGCTGCCGGCACGGCTGGGATTCGCATCTCGGGACGTGCCCGCATGCAAATCCCAGCCCATCACTCACATGGTGCTTATCCTGCCCCTGCCTCTGCCTCTCTGCTCTGGCATGCGTGTTCCCTTCCCCTAGGGCGCGCGTGCCAGAGCTTTAAGATTTAAAGGGCCAGTGCTCCCATTTGTCAAGTAACACCTGTGGCTCATTGATAAATTCCTCCACCTCCCACACTTCACTGATGGATCTTTGTTGCCCTAGTGTCTAATATAAAGTGTTCCTGAGAGTTGCCTTGCTGTGCATCATACCCTTTGCTCCATGACCGGACCTTGCTCCTTTGCCGCCTCCCCACTGACCACTTGCTACGTTCCTGAATACGCCACTGTGCTGCCAGCCCTGACCTTCTGCTATATTGACCATGAGTTGCCTTATCACATCTGTGTCTCAAATCTCCTCAGCTGCCTGTGTGGCCGAGCCGTGCCAGGGGTAGCAACCCGTGTGCCGCCTGCCACAGCAAGTCCATCCTGCTTTGCGGCGGGCTCTGGTGAAAACCAGTGGCACCTTATACTCCACTCCCTGGTACGGTCCAAGTCATCTACCACACAGGTCCAGTAGAACCACTATCATCAGTGTTCCAGTCTACTGAAACATAAGTGTTACAGGGGTCTGTCTATTATATTGCTTAATTCCTTTAGAACACGGGGGTGAATGCCATCTGGACCTGGTGATTTGTCTATTTTGATTTTTTTGTAGGGGGCACTGTACTTCTTCCTGGGTTAGACAGGTGACATGTACTTCTTCCTGGGTTAGACAGGTGACCTGTACTGGGGAGTTTACCTAATATTGCTGTATTTCACCTAGCATTTCAGTTTCCTCAGTGAAAACAGTGGAGAAGAATGTGTTTAATATATTTGCTATTTTATGATCTCTGTCTCTAATTTCTTCCTCATAATTTTTTAAAGGGCCAACACTTTCATTTTTAACCTTTTTGCTATTTATATAGTTAAAGAACATTTTGGGGTTAGTTTTACTCTGTTTGGCAATTAGTCTTTCTGTCTCAATTTTTGCGGATTTTATCAGTTTTTTTTTACATATTTAACATTTTTCTCTTTAGCTTTGTAAAGTTTCATCACTGCCGTCCTGTTTTAGTAGTTTAAATGCTTTATTTTTGTCATTTATTGTCTCCTTAACATTTTTATTCATCCACATTGGTTTTCTTATATTCCCATAATGTATATACCTCTTACAGTGAGAATTTAAGATATTTTTAAAAGTCTCCAATTTAGTGTCAGTATTCTTGTTTTTCAGGACTTTATCCCAATTTATATTGTTAAGGGCTTTTTCTCTGCGTTGATCAAACTTTGCCTATAGTTAGAGGAAAGGTAAGGCAGTACACATCTGTAAAGGCACAGGCCGATTACTGGCTATATGATTGGCTATATGATTGGTCCTGGTAATGCTAGTTCAGATAACTGGCCCATGTAAAGACGATGAATGACCAAATCCTTGTTCACTGGCTAATTGAATCTTTTGTGTGGCCATTTAATTATTGTTACTGGCAGCACATTGCCCTGTTTAAACAGGGAATATATGGCAGACAACTATGAATTTAAAAGTTCACATAAATAATGGAGCTGTGTAAAGGCCGAGCATAGAGGTGGCCAACTGCATTAGCCAATTGCTGCACAAACTTGCCAGAAAACTTGTACGGTGATCGGCTGTCGCATTCTGGCCACATGCGGTTGACAGCTCGTGTGTTTTAGCCCTAAAATTCCAGGGACAACTTTAACATCATAGACCAGATGATGAATAAGCTATTATTAGAGACACATCATGGGCTTTCCATGAATTCCAAAGGGGAAATTTATCAATAATTAAACAAATTTTAACCACACGTCAAGAATACCACCCACTGGGTGCGCAATGAAAATTATTGAAAACTGTTAGTTTGAAAAAAATGTAAAGATTTATTAAAATACAATTATTAAATAAATTGAGAAAAATCCATTCAAATAAAAAACATATTTAAAGGGGTACTCCGGTGAAACTTTTTTTTTTTTTTAAATCAACTGGTGCCAGAAAGTTAAATAGATTTGTAAATTACTTCTATTAAAAAATCTTAATTCTTCCTGTACTAATTAGCTGCTGAATACTACAGCGGAAATTATTTTCTTTTTGAAACACAGAGCTGTCTGCTGACATCATGAGCACAGTGCTCTCTGCTGACATCTCTGTCCATTTTAGGAACTGTCCAGAACAGCATATGTTTGCTATGGGGATTTCCTTTTACTCTGGACAGTTCCTAAAATGGACAGAGATGTCAGCAGAGAGCACTGTGCTCATGATGTCAGCAGACAGCTCTGTGTTTCAAACGGAAAAGAATTTCCACTGTAGTATTCAGCAGCTAATAAATACAGGAAGGATTAAGATTTTTTAAAAGAAGTAATTTACAAATCTGTTTAACTTTCTGGCACCAGTTGATTTAAAAAAAAAAAAAAGTTTTTCACCGGAGTACCCTTTTAACAGAGCAATACTGTATAAATATTGAAATTCTCTGCCATTGGGCCCTAATGGCAGAAATTAGGATAGATTACATATGGCACTGCCGATATGCCAGCAATTTCAGATATTTGTGAATGCCAACCATCCGGAATATGCTGTTAATCCGGCAATTGGCTGTTTAGATGTAAGATCAGTCTCTATATTAGTTGGACTGGGCTGCCCATAGTCTTTAGAAAGTTAAATAGTTCTCACCGTGACCACTGATCCCATACTGTGACAGGCTAAAGATGGTAGGTCCTGCGGTTGATACAATGTTACTGGCGGTGTGTCTGCAGAGTCCGTTTAGCAGCAGGGCTCCAGCAGGAGACTCTCACGTGAGAGATCCGTGGTAGCGGTGTGCACCCGTTGGAGTATCGGACCCTCACTCAGATGTTAAAACAGAATGCTCGTGGTGGAGGCAGCAAGCATAGTAAAGCAATACGCCCGGTAGGTGGGACTCTTGATTTAAAATAACAGTGTTACTGTTGTTTCAATCAAGAGTCCCACCTACCTGGCGTATTGCTTTACTATGCTTGCTGCCTCCACCACGAGCATTCTGTTTTAACATCTGAGTGAGGGTCCGATACTTCAACGGGTGCACACCGCTACCACGGATCTCTCACGTGGGAGTCTCCTGTCAGAACCCCGCTGCTAAACGGACTCTGTAGACACACCGCCGGTAACATCGTATCAACTGCAGGACCTACCATCTTCGGCCCGTCGCAGTACGGGACCAGCGGTCACGGTGAGAACTATTTAACTTTCTAAAGACTATGGGCAGCCCAGTCCAACTAATATAGAGACTGATCTTACATCTAAACAGTCAATTGCCAGATTAACAGCATATTCCGGATGGTCGGCATTCACAAATATCTGAAATTGCTGGCATCTAAATAATCGTCAGTGCACTATATAATCTATCCTAATTTCTGCCATTAGGGCCCAATGGCTAAGAATTTCAATATTTATACAGTATTGCTCTGTTAAATATATTTTTTATTTGAATGGGTTTTTCACAATTAATTTTATAATTGTATTTTAATAAATCTTTACATTTTTTCAAACTAACTGTTTTCAATAATTTTCATTGCGCACCCAGTGGGTGGTATTCTTGAGGTGTGGTTAAAAATTGTATAATTATTTATTATTCTTGATCGGTGGGGATCGATCTATTAACCACATTAAACTTTGGATACTAGGTTGTGAGCTGTACACATATTTCTCCTTGTGTCTGAATTTGGAAATGTATCAATGCTTTCACCAAAAAACTGGTTCAAAAAATGTTTTCGTCCAGTGCTCAAAATTTTTGTGCAAAAAAATTAATAAAATAAAGTTGCAAAATTTTGCACATTTTTTCTTCTTCTTCCACCTCTACAATGAGGGAGATTTATCAAAAACCTGTGAAAAGAAAAAAAATCACATATCTTCTTTCAGTTTTTAGAGGCCTATTTAAAAATAAATGAAGTGATCTGAAGTGCTCCAGTTTTCCTCTGCACAGGTTTTGATAAATATTTCCCAATATGTTAAAATGTGCATGGGAAACATTATCCCATTTTATTTTTTGCTCATTAAAACTAGTGTTTTCCTAACATCCTCTAGTGCTTGACTCTCAGCTTGCAGTTTGGTTATTTTGATCGTATTGGTAGTTCAGAAGTTTTTTTTTTTTTTTTTATAATATGGACAACAAATCCATGAATATGTACAACCATGTCCGGCTTTGGTTCAGCTCATTTCCCTCTAATAGATATAGGTCACAGAAGGTTTAGCTGGAAGGGGCCTTTCACGTAATGAGCAACAGAGAGACATGGACTTGCCATTGGCATGATATTAACACAATACATTCTCTGCAGACGTACCCGGGATGGAGGAGACATGAATTCATAACAGAACTTTATTCCATTAACTGTGTTTTCCAGGCAGGTGTCATAACCCATGAAAGTTAAATTACTGGAAGAAAGAATTTGTCATGTTGACGGCTGATGATTTACTATGGACAGGCTTTACAGACAGAAGTTTAGATAATCACTCACCAGGTTTATTAAGGGCAAAAAGAAAGTCTTATTATTAACCCAAGAGTGGATAGTTTCATTTCATTGTTTTTAAGGGGTATTCATGGATTTTTTTTTTTATTTGACTGTGCTACAGGGCTGTAAATTTAGTGCAATTCATAATATAATGTCTGTACCTGTGTTTCATGGTGGTCTCACAATTCTTCAGTGATTTTTGCCCCAATGTTTGTTTTTAACAGAATACAAAATGACTTTCATCTCAGGTTTTCCCAGGTTGCAGTTCGGCAGAGACATTTCTTCACTAGTCAGATGTTCAGAGGGAGCCTGTCTTTGCTTCAATGGATGGGGCGACTGCTGGGTCAGAGAGAGATCATTCTGCAAGGAATTGTATTTTTGCAACAGCTGGAGGCACCCTGGTTAGAAAACACTAATCTAGTGCATTAAAGATAGCTCAGGAGTGTTTCAATGGGTTGGATGGCTGATATGTGGGAGGGAGAAAAAGGACCTCACACTTACAAACACAGATTCATGGGACTTGTATTTGGAAGGAGGAAACTCCAACAGGAAATAGCAATTTAACAAAAAGAAAGCCACAGCGTTATGGTTGACTCAGAACATAGCCATTTAGCTCCAAGACAAGCACGGATCCTTCCTAAGCATGTCCATTACTGTCTGGCAGGTAAATACTAAAATCGCCTTATAGTGGATAACCCCTTTAAGTTTTAGGGTGACAGTAGTAAAGTAATATGCTAAAGAAAAATCACGGCACTCTGCAGGGTTGCCTGCTGTCTATAAATTCTTAGACTGTCTGAAAACATTCAGGATTCTTTTCTTCTGTCAGTGCATAAAAATTAATGTGTCTGCATGTGCAGGTCATTGTGATTGTGTAAATATCAGGATTTTAAGTTACAGTGAAATCTATAAATTTTTTCATATTACTATGTAATGCATTATTTTGAAAAATGTATATGGTTTTCCAATTTGTCCATAAAAATAGTGGCTGTCCTTGATTTATAGATATGTTTTCTGGAATCATAAGAAAAAATCAGCTTGGTAACCCTGGCATTCTGGCATACTTGAGGTTCCCAACCCATATCCATTTATATGTAAAGACTTAGGTTCCTTTCACACTATTCTATTGCTCCGTTTTAAAGACCTGTTACAATGTGCTGTTTAGAAAACCCTTAAAAACGGCTGTTAAAAAATCCCATTCAAGTCTATGGGATTTTTTGATTATCCATTCTCACCCTTTATAGCGGGAGAAAAATTAGTGCATGTGATGTTTTTTCTCCCATCACAAATAACGTCCGTTAGTCAGAACGGGCTATAAGGGGTGAGAACGGATAATCAAAAAATCTCATAGACATGAATTTTAAGGGTTTTCTAAATGGGACATTGTAATGGGTCTTTAAAACGGAGCAACAGTATAGTGTGAAAGGAGCCTGAGCGTTCCCCAGAACTTAATGCAAATTCTATATTTTGAGATACATGTGGCAATCTACATTTAGGCAAAATTTTTGGTCCCCAAACCTGCCAGTAAGAATGTAGTAGACCAAAAAGGATTTTTACCACCATGGACACTTATCCACAATGGCCACTTGTGTGTCAAGCCATCAGATTCAAATAGAGCAACAATTCTTTTTTTTCAGATCCTCACAGTTGTTTGCCATGTGTTGCCATGTTGAACTTCCTGTGACCAGTATTAGAGAGTGTAAGAGCTATAACACCAAATCTAAGACACCTGCTTGCCATTTACACCTAATATTTTGTAATACAAAAGAGTCACATGACATTGAGAAAGGGAAATGGCTATTTGGACCCAATTTGGACATTTCCACATAGGGTGTCCTCACTTTTGTTGCCAAGATATAGACATTAATGGCTGTGTGATGAATAATTTTAAGGGGACACAATACTAAACACTGTTATTCAGACTGTGCACTCACTACTTTACATTGTAACAGAGCATCATTTCTTCAGTGTTGTCACTAGAGATGAGCGAATCTTTGAAAAGTTTAATTCAGCCAATTCGCTGAATTTTCTGGAAATTTTTTTTTTGGTTCGGTTCGAATTTATTCATGGCGAATCGCTATTAAAAATGGCTATTTCTGGTGTGCTGGGTTAGTGAAATAATACTGTTATTCAGTATGACATGCAGATTAGAGGCATTGCTATTAGAATCACTGTCGCAGAGCAGCACAATGACAGAGCCTTGAGCTGGCATCAGTATGAGGAGACCATATAGTGGCTGAATGACGCAGCCTGGAGGTGGCAGAAGCATGAGGAGACCCCAAAGTGGCTGAATGACACAGCCTGGAGTTGGTGGCAGCATATAGTGGCTGAATGACACAGCCTGGAGTTTGCGGCAGCATGAGGGGAACATATAGTGGCTGAATGACACAGCGTGAGGGTGGACGAAGCATGAGGAGAACATGTAGTGTCTGAATGACACAGCGTGGAGGTGGCGGAAGCATGAGGAGACCATATAGACTCAATAGGGGTGTAGAACACTTTGCCTTGTCCTTACATGCATAGGGAGTGTGCTGTGATAGTGAAATAATACTGCTATTCAGAATGACATGCAGATTTCAGGTATTGCTATTAGAATCACTGTCGCAGAGTGTCTGGATGTGGCAGCAGGGAGACCATATGGCATCAAAATTGAAGAGAATAAAGAGATTTTTATGTAATGTAATTTTTATTTGATTTAATTTGAATTTATTTAAAATTTTGAGTACCCATTCTAGTGAGCATCAAGCTGCATGAGGAGACCATATAGTGGCTGAATAACACAGCGTGGAGGTGGCGGCAGCATGAGGAGAACATATAGTGGCTGAATGAGATATCATAGAGTTGGCGGCAGCATGAGGAAAACATATAGTGACTGAATGACACAGCCTGGAGATGGCGGCAACATGAGGAGAACATATAGTGGTTGAATGACACAGCCTGGAATTTGCGGAAGCATGAGGAGAACATATGGTGGCTGAATGACACAGTGTGGAGGTGGCGGCAGCATGAGGAAAACATGTAGTGGCTGAATGACACAACCTGGAGTTTGCAGCAGCACGAGAAGACCATTTAGTGGCTGAATTTCACAGCCTGGAGATGGCGGCAACATGAGGAGAACATATAGTGGCTGAATGACACATACTGGAGGTGGCGTCAGCATGAGGAGAACATATAGTGGCTGAATGACACAGCGTTGAGTTGGCGGCACCATATAGTGGCTGAATGACACAGCCTGGAGATGGTGGCAGCATGAGGAGACAACATTGTGGCTGAATGACACAGTCTGGAGTTGGTGGCAGCATATAGTGGCTGAATGACACAGCCTGGAGTTGGCGGCAGCATACAGTGGCTGAATGACACAGCCCTATTAATTCCCTTCTTGGTAAGTGTTACTCACCCTAAAAAGAGCGGCCCCAAACAGGCACACCTTACTTTTTTATTTTTATTTGAGTAGGTATATTTTATCCTAAGAAAGGTTAAGTTTTAGCTAATGCATATCCTCAATACTTACTTGTGGTCTGATGGCGAGGAATGTCTGTAACTGGGGAGCAGCACCTTAAATTTGTTTTGCACTATCCATATTTGTGAAGTGTTGGTGTGGCACCATGGTCAATCTACTCTGATGCATCAGGCATTGGTGGGTGGAAATCCTGGCTGGTCAGTCTCTCCACATTTTTCGTGTACAGATGAGTTCTCCTTGGGGTGCCCAGAAGTCCAGTGGATCTTCAAGGTGTGTTGGCATGGTCATGTCAAGGAATGCCATCACCTGCTGGTTCAGGTCCTGCTCCAGGTCTACCTGCGCTGATGAGTTGCTTCACTATGTGGGTGAAGAAAGCTACTCATCAGCGACTGTAGACTCAGCTGCTGCTGATGGCGCTAATACTGCTCCTGCCACCCCTCTCCTCCCCAGCAGCCATGGCAGTGGAAGGTGAGCACAGAGGGCCTCCCGAATCAGACCTGCGAGAGGATGGGCGATGGCGCAGATAGGCATCAGCCAACTGTCAGGTAGGTCAGTAGGTCTATAGTAGGTCTGTTTGTCTTCGCTCTCAGTGAGTGTGAAAAAGGCCCCCATTTTGTGCCAGTAGCAAGGGTCCAATAAGGTGGAGAGCAAGAAGTAATCCCGCTGCCAAATGGTGACAATTCTGCGGTCACTATGCTAGCAAGTGAACATGCATCGTGCCATTTGTGCAAGTGACTCGGAAGGACTCCTTGCCTCCATCTCCACTGCATACTTCCATTGTGTGTCTGGGCCCTGTGTCTCTCCTTCCTTATAACACTCTAGCTCCTCTAGCTGCTCCTGCTCCTCCTCTCCTAACAAATGGGACTATGTTGGGGGGAGGCCATTCTAACGCTGCAGCTCAAGGAGGGAGTGCTTTGCGGTGTACAAGTGGCTGAAGTGCATGCACAGTTTCCTTCCCATTGTTAGGATGTCTTGCAGATGGGGGGGGGGGACACTTCAGGAACCGATTGACAACCAGACTGAACACATGTGCCATGCAGGGGGCATGTCTCAGGCTTCCTTGTCGCAGCGCAGACAAGATGTTGTTCCCATTGTAGGTCACCATGGTTTCCATTTGCAGTGTTCGTGGAGTAAGCCATGATTCAATTTCTTGATGAATGACTTCTAGCAGTTCCTCCCCTGAGAGCCTCAGTTTGTTAAGGCAAACCATGTGAAGAACAGCGTGACACTGCCATGCCCTGCACACATGGTATGTTGGAGGGGCACGGAGACTTGTCCGTGCAATGGAGGCTGAGGACACGGTGAAGGATGAGGAGGCGGAGTTGCACACTGTCATAAGACCAATGGCCTGAGAGCGTGAAGGCAGAAGCTGCGTGATCTGTTCAAGTTGCTGTTGTTGTGGCTCTGCAGGAACCACATTCACCCAGTGGGCTGTAAAGGATATGTATTGTCCCTGACCATAGTTACAGCTCCGCACATCGGCGCTGCCGTGCACTTTCGTACATACCAACAGGCTCAAGGACTGGCCCGCCTTCTGTTCCAAAAAATTGTGCAGGGCTGGTACTACCTTCTTCGCAAAGAAATGACGGCTTGGCACTCTCTACCTCGGCTCGGGAAACAAGCGAACAGTTCTCTAAAAGGTGCAGAGTCCACAACTTGAAAAGGGAGGGACTGCAGCACCAGCAACTTGGACAGGTGCACATTCAGCTTCTGTGCCGTTGGATTAGTGGCCGCAAACTGTTGTCTCTTGGACATGGTTTCGCCAATGGATTGCTGGCGGAATGACTGACTTGAAATAGGAGGAGCAGGAACATCTGGAGCGACATAAGATGGGTATGACACACAGCTCCCTTCGGCCGAGGTGGTGGAGCCTTGGCTGGCTGAAACAGGGAGCAGCGTTCCACTGGGTGGTGCAGCAGGCTGGACCACCACATCGGAGCCATGGTTGTCCCAGCCCGCTTTATAGTGATGCTGCATATGTTGATGCAGGGCCGTGGTGCCAACATTGGGACCCTGGCCACATTTCACTTTCTGCCGACACATCTTGCATGTGGCCAGGTTAACTTCCTCTGGATGCTTGATGAAAAATTGTCACACTGCAAGTAGCTGATTTTCCCACCAAAAGTCTGCACTAATTGAATGCTACTGCCTCCGACTCCAGGAACCCCTATTTCACTACTTCCTGGGAAGGTAGGCTGCCGCGAAGCAGGTGGTCTACCCCGGGCACGTTTGGCTCCAGACTTTCCACTTCTGCCACCATGCTACCACCTTGTTGACTCAGCTGCTGCCTCACGGGCAACCTGCAACCATCTTCTCCTGTTGATGATGAAGCCCCTTCTGCACCCGGCTCCCAAGTGGGATCGGCTTCATCATCATCATCGAGTTGTGTCTGCGTGTCACTGATGTCCTCCTCAGGTTCCTCAACAGTGCCTATCTGCTTCCCAAGCTTGAATGCTCGCAACACCACCTCCCACGCCACTCTTCTCATCAGTAATTGCCCGTCTAGCTTAGGAAGCGGTGGATGTCTCTTGGATGGGCAGTAGCTGCTGACTGTCCTCTAGATCGTCCTCACTAAATAGTGGAGCTGAACCCACAGCATAATATTCTTCTTTGGGGGAGGGAACACCATCGGACAGAGGCAATGGGAGGACAGGAACTGCTAGCTGATAACAGGAGCTCAGGCCTCTCGCTGCGACTCCTGCTGCCACTCGCCCCTAGTCTGTTGCAACCTCTGCCTGATGATTTAGGCCACTCTACTGTGCACGTCCTGGCACTTCTCTGCCTGACATAGTGCTTAAATGAGGAAAGTACAATACGCTACATTACGCTTAAAAAAGTATTTGTGTACAACACCAGCCGGTGAGTTCTTTTGCCTGGCCTTTCACAGTATCTAGACCCTTGAGACTTTAACAGGTACAAAATAGTTCACCAATTAGATGTACATATGTAGTATCATATGTGCTACATTACGCTTAAAAAAGTATTTGTGCACAACACCAGCAGTACACACCAGTGCTGCAGCACACATTTGCTGTGTACTACACCCAAAATTGCACTTTCTCTATCAATCTCACTCCCTTCCCGTGTTTGTAGGTAGGATTTGTGCTTGAAGTGAATCACTGCTGTTCTGTGCAACTCACTGCTCTCTGTCCCTCTCTGTAATAGAACACTGTAGACAGTGACTGGGAGGTGAATCACTGCAGTAAGAATACTTTTCTGTGAAGCACCGACTGCTCTCTTTCCCTCTCTCTGTGCTACAGAACGCTGACTTGACTAGGAGGTGAATCGCTGCTGGAAAAAAGCTTTTCTGTGCAACACACAGCGCTATCTGTCCCTATCTATCTGTTTGCAGTGAAAGGCTGAAGTGACTGGCCGCAATATGACTGCCGATTATATAGGGCTGTGAAATCACAGGGGTGACTGGCTGCTGGTAGGCCGCCTACCCTTGTTCCCACCTTCCCAGGATTCCTTGCCCCATGTCCTCACATGTAGATCCGCCATTTTAGATGCCCTGGAGCCTTGACTGTACTAAATGCAGTTTAATGAAGCGATTTGCTCAATATTTGCATTAGTTGCAAATCAAATTTTTCCTGAAATTCTTAATGAATTCGGATTCATCTGATTCGATTTGCTCATCCCTAGTTGTCACTAGGGATAGACCGATATTGATATTTTAAAGACGATACCGATAACCTGTGAACTCTCAGGTCGATAGCCGATAACTTATAACGATATTCCGTGCATTTTAATCCCCCCCCCAAATATCCTTGGTAAAATATGGGTGCGTGTGTGTGTGCGGGTATACCCTGATAAACTGTTTCTGGCCCCGCAGAAGCCGGTGCAGATCAATGATTTAATGCGGGCGCTTTAAATCAATGAACTTCAGTAGCTTTTGCGGGGCCAGAGACCGCCGCCGCTGCCCGCTTCTCTCCCCCTGCCTGTCCTGGGGTCCTGAGTCCAACCACCGCCACTGCCAGAGACCGCCGCCGCCACCCGCTTCTCTCCCCCTGGCTGTCCTGGGGTCCTGAGTCCAACCACCGCCGCTGCCAGAGACCACCGCCGCCACCCGCTTTTCTCCCCTGTCTGTCCTGGGGTCCTGAGTCCAACCACTGTCGCTGCCAGAGACCGCCACTGCCCCATTGCCTCCCCCATCCCCGGTTTTATAATTACCTGTTCCCGGGGTCCACGCTACTTCTGGCTCTGGCGGCATCCTTAGCAGTCACTGAGTGCCGGGCCACTGACCGTGACGTTGCATTGAGGTTGTCACTCATCATTGTGCAGCTCACAGCAACAGCGCAGGACACGCAGGAGCAAGAAGTAGCGCGGACCCCGGGAACAGGTAATTATAAAACCGGGGATGTGAGATGCAATGGGGCACTGGCGGTGGCGGTCTCTGTCAGCGGCGATGGTTGGACTCAGGACCCCTGGACAGGCAGGGGGAGAGAAGCGGGTGGCGGCAGCGGTCTCTGGCAGCGGCGGTGTTTGGACTCAGGACCCCAGGACTGGCAGGGGGAGAGAAGCAGGCAGCGGCGGCGGTCTCTGGCCCCGCAAAAGCCGCTGCAGTGTTCATTGATTTAAAGTGCCTGCATTATCGGCAATTTTGGCAAGGTAATTGCCGATACCGATATCTTAGAAAATCATGAATATCGGCCAATAATATCAGCCAAACCGATAATCGGTAGATCCCTAATTGTCACATGAAAAAATATGAGAGAGATGTGAGATACTGTATCTCTTAAGTAAAACAATTCAACATATAATGTTACTATTTGAGGTTCCCTGCGTATGGAACCCATGGAAGAAAATGGTTTCTCTTAGAAAGCTATCTATCTGTGTATCTTTTTCTTTTTATCCTCTACAGCATACATATAATTTTTTTTATGGTATTTTTTCTTAGAAGTGAAAAATAAATACAATAATGATTCAGCTCATACATGACATGTGACATTCTCTTGTACTTCAGCTTTCAAACACAACCTTAGCACTTCAAGCATATAATCTTTCATAACCTTCATGTCAATCACTACCCCAGTTCATTCACTT
Organism: Hyla sarda; assembly: GCF_029499605.1. NCBI lineage: Eukaryota > Metazoa > Chordata > Amphibia > Anura > Hylidae > Hyla > Hyla sarda. Next base: position 393,619,242 of record NC_079191.1, read on the forward strand.
TACTAAGAAAGAGGCTAGATCTCTGTAGTCAATGATCCTGAATGTAGTTACACAACCCCCTACTCCTGTTTCTCTCCACTTTTTATATAATAGACAGGGCTCTACTGTAAATTTTGCTATATGACTCTATGAGTAATAGTATAATTTTTTGTAAATCCATTTTAGATGATAGAAAGAACTTTTGAGTTGCACTATTTTACACACTGAACTACATGACCTTTTCTGTCCTTAGAGGACTGGAGAACCTAGACCAAATAATCATCTTACCAGGAGCCATAATATGCACCATGTGGGAGTACGCCACAGTTGCACCATCATACCACAATCATATCAAAAAATTGGAGCTACAGCTCAATATTGTACATAAGTGTACAAACAATGTTTAATATATCACGCCAACTTGCTACAAAATTCTAAAGTCTGTGTATTGTCCTTTAAGACATTCAAGGGCTCATTCCCACTGCCAGCGTGCTCTGCTAAAGGAAACTTCATTAGAGCGATGGGAGTTAAGTGGAGAAAAAAATACTGCATGTCCTTTTTTTCCCCCTCCACTTAACTCCTGTAAAATACCAGACAACTGATGGATCCCTTCAAATCAATCGGATCTGTCGGGACTCAGAATGCGTGGGAGCACAATGGCAATGTGAACCTATTCTTAGGTGACTTGATTGAACTGGACTTAGTTAACTTTCATATATCACTGGTCATTTTATTGTTTGATGGTCAACAAAGATCTCAAAAATTTTTTTTTTATAGTTATGCACAATTTTGACAAAAAATTGTAACTCCCCTATTTATTCTTCCTTTGAATTACATTCTACATTGATTCTTCTCCTCTTGACTTTTGCTCAAAGCTACCTAGTTTTGCAGGAGAGTCTAACCCTGTGTCCTATTGCTATAGTATAAAGCTATTCAAAACTTGTACTCTATAAACAAGACCTGTGGCCTCTCCAGACCTGCTTGTTCTAGTCAATACTTGTGTTACCCAAAACAAATTTTCTACACAAACAAGCTACTTCTTATAGATCTGTGTTGTGCCATTTCTGTTATTCTTGCTAGAAATGTCTGACTAAATAGCCACCTGGGTGTTACCAGTTGGGGGTGTGTCCCTGCACTGTCATTTTTTATTGAATAGCCTCAGACAGGGCAGGACAGACCCCTAACTGATAACATCCAGTTGACTACTTAGGCTAGGTTCACATTGTTCCGCTATATGGAGCTCCGTCGGCAATTCCGTCAAAACGACGGGAGTTTAACAGAGAAAAAAAAAAGTGCACTACTAGATTTCCGACGGACCCCATTCAAGTTAATAGTATCCGTTGGGACCTGGCGGTAACCTGGTGGAGTCAATTGTGCTCCGACCTGTTTGAGGAGGTTTGGCATAAAGGAAAGAGAAGAACAGAGGGGGAATAGGACAGAGCACAATGGCAGTGTAAACCTAGCCTAATTCATAATGTACATTTCTAGTAAGAATAACAGTACAATATACACCTTTACTTATTTCAGGTAATTGATGAACTGAGTTGAAAAAAAGTAATTTTTTTCTGCTTTCACTCCAAAATCATACTTAAAATATATTAAATGCTAAAGTTTGCATCTTCAAAATGGTAAATTTAAAATTGCAACTACAGTGGTCCCTCAACATACGATGGTAATTTGTTTCAAACGACCCATCGTTTGTCGAATCCATAGTATGTTGAGGGATCCGTGCAATGTAAAGTATAGGAAGCTGTACTTACCTGTCCCCGCCACTCCGCACCAGGTCCTCACCGCTCCCGCTGCTGTTCCAGGGGCTCCCGATGCTGTCCCGCTGCTCCGGTGTCTTCTTCGCGATCCTCCAGTGTCTTGCGCATCTTCTGCAGGGTCCGGGCCTCGCTTTCTGGTGACGTTATTACGCTGCTGCGCCGGCGCGGCGTGCGTAGTGACGTAATAACGATGCCGGAAAGCAAGGCCCGGACCCTGGAGAAGATGCACAAGACACTGGAGGATCGCGAAGTGGACCCGGAGCAGCGGGAATAGTTAAGCGAACCTGCCAGGGATGCTTAAACTGCTATCCGACAGCAGCTTAAGCATTTTGCTCTGTCGGATAGCAGTTAATGCGATGGCCCCGACATATAAAAGCATCATATGTCGATGCTGACATCGACATGCGATGGCCTCTGAGAGGCCATTGTATGTCGATTTTATCATATGTCGGGGCCATCGTAGGTCGGGGGGTTACTGTAATTCTACAAACCTAAAAACAGTCAAGAATGCTGTGATGAAAAATTGATAACATGTTTTAAAGGAGTATTCCTATGTGGGAACTAGGGCTCTTGTCCCCCTTTGGCCTTTTTGTGGTTGCTGGAGGTAGATGGGAAGTGAAAAAACAGCCATACCAACTTTAACCTGTTGAAAATATAAGACAAGTATACTCCTCCTGGGGCCTACACCATACGAGGGCAAAGGGCTGCCACTATTAGCCGCTGCTCCTGCGCTGGTTATTTCAACTGTTAAGATGCTGCTGTCAAAACAGACAGCAACATTTAAACAGTTATGAGCCACATCATTTGTGTTCAGTAGGGATGGATCGGCTCCCCATGAAGCCTTCTGTGTGTGCCATCACAGCTCTGTTAGTACAGCCCCACAAATACACTGCTCAAAAAAATAAAGGGAACACTAAGATAACACATCCTAGATCTGAATGAATGAACTACTTGTATGAAATACTTTTGTCTTTACATAGTTGAATGTGCTGACAACAAAATCACACAAAAATGATCAATGGAAATCAAATTTATCAACTCATGGAGGTCACACTACAGACTGATACAACTTTGATGTCATGTCCTTAAAACAAGTCAAAATGAGGCTCCTGGACAGTTTGTGGTGCAACGTGGCATTGGTGGATGGAGCGAGAAATGATGTCCCAGATGTGCTCAATCGGGTCTGGTGAACGGGCGGGCCAGTCCATAGCATCAATGCCTTCCTCTTGTAGGAACTGCTGACACACTCCAGCCACATGAGGTCTAGCATTGTCTTGCATTAGGAGGAACCCACGGTCAACTGCACCAGCATATGGTCTCACAAGGGGTCTGAGGATTTCATCTTACTATCTAATAGCAGTCAGGCTACCTCTGGCAATGCCACCACACACCATTACTGACCCACAGCCAAACTGGTCATGCCGGAGGATGTTGCAGGCAGCGGAACGTTCTCCACTGCGTCTCCAGACTCTGTCATGTTTGTCACATGTGCTCAGTGTGAATCTGCTTTCATCTGTGAAGAGCACAGGGCGCCAGTGGCAAATTTGTCAATCTTGGTGTTTTATGGCAAATGCCAAACGTCCTGCATGGTGTTGGGCTGTAAGCACAACCCTCACTGTGGACCTCGGGCCCTCTTACCACCCACACGGAGTCTGTTTCTGACGATTTGAGTGGACACATGCACATTTGTGGCCTGCTTGAGGTCCTTTTGCAGGGCTCTAGCAGTGCTCCTCCTTGCACAAAGGCGGAGGTAGCGGTCCTGCTGCTGGATTGTTGCCCTCCTACAGCTTCCTCCATGTCTCCGGATTTACTAGCCTGTCTCCTGGTATCGCCTCCATGCTCTGGACACCACGCTGACAGACACAGCAAACCTTCTTGCCACAGCTCACATTGATGTGCTATCTTGGATGAGCTGCACTACCTGAGCCACTTGTGTGGGTTGTAGACTCCGTCTCATGCTACCACTACAGTTAAAGCACCGCCAGCATTCAAAAGTGACCGAAACATCAGCCAGAAAACATAGGATCTGAGAAGTGGTCTGTGGTCGCCACCTGCAGAACCACTCCGTTATTGGGGGAGTCTTGCTAATTGCCTATAATTTCCACCTGTTGTCTGTTCCATTTGAACAACAGCATGTGAAATTGATTGTCAATTAGGGTTGCTTCCTGAGTGGACAGTGAGATTTCACAGAAGTGTGATTGACTTGGAGTTACACTGTGTTGTTTAAGTGTTCCCTTTATTTTTTTTTGTGGTCATGTAGATGGAAAGTTGAAAGGGTCATGGCTCTTACGAGAGCGTATTTCATTTGTAAAAATACATCCAAAAAATCATAGACCAATTGTGTCCGCATTTTAACGACATGTGCTCTATGTAAGTCTATGGCAAAGTGGTTATCTGTGCACACAATGGTGGAGATTTATCAAACTCTGCGTAGTGGAAGAGTGGTGCAGTTGCCCATTACAGCCAGTCAGACTGCTTCTTTCATTTTTAAAAGTGCATTTGAAAAATCAAAGATTAAAGAAGCAATCTGATTGGTTGTTATGGGCAACTGCACCACTCTTTCACTATGCAGTTTTGTAAAAATACCAAAAAGTCACATGTTATGTCATTTTACATATTGTGTACACAGACTGCCACTTTCCTGTATGTTTACAAGAGCACATTAAAGGAGATGTCCGGCGCAGACTTTTTCTATACCGTCCTGCCCGGGCTGCAAAAAAAGACAAAACAAACTTTCACTTACCTCCATATGTTCCCCCGGAGCTCAGCTGATTGGTCGGCCGGGCTGTTAACTTCCCACTTCCTTTAGCCCGATACGTCACATGGCGCTTCAGCCTATCACTGGCCGCAGCGATGTACCGCCTCGGCTTGTGATAGGCTGAAGCGCCGTGTGACGTATCGGGCTAAAGGAAGTAGGAATTAAACAGCCTGGCCGACCAATCAGCTGTTGCGGAGCTCCGGGGCAACATATGGAGGTAAGTGGAAGTTTGTTTTGTCTTTTTTTGCAGCTTGGGCAGGACGGAATAGAAAAAGTCTGCGCTGGACATCTCCTTTAACCTTTTCAGGACATAGGGCGCATGCATATGCCCTGCATCCCGAGTCCTTAAGGGCGTAGGGCGTATGCATACACCCGTGGGAATTCCGGTCCCCGCCGCTAGCCGGTTAGGGACCGGACCAGGATGCCTGCTGAAATCATTCAGCAGGCATCCGGCACATCGCCGAAGGGGGTCCTGAGACGGTGGTGGTGGTGGGGGTTTGAAAAGGAAGGGGGCAGTAAAGCGATCTTTACTGCTGCCCTTCTAGTGGTTGCCAAACTGCAACTCCCAGCATGCCCAGACAGCCTGTCTGGGCATGCTGGGAGTTGTAGTTTTGCAACATCTGGAGGGTCACAGTTTGGAGACCACTATTACAGTGGTGCCCAAACGGTAGCCCTCCAGATGTTGCCGAACAACAACTCTCAGCATGCCTAGACTGCCCAGGCATGCTGGGAGTTGTAGTTCTGTAACATCTGTCCCTTCAGATTTTGCAATTTTAATGGAAATGTTGAAAATTGCTGCTCTACTTTGAAGCCCTCTAATTTTTTCAAAAAGTAAAAATATGTCCATTTTATGATGCCAACATAAAGTAGACATATTGTATTTGTGAATCAATATGAAATTTATTTGGAATATCTATTTTCCTTACAAGCAGAGAGCTTCAAAGTTTGAAAAATGGAAAATTTTCATGAAAATTGTGGATTTTTCACCAAGAAAGGATAGAAGTAACAACGAAAATTTACCACCAACATAAAGTAGAATATGTCATGAAAAAAACTATCTGAGAATCAGAATAATCGGTAAAAGCATCCCAGAGTTATTAACGCTTAAAGTGACGGTGGTCAGAATTGCGAAAAAGGGCTGCGTCCTTAAGGTGAAAATGAGCTGCGTCCTTAAGGGGTTAATATTAAAAACGCAAACGAAAATTGCCTGCAATTTTGTGGACACATTTTTAATAATGAAATACGCCTGAAAAAAACACTGTGTGAACATAACCTTAGTTTGAGGGTTTCCATTATGTTGTGTACATAATGAAGTTATGGGAAGTCTGCCTACCCACACACTTCTATTGTGTAACCGCATACAAGTCATTATGAGAAAATATCTTCTTTTTTGAGTAGAACACGAGTGGACCTGAAGAATTTAGACTGGCTTCTTTATTACCTTAAGATATCTTGGTACTTTGGCTGGTTCTGTGCTAGAAGACAAGACTTTTTTTGACTTAATTAATGCGTGCACTTTGTTCCATCTCTTATTTAACTTGCATTTGCACATGTGTATTGATTTCTGGAAATCCGTATGGCACTTATGAATCTACGTGCCAGGTTATACCTTACAAAGAGTCTAGTCCCTCGACTTCTGAAAGATGTTCTCCTCTACGATCAATAGTCATCTGTGAAAGAAAAACAAGATTATATAAAGGCTTAAATCATTGTGCCACACTATAGTACTCTGTTATACAAAAACAACCAAAATGTCTGTAAAAACAAAGCTAAAAGAGACTGAAACTGAAATAGATCAGCACTGAAATTTGGATTCTCTTTTTATGTATGACCACTTAGGCAATATACAATATGGCTATATGTTTAGGTATTTTTTTTAATTTTTTTGTCTCTTTTTTTAAGGACCGTCTATTTTATTTTTTTTGTCTGTTTTAGTAAATACAACAGCCGGGTCTAAGGGTAAAGTGCAGAACTAGAGGTCAGACAGCAATGAGAACATGAAGCTAAATACAACATACGATGGTAAACGAAGCTCAACATACGATGGTAATCCGTTCCAAATGAACCATCGTTTGTTGAAACCATCGTATGTTGAGGGATCCGTGCAATGTAAAGTATAGGACAGTGGTCTACAACCTACGGACCTCCAGATATTGCAAAACTACAACACCTAGCATGCCCGGACAGCCGTTGGCCACTGGTATTGGAGGTTATACTCACCTGTCCCCGCCGCTCCGAACTGTCACCGCTGTCCTGGATGTCGCCTTCCATCGCTGTTGCCGCGTCTCCGGGGTGTCCTCAATGCTCCCTCAAGGCCTCTGCTTCCCCGGCATCCTCGCTCTCACGTCGCCGCCATCACGACGCTCCTATTGGATGACGGGACGGCGTGTGCAGCGACGTGATGACGACGATGGAGAGCGCCGACGATGCAGGGGATCCCGAAGAGGACGCGCCGGAGCCCCGAGGACAGGTAAGTGATCGTCAGCGGAGCACACGGGGCACCGTAAACGGCTATCCGGTGGCAGCTGAAGCAGTCTGTGCTGCCGGATAGCCGTTTATGCAATGGCCCCGACATACAAAAGCATCGTATGTTGATGCTGCCTTCAACATGCGATGGTCACTGAGAGGCCAATGATCGTATGTCGGGGCCATTGTAGGTCGGGGGTCACTGTATTGGGGGGATTTATTAAAACCTGTGCAGAGGAAAAGCTGTCAGGTTGCGTATAGCAACCAATCCGATTACTTCTTTAATTTTTAAAAAAGCCTCTAAAGAATGATAGAAGCAATCTGATTGGTTGCTATTGGCAACTAGTCAACTTTCCCTCTGCTCGGGTTATGCTAAATCTCCCCCTAGGTTTGTGTGTCTGCTTTAAATTGGATAATTCTTCAAGTTCAGATGACCACATGGTGGAAATGACATCACAGTTTAACATTTTTGGAAAGCACAAGTTTATTGCATTAATCCCACCTCTAGGGCCTGCACCTGTTTAGAGAATGAAGCCCCCTGGCCCATTTGGCCGGCTTATACAGTAGCATCCAGGGTTGGTCAGGAAGCTGAAATTAGCCAATAGGGCAGGTTAATGGGAATTGTATAAACAGCAGCGTACTTAGTTGTGCCATTTCTGTACCTGGAGCTCTTATTCTTAAAATAGATGTCCCAGAGGTGAATATGCCATAAATGTCAAGACTGAAATATCCTTTTAATAAAGGCGGTCATCTATACAAGACTAGTGTTGAGTGTGAATATTCGAAATGCAAATTTTTACCGTGAATATCAGCACTTCGCAATTTTGCGAATATTTATGATATAGTAATATATATTTGTAATGACAAATATTTTTTTATGCAAAGTTGTGCAAACATTTATGCAAATATTTATGCGAAAATCGTCACTTCCAGACTGGACACTGATCCCTCCCTTCTTTTAGGTGAAAGATATTATTGCACATGCGCACAATACGAATTTCATTACGAATTTTCGCATGGAAAAAAAAGGGAACAAACATAGCGAATATGCGAATTTCAGGAACATAGGACGAATATTCGTCCATATATTTGCGAAATATCACAAATTCGAATATGGCCCCTGCCGCTCATCACCATACAAGACTCCTATTTATCAGCCGGAGTGGAAAGCTCATGCTTTCAATAAACCTTGCGTACTACTTTGCTTTGCCTGTGGTAGCACTGCAGTGACATTAAACATGGCTGCCAGGTTCCTGAGTTATAGCTGATCTTAGGGGGTCTACGCAGTGGGAAACACTGAGATCAGCCTATAGTCGGGGGGACTCTTTTACTCATAAAATGGATTATCCAATACCTTATCCAAAACACAACTGGAATGTTGAACAAGAAGACATAAATACATTATGTAAGTATATGGAAAACAATGTTTATGACTCCCATAGAGAATGTATAGCGCAGCGGGTGATCACGTGCTACAGTCAGTGGGGTAACAATAAATTTCAGGGCTCCCCTGTGAGACCTACTGAGGAGGCCCCTAAGCTCCTCCCCACAAGGTATGCCACACCCATGCCAATGTAACTCACCCATACCAAATTGCTTCGCCCACACTGATATGCTCCACCCATAGGTATTTTCTATTGACGTGTAAAGAGCATTTGAAAGTAATACTTACATTCGTTTTTTTTTATGTCACTGTAGTGTACAATATATAGCGTAGATAAAATAATTCAATTATCAATGTCTTACAACGTAAGTAAATAAACAAGTGAGGACTGCCTCACACTGCCCCCTCTGAATATAATAATGCCACACACTGCCCCTTCTGAATATAATACGGCCTCACACTGCCCCCTCTGAATATAATAATGCCACACACTGCCCCTTCTGAATATAATACGGCCTCACACTGCCCCCTCTGAATATAATACGGCCACACACTGCACCCTTTGAATATAATACGGCCACACACTGCACCCTCTGACTATAATACTGCCACACACTGCACCCTATGAATATAATACGGCCATACACTGCACCCTCTGAATATAATACGGCCACACACTCCATCCTCTGAATATAATAATGCCTCACACTGCCCCTTCTGAATATAATACGGCCTCACACTTCCCCCTCTGTATATAATACGGCCACACACTGCACCCTCTGAATATAATACGGATACTCACTGCACCCTCTGAATATAATACGGCCACACACTGCACCCTCTGAATATAATACGGATACTCACTGCACCCTCTGAATATAATACGGCCACACACTGCACCCTCTGAATATAATACTGCCACACACTGCACCCTCTGAATATAATACGGCAACACACTGCACCCTCTTAAAATAATATGGATACACACTGCACCCTCTGAATATAATACGGCCACACACTCCATCCTCTGAATATAATACGGCGACACACTGCACCCTCTGAATATAATACGGCCACACCCTGCACCCTCTGAATACAATACTGCCAGACATTGCCCCATCTGTAATAAAACGGCCACACACTGCACCCTCTGAATATAATACGGCCACACACAGCACCCTCTGAATATAATACGGATACACACTGCACCCTCTGAATATAATACGGCCATACACTGCACCCTCTGAATATAATACGGCCACACACTGCACCCTCTGATTATAATACGGCCACACACTGCACCCTCTGAATATAATACTACCATACACTGTACCCTCTGAATATACTACAACACACTGTACCCTCTGAATATAATACTGCCACAAACACCATACCCTTTGAATATAATACTGCCACACACTAAACCCTCTGAATATTCTACCACACACTGCACCCACTGAATATAATACTACTACCACACACTGTGCCCTCGGAATGTAATACAATCCCATACTGTACCCTCTGAATATAATACTACCACACACTGCACCCTCTTAATATAATACTACCTCACCCTGCTCCCACTGAATATAACCTTGACGTGCAGTGCACCCTTTGAATACAATACTGTAACGTATTGTGGCCCAATAAAAACCGTATCACCCCAGAAATTCCTTACAATATACACTATACCTCTGAAATGCAAAACACTCTGTGTCCCTCACATATAATAATTATGACCCATCCTGTGCCCCCCACATAGTAATAATGTCCATCCTGTTCCCCCACATAATAATAATGCCCTTTGTCCTGTGCCCCTAACATATAATCCCTCCTATGCTGTGCCCCTAAAATATAATGCCCCCATCATTTTCCCCTCACATATAATGCCCCCTGTCCTGCCCCCTCAGGGGGCATTAATTGTAAAGGGCACAGGACATGGAGCATTATATGTCAGGAGCACATGACGGGGGCATTATATGTGAGGGATACAGCCCAGGAGGCATTATATGGGGGCCCTCCTGTCATGTGCCCCTCACTTATAATGCCCACTGTCATGTGCCCCTCACTTATAATGCCCCCTGTCATGTGCCCCTCACATATAATGCCCCCTGTCATGTGCCCCTCACTCATAATGCCTCCTGTCATGTGCCCCTCACTTATAATGCCCCCTGTCATGTGCCCCTCACTTATAATGCCTCCTGTCATGTGCCCCTCACATATAATGCCCTCCTGTCATGTGCCCCTCACATATAATGCCCCCCTGTCATGTGCCACTCACATATAATGCCCCCTGTCATGTGACCCTCACTTATAATGCCCCCTGTCATGTGCCCCTCACATATAATGCCCCCCTGTCATGTGCCCCTCACATATAATGCCCTCCTGTCATGTGCCCCTCACATATAATGCCCCCCTGTCATGTGCCCCTCACATATAATGCCCCCTGTCATGTGCTACTCACATATAATGCCCCCCTGTCATGTGCCCCTCACTTATAATGCCCCCTGTCATGTGCCCCTCACATATAATGCCCTCCTGTCATGTGTCCCTCACATATAATGCCCTCCTATCATGTGCCCCTCACATACAATGCCCTCCTGTCATGTCCCCTCACATATAATGCCCCCCTGTCATGTGCCCCTCACATATAATGCCCCCCTGTCATGTGCCCCTCACATATAATGCCCTCCTGTCATGTGCCCCTCACATATAATGCCCCCCTGTCATGTGCCCCTCACTTACAATGACCCCCTGCCATGTGCCCCTCACTTATAACGCCCCCTGTGTTGCCCCTGTACCATATAGGTGGTCTGCTGTGGTGCTGCCTTTTAGAGATCGGAATGCAGATTCAGTCTTTTATGGTATAACATCTCATTTATTGATACATAAATTGGGATAAGAGACATGCAAGACTTGTTTCGGGGGTAAGTTCCCCCTTTTTCAATTGCAAACATAAGGTACATACAGTAGGACACCATATAAATAGTAAAAAGGGCACTAAGACCAGTCCAAGTTCAGCCCCCAGGGGGGCGTGACAAGTGAACTTATGTAACTAATAAAAAAAATGCATATCAGGATCTCATAAAACATGATAAAATAACTAGTGTTGCTCGTGAATATTCACAATGCGAATTTTATTTGTGAATATCGCATATTCGCGAATTCGTGAATATTCGCGAATATAGCACTATATATTCGTAATTACGAATATTAGTTTTTTTTTCTTTTTTTTTTTTTCACAGTACACATCACAGTGATCATCCCTCTCTGCTTCCAGCTTGTGTGGTGTAAAGAAGGCTCTAATACTACTGTGTGAGACTGGCGTGCAAATTTTTGCTTATGCTAATTTTTTTATATGCTAATTTTCGCATATGTTAATTTTTGCATATGAGAATTTTCGCATATGCGAAAATATAACGCGAATATTATGAATATGCAAATTTAGCGAATATATGACGAATATTCATCCATATATTCGCGAAATATCGCGAATTCGAATATGGCCTATGCCGCTCAACACTAAAAATAACATACATTAAGATATAGTATAAGGTTCCATGTTAAAAGGTGTATGGAACATATAGGTTTATATAGTCTTTTGATTGCGTAAATGTATTGCCGCGCGATCGCTCCTGGAGTGGGGCTGTTTTTTTTTTTTCCAGGGTGAGGCATGGAGTCGGATGTGTACATCGTATCTCGGATGATTTTGCTCTTTCATTCATAAATTTCGATAACCAATCTACACGGAGCCGGCTTTGAGGTCACTTTTTCTGGCAGCCAATGAGCAGTGTTCGGGCTGAATATGAAAAAGAAAAGGTATACGTCTTGGCTTGGGTGGTTCCCGCTGGGTGGTTCAGAGCGGATGGTTCGTCCCCTGGGTTTAATACTTGATGAGGACCAGGTAAGTTAAACTGTATGCTCGATATATTCATTCAGACCTAGCGGATTCAGTGTTTCAGGTTTAAAAATGCAAAAATTCTCCCTTTTGGATTTTTGGGATTTTTAAACTTAAAACACTGAATCCGCTAGGTCTGAATGAATATATCGAGCATACAGTTTAACTTACCTGGTCCTCATCAAGTATTAAACCCAGGGGACAAACCATCCGCTCTGAACCTTCTTTGATATATTGTAATAAAAAGAATCAAAAAGTGATTTGTTACAAGCCCGGGCTTCTAACAATCTGATTGGACAACGTAAATATACGATACCCAGTCAAAAAATAACCAAAAAGAGCTAGAAACTCCGGCTTTAATCTGATTGGCTAAATAGCCCTCCTCAGTAGATTTCAAGATACGCGCCTCACGAGAGGTAAGAATTCTATTACATGTCGGCGATGATATTATTGGCCGCCTCATTCCCTGCAGACACAGCCGAAACTCCGCTGATTGGCCGCCTCAAACCCGATGCTGCATTCTAAAAAATGACGTGGCACCCAGCTCCGTGATGATTGGTCGCCGGACATACGAAGAGAACATCGGGAACCACACAAGCCAAGATGTATACCTTTTCTTTTTCATATTCAGCCCGAACACTGCTCATTGGCTGCCAGAAAAAGGGACGTCAAAGCTGGCTCCACGTGGATTGGTTATCGAAATTTATGAATGAAAGAGCGGAATCATCCGAGATAGGACGTACACATCCGACTCCATGCCTTGCCCTGGATAATAAACAGCCCAGCAATACATTTACGCAATCTAAAGACTATATAAACCTATACACTCCATATACCTTTTAACATGGAACCTTATACTATATCTTAATGTATGTTATTTTATAATGTTTTATGAGATCCTGATATGCATTTTTTTTATTAGTTACATAAGTTCACTTGTCACGCTCCCCTGGGGGCTGAACTTGGACTGGTTTTAGCGCCCTTTTTACTATTTATATGGCGTCCTACTGTATGTACCTTATGTTGAAAAAAGGGGGAACTTACCCCCGAAACGCGTCTTGCATGTCTCTTATCTCAATTTATGTATCAATAAATGAGATTTTATATCATAAAAGATTGAGTCTGCATTCCGATCTCTAAAAGGCAGCGCCACAGCAGACCACCTTTTTCATTTTTGCACCCATTCCAAGCTTCTTGCCGACCTCAAATCGAGCTCCCGGCCGGAACCTGCAGGCTGCAGCCCGAGATCATCTGACCCCAAATGGAGGGGTGATATGCACATACCAAGATATACCCCAGGTGAGTAGTAAGAACACTGGGGTTCGTGGCTTGGGATCATCCTACAGAATTACGCGAGGCGCTATCCTCTCCCTCTCTCTTTTTTCTCCCTTTATCCGTCCTGTACCATATAGTGCCCCCAAACAACTTACTGGTGTAACTACAGCTTATTGCTAACTAGCAGTGTGTGAGCCACGGGGACGTAATCTCCGGGCACCAGCGCGATCATGTGACGTCATCGCGCCGGCCAGCTGTGGATCACGTCCCCGAGGCTCACACGCTGCAAACAAGGAAGCTGTAATGTGTGAGAAAGGTGGGTGAATGATGGATCCGGAGTCCATTTTGCATATTCAGTTGTTCATGTTACAAAAACAACTCAGACCTTGTGATAGAAAACTCAATACCTTGTAATTATTTCAGAGTTGGCTCATTTACGCATTTCTGTTGAACTTAGATCCCTCGAAGTGAACTGATTGTTGGCGCTCGTGGTTCATATTACAATTTAGCTGAGGTTTATCTTCTGAAATTCTAATTTGACTTTGTTAACCTCTTAGGTCACTTCTAAGAACACAGATAAGAAAGTTTATTACGTGCACACATAACAATTGTGGCTGTGAATGCGTTTCGCTCATCTTTATTCATGAAGCCCTTGAACTGACGGGAAAGGGTGATGGGACTATGTGCAGGCTGTCAGCTCACATGGACATGTTCTGCCCGGTACATCTCTCTCACCTTAGTAAAATAACAGAAAACAGCACTCTAGATCTAGAGTGTTTGTTGTAATGCGCAGGCTTTAATAAACACTGCATTTGTATGCTAAGAGAAGAGAAGCCACTTCTACACAGTTTATAGTGTATCTATCACTGCGAGAACACATATAATGAAAGATGCTGAACCCGCACTATTCCAGACAGGCAATATCTCATTTTCAAAGCTTAGAATTTTTTTCCTTTTTTTCGGAGAGTACAGTAACTGACTAGATGATTAAATTAGAATGTGGCAAAGAACAAAAGTCAGGGGTTCGGAAGAGGTGAAAAAGCTAGAAATATGAATTTATATGATGCCTTTAAGCAGTATGACCATTCAACTTGTGATACACTTCAAAGAAATCGTGAATCACCTTTATAGAAATGCAGAAGAATCAAAGAACATACGTAGGGCCTGTAATGTATTATCTTTCGTATAGATTTGTTCTGTTTGGGTATTTGTAAATATTTTTTTTTGGTCAATATGTCTTTGTTTAAGTTGTTAGTTTGGAACGTGCGAGGTATGTCGGATAGAATTAAAAAGTGTGCAATCTTTGATTATATTCGGGGGTACCTCCCTGCGATCATATGTTTAGTCGAGACCCATAGGTCAAGAGATGAGCAGATATTACCAAGGAGGTGGGCCAAAGAAGAATACCACTCCAGACTTTCTTCGTACTCTGTGGGAGTATCAGTATATGTTCATAGGAAGGTACCACTCGAAATAATAAATGCAAAGGTAGACAAGTATGGTCGATACGTATTTCTTTATGGAATGTGGGAAAATAGGGCTATTATCTTGGCCTTTGTTTATATTCCTCCACCCTTTAGAGTGGATGTTCTGAGGGATCTCGTGAGTTATAGCGAAAGGAAGACATATGCGGCATTATGGATAGTTGGAGATATGAATAATGTAATGGACCTTAGTATGGACAGATACAAACTAGGTAGGAATGTAGGGGGGAGTGAATCAGCATTGGCGAGGTACTGTGGAGAAATGAATTGGGTTGATGGGTGGCGGAAACTAAACCCAGGAGTAAGACAGTACTCATGCTTTAGTTCTTCATATAACACTGCTTCCCGAATTGACCTATGTCTTTGTGATAAGAATGCGATGATCTGGACCAGTAGGGTGCAGTATAGAGCTAAAACCCTGTCGGACCACTGCCCAGTGGTGGTGGAAATTGGAGGTAAGGCAATGGGTGGGAAAAGGCTGGGCTTTCGGCTCAACCACCACTGGATAGAACTAGTGGGAGACCAGGACTGGTTTAGACAGGAAATAGAAGCATTATGGGAGATTAACCATAACTCAGCGAGTCCTCAGATAGTATGGGATGCCATGAAGGCATTCTTGAGGGGCCTATATATAGGGCGAATTAATAAAAAGAAAAAGGAATTTGCCCAAGAAGAATCAATGCTGAATAGTAAAGTGGCACTATTAGAAGCTGGGATAGATGAGGATAGTGGGGGTGAACGGCTGTTAGAATTGAAGACAGCCCAAGAGGATTACAAAGAATATCTACTTAAAAAGGCAAAAAATAAACTATTCTTTAGTGGGCAATGTAACTTTTTTGAGAAAGGGAAACCAAATAAGACATTGTCAAGATTACTTAAAAATCAAGGTGAGGAATGTGGTATTATTGCTTTGAGGAGGGTGGATGGCAGCATAACCACAGAAAGAGAGGAAATTGCTCAAATGGTTAGCTCTTTCTTCTCCAATCTCTATATAAGCAGCAACATTAATAGGGCTGACGTAGTGGAATTTTTGAGAGGAATTAATATTCCAAGTTTAACAGAGGATGCCAGGGATTCTTTGGATGACCCAATCTCCCTCCAGGAATTGGAGGAAGTATTGGCATCAATTCAAGGGAATACATCCCCTGGGTCTGATGGTATTCCATTCCAGATATATAGGATATATTCAACCCTGCTACTTCCAAAACTGCTGGGTATTATTAATGAATTCTGGAGGGGGGGGGGGGGGGTGTTCTCCCTAAATCAATGTGCGAGGCTAACATCAGACTTATTAGGAAAAAAGATAAAGATCCTTCGTATTTGGGTTCATATCGCCCCATCTCCTTGCTTAATACGGATATAAAGATAATAGCGAAGGTATTGGCAAGGAGATTAGATAAAGTGGTGGAGGTAGTGGTGGGGAGAGACCAGGGGGGATTTAGGTCAGGAAGAACGGTCCACGACAATATCCACCAGGTATATGAGGCAATCCAGAGTGGATCCCGGGGCCCCCGCTCCATTCTGTCACTGGATGCTACCAAAGCCTTTGACAGGGTGGAGTGGGGATACCTTTGGGAAGTTTTGAGGAAGGTGGGGGTGGGCCCGAGATTTTTGAGTTATATTCAGTTATTGTATACTAATCCGGAGGCGAGTGTAGTGGTGGATGGAATTCCCTCCTACCCATTTAAACTTAGTAGAGGAACAAGGCAGGGCTGCCCCCTCTCACGCTCTTTATTTTTAATTTATATTGAACCCCTAGCGGCTTGGATAAGAGATAACAATTTCTATGAGGGATTTGGAGTAAACGGAGAAATAAATAAGATTTTGCTATTTGCAGATGATATCTTCCTTTTTGTAACTAACCCACAAGAAAAAATACACCGGATCATGAAGCTGTTCGATGTATTTGCCCCTTTATCTGGGTTGGAGATAAACTGGAGTAAATCTACTATGCTCCCCCTAGATGAAGATATGGGGGAGATGGTGGGAAGATTATCCGTGCTAAAAAAAAACGAATGTTTCCCCTACTTGGGAGTAAAAATAGCAGCCACAAATGATAGGTTTGTGACTAACAATATACGCCCTCTATTAAATAGTCTAGTGAAGAGAGTACAAGTATGGAATAAAATGCCTTTCTCGATGTCAGAAAGGATGGCGATAGTAAAGATGGTGGTCCTCCCACAGATCCTGTTTTTCCTTCGTGCCTCGCCAATGTGGATCGGCAAGGGATGGTTCCGGAAGATAGAAGTGATACTGGGCAGATTGTTATGGGGAAGGAAAAGGGTCCGTTTGAAGTACAGATATTTTATGGCCCCCGGAGATAGGGGGGGATTGGATATGCCCAACTTTCTTGTTTATTATTTGGCTGCGCAGTTGGTACGATTCGTGAATTGGAGGAATTCTAGATATCTGGAAAAGATTGTAGTAGTTAAGGAGAAAGAGAACATATATGAGGTATTGGAATTAGATGATTATGAAGAGAATGGTTCAAATAGCACGGTGTTATTGCACAAATTTAGAAAAGTATGGGAAAGATTAAAGGAAGAATTACATATAGAAAATAGTTTTGGGTTTACACCTTTGTGGGCTAATAACAAATTTAAAGAATTGGTTGATTGTGAGTCATCTTTTTGGGATAGTAAGGGTATAAAACGACTGGAACAAATATTTGATAAAGGACAACTTTTCTCATTTGATCACATAAAAAGGGTGTATGATATTAATGATAATGATTGGCTGTATTATTGGCAGGTTAGTCACGCAGTCCATAACACGATAGATAAAGAGGTATATGTAACATAGAAACACAATTTTATAGAAGCACTAATTCAAATAGAGCACTTAAAAAAAAAAGGAATATCAATCTTGTATAAGAAATTAAATAAGATTATTGGAATAAATGGGTACTGTGCCTGAAGATGACTGGGACATTATGGCCCAAAATATAAGTAAGGTTTCTCGTAATATGTATTAATAATGATTAGGTATACTTCTCAGATGTAAACAAGTATAAGTATGGCTATATGGCCTATTTTTTGTTGTTATGTATATCTGAAGCGTATACTGTAGTTTTGTAAATTTTATATTTAAAAGATATTTAAATAAAAAAAAAGAATGTGGCAAAGAACAAAAGTCAGGGGTTCGGAAGAGGTGAAAAAGCTAGAAATATGAATTTATATGATACCTTTAAGCAGTATGACATTCAACTTGTGATACACTTCAAAGAAATCGTGAATCACCTTTATAGAAATGCAGAAGAATCAAAGAACGTACGTAGGGCCTGTAATGTATTTTCTTTCGTATAGATTTGTTCTGTTTGGGTATTTGTAAATATTTAGTGTTTTTGTTTTTTGTATATTAGTAGTAGTATTATTACTGCTTTGTTGGGTTTGTTTTGCACCTTTTTGTTTATATAATTGAGTGTACAGATCTGCAGAATGTGTGTGCGCTATATACATAAAGAATTATTATTATTATTATACAGAAAATCTTGGGCTGGTTCGTGTCATGTTCATGTTTGTTGTCATATACTGGGGCATGGGATGGGGGACCAGCTCAGGGCCAAAAATAAATAAATAAAAAATCGTATGTGGTGTTTTGTCGTTTTTTTTTGGACACTAAGGCTAGGTTCACACTACAGAATTTCCGCCTGCAATTCCGCTTTGAAATTGCAGGCAGAAATTCTGCTTACTAAAATGTATAGTATAGTGAATGAGTTTCCGTTCACAAATTCACACTTCGGAATTTGTGAACAGAAATTTCACTTGAAAATTTCTGCCTGAAGAATGGCGTTGCTCATTCTTCAGGCGGAAATACTTGCGGAACACATTGCAGTCTATTGGAGACTGTGGTGTCCGCGCGGTCCTAGCACCGACTGATTCAGTTGGCGCTGGCCGCACTCGGAATATCCAGATGAAAATTTTCTTGCCGGAGATTCCGCAGTGTGAACCTAGCCTAATAAATAAATTTGAGTGAGGGAAAATGCAATGTAAACTTGGAATCGGGAAGGTATTCTTCCATCTGCCTCCCTAAGGATTTTTTTTACTTTATAAACTACGGGGGGGAGTTATCATTGGTTTTACCCTGGTTTTGTGGGGAAAATTGGTCACAGTTTGTCTCAGATGGTGTTTACAGACTTTTCATTGCGACTTTTACTTTAGAAGATTTTTTTTTTTAAAAGAACATACCAAGTGGTGATTTCAGTTGATGTCATGCAGTGGTCAGGAATTTTTCATGTGTGACATTTCACTTTGTCGCTTCATTTGTTGCAACTGCCATAACGGAGGTGCAAAATGACACCAGACCTGACTTGGCTTTAAAATTTGGCTGTAGACAGCATTATTATTAAAAAGTCGCACAGTTGTTGCACGGGTAAAAAAAAGTCGCACAATAAGTAATAATATATTATAATAATATGTTATCAGCACCATATTTATCACATGCTCTGTGCCATGTTATAAATGGGATGCAGGTACACAGTTTCCACCACATGAATTAAAGGGGTACTCCTCTGCCCAGCATTTGGCACAAACTGTTCCGAACGCTGGAGCCGGGAGCTCGTGATGTCATAGCCCCACCCCCTCATGACATCACACCCCACCCCCCTCAATGCAAGTAAATGGGAGGGGGGCGTGATGGCTGTATCACTTTAATAAAGTAAAAAGACGTGCACCTGCTTCACTTTTTAAGATTACACCCCACCCCCGTGTTACTATGTGTCATTCGTAGCCCTGATAAAAGAGACTTTTAGAACTTCTGCACCTCCAGTAGGTCCCTCCCCACTATAGATTGTGCAATAAATTAATATAGGGTTTATTCCTTTCTCTTACTCAGCATATCTTCCAAATGTCCAGGGTTTTGCTAGATTATTCTGCACTGGAATTAAGACTTCTGCACATGTACCCCCAAGTCGGCATTATGAGTAGTTTTGCACCTCATTCTTCTAAACAGAGTTGGTTCTTGTTCTAAATGGCTGCACCAACATAGAGACCCCCCCTCCCCAAGTGGGACATTTAGACCACTTCTATAGAAAGGCCGCTCCGTTATCCAGACCAGGTTTTGTGTAACAGACTGGCAGTTCACCATTTGTTATGCACAGTGACCATTTTCTTTTAGAAGACCACTTTTCAGTGCAATTATGAATCAAAGACACTTTACTGCATTAAATAGACCCCATTTGGGTCTTATCCATGGTCATTTTGTATGGTCAGGTTTTACATTGTTTCTGGTTGTAGGGGAATATTCCTGGAGTTGTTGGAGGGGACAGTGAACATCTTCTGACAATAATGTTTCTTAGATTTAGGGGCTGCCTATAACACAGAAGAAGGGGGTTCTTGAAATATTGGTTTAAAATGGCCATCTTTTTGTAATTTCAGGTGTACTTTCTATGCAGCTCTGACACTTTGATTCACCTTTGTTTAGATTGTAGTTTTTATTTAGAAATGTTCCTTTGAGGCCTCTAAGGTGTTTGTCCCTGCCTGTAGGGTAAGAACATAGAAAGCTGCATTTAATAGCTTCAATGTAGACAATGGAGTATTTTTGTTGTTGCCTAGAGTTAAAGGGGTATTCCGGGTAAAAATTTTTTATCCCCTATCCAATGGATAGGGGATAAGATGTCTGATCGCGAGGTGCCCGCCGCTGGGTTTACAGGACTGGGGACGTGACGTCACACCACGTCACGCCACGTCACGCCACGTCCCCTCCATTCATGTCTAGTATCGTGTTAACTGATGAAAATATGCTAGAATTTTGGTGCTTTGAGTTGCACTGGATTCACACCCCTTTCTTTAAAAGCCATGCTCACTTTCTCATGAAAGGGGTGTTTTGGAATCATAAGTTATTTATTTTTTAAATATACTGCTCAAAAAAATAAAGGGAACACTTAAACAACACAATGTAACTCCAAGTCAATCACACTTCTATGAAATCACACTGTCCACTCAGGAAGCAACACTGATTGACAATCAATTTCACATGCTGTTGTGCAAATGGAACAGACAACAGGTGAAAATTATAGGCAATTAGCAAGACACCCCAATAAAGGAGTCATTCTGCAGGTGGTGACCGCAGACCACTTCTCAGTTCCTATGCTTCCTGGCTGATGCTTTGGTCACTTTTTAATGCTGGTGATGCTTTCACTCTAGTGGTAGCATGAGACTACAACCCTCACTCTAGTGGTAGCAGGAGTCTACAACCCACACAATGGCTCAGGTAGTGCAGCTCATCCAGGATGGCACATCAATGCGAGCTGTGGCAAGAAGGTTTGCTGTGTCTGTCAGCGTGGTGTCCAGAGCATGGAGGCGCTACCAGGAGACAGGCCAGTACATCAGAAGACATGGAGGAGGTCATAGGAGAGCAACAACACAGCAGCAGGACCGCTACCTCTGCCTTTGTGCAAGGAGGAGCACTGCAAAATTACCTCCGGCAGGCCATAAATGTGCATATGTCCACTCAAAAGGTCAGAAACAGACATCATGAGGGTGATATGAGGGCCCGACATCCACAAGTGGGGTTTGTGCTTACAGCCCAACACCATGCAGAATGTTTGGCATTTGCCAGAGAACACCAAGATTGGCAAATTTGCACTGGCGCCCTGTGCTCTTCACAGAAGAAAGCAGGTTCACACTGAGCACATGTGACAGACGTGAGAGAGTTTGGAGATGCCGTAGAGAACGTTCTGCTGTCTGCAACATCCTCCAGCATGACCGGTTTGGCGGTGGGTCAGTAATGGTGTGGGGTGGCATTTCTTTGGGGGGCCAGAGGTAACCAAAAGCCAAAGAGAAAGGAGTCATTTAAATAAGGTTAAAACATGGTCACTTTTATTAGTTACATTAAAAACATAGGAGATGGGGAAAGGCAAACCAACTGGGGGAGACTAGACAAAAAGGGGCGACACTACCTGCTCATGTGCATAGAAAATACAACTCAATAAAAGTGCATGGTGCATTCATTAAAGTGCATACATCTATGGGTCAAAGGGGGACCTCTATAAAGTGTAGACATGCTTGAAAGTGCAGACATGCATACCACTCACAAGGAGCAAGATGAAAAATATCAGCAGCAGAGCAGGAGCGACGCCACCCCTACGATCATTTCGGCGAACCTTCGTCCTGGGGGTGGGGGGCTTGCCAGAGAGGTAGCCTGACTGCCATTAAGTACCAAGATGAGATCCTCAGACAAGCAGGGCTCTGTACACTGAGAACAAGCAGAGCTCTGTGCACTGAGGACAAGCAGTGCTATGTACACTGAGAACAAGCAGGGCTCTGTACACTGAGGACAAGCAGGGCTCTGTACACTGAGGATAAGCAGGGCTCTGTACACTGAGGACAAGCAGGGCTCTGTACACTGAGGACAAGCAGGGCTCTGTACACCGAGGACAAGCAGGGCTCTGTGCAGAGAGGACAAGCAGGGCTCTGTACACTGAGGACAAGCAGGGCTCTGTACACTGAGGACAGGCAGGGGTCTGTGCACTGAAGACAAGCAGGGCTCTGTACACTTAAGACAAGCAGGGCTTTAGGGTGCATTTCCACCTGGCGTATTTTGCTGTGTATTTGCTGCTGCGCATTTTATTTCCCATTGAAGTCAATGGGTTAGAAAATATGCAGTAGCAAATACGCAGAAAAATACGCCAGGTGGGAACGTACCCTAAAGGGGTATTCCAGGGAAAAACTTTTCTTTCTTTTTTTTTTTATAAATCAACTGGCTCCAGAAAGTTAAACAGATTTGTAAATTACTTCAGTTGAGTTGTTGCTTTCTGTCTGGCAACAGTGCTCTCTGCTGACATCTCTGCTTGTCTCGGGAACTGCACAGAGTAGAAGAGGTTTGCTATGTGGATTTGCTTCTAGTCCGGACAGTTGCAGAGACAGGTGTCATCAGAGAGCACTTAGTCAGAAAAGAACAACTCAACTTCAGCAGCTCACAAGTACTGAAAGGATTAAGATATTTTAATATAAGTAATTTACAAATCTGTTTAATATGAGCCAGTTGATATGTAAAAATTTTTTTTTTCTGGATAACCCCTTTAACTCTCATACAGTATGGGTCTGTAGACTAATAAAAGAGTTAGGGCTATTAGAAGATGAGGAGTAAAAATGCTAATTGGCTGTGTGGGGTTAATATTATCATATCCAATCCAATCCAAAGACCACAATTAATCTGTAAATGTATGTTATAAGGCAGCAAAGAGCCTCAGATTAAAGGAGTAGTCCAGTGGTGAACAACTTATCCCCTATCCTAGGGAAAAGTTGCAGATCGCGGGGGGTCCGACCGCTGGGGCCCCCTGCGATCTCCTGTACGGAGCCCCGACAGCCCGTGGGAAGGGGGCGTGTCGACCTCCGCACGAAGCCGCGGCCGACACGCCCCCTCAATACAACTCTATGGCAGAGCCGAAGATGTATTAAGGGGGGCGTGTTGGCCACCGCTTCATGCGGGGGTCGACACCCGCTATCTGGCCGGAGAGCCTGGCCCCCGTACAGAGAGATCGCAGGGGGCCCCAGCGGTCGGACCCCCCGCGATCTCAAACTTATTCCCTATCCTTAGGATGGGGGATGAGTTTTTCACCACTGGACTACCCCTTTAACAGTGAGACACTGTCTAATACAAATCAGATCACAAGTGGAAGAAATGTAATAATTCTATACACGCAGTCACTCATATATGCACTTATTGTAAATTGCTTTCCAGTACAGAGATCTAGAATATGTTTAGGCTATGCTTCCCACATAATAATGGTTGACATGAAGCACTAAATGATATTAATTTGAAAAATTTCCCAAAAATACAGAGTTTAAGCGAAGCCATTTGTTGTACTCTTCATGCAATGTGTGCAAAGTGTTTCATTCCCCCCCCCCCCCCCCCCCCCCGTATGCAGTCGCAATATCACAATATGAGCCAACATATAGTACAGGAGCTGAATTACATTTGGATGTTGCTTATCATTACAAAACATAGAGACAAAAAGATTGCACCTGTATACTGGGGATGCACTGTGACACATTTACAGTGCTGCATACATTAACAGGAACATTAAGTTATTATTGGAGGACGGGCTGTCTATGGTTGCGTTTATTTCCTTCTCATCGCTGGATGTGAAGATATTTTTGTATCATTCTTAGACTAAAAAAAAAACTATTAATAATTAATAGATGTAAAGGTTTTACAGTTTTTCATAGGTTTTACAGTACATTACATTGATGGTCATGTGGGTTATCAATAACTGTGTTGTTACAATACAATAGTAGAATTTAGACTTAAAGGGGACAATGTGTTTTTGTCATCTTAACTTACCCTTGTTATTGCTTGTCCTTTGCTTCCTTTGTGTCTTGGTTGCTATTTTTCGGTTCTCTGGTGTTTTTTGTCTGCAAGTTGATGTTTTTTAGCTTTTGCTTTTCCTTTTTGTAGCTGGGTTCCAAACTACAAATCCCAGAATGCCACATTCCCTGGTTTTTTAGTTTGCAGCATGTACTTTGCTTTCGTTTGGGTTCCGCCCAGCTTTCTGGTAGTCCGCCCCAGTACTTCCCCTTTGTTTTTTGTTGACGCCTAGTTTCCGCCCCTCTGTTTAGCATTCTGTCTCTCACTTGGCTAGGTGTTTGGTTGCTATGTTACCCTGTAAGTGTTTGCTTATGTTTGTGGGGTATTGGCCAATCAGTAGTGTCTGTTGAACGTGACACATACACAAACACACATGCACGCATACATCAGTTTTTCATCAGTTAGTATCAGCTGTCTGCAGACTCCTACAGCTGAAACTACTACTACTCCCACCATGGAGCAGACGGGAGTAGTAGTTCCCTAACTGTGGGAGTCTGCTGGCGACTGGGAGGCTAGATTAGTGTTTGTACTACTACCCCCATCATGGAACAGAGTCTGTTCCATGGTGGGGGTAGTAGTACAGGGGATAAGAGGTTGATCTCATCGGGTCTCATTTCTGAGACCCGATGCGATCAGCAGTTATAAAGCAGGGGAGTGGGCGGCATGCTGCGCTCCCCTGCGATATCTCTTTAGTGTATACTTTCATTTTTAAATCCCCCGCAGGGAGCTCTGAATGACCGGCACTGATGAGCCATTCAGGGCCCCCACCGGGGTTTTTTAGCTACAATTGTATTAACCCCAAATGTATGCCCCCATGCATATTTATAATAAATTACTGGCCCCAGTGTGCAAAATAAGTTTAATTCCCCCCCCCCAGTGTCCTTATGCCCCCCGTTTCCTTATACCTCCCACCCCACCGCCGTCCTTATCTGTGAGAGCTCACCGCCGGGACCAGAGCCCGCCGTGTCCATATCATTATCTATATCCCCCGCTACGGCTCGGCATCAGCAGGGACAGGGGCGGCAGTAGTGTTCCTGTCATGTCCCCGCTGCTGCCTTGCTCCAAGAAGATGAGGAGCATCAGACAGCGTGGGATAAGGATAATGATATGGGCGCAGTGCGCTCTGGTCCCAGCGGTGAACTCCCACAGATAAGGACGGGGGAGGGGGGTTAGGAAACGGGGGCATAAGGACACTGGGGGGGGGGGGAATAAACTTATTTTGCTCACTGGGGCCAGTAATTTATTATAAATATGCACAGGGGTATAAATTTGGGGTTAACTGGCCGGGCATAACGGAACACCAATCAAGGCAGCCCCGGCAAACAAACAACATACATATTCATAAGGAGGGCGTGTGAGGCGAGTAAAGAAAAAAAAAAAAAAGTACGTGTCACGGATACATGAAAAACTACAGCACATCCGGCCCAAGATACAGGTAATAAAAGCACAAACCTCCTGCTGAAATAAATAACACATATCAATTAATAAAACCTTCACAGAAACAAAAGGGAGCTACTTCACTAACAAAATTAGCCTTTAAAGGGGTACATTTTGTTCCGAACGCTCGGAGCCAAAGGCCGTGATTGTGATGTCACTTGCCACGCCCCCTCATGCTGTCACGCCTTGCCCCTCCATTCATGTTTATGGGAGGGGGCGTGTCAGTGACACGCCCCCTCCCATAGACATGAATGGAGGAGGCATGGTGTGATGTCACGAGGGGGCTGTGGGAGATTGTGGGGGCCCCCACAATCAGACATCTTATCCCCTATTCTTTGGATAGGGGATAAGATGTCTGGCAGCGGAGTTCCCCTTTTAAATAGCTGTCCCATGAAGACCTTCTCTATTTACTGATGTAGCGGCTGCCAACACTGTCCATGGTGCACTAGTCTGATAGCATCATGGGCGCACCATGGAATGTATGAACAGAAGCCGGAATATACTTTGTATCCATGGACTCCCAGCTCCCAGCAATGAGTGATGATCCACACACTGTATGTAGCGCTGCTTACTTTATATTGGCTGGATGAGGTGAGAATACAAAAAGGGAGCTACTACAAAAAAGTACACCAAAATTGACATATTTTATAAAAAAAAAAAAAATAGATAATGAAGTCACCGGGTGCGGCACGGGTGCTGTGCGGGGATTCCCAGTGGCGGGACCCCCACCATCAGACATCTTATACCCTATCCTTTGGATGGGGGATAAGATGTCTTTGGGCACTTTAAGAATCTTGAACAGAGTACTCTGAAGCTGAGTCTCCTAAACCAAACAATCCCTTTATCACAAAGGATATTTTAGAAGAGGTAAAGCAATCCAAAGAGATAGAAATATGAGTCTCTATTGGGCACCATTAACCGTTTAATAGGATTTTTATGCTATCTCTCTCAAATTTTATGTAAAACAGACTATGAAAAAAAAGTAAAGTATAGAAAAGGGAAAACTTGTGAAAAAGTACATAGCAAATTTAATTTCGACTCTGTCTAGTTACATTTTCTTGTCTGGATGGTGCCTTTGTGGCTATTAAGACTTGATAATTGCCACGCTTGGCTGAAATCTGAGCCTGTGCTTGGATGTCCTCCATTTCACATGGTTATGGGGTATTAAATATATCCCATGCTATCTGACAGTATGGACAGGAGAATTCAGAATGCGAGCCCCATTGATAATCTGTAGAGTAACACTTTCGGGAAGAACATTAGGTTATGACCATTTCACAAGAGCAGGGACCTGCTAAGCAGCTATAACTCTTAGACCTGCATAATTCTTTTTTGTACTTTTAACATACATCTTGAAAGAAGTTAAGGTTATAGGTTGCAATACTGTTTGACTCCAGATTAGTCTAGTGTAGGATTTAATAGCATGTGAAATGGCTTGTTTTAAGCCTCTGTCTACAAAGCCTCATTTAAGCGTACCTTTATGTCAAATGCAGAACGAAATGTATGTCCACTTTTGAACTTTCGAGACCGACTTGTATTTTTTGTTATAATCTCTTCTCTTCAGAAATGTATCTACTTAATCTTATGCAAGTTAATGTAGTGAATACAAATTTTACCCACAAGCTCTAGCATTGTCAATTCAACCAGAGTATACTAGTCGAGTTGTTAAAGGGGTACTCCGGTGAAAAACCTTTTTTTTTTTATTTGTAAATTACTTCTATTAAAAAATCTTAATCCCTTCTGTACTTATTAGCTGCTGAATACTACAGTGGAAATTATTTTCCGTTTGAAACACAGAGCTCTCTGCTGACATCATGAGCACAGTGCTCTCTGCTGACATTTCTGTCCATTTTAGGAATTGTCCAGAGTAAAAGGAAATCCCCATAGCAAACATATGCTGTTCTGGAAAAGTTCCTAAAATGGACAGAGATGTCAGCAGAGAGCACTGTGCTCGTGATGTCAGCAGACAGCTCTGTGTTTCAAAAAGAAA
The DNA here is from genome assembly GCF_029499605.1 of Hyla sarda. Classification (NCBI taxonomy): domain Eukaryota; kingdom Metazoa; phylum Chordata; class Amphibia; order Anura; family Hylidae; genus Hyla; species Hyla sarda. The sequence continues at coordinate 393,646,988 of NC_079191.1, forward strand.
AGAATTTCCACTGTAGTATTCAGCAGCTAATAAGTACAGGAGGAATTAAGATTTTTTAATAGAAGTAATTTACAAATCTGTTTAACTTTCTGGCACCAGTTGATTTAAAAAGAAAAAAGTTTTTCACCAGAGTACCGCTTTAATGAATGCACTGTAATACAAAAGTATTGTGGTGTGTTGTATAAGGAATCAAATCACCATTTGTTAATATTCCATTGGGGGACTCATAGTTTAATTGGTGGGGGCCGAGAACTGTCCAGAGCAAGAGAGGTTTGCTATTGGTATTTGCTCATGTTCCAGACAGTTCCTGACATGGACATGAGGTGGCAACAGAGAGCACTCTGGTCAGACTGGAAAGAACTATGCAACTTCCTCTGAAGCATACAGCAGATGATAAGTACTGAAAGGGTTACGATATTTAAATAGAATTCATTTACAAATCTGTTTAACTTTTCTGGCACCATTTCTGGAAACATTGGTTTTCCATCGGAGTATCATTTTAAATTGTTCAAGCCATCAGACACAACAGCTACCATCTCTGGAGCACCACTTCGAGGTGACATGACCCACTGATGAGGTGCTGCTTCTGCCTTGAGATTTGCTCCTTATTGATTACAAAATCCAGATGCTCTGTGACAGCTATAATATGTGTTAGAAATAATGTGCGATACATAAGTATCTAATGATTGACTCACTAAAAGTGTATGTTGACAACAAAAGTATTGTCCTTTTCCAACCTTTTCAAACTTTATCTATATCCTATTCCCTAGGTTTGCAAACTGTGGACCTCGAGCTGTTGCAAAACTACAGATCCCATCTACAACACCATAGGCTGTCCAGGTATGCTGGGAATTGTTGTTTTGTAACAGCTGGAAGTTCACAGTTTGGAGACCACTGCTCTAGGCCAATGCCTAAAGAATGTGCTTTTAACATATGGCAGACCTTTTTTCTTTCATGGACTAGCATAATACATTACTGAATTTCTTCCCTGGGATCAGACCCAACATGTGTAAAGTAAGACCTCTTTTACACTGCTGTCCGGTTCTGCTATATAGAGCTCCATTGGCAATTCTGTCAAAACCATGGAAGTTTAGCAGAGAAAAAAAGAGTACATGTACTCTTTTTTTCTTCACTAAACTACCATATCCCTGACGGAGCTCATTCAAGTCAATGGGATCCTTCAGGACCTGGTGATGACTCGATGGAGTCAGTTGTGCTCCGACCCGTTTTGGGGCCATTTGGCGCCAGAAAAAAAGAGCCCAATGGACCTAGAATGGGACAGACCACAACGGCAATGTGAACATAGCCTTACCATAAGCCCCTGTTGCCGAATCACTTGATGCTCTCGATGAGGCCACTTTGGTAGGTACTTACCATTGCACACAGGGGACACCTAACAAGACCTGATGTTTTGTGGATGAACTGCCCCAGTCATCTAGCCATCACAGTTTATTTAACCCTTTCAGGATGCAGGCCATATGGGTACTCCCTTGGGTCCTGGTACTTAAGGACGCAGGGCGTACCTGTACTCCCTGGTCTCGTTAGAGCTGAGCATGCATCATACCTGGCGGGTCCTAACTGCTATCAGCTGCCAGGACCCAGGATTAACCCAGGCTGATGCCCGGCATTAACCTTTTAGAGGCCACGATCAAAGTTGATAGCAGCATCTAAAATGCTGGGTTAACGTGCAGCAGAACACTGATAACAATGATCAATGCTATGCTATGGCATGAGTTTTTTTACAGCGAAAATACTAAAATTGCAAAAAAGATATATAAAGATAATCCCAAAATACAGCAAAAACAATGGCCCTGATTGATTAGGATTGGAGTGGAGTTTTCTTTTCTTGGTTTTAATTCCCTACAATTTTTTTCCACAGTATTTACTAAGGTTTCTAAGGTTTCCCTACATTTTGCACTTTTCCCTACATATTGCTTTTTTTTACACATGCTCTGATCTGTCGGGTATTCCTCAGCTCAAATCCACTACATTTTCTGTGGAAACCTTAGTAAATATGTTGGGTTTTTGTGAAAATGTCGGGGACATACCCCCTTTTTGGCAGCCCCACGGCCATGCCCCTTTTTCGGGTTTTCTCAGTAAAATGGAGAGCTAGTCGTGTTTTTTTTCAATTCTGGTGCAAATTCTGGCGCAAACAAAAAATTTCTGGCGCACAACCCAACAAAACATGTTGGGTTTACAATAGTAAATCAGGGCCAATACATTTAGTATTGTTATATCTGTACCAACCCTTGCTATAAAAAAAAAAAAAAACTATGGAGAAATTGCTGGTTTCATTTTGCATGTCCTGACTCGTAAAAAGTTAATTAATACATTATACTGTATATGTACAATAGCTATTGTGGTATCCACGGGGTGTTAGTAGAAATACCTAATCAGTTTGTGATGTCAGGGCACCGTTATTCTATACATGGTGCAAGGTTGGGGACAGCTTCTCCTGGGCCAGGCACGGGGAGTAAATTAACACACCGACGTCTGGTTACAGATAACTGTCTTTACTGAGCTGGGTGCAGATAGTAATACACATACAGCTGGCTTTAGGTGAGAGAGTGCAGCGTAACCGCTTGGGAACCCTGCTGGGACTTGTGGTGCTTTCACCAAATTAATACAGACTTGTGAGACGGAAGATTGAACCCTGGTCTCCTCAGAGCACACAGCACACCTGAACCAAACTGTTGCTAGGACGAAACTAAACTGAAAAACTCTTCCCCCCCACTACACTATACAGGGGAGATTTTAGGGGTTCCCATTGGCAGGCATGGGGTTCACTGCTCTTAATTAAAGGTACAAAAACATGGAAAACATATATACATATAACAGTGAGAAAATTCATTTAAGAAAATATATTATTTGTGCAATAAAGTATGAACAAAATTAATTTAACAGTAAGCCTTTTGAGTGGGCCCAACACCGTACGTTACCAAGCTGCCCGAGACAGTCCAAAGCCACAGGGCAACTATTGGTGCTGGGACACCACAAACTCCCCCTCTAAAACAGAGCCGACCTCGGCACCCAGTCCTGGTGGCTAAGTAGTGGTGAAGGGCAGTCCTTTTGAGGTAGGAGGAAATGATTTGTAGTGCAAAAAGGTGGAGTCTCGTCCTGGTGAGAATTTAAATTGGTGCCCATTGTTGTAATAAATGCTTTGTGTAGTTTTGTGCCAATCTGACAGGTGATGCAAGATTAATGAAGGCTTATAACTGCATAGGAAATGGGGACATAGAAACATAGTAGACAATACATACATTAAACACTCCTTGTCATACACCATGGGTTGCAGCGGATGCTTCTAAGGGAACTCTGGAAGGCGGGCTGGTGCTGCCATAGGCTATCATTTCCCAACCAGTCCTGTGCCACGGGGCCCTTTGCCACATAACATTGACTAAAACCAGAAAATACAAAGTGCATGCTAAAACAGAGATAATAGATTAAAAACTCAAATAAAGAGTGTTTCACCAAGAGCTCCAAAGCAGCATGTCCAGCATCTTAGCAAGTCAGAATATATTGAAGTATCACCAGCCCAGAGGCTAGACTGGGCTGACTTTAAATAGACACACCCTAGGAGCTATTGGATAGCAAACCAGAGAAATTAACTATTCCCTGGCCAGGGAACATAAAACTAATCACACACAAGCAATCCAATGGCTGTGTGTGAACACAGACCAAGACAGACATGACAGCATGATAATACAATATATGACATAAGTACATTTGTAGGTTATCTAGGATATACATTTTCACTGCACCAGACAATCCTGCCTAAGAAAAAATATTTTTAAGGCACTGTTAACATTAATGGCAACCAACCAGGAAGGTAGAAGAATATGTATAAAGAGTTCTCACATATGGCCTGAGGAAGGGGAGGGTATGTCCCCGAAATATGTTGCCTTTTGCACATGGTTTTTAATAAACCATTCCAACTACGGACGCCTTCAGAACCTTTTTTGGATAACCAAGGTGGATTTACCTCCACCACTGATGAAAAGAACCTGAGATAAGCGGATGTGGAGGGGGGTACCAATATATTTTGCTTTAGTCCCCCCAATGAGGAGTGAGTGATCATCCTTGTTTGTTCTTATATTTGTTTTACTATATCCCTCCACCTGAGCGCAAGTATCTTGTTTTATGTTTTGCATTTATATTTGAGTCTGGATGGAGCTATATACCATCCGGAGATTTGGAGCTGCGCCCTCCCTGAATTAAGGGATCTTTAAGAAGAGGAGAGGGGATCACAAATACGCCCACTTGGCTCGAGGTGTCGTGGGGAGCTACTGAACCTTGGTTGGTGGCCCTCCATTTACACCAGGTGAGTCTACCAGTTAGACCAGAATCACCATACCATTTTGTAGGAAGTGGATGAGCGCTGCTTTTTTGTAATCTTTTTTTCTCTCTTTATAAAGAGTTCTCGACAGAGTCGGGTACACAAGGATGTTGATACCTTCTTGGCCCAAGGCCAGACACAGTTCCGTAAACCATTGCAGAACATAAACTAGAACATGTAGCAGTCCTGGGGCATCATTTCTGAATGTCCTGCACAGGCTGGTAGACTCAGATGAACTCCAGAACTTAGGCTCGGACGCCAAAAGAATAGAATGCAGGAGAAAAAAAAACAGTAGTGGCACATGAAGGGGCAAGCATTATTGTGGCTCACCCCCTCTGCGATTGCAGACTTTAACCCGTTAAGGACATAGCCCCTTTTGACCCTAAAGGAAAACTGTGAGCTTGCTCCCCCGGCACTAACCAGCAATACTGGCTGGTAGTGCGGGGGATGCTGATCAGTTTGATGCTTACCATGCCCAGATCCGCCGCATCATTCGCCTGTTATCTTCTTTCTTCTTGATATGCAAATTAGCTGCTAACTGGCATGGGCGGGGTTACTGCCTTCATCTGGCACTGTGACGTCACCGTTGCCCGGCTTATGAATATTCATGTTCTCCCTCATCATCTCCCTCTCCTCCACCATTTTTTGCAAATCTGACCACCTCCACTTTATGCATTAATAACTCTGGGATGCTTTTACTTATGAATTTGATTCAGAGATAGTTTTTTCATGACATATTCTGCTTTAATATAGTGCTAAATTTGTGTTGATTCTTGCATCATTTAATGGGGAAAAACTCCAAGATTTCATGAAAATGAAAACATTTAAAAATTTTTCTAACTTTGAAACTCTCTGCTTGTACAGAAAATGGACATTCCAAATAAATTATATATTCATTCACATATACAATATGTCTACTTTATGTTTGCATCATAAAGTTGACATGTTGTTACTTTTTGAAGACATTAGAGGGCTTCAAAGTCAAAGTTTAGCAGCAATTTTCAAAATGTTCTCGAAAAATTCAAAATCTTAATTTTTCAGTGGCCAGTTAATTTTTAAGTGGATTTGAGGGGCCTTGCTGTGAAAAATCCCCAATAAATGACCCCATTATAGAAACTGCACCCACAAAGTATTCAAAATGACATTCAGAAAGTATTCAGAATTTTGCTGAAATTGATTTTGGGGGTCATGCCGCATTTAGGAAGCCCCCATGGTAACAGAACAGCAAAAAAAAAAAAAAACCATGGCACACTATTCTGCAAACTGTACTCCTCAAGGAACATAACAAGGGGTACAGTGAGCCTTAACACCCCACCGTTGTTTAACCCCTTGGCGACGGAGGGTTTTCCAATTTTTGCACTTTCGTTTTTTCCTCCTTACCTTTAAAAAATCATAACCCTTTCAATTCTGCAGCTAAAAATCCATATGATGGCTTATTTTTTGTGCCACCAATTCTACTTTGAATTGACATCAGTCATTTTACCCAAAAATCTACGGCAAAAAAAATAATAATTGTGCGACAAAATTTACGAAAAAATGCCATTTTGTAACTTTTGGGAGCTTCCTTTTCTATGCAGTACATTTTACGGTAAAAATGACACCTTATTGTTACGCCGGGCGCTCCGGGTCCCCGCTCCTCCCCGGAGCGCTCGCAGCATCCTCTCATTCGCAGCGCCCCGGTCAGACCTGCTGACCGGGTGCGCTGCAATATTACTCCCAGCCGGGATGCGATTCGCGACGCAGGAGGCGCCCGCTCGCGATGCGCATCCCGGCTCCCGTACCTGACCCGTTCCCCGTCAGTCTTGTCCCGGCGTGCGCGGCCCCGCTCCTTAGGGCGCGCGCGCGCCGGGTCTCTGCTATTTAAAGGGCCACTGCGCCACTGATTGGCGCAGCAGGCCTAATTAGTGTTTTCACCTGTGCACTCCCTACTTATCCCTCTCTGGCACAGAGGATCCACTTCCAGCCAGCCGAATCGTGACACTTATCTTTATTCTGTAGGTCCATATGATTAAAATGATACTCTACTTATATAGGTTTGATTTTGTCGTACTTCTGGAAAAAATCCTAACTACATGCAGGAAAATTTATACGTTTAAAATTGTCATCTTCTTCTATAACTTTTTTTTGCGTATGGGGCGGTATGAGGGCTCATTTTTTGCGCTGTGATCTGAAGTTTTTTTGGTTCAATATATGTATTGATTAGACTTTTTGATCACTTTTTATTCATTTTTTCATGATATAAAAAGTGACCAAAAATACTTTACGGTTTAATTAGCAATATATTTTTATAATTCGGACATTTCCGCACACAGCGATACCACATATGTTTATTTTTATTTACACAGTTTTTTTTATTGGGAAAAGGGGGGTGATTCAAACTTTTATTAGGGAAGGGGTTAAATGATCTTTATTCACTTTTTTTTTTCCCCACTTTTTTTTTTTTTTTGCAATGTTATAGCTCCCATAGGGGGCTATAACACTGCACACACTGATCTTTTGACATTGATCAATGGTTTCTCATAGGAAACCATTTATCGATGATTCTGCCGCTTGACTGCTCATGCCTGGATCTCAGGCACTGAGCAGTCATTCGGTGTTTGGACAGCATGGAGGACCCTCCTGCTGTCTTTACAGCTATTCGGGATGCCACGATCCCGAACAGCCCCCTGAGCTAGCCAGCAGTGCTTTACTTTACACTAACATGCTAGGCTACCAGCGACTGTTCTGCACATTTTGGAACCTACACCCCTCATGGAATGCAAACTAAAAAAATTTATGAAAATATGCCTTTACCCCCCAAAAGTGCTGATCAGTAATAATTCGCTGATCAGCAATCAGTGCAGTCTGCACATGGGGTACAGTCCGGCCGCCCAGCGCAGAATATTTGCTGGCATGCCTGAAGATGGTGGTGTGAGACTACCGAAACGTTGCACTTTTTTTTAATCTCTTGCTAACGGTGGAATAAATATCACTTTTTTGCACTAAAGACACTTTTGTGTGTTGAGTTTTTATTTTTAAATCTATCTATCTATCACGAGGGGAGGAAGAGAAGCACATCCAGGTAATTATATGGCAGGTGCAAGCAGATCTTTGGGACCCTGTTCCAGGGTCCAATGCCGATACAACCAATGAAGCTTCATTGGTTATATCTATCTATCTATCTATTACTTTAGCTATCTAGCTATCTATGTGTGTGCTATAAAATACAAAGACTTTGCATTTGTATGCAAAGTGTAGCAGCTCCAAGAGTTCTTAGAAATTTATTTCACCTACTGACACCTATTTTTACATGCTGCTACATGCTAGAATTGGAATTCTGTTTGACTAAGCAATATTCTGAATAAATAATAGTAAAGTCAAGACCTTGCAACAACGAACGCTATTAAATCTACATAACTAAGGGTTTGTGTCTCAAAATAAATTTTTTTGACTTCCAATTTTTAACTGTAGTCGTAGGGGCTGAGGTAACTCTAAAGTTTATACTAACTTTCTAGAATCTACTCAAGATTTAGTGGGGGGAAAAAAGAGCTCAATTACATTTTGTTCATTTGTTCTATAAATCTCAGTTTTCATACGAACCCAACAAGTATATAACCTATAAAGAGCTTACCATCTTTCCCATCAGGACATGGTTACAAAGATGATAAGGTTGAAAAAAGTGTCTATCAAGTTCAGTCTAAAGCATTACTGTGATCCAGAAGGCAAAAAAACCTAATAAAGCAGGTGCCAATTGCCCCGTACTATGGAAAATATTCCTTCCTGACTTCAAACATGGCTGCCAAAATAAATCCCTGGATCAGTGCCCCACCTCCAGAAATCTAGTTACCGTATCTTGTAACATAAGATATTTCAAGAAAGGCAACCTGGACCCTCATAAAGGGGTACTCTGCCCCTAGACATATTATCCCCTATCTATAGGATCATGGACAAGATGTCTGATCACGTGGGGTCCCTGCAATCTCCAGGCTGACACGCCTTTATGATCAGAATGCTGGCTTGCGGGTGTCCTCGTGTAGATGTCACCACAGCTGTCACGCCCTCTCTATTCATGTCTATGGGAGGGGGTGTGGCGGCTGTGGAGCAGAAGTACACAGCTGTCACGCCCCCTCCCATAGACATGAATGAAGGGGGTGTGACGGATGTGGTTACCCGTCATCCGGCAAGGAGCAGTCGGACCCCCCGCAATCAGACATTGTTCAATTAATCAATAACATCATAAGACAGAGAGTTCACATCTTGATCTGCTTATTGTTGAGACACACAGAGGGGTTAATAAAAGCAGGGAACCTTCTTTCATGGAATCTTTTTAAGTGAAATCTTGATCTCCCTAAAGTATCTGTTTACACAAGTGAAGGCTACATTTAAATTCAGGATGCTCCCCTCACCCAATAAACAAGGTATTCAAGGGAAGAGTCTCTGTTTTACAAATCTGAACAAGTTGAGATTAATGATTTTTTTGTACCTAGTTCTGATGTTAAAGACTGTAATGTATTAGTCTGAAGTCTCATCACAGGTTTAGAATGCTGATAAACCAGATGAAAAAACATAAAAAATGCTGGCAAAGTTTGGAAAAGCAATAGATGAGCAATAGAAGAGAAAAGGAAATCTGTCATCAGTAGTGTCGCTCGCGAATATTCGCAATGCAAATTTTATTCGCGAATATCGCATATTCGCGAATTCGCGAATATTTGCGAATATAGCACTATATATTCGTAATTACGAATATTCGTTTTTTTTATTTTTATTTATTTATTTCTTTTCACAATGCACATCACAGTGATCACCCCTCTCTGCTTCCAGCTTGTGTGGTGTAAAGAAGGCTCTAATACTACTGTGTGAGACTGGTGTGCGAATTTCCGCATGTGCGAAAATTAGCATATGCTAATTTTCGCATTTGCGATTTTTCGCTTATGCTAATTTTTGTATATGCTAATTTTCGCATACGCAAAATTTTGCATTTGCGAAAATAAAACGCGAATATTACGAATATGCGAATTTAGCGAATACATGACGAATATTCGTCCATATATTCGCGAAATATCGCAAATTCGAATATGGCCTATGCCGCTCAACACTTGTCATCAGTATCACCTGCACTAACCTGTTATCCAGGCTTTTAGTGTAGGTGACATTGATCAAAACAAGACTTACGTCATTCCGATCCGTTGCATCGTTATTACGCTTTTTTGTGATATGCTAATAAGCTGTACGCGGGATGGGTGGAACTACATTCGCTTCCCCAGCTACGTTGGCGCTCCATCCAGCTGGGGGGCTACAGTTTGAGATTGCTGTGCTAGGCTATAATGTAAATTTGCATATATTTTTCTTTTAATGAAAATAGTGCTTATACAGTGGTCCCTCAACATGGTAATCCGGTTCCAAATGGACCATCTTTTATTGAAACCATCATATGTTGAGGGATCCGTGCAATGTAAAGTATAGGACAGTGGTCTACAACCTGCGGACCTCCAGATGTTGCAAAACTACAACACCTAGCATGCCCGGACAGCCAACGGCTGTCCGGGAATGCTGGGAGTTGTAGTTTTGCAACATCTGGAGGTCCGCAGGTTGAAGACCACTGGTATTGGAAGTTATACTCATGTGTCCCTGCCGCTCCGGACTGTCACCGCTCATCACCGCTGCCCTGGATGTCGCCTTCCATCGCTGTCGCCGTGTCCCCGGGGTGTCCCCGATGCTCCGGCAAGGCCTCTGCTTCCCCGGCATTCTCACTCTCCGTCACCGCCATCACGTCGCTACACACGCCGCTCCTATTGGATGACGAGTCGGCGTGCGCAGCGACGTGATGACGACGATGGAGAGCACTGACGATGCAGGGGACCCCGAATAGGACGCTCCGGAGCCTCGAGGACAGGTAAGTGATCGTCAGCGGACCACATGGGGCACCATAAACGGCTATCCGGTGGCAGCTGAAGCAGTCTGCGCTGCCGGATAGCCTTTTATGCGATGGCCCCAGCATACAAAAGCATCGTATGTTGATGCTACCTTGAACATACGATGGCCTCTGAGAGGCCATCACATGTTTAAGTGATCGTATGTCGGGGTCATCGTAGGTCGGGGGGTCACTGTATTGTATTCTTATATTGCGTCCTCTTCACTGTACTACTAAGACAGATGCCGATTCTGGTTGCCCTGCATAAGAACATCTAATCTGATGAAAGCTATACTACACTATTAAGCCAAACTAGGTCGCTATAAATTTTTAGTTCTTTTCTTAAGCGGATAACTTAATGTCTGATGGCTCGAAGACTGAGCAATTTTAGGGTTGATCCAGCAGAGATATTAATTGCAAAGTGTTCTCGCTGCCAAAAGCATTTTAGAAAACGACAAAGGCATAAATAAAGTCAGCGTATACCCTTGGAGAAAAACAACAATGGAATGAAATTCCTCAAAAGGAGGAAAAGAACAAACATATATTGAGAAATAGTAAATGTTGTTTATGTTGCCTTCACTTGCTTAATGGGTTCTAGTAATTCACCAGATGTAGTGAACAGAAAGTCAATGTGTCCTGAAACCTTCTCTCCGGATATAAGTTGCTGTTGCCTGTTCTAAAATTTGAAGTTTGTAAATGATTATTTTTGGTCATTTCTGGGGACAAAATAAGAAAATTGTGGCAGAAATTGGCACAAACTAATTCAGTACACAGCTCTACTAACCCAGCTATCAGTGCTACAGTATCTTTAGGGCATCCAAGACTTTAGTTTGTAAGGAAGTGGTAACTACTTGTCTTCTCTCATGATGCTTATGCCTCATTCATGTTTTACATGGATGGATTTAAGCATTTAAAAGGGTACTCTGGTGAAGAACATTAATTTTTAAATCAACTGGTGCCAGAAAGTTAAACAGATTTGTAAATTACTTCTATAAAAAAAAAAAAAAAAAATCCTTCCAGTACTTATCAGCTGCTGTATGCTACACAGGAAGTTCTTTTCTTTTTGAATTTTCTTTTTGTCTGACCACAGTACTCTCTGCTGACACCTCTGTCCATGTCAGGAACTGTCCAGAGCAGGATAGGTTTGCTATGGGGATTTGCTCCTGCTCTGGACAGTTCCCGATATGGACAGAGGTGTCAGCAGAGAGGAATGTGGTCAGACAGAAAATAAATTCAAAAAGAAAAGAATTCCTGTGGAGCATACAGCAGCTAAGTACTGGAAGGATTAAGATTTCTAAATAGAAATCATTTGCAAATCTGTTTATCTTTCTGGCACCAGTTGATTTGAAAAAAATAAATAAATAGTTTTTCACCGTAGTACCCCTTTAACCCCTTAAGGACTCAGCCCATTTGGCCTTAAGGACTTAGACAATTAAATTTTTACGTTTTCATTTTTTCCTCCTCGCCTTCTAAAAATCATAACTCTTTTATATTTTCATCCACAGACTAGTATGAGGGCTTGTTTTTTGCGCGACCAGTTGTCCTTTGTAATGACATAACTCATTATATCATAAAATGTATGGCGCAACCAAAAAACACTATTTTTGTGGGGAAATTAAAACGAAAAACGCAATTTTGCTTGTTTTGGAAGGTTTCGTTTTCACGCCATACAATTTATGGTAAAAATGACATGTGTTCTTTATTCTGAGGGTCAATACAATTAAAATGATACCAATTATTACATACTTTTCTATTATTGTTGCGCTTAAAAAAAATCACAAACTTTTTAACCAAATTAGTACGTTTATAATCCCTTTATTTTGATGACCTATAACTTTTTTATTTTTCCGTATAAGCGGCGGTATGGGGGCTCATTTTTTGCGCCATGATCTGTACTTTTTTTTGATACCACATTTGCATATAAAAAACTTTTAATACATTTTTTATATATATTTTTTTAAATAAAATATATTAAAAAAGTAGGAATTTTTGACTTTTTTTTTTCGTTCACGCCATTCACCGTACAGGATCATTAACATTTTATTTTAATAGTTCGGACATTTACGCACGCGGCGATACCAAATATGTCTATAAAAAAAAAATTTACGCTTTTTGGGGGTAAAATAGGAAAAAACAGACGTTTTACTTTTTTATTGGGGGAGGGGATTTTTCACTTTTTTTTTACTTTTACTTTTACATTTTTTTACATTTTTTTTTTACACTTGAATAGTCCCCATAGGGGACTATTCATAGCAATACCATGATTGCTAATACTGATCTGTTCTATGTATAGGACATAGAACAGATCAGTGTTTTCGGTCATCTTCTGCTCTGGTCTGCTCGATCACAGACCAGAGCAGGAGACGCCGGAAGCCGGACGGAGGAAGGAGAGGGGACCTCCGTGCGGCGTTATGAATGATCGGATCCCGTAGGAGTGCTGCATGCGATCCGATCATTCATTCAAATCGCGCACTGCCGCAGATGCCGGGATCTGTATTGATCCCGGCACCTGAGGGGTTAATGGCGGACGCCCGCGAGATCGCTGGCGTCGGCCATTGCCGGCGGGTCCCGGGCTGCGATCAGCAGCCGGGATTGGCCGCGCATGACACGGGCATCGCTCCGATGCCCGCGGTTATGCACAGGACGTAAATGTACGTCCTGGTGCGTTAAGTACCAACGCACCAGGACGTACATTTACGTCCTGCGTCCTTAAGGGGTTAAAGGGGATCTATTCAACAAAGGCTGGCTCCTTGACCACATTCAGGCTTCAATGTATTCAAATTGTGGGGTGTGAGCTGAGTTGTATTTATTCATGTTGCACATTTATGAAGCTCCTATGTTGAGCATGTTTCTAGGAAAGGAGCATAAAACTACATTAGCACTGACTTGGTGTCATTTTTCCTCTACAACAGATTCATGTCTGTTGATATAATCTGTATTCCGTATCCCTGTTATTGATAAATCGGATACACAGTGCACATCAGGACTGGCACACTGCTCACATGGTTGGCTAGTCTTAATAAATATATACCATTTAGAGATGAGCAAACTTTTCAAAAGTTCGGTTCTGCCGGTTTACCGAACACTGACAAAAAGTTCTGGTTCTGACCAAACTAGTTCTGTCTGAAGCTGTATTTCACCAATACAGAAGAAAGGAAAGATGTTCAGCACTGCGGTTTAAAATCTTCAAAATGACGAAGCTTTATTTGGAGACACAATTCTTCCAATGCTCAACAGACACAAACACACAATCCTCTATAGAAGGTTGTGTGTTTGTGTCTGTTGAGCATTGGAAGAATTGTGTCTCCAAATAAAGCTTCAGCATTTTGAAGATTAAAACTGCAGTGCTGAACATCTTTCCTTTCTTCTGGGTATATTGGTTTGAAGCAGGAGGCGGGACTGGCGGGACCAGCGGGTCCGTGCGCAGGCGTGTCTTACCGAATGGGGTGAGCGGTTTCCTTGAGTTCTATTCATATATTTCACCAATAGCCCAAAACCCTGTATATAACACTGTAAGACCCCTAAAAGCCCTATTTAACACTGTTAAGTCACCCAGAAGTGTATATATGTACTTGTATGCTGTTTTTAAGTCAAAGTAAATTTTATAGTTTCGGTAACATGTATGGGTAAACAGATTACACCCAGTGGTAACTAACAGGTTGAATAAAAACACATAGCAGATTGTTTATGCTATTAAAAATTGTCCAAAATGATTTCCTTTCTTGAAGGCAGATGCCTGCCAGTGTTTATATGTACACAGAGGTATCAAACACACCATGTCTTTTTCCAAGAGGTCCACCATTTTTCCTTCATGGAAGTAGCAACAGGTTTTGTGCTTGGAAAGTAAAGAAGCAAGGTCTTTAGAAATTATTATGTACAAAACTGACACAATTATATATAATAAATACTAATTTCCCTCTTACCTATTTTGATTTTATTATTTAAGTTGAACATCTTGGCACTCCTCTGTGCTCCCTACAGTCTGATAGGACTCCTCTGTGCTCTCTCCTGTCTGATAGTACTCCTCTGTGCTCTCTCCTGTCTGATAGTACTCCTATGTGCTCTCTACTGTCTGATAGGACTCCTTTGTGCTCTCTACTGTCTGATAGGACTCCTCTTTGCTCTCTCCTGTCTGATAGTACTCCTCTGTGCTCTCCCCTGTCTGATAGTACTCCTCTGTGCTCTCTCCTGTCTGATAGAACTCCTCTGTGCTCTCTCTTGTCTGATAGCACTCCTCTGTGCTCTCTCCTGTTTGATAGGACTCCTCTGTGCTCTCTCCTGTCTGATAGTACTCCTCTGTGCTTTCTCCTGTCTGGTAGTATTTCTCTGTGCTCTCTCCTGTCTGATAGAACTCCTCTGTGCTCTCTCCTGTCTGATAGCACTCCTCTGTGCTCTCTCCTGTTTGATAGGCCTCCTTTGTGCTCTCTACTGTCTGATAGGACTCCTCTGTGCTTTCTCCTGTCTGATAGTACTCCTCTGTGCTTTCTCCTGTCTGGTAGTATTTCTCCGTGCTCTCTCCTGTCTGATAGTACTCCTTTGTGCTCTCTCCTGTCTGATAGTACTCCTCTGTGCTCTCTACTGTCTGATAGTATTCCTCTGTGCTCTCTCCTGTATGATAGTACTCCTCTGTGCTCACTACTGTCTGATAGGACTCCTCTGTGCTTTCTCCTGTCTGGTAGTATTTCTCTGCGCTCTCTCCTATCTGATAGCACTCCTCTGTGCTCTCTTCTGTCTGATAGTACTCCTCTGTGCTCTCTCCTGTCTGATAGAACACCTCTGTGCTCTCTCATGTCTGATAGGACTCCTCTGTGCTCTCTACTGTCTGATAGTACTCTTCTGTACTCTCTTCTGTCTGATAGTACTCCTCTGTGCTCTCTCTTGTCTGATAGTACACCTCTGTGCTCTCTCCTCTCTGATAGTATTCCTCTGTGCTCTCTCCTGTCTGATAGTACTCCTATGTGCTCTCTACTGTCTGATAGTATTCCTCTGTGCTCTCTCCTGTCTGATAGCACTCCTCTGTGCTCTCTCCTGTTTGATAGGACTCCTTTGTGCTCTCTACTGTCTGATAGGACTCCTCTGTGCTCTCTCCTGTCTGATAGTACTCCTCTGTGCTTTCTCCTGTCTGGTAGTATTTCTCTGTGCTCTCTCCTGTATGATAGAACTCCTCTGTGCTCTCTCCTGTCTGATAGCACTCCTCTGTGCTCTCTCCTGTTTGATAGGACTCCTTTGTGCTCTCTACTGTCTGATAGGACTCCTCTGTGCTTTCTCCTGTCTGATAGTACTCCTCTGTGCTTTCTCCTGTCTGGTAGTATTTCTCCATGAACTCTCCTGTCTGATAGCACTCCTCTGTGCTTTCTCCTGTCTGGTAGTATTTCTCTGCGCTCTCTCCTATCTGATAGCACTCCTCTGTGCTCTCTTCTGTCTGATAGTACTCCTCTGTGCTCTCTCTTGTCTGATAGAACACCTCTGTGCTCTCTCATGTCTGATATGACTCCTCTGTGCTCTCTACTGTCTGATAGTACTCTTCTGTACTCTCTTCTGTCTGATAGTACTCCTCTGTGCTCTCTCTTGTCTGATAATACTCCTCTGTGCTCTCTCCTCTCTGATAGTATTCCTCTGTGCTCTCTCCTGTCTGATAGTACTCCTATGTGCTCTCTACTGTCTGATACTATTCCTCTGTGCTCTCTCCTGTATGATAGTACTCCTTTGTGCTCTCTCCTGTCTGATAGTACTCCTCTGTGCTTTCTCCTGTCTGGTAGTATTTCTCTGTGCTCTCTCCCGTCTGATAGTACTCATCTGTTCTCTCTCCTGTCTGATAGGACTCCTCTGTGCTCTCTACTGTCTGATAGTACTCCTCTGTGCTCTCTCTTGTCTGATAGTACTCCTCTGTGCTCTCTCCTCTCTGATAGTATTCCTCTGTGCTCTCTCCTGTCTGATAGTACTCCTATGTGCTCTCTACTGTCTGATACTATTCCTCTGTGCTCTCTCCTGTATGATAGTACTCCTTTGTGCTCTCTCCTGTCTGATAGTACTCCTCTGTGCTTTCTCCTGTCTGGTAGTATTTCTCCATGAACTCTCCTGTCTGATAGCACTCCTCTGTGCTTTCTCCTGTCTGGTAGTATTTCTCTGCGCTCTCTCCTATCTGATAGCACTCCTCTGTGCTCTCTTCTGTCTGATAGTACTCCTCTGTGCTCTCTCTTGTCTGATAGAACACCTCTGTGCTCTCTCATGTCTGATATGACTCCTCTGTGCTCTCTACTGTCTGATAGTACTCTTCTGTACTCTCTTCTGTCTGATAGTACTCCTCTGTGCTCTCTCTTGTCTGATAATACTCCTCTGTGCTCTCTCCTCTCTGATAGTATTCCTCTGTGCTCTCTCCTGTCTGATAGTACTCCTATGTGCTCTCTACTGTCTGATACTATTCCTCTGTGCTCTCTCCTGTATGATAGTACTCCTTTGTGCTCTCTCCTGTCTGATAGTACTCCTCTGTGCTTTCTCCTGTCTGGTAGTATTTCTCTGTGCTCTCTCCCGTCTGATAGTACTCATCTGTTCTCTCTCCTGTCTGATAGGACTCCTCTGTGCTCTCTACTGTCTGATAGTACTCCTCTGTGCTCTCTCTTGTCTGATAGTACTCCTCTGTGCTCTCTCCTCTCTGATAGTATTCCTCTGTGCTCTCTCCTGTCTGATAGTACTCCTATGTGCTCTCTACTGTCTGATACTATTCCTCTGTGCTCTCTCCTGTATGATAGTACTCCTTTGTGCTCTCTCCTGTCTGATAGTACTCCTCTGTGCTTTCTCCTGTCTGGTAGTATTTCTCTGTGCTCTCTCCTGTCTGATAGTACTCCTCTGTGCTCTCTCCTGTCTGATAGGACTCCTCTGTGCTCTCTACTGTCTGATAGATCTCTTCTGTACTCTCTCCTGTCTGATAGTACTCATCTGTGCTCTCTCCTGTCCTGATAGTATTCCTCTGTGCTCTCTCCTTTCTGATACTACTCCTCTGTGCTCTCTCCTGTCTGATAGGACTCCTCTGTGCTCTCTACTGTCTGATAGCACTCCTCTGTGCTATCTCCTGACTGATAGCACTCCTCTGTGCTTTCTGCTGTCTGGTAGTATTTCTCTGTGCTTTCTCCTCTCTGATAGTACTCCTATGTGCTCTCTCCTGTCTGATAGGACTCCTCCATGCTTTCTAGTGTCTGATAGCACTCCTCTGTGTTTTCTCCTGTCTGATAGCACTCCTCTGTGCTTTCTCCAGTCTGATAGTACTCCTCTGTGCTCTCTCCTGTCTGATAGCACTCCTCTGTGTTCTCTCCTGTCTGATAGCACTCCTCTGTCTCTCTACTGTCTGATAGGACTTATCTTTGCTCTCTCCTGTCCTATCAGACTGGAGAGAGCACAAAGAAGTGCTAGCCCACCTCCACTTACTGAACTTTCTGTAAAAAGGAAATAAAATGTTTCTATTAGAGGAGTGCTATCAGACAGGAGAGAGCACAGAGGAGTCCTATCAGACAGGAAAGAGCACAGAGGAGTCCTATCAGACAGGAGAGAGCACAGAGGAGTACTATCAGACAGGGAAGAGCACAGAGGAGTACTATCAGACAGGAGAGAGCACAGAGGAGTCCTCTCAGACAGGAGAGAGCACAGAGAAGTACTATCAGACAGGAGAGAGCACAGAGGAGTCCTATCAGAAAGGAGAGAGCACAGAGGAGTCCTATCAGACAGTAAAAAGCACAGAGGAGTACTATCAGACAGTAGAGAGCACAGAGGAGTACTATCAGACATTAGAAAGCACAGAGGAGTACTATCAGACAGTAGAGAGCACAGAGGAGTACTATCAGACAGTAGAGAGCACAGAGGAGTGCTATCAGACAGTAGAGAGCAGAGAGGAGTACTATCAGACAGGAGTCACTTCCCGGCCTAGCAGGAGTCCAAATTCAGGAATTGCTTCTCTGCACTGAGCTTGATTGGCAGCTGCACAAAAAGTAAAAGCTCCACAGATTCTCACAGAAAGCTGCACAGACTGAAGGCTGCAGGAGAGCCTTGCTGATAGCAACACAGACTGAAACATGCACAGAGCCTGAGGTCTTCTATTCATCACAGCACTGCAACCATGTGAGGGCGGAAGTGGTCCCCCCAGCAGGCTTCAGTGATGTCATGCCTGCTGGGAAACACCTGCTTTGTGAGCAAGAAGAAAGGTATAATACACAGCTTTTTATACTCTTTAGGACGCAGGATATACCTGCATGCCCTGTGCTAAGCTTCCTTGCTAAGATGCGGGGTCATGATCGCGGTGATGTCCGGTATTAACCCCTTAGACACAGTGATCAAAGTTGATCGTCGCGTCTAAAATGAAAGAAAATGCTTCCCGGCTGCTGAGTCCGGCTGACCAGGATCACCATGGTAAAACCGTGGTGTCCCGATCAGCTGAGAGGACACGAGGAGGGTCCCTACTTTCCTCCTCAGCGTCCGATCGGTGATCTATTGCTCCATGCCTGAGATCCAGGCTGGAGCAGCAGAGCGCCGACAACACTGATTATGGCATAGCATTGATCAGTGTCTGCAATCAGGAGAATGCATGTTATAGTCCCCTATGGGGCTATAAATGTATTAAAAAAAAAGTAAAAGAATGAGAGTTAATAAATGTGATTTAACCCTTTCATTAATAAAAGTTTGAAACACCCCTTTTCCTATTAAAAATAAATAAATAAATATGTAAACAAAACAAAAAATAAACATATGTGGTATCGCCGTGTGCGTAAATGTTAATTAAACCGCACGGAAATGGCTTGCACGTAAAATAAATTCCAAAGTCCAAAATTGTGCATTTTTGGTCACTTTGTATACCCTAAAAAAATTTATAAAAAGAGATCAAAAAGTCCCATCAAAACAAAAATGGTACTGAAAAAAACAAAAAATGAGCCCCCATACCGCCCTGTATGCGGAAAAAAAAAAGTGATAGGGGTCAGAAGAGGACATTTTTAAACTTACAAATTTTCATGCAAAAAGTTGTCATTTTTTAACAGTAGTAAAACAAAATCAAACCTATATAAGTTGGGTATCATTTTAATCGTATGGACTTACAGAATAAATATAAGGTGTAATTTTTACTGAAAAGTTCACTGTGTAGTAACGGAAGCCCAAAAGTTACAAAATGACTTTTTTATTTTTATTTTTTATTTTGTCACATATATAATTTTTTTTGGTTTTGCTGTAGATTTTTTTTTGGTAACATGACTGATGTCATTACAAAGTAAAATTGGTAGCACATAAAACAAGCCCTCATATTGGTCTGTAGGTGGAAAACTGAAAATGTTATGATTTTTAAAATTTAAGGAGGAAAAAATAAAAGTGCAAAAAACTGAAAAACCCTGAGTCCTTAAATGGTTAAAGCTCTGAATTATTTTTTTTAACCCCTTACCGCAGAATGTCATATATAAACGCCGGGTTGTGCAGTGCATTCGCGCATCCCGGCGTTTATAAATGACATTCAGTTAACCCGGCGATGCGCAGCATCGCACGGGTTAACTGGCAGAAGTCCCGCTGTTTCCAGCAGGGGACAACTTCTGCTTCACCCCCAGGACCATCCATTGATGGTCCTGGTCAGCGATCACTGTGATTGGTCCCTGTGGACCAATCACAGTGATCTGGGGTGAAAGTTCAGATCCCCCGCACTGCCCGCCCCTGGAAGTCGGGCAGAACGGGGGACGAAGGCTGCAGGGGCTCGCGGGGACCTGCGGCATTCGGGGGGAACACGTGGGGACCGGCGGGCTTACCTGATCCAGCGGCGGGACCGAGGAGCAGCGTGGGACCGGCCACGTGGACGAGCAGCGACGGGTAAGTATGTGGTCCTCAGAGGCAGCAGTGAAGATCTTCACTGCTGCTTCTAGGAGTCTGAAAACTACAACTCCTAGCATGCCTAGACAGCCTTTGGTGATTTGAGGTGATTTGCACAGGGGTGGCTGATTGTTACTGCGGTTTTGACAAACGCAAAAAACACAAAACCCCACATGTGACCCCATTTCGGAAACGACACCCCTCACGGAATGTAATGAGGGGTGCAGTGAGAATTTACCCCCCACAGGTGTCTGACGGATCTTTGGAACAGTGGTCCGTGAAAATGAAAACTTGTACAGCCCACTGTTCCAAAGATCTGTCAGACACCAGTGGGGGGCAAATGCTCACTGTATCCCTTGTTACGTTCCTCAAGGGGTCTCGTTTCCAAAATGGTATGCCATGTGTTTTTTTTTTGCTGTTCTGGCACCATAGGGGCTTCCTAAATGCGATATGCCCCCCGAGCAAAATTTGCTCTCAAAAAGCCAAATATGACTCCTCTTCTGAGCATTGTAGTTCGCCCATAGTGCACTTCAGGTCCACTTATGGGGTACCTTCATACTCAGAAGAGAAGGGGTTACAAATAATGGGGAGTATTTCCTGCTATTAACCCTTGCAAAAATGTGAAATTTGGGGGGAAACACACATTTTAGTGGAAATTTTATTTTTTTTTTTACATATGCAAAAGTTGTGAAACACCTGTGGGGTAATAAGGCTCACTTTATTCCTTGTTACATTCCTCAAGGGGTCTAGTTTCCAAAATGGTATGCCATGTGTTTTTTTTGCTGTTCTGGCACCATAGGGGCTTCCTAAATGCGACATGCCCCCCGAGCAAAATTTGCTCTCAAAAAGCCAAATATGACTCCTTCTCTTCTGAGCATTGTAGTTCGCCCATAGTGCACTTCAGGTCAACTTATGGGGTACCTCCATACTCAGAAGAGAAGGGGTTACAAATATTGGGGGGTATTTCCTGCTATTAACCCTTGGAAAAATGTGAAATTTGGGGGGAAACACACATTTTAGTGAAAAAAAAATAATTTTTTTTACATATGCCAAAGTCATGAAACACCTGTGGGGTATTAAGGCTCACTTTATTCCTTGTTATGTTCCTCAAGGGGTCTAGTTTCCAAAATGGTATGCCATGTGAGGGGTTATTGCTGTTCTGGCACCATAGGGGCTTCCTAAATGCAACATGCCCCCCAAAAACCATTTCAGAAAAACGTACTCTCCAAAATCCCCTTGTCGCTCTTTCCCTTCTGAGCCCTCTACTGCGCCCGCCGAACAATTTACATAGACATATGAGGTATGTGCTTACTCAAGAGAAATTGGGCTACAAATATAAGTATACATTTTCTCCTTTTACCCCTTGTAAAAATTCAAAAATTGGGTCTACAAGAACATGCGAGTGTAAAAAATGAAGATTGTGAATTTTCTCCTTCACTTTGCTTCTATTCCTGTGAAACACCTAAAGGGTTAAAATGATGACTGAATGTCATTTTGAATACTTTGGGGGGTGCAGTTTTTATAATGGGGTCTTTTGTGGGGTATTTCTAATATGAAGACCCTTCAAATCCACTTCAAACCTGAACTGGTCCCTGAAAAATAGTGAGTTTGAAAATTTTGTGAAAAATTGGAAAATTGCTGCTGAACTTTGAAGCCCTCTGGTGTCTTCCAAAAGTAAAAACTCGTCACTTTTATGATGCAAACATAAAGTAGACATATTGTATATGTGAATAAAAAATTTTTTTATTTGTAATATACATTTTCCTTACAAGCAGAGAGCTTCAAAGTTAGAAAAATGCAAAATTTTCAAATTTTTCATAACATTTTCAAATTTTTCACCAAGAAAGGATGCAAGTTACAATTTTTTACCACTATGTTAAAGTAGAATATGTCACGAAAAAACAATCTCGGAATCAGAATGATAACTAAAAGCATTCCAGAGTTATTAATGTTTAAAGTGACAGTGGTCAGATGTTCAAAAAATGGCCGGGTCCTAAGGTGTAAAATGGCTGCGTCCTTAAGAGGTTAAAAAGAAAAAAGTTTTTTACCAGAGTACCCCTTTAATGAATGCACTGTAATACAAAAGTATTGTGGTGTGTTGTATAAGGTATCAAACCACCATTTGTTAATATTCCATTGGGGGACTCATAGTTTAATTGGTGGGGGTCGAGAACTGTCCAGAGCAAGAGAGGTTTGCTATTGGTATTTGCTCATGTTCCAGACAGTTCCTGACATGGACATGAGGTGGCAACAGAGAGCTCTCTGGTCAGACTGGAAAGAACTATGCAACTTCCTCTGAAGCATACAGCAGATGATAAGTACTGAAAGGATTACGATATTTAAATAGAGGTAATTTACAAATCTGTTTAACTTTCTGGCACCATTTCTGGAAACATTGGTTTTCCATCGGAGTATCATTTTAAATTGTTCAAGCCATCAGACACAACAGCTACCATCTCTGGAGCACCACTTCGAGGTGACATGAACCACTGCTGAGGTGCTGCTTCTGTGTTGAGATTTGCTCCTTATTGATTACAAAATCCAGATGCTCTGTGACAGCTATAATATGTGTCAGAAATAATGTGCGATACATAAGTATCTAATGATTGACTCACTAAAATTTTAGGATTTTTCACAAGGAAAGGATGCAAGTTACCACAAAAATTTACCACCATGTTAAAGTAGAATATGTCACGAAAAAACGATCTCGGAATCAGAATGATAACTAAAAGCATTCCAGAGTTATTAATGTTTAAAGTGACAGTGGTCAGATGTGCAAAAAACGCTCTGGTCCTTAAGGCCAAAATGGGCTTGGTCCTGAAGGGGTTAAGGGCTGGAGGGGTGTTAGGAGTAGTTAGGGAACATAGCCGGAGTTAGTTTAGAATAGTTATTTCTTTGTGACAGGTACTTTTTAACATTTTGCCAATATGTACAATATATAAAAAGTTTTCGAATTTGACAGTGCCCATTTAAATGGGCACTGTCAGATACAAAAACTTTTGATATGTTGTAAAGCATGCAGACCAATAGGTTTTGCAAGTGCTTTCATTAGAAAATTTTCAGTATTTCATACTGATAAAGCCAGTTAAACAACTGCTCCCCCCCTCTGCCTGCTTGGACATATACTAGTCTTGCTGTGTCCATGCGTCATCACTTATGTCATGGACACACTTCCTTGATTGACAGCTGTGAGTGCAGGGCTCACAGCTGGAGGAAAAATCCTCCCACTGTTAGCTTGTTTCCCGCTACTGTCAGTGAGGACAAGCTGGGAGTTGTAATTTTGCTAATGCTATGGGAGATGTGAGCAGACAACATACTGAGGGAGGGGGCGGAGACATGCACAGTGAGGCCACACACCCTCCCTTTGAGAGGAATTCAGACTAGTGAGCTAAATTAAAAGTGTAATAAAAAAACATAAAGGTGCTAGACACATAAAAATTAGATGTATATGGTCAGGATTAGGTACTGAGTGATATATTTAAAAAAATAATTTTGTTGGATCTGACGGGTACGCTTTAAGTGTTCTCATTTACTTTAGACAATCCAGTGTTGGCTTCAGTTTTATAAATAAAAAGTTTTATTTCAAATTTTGTCGACTATTACTTAACTAACAAACCCAATGTTTAATTCTTTTTGTAGTATTGTTTTAATCTTGGGGGATTTTTAAGTAATTCTGGACAACAAAATTCCTTTCTTTATCGGTACACATGAGAAAAATGCTTGATACATGATAAATAGTTGTTTCTTTTTTCTTTAAACAGCTACTATTCCCTACAACTCATGAACAATTCACTTTATAAAGGCTTTGTAGATTAGATGTCAGTGTCCAACAAGCTGTCGGAGTTTGTCAGAATCATTTTTCCGAACCAGTGAAATGTCAGCAATATAGTGATAGATTTATACATTTTAGGGAATAAAAATAGTCCTTTTTTGATATGGTAAGAGTTTGTGTGAGGATATCCACGATCTATTATAAGATATGACAAGTTAAAAAGTGCTATTCTATCTGAAGTACATATCTGGGTCACCTTGAACTAACGCATTCTCTGCAAATTGTGTCATTTGAGACCCAAGTGCCAGCTGTACATAGGAAAGCAAATAGTTGAGAACCAATAAAATCAGTTTTTCTAGAAATACATATTAAAAAGTTCTTCTAAACTTATTCCAAATAGTGGTTGCATCTTTGAGGCTCCATACTACATAGTCCTAGTCTGAGTCATAGTGACTCTGTGTGTTGCCATATTGTGTCATTGTATCTTGTTATATTACAGAGACATATTATAAAAATGGATGTTAATTTAATTTTCCAAAGGTCCAGTGTTCTGATCACAAAAGGGCTGCTCATTCACAAAAAAAAGTACAATCATGCTTACATCTGCAAAAAAGCGATATATGAGCAGAAAAAACAGGTCGCAGCTCACATTACTTTCTCTTCTTCAGGTGATCAGAGTTGCTTATTTGTCCCGAGGGAGGAGATTATGTCTAAAGGTCTTTTTACATCAGACAAATTACTGAATAAGCATTCCTAGAAACGCTTGTTCCTGATAATTGCCCTGAGTTAAAGGGACAGTGATCAATTAACAAATAAGCAAACCCTTGCTCTCAGCTGATCACATCTTTCAGGACCTCACTAGGCACTAAGACTCAAAAGGCCAGTGCCCTGAAACATTTACCTATTGCTCTGCTGCACATCTCACTGTGCAGTTGGGAGAGGGCAGCAGAGAGGAGGCTGGTATCAGGGCCGAGAAACACAGGAGCATCCTGGAGCTTCGTCCTGCAGATGTCGGTTCACAGCGGAGTGGGAGCCTTTAGAGGTCACACAGCAGGTAACCCCCCGGCAGCCTCTCTGTCTGTGCTGCCCCCCGCTTAACCCTTCCGGTGCAGTTCCATGATGGAGGGAGCAGATCTGCTGAGTGAAGGAATGCCTGCATGATAGAGGTCAGTGTATTGTATGACTATGAATATGTACATTTGTGCATGAATGTGTGCAAGTCTGTATGCAATTAGTGTTTTTGTTTATGAATGTATGTACACTGCTCAAAAAAAAAATAAAGGGAACACTAAGATAACACATCCTAGATCTAAATGAATGAACTAATCATTTGAAATACTTTCATCTTTACATAGTTGAATGTGCTAACAACAAAGTCACACAAAAATTATCAATGGAAATCAAATTTATCAACCCATGGAGGTCTAGATATGGAGTCACACTCAAAATCAAAGTGGAAAATCACACTACAGGCTGATCCAACACTGATGTAATGTCCTTAAAACAAGTCAAAATGAGGCTCAGTAGTGTGTGTGGCCTTCACGTGCCCGTATGACCTCCCTACAATGCCTGGGCATGCTCCTGATGAGGTGACCTGGACTAAAGCATCCGCCAACTCCTGGACAGTCACTGGTGCAATGTGGCGTTGGCAGACGGAGCATGACATGATGTCCCAGATGTGCTTAATCGGATTCAGGTCAGGGGAATGGGCGGGCCAGTCCATAGCATCAATGCCTTCCTCTTGCAGGAACTGCTGACACACTCCAGCCACATGAGGTCTAGCATTGTCTAGCATTAGTAGGAACCCAGGGCCAACTGCACCAGCATATGGTACCACAAGGGGTCTGAGGATTTAATCTCTGTACCTAATGGTAGTCAGGCTTCCTCTGGCAAGCACATAAAGGGCTGTACGGCCCTCCAAAGAAATGCCACTCCCCACCATTACTGACTCACCGCCAAATCCGTCATGCTGGAGGATGTTGCAGGCAACAGAACGTTCTCCACGGCGTCTCCCGACTCTGTCACGTCTGTCACATGTGCTCAGTGGAAACCTCTTTTCATCTGTGAAGAGCACAGGGCGCCAGTGGTGAATTAGCCAATCTTGGTGTTCTCTGGTAAATGCCGAACATTCTGCACAGTGTTGGGCTGTAAGCACAACCCCCATCTGTGGACATCAGGCCCTCAAACCACCCTCATGCAGACTGTTTCTGACCATTTGACTGGACACATGCACATTTGTGGCCTGCTGGAGGTCATTTTGCAGGGCTCTGGCAGTGCTCCTCCTTGCACAAAAGTGGAGATAGCGGTCCTGCTGCTGGGTTGTTGCCCTCCTACGGCCTCCTCCAGGTCTCCTAATGTATTGGCCTGTCTCCTGGGGGTGCCTCCATGCTCTGGACACTATGCTGACAGACACAGCAAACCTTGCCACACCTCGCATTGATGTGCCGTCCTGGATGAGCTGCACTACCTGAGCCACTTGTGTGGGTTGTAAAAGCTGTCTCATCCTACCACTAGAGTGAAAGCACCGCCAGTCTTCAAAAATGACCAAAACTTCAGCCAGGAAGCATAGGAAATGAGAAGTGGTCTGTGGTCACCACCTGCAGAACCACTCCTTTTTGGGGGGTGTCTTGCTAATTGCCTATTATTTCCACCTGTTGTCTGTTCCATTTGCACAACAGCATATGAAATTGATTGTCAAGCAGTGTTGCTTCCTGAGTGGACAGTAGTGATGAACGGCAGGGGCCATATTCGAATTTGTGATATTTCGCGAATATATTGACGATTATTCGTCCTATGTTCGCAAAATTCGCATATTTGCTATGTTCGTTCACTTTTTTCTCCATGGGAAAATTTGCATTGAAAATTATCATGTGAAAAAACAAACAAATAATTATTGATATATATCACACTATATTCTAAATATTCGCGAAGTGCCGATATTCGATATAAAAATTTGCATTACGAATATTAGTGCTCAACACTAGTGTGTGGTGAGCCACGGTGAATGGAGGGACCATGAGGTATAGCCGTGTAGGTGGATGGCAGATGGTATTTACCCCAGGGGCAAGGTGTTATTAACCCCTAATGTTTGTGACGCCAGAGTGGTTTTTGGGTATTGGGAACCACCCAAATGATATCTCCGCTATCCCAATGGCTAGGCAGTGAAATGAGAGTCCACGACCAGGTTATGGTTTAATGGAGGCTTTACTGAGGTCAAACAGTTGTTATAGTCTCTACAGCTTGGCCAGAATCCCAGAGAGGTGGCCAAGAACACAGAAGGACCTCGCAGCTTGCTGGGACCAATTATACTTGTAATAGACTCTAGATAATTGACTTTAGGGTTGAATGGACTGTAGGTAGTGACAGCAGACATAGACATGACATACTGGAAGTGACTGTAGATTTGAGGCCTTCCAGGTAGCTGGACACTAGCACTGAGACATCTGGTCTCCATTGTTCCTCAGCAAAATCACCAGAGCCATAAAAAAAGAGAGAATTGTAATGGCCGCCCCCTTATTAACCTTCTGAGCGGTATTCCCGAGAGTGACTCGGGGTTAATTTTCCCTGCCAGGATCGGTAACCCCGAGTCACGCTCGGGGTAGAATTGCAGAGTTCCCGGCCGGGCTGCACGATATATCGCAAAAGCAATGCGATATAGCGATGCGGCCCCCCGGGAAAACATGCGATTATCTGCTCTGGTCGGCTCCCGTTGCGGAGGCCGGCCAGAGCAGGTAAAGAAAAATACTAAAAGTCAGTGTTTCCCTACCAGGGGGCCTCCAGCTGTTGCAAAACTACAACTCTCAGCATGCCCGAACAGCCAAAGGCTGTCCGGGCATGCTGGGAGTAGTAGTTTCACAACAGCTGGAGGCCCCCTGGTAGAAAAACACTCAGCTAAGTGTAAAAGGAAAAAGTAGTAAAATAAAAAATTCTTTTGCTCACCTAGTCCCGGTCCCTGCAGATGCCGTTCCCCTCCGTGCGCTCTGGTCCCTGCTCTATTCATCTTACAGGACCTTTCACTTTTCAGCCAATCACAGGCGGCAGTGGTGTAAAGCCTGTGATTGGCTGAAGGGGAAAGGACTTGTTCTGCAGCAAATACACTAGGTTTGAAATCTACCCCGCAAACCCAGTGTATGCTGCTGCAGGACAAGGTAACAAGGGGGGGGGGGGGGGGGAGAATGTGACAAAGGGGGAATGTGACAGAGGGGGTGGGGGTTGACAGAGGGGGTGATGTGACAAGGGGGGGGGATGTGACAAGGGGGAGGGGAATGTAACATGAAGGGGGGGAATGTGACGGGGGGGGGACAAGGGGGGGAATGTGACAGGGGGGGAATGTGACAGGGGGGGGGGGACAAGGGGGGGAATGTGACAAGGGGGTGTGTGACAGGGGGGAATGTGACAAGGGGGGAATGTGACAAGGGGGGAAGAATGTGACAAGGAGGGGGGAGAATGTGACGGGGGGATGTGACAAGAGAGAGGGGGAATATGACAAGGGAGGGGGAATGTGACGGGGGAGATGTGAAATGGGCGGGGGGAGATGTGAAATTCAGTGCAAAAAATTGTACCACTTTTGGTACAAATTTCCAGAAAGAATCATACCGCCAGGGAGGTTAAGGGGAGCTGAGCCAGAAGCCCATAGGTCAAGCTGCGGGTCATGTGTTAAGCTGGTGCCCTCTGGAAACATAAACATAACATGTAACATCTCATAGGTCCTTTAGACAAGTACATTAGTCCTCCAAAGGTCCTTTATACTGTCTATACATTAGTATAGTGACTTTACATATAGTACAGGGTGGGCCATTTATATGGATACTCCTTAATAAAATGGGAATGGTTGGTGATATTAACTTCCTGTTTGTGGCACATTAGTATATGTGAGGGGGGAAACTTTTCAAGATGGGTGGTGACCATGGCGGCCATTTTGAAGTTGGCCATTTTGAATCCCACTTTAGTTTTTTCAATAGGAAGAGGGTCATGTGACACATCAAACTTATTGGGAATTTCACAAGAAAAACAATGATGTGCTTGGTTTTAACGTAACTTTATTCTTTCCTGAGTTATTTACAAGTTTTTGACCACTTATAAAATGTGTTCAATGTGCTGCCCATTTTGTTGGATTGTCAATGCAACCCTCTTCTCCCACTCTTCACACACTGATAGCAACACCGCAGGAGAAATGCTAGCACAGGATTCCAGTATCCGTATACACTGCTATATACTACTATATACACTGCAGGAGAAATGCTAGGACAGGCTTCCAGTATCCGTATACACTGCTATATACACCGCAGGAGAAATGCTAGCACAGGCTTCCAGTATCCGTATACACTGCTATATACTACTATATACACCGCAGGAGAAATGCTAGCACAGGCTTCCAGTATCCGTATACACTGCTATATACTACTATATACACCGCAGGAGAAATGCTAGCACAGCCTTCCAGTATCCGTATACACTGCTATATACTACTATATACACCGCAGGAGAAATGCTAGCACAGCCTTCCAGTATCCGTATACACTGCTATATACTACTATATACACCGCAGGAGAAATGCTAGCACAGCCTTCCAGTATCCGTATACACTGCTATATACTACTATATACACCGCAGGAGAAATGCTAGCACAGCCTTCCAGTATCCGTATACACTGCTATATACTACTATATACACCGCAGGAGAAATGCTAGCACGGGCTTCCAGTATCCGTAGTTTCAGGTGCTGCACATCTAGTATCTTCACAGCATAGACAATTGCCTTCAGATGACCCCAAAGATAAAAGTCTAAGGGGGTCAGATCGGGAGACCTTGGGGGCCATTCAACTGGCCCACGATGACCAATCCACTTTCCAGGAAACTGTTCATCTAGGAATGCTCGGACCTGACACCCATAATGTGGTGGTGCACCATCTTGCTGGAAAAACTCAGGGAACGTGCCAGCTTCAGTGCATAAAGAGGGAAACACATCATCATGTAGCAATTTTGCATATCCAGTGGCCTTAGGGTTTCCATTGATGAAGAATGGCCCCACTATCTTTGTACCCCATATACCATACCATACCATCAATTTTTGTGTTCCAACAGTCTTGGAGGGATCTATCCAATGTGGGTTAGTGTCAGACCAATAGCGGTGGTTTTGTTTGTTAACTTCACCATTCACATAAATGTTTGCCTCATCACTGAACAAAATCTTCTGCGTAAACTGAGGGTCCTGTTCCAATTTTTGTTTTGCCCATTCTGCAGCACCTGAAACTATGGATACTGGAAGCCTGTGCTAGCATTTCTCCTGCGGTGTTGCTATCAGTGTGTGAATTGTACACATTTTATAAGTGGTCAGAAACTTGTAAATAACTCATGAAAGAATAAAGTTACGTTAAAACCAAGCACATCATTGTTTTTCTTGTGAAATTCCCAATAAGCTTAATGTGTCACATGACCCTCTTCCTATAGAAAAAACTAAAGTTAGATTCAAAATGTCCGACTTCAAAATTGCCGCCATGGTCACCACCCATCTTGAAAAGTTTCCCCCCCTCACATATACCAATGTGCCACGAACAGGAAGTTAATATCACCAACCATTCCCATTTTATTAAGGTGTATCCATATAAATGGCCCACCCTGTACAATAAATAACAGTAAAGTAACAGCACGGGAGACACTGTTGGAGAGCCCCCAGGTCACTGAGGGACTCAACATGACAGGGCCTAAGTGTAGTGCAGCACCATGTCCTGTACTGGGACATTACAAGTGGACAGTGTGATTTCACAGAAGTGTGAATGAGTTGGAGTTAAATTGTGTTATCTTAGTGTTCCCTTTATAATTTTGAGCAGTGTATGTATGTATCTATCATATGTATGTATCACATGTACCTCATGTATCTTTCATGTGTACGCATGTCTGTATATATCACAT
Organism: Hyla sarda; assembly: GCF_029499605.1. Classification (NCBI taxonomy): domain Eukaryota; kingdom Metazoa; phylum Chordata; class Amphibia; order Anura; family Hylidae; genus Hyla; species Hyla sarda. Next base: position 393,677,728 of record NC_079191.1, read on the forward strand.
GTATGCATGTATCTATCATGTGTATTTATGTATGTATGTATATATCTGTTTTGTTTACATAAGCCAGGGCTCAAGTCCTGTGGGAACACATGGAAACAGTGTTCTGGTTAGAAAGAATCTTGAGTTCCTACACTTTTTTCCCCCAGGTTGAGCAACTTTATATACAGGGAGATATAATCTATATAATCTGGTAATGTACCCCTACAGCCTGTATACCCACTTATGTATATCCTCAATGTGTCTGAGGTGGCTGTAAACGGTGATGGGTGACATTAGCCTATGCTCAGCCCTGACACCCAGTCTCCCTGCTTCCAGTACAGACTTGTACAGTGGGTCAGTGCAGTGATGGCTCAGGGGCAACCATGCTGTAGGGTGAGGGCCTGTGGGGTAATGACCAGCAGGCTCATGGTCTTCCTGCTTTTGTTCACCCACAGCTCTTCTGGATCCTCTTTAGCCCCAGGAAAGGTGTCCACCATTGTCCACAGAGGAGGAGTGCATGATGCCCCCAAGATGCCCCCAATTATCAGATTGCACAATATGTGTCCCAAACACTGTGCCAGGCAAAATGGACATGGGATGGCACCACTGTATCTTGCTGCTTATTATTGGGCTCTGTCTTAAAGGAGGTCTCTACGCTTACAACAATTGGGTTCTGGGTGCTCAGGACTGATTTATGATGGAGCATATACCATTAGGTTATTTAATTTTCTCTCATTCTTCTTCATGATCAAGATCTCTGCTTGCTGTCAGTGAATGGCAACCTTCTTGTTTAAAGTTTATTTCTACCCTCACCTATATTTTTGTTATTATTCTCTTGATGCCCAGTGAATGAAAAAATAAGCAACTTTGTATTTGGTCTTAACTCATACGCCCGTGGGGATATCGATCAGCAGGCACCCCGTGCAGATGCCCAGGGGAGTCATCAGACCACCCATGTCGGCGATCGGCGCAAATCGCAAGTGAATTTACACTTGCGATTTGCGCCGATTCCGGGTCATACGGGTCTATGGTGACCCGGTGACCCGGAATATAAGGGGGATCGTGGTTGTCTAAGATACCCACAATCCCCCTGTAGCGATAGGAGTGAGGTGGCAGAGTTGCCACCCCTCCTATCCCTGCTATTGCTGGTCTAGACGCGACCACCAATAGCAGATCGGGGGCGGGGGGGGTTACTTTAGTTTTCCCCGTTCTGCCCACCCACAATAGGCGGGGCAGAACGGGGAACCGAAGGGGACCGAACGCCGAAGATCCACTTACCCGTCGGTAGAAGCTGCGGGACGGGATCGGCGGTGGTGATCGGTGCGGGCGGCGATGTCGTGCGGCAGAAGAGGACGGCTCCCTGGATCCGATGGAAGCCGGTAAGTTGCCTAGCAACATCTAGGGGGCTACAGTCTGAGACTCTAGCGCTCCATATGTTGCAAAACTACAACTCCCAGCATGCCCAGACAGCTGCTGGGCATGCTGGGATTTGCAGTTTTGAAACAGCTGGAGGTCTACAGTTTAGAGACCACTGAACAGTGATCTCTATACTGTAGCACTCTTGATCTTGCAAAACTACAACTCCTAGCATGCCCACACAGCAGTTTGCTGTCTGTGCATGCTGGGATTTGTAGTTTTCCAACTTATGGAGGTCCACAGTTTGGAGATCACAGTGCAGTGGTCTCTATCTGTAGCCCTCCAGATGTTGCAAAACTGCAAAATCCCAGCATGCCGAAACAGCTGTCTCGGCATGCTGGGAGTTGTAGTTGCGTACCTCTAGCTGTTGCATAACTAAATCTCCCAGCATGCCCTTCGGCGATCAGTAAATGCTGGGAGTTGTAGTTTTGCAACAGCTATAGGCACACTGGTTGGAAAATACTGAGTTAGGTAACAGAACCTAACGGAAGGTTTTCCAACCAGTGTGCCTCCAGCTGTTGCAAAACTACAACTCCCAGCATGCACGGTCTGTCAGTACATGCTGGCAGTTGTATTTTTGAAACAGCTGGAGGTTTGCCCCCCCCCCCATGTGAACATACAGGGTACATTCACACGGGCAGGTTTACAGTAAGTTTTCTGCTTGAAGTATGAGCTGCGGCAAATTTTTCGCCGCAGCGCAAATTTCTAGCGGGAAGCTCACTGTAAACCTGCACCCGTGGGAATGTACCCTAAAAATACTACACTATACTACACTAAACTACACTAACACATAATAAAGGGTAAAACACAACATATACACCCCCTCACACTGTCCCCCCCCCCCCCCCACACCCCAATAAAAATGAAAAACTTATTGTACGGCAGTGTTTCCAAAACGGAGCCTCCAGCTGTTGCAAAACAACTGACTGTCCAGCATGCCACTGACTGTCCAGGCATGCTGGGAGTTTAGCAACAGCTGGAGGCACCCTGTTTGGGAATCACTGGTGTAGAATACCCCTATGTCCACCCCTATGCAATCCCAAATTTAGTCCTCAAATGCGCATGGTGCTCTCTCACTGCAGAGCCCTGTCATATTTCAAGGAAACAGTTTAGGTATTTCCATACTCGGGAGAAATTGCGTTAAAAATTTTGGGGGGCTTTTTCTCCTTTTACCCCTTATGAAAAGGAAAAGTTGGGGCTACACCAGCCTGTTAGTGTAAAAAAAAAAAAAAATTACACTAACATGCTAGTGTTGTCCTTTACTTTTTATTTTCACAAGTGTTAAAAGGAAATAAAGACCCCCAAAATTTGTAACTCAATTTCTCCTGAGTACGGAAATACCCCATATGTGGGCGTAAAATGCTCTGCGGACGCACAACAAGGCTCAGGAGTGAGAGCGCACTATGTACATTTAAAGCCTAAATTGGTGATTTGCACAGGGGTGGCTGATTTTACAGCGGTTCTGCCATAAACGCAAAAAAAGAAATACCCACATGTGACCCCATTTTAGAAACTACACCCCTCACGGAAAGTAACAAGGGGTATAGTGAGCCTTAACACCCCACAGGTGTTTGACAAATTTTCATTAAAGTTGGATGGAAAATGAAAAAAAAAATTATTTTCACTAAATTGCGGGTGTTACCCAAAATTTTTCATTTTCACAAGGAAAAATAGGAAAAAACAAAAACAAAATTTGTATCCCCATTTCTTCTGAGTAAGAACATACCCCATTTGTGGATGTAAAATGCTCTGCTGGCACACTATAATGCTCAGAAGAGAAGGAGCACCATTGGGATTTTGAAGATAAAATTTGTCCGGAATTGAAGGCCACGTGTGTTTACGTAGCCCCCATGGTGCCAGAACAATGGACCCTCCCCCACATATGACCCCATTTTGGAAGCTACACCCCTCATGTAATGTAATAATGGGTACAGTGAGCATTTACACCCCACTGGCGTTTGACAGATTTTTGGAACAGTGGTCCGTGAAAATGAAAAATGTAATTTTTCATTTGCACAGCCCACTGTTCCAAAGATCTGTCAAACGCCAGTGGGGTGTAAATACTCACTGCACCCCTTATTAAATTCTGTGAGGGGTGTAGTTTCCAAAATGGGGTCACGTGGATGGGGGTCCACTGTTCTGGCACCACGGGGGGGCTTTGTAAACGCACATGGCCCCCAACTTCTATTCCAACCAAATTCTGTCTTCAAAAGCTCAATGGCGCTCCTTCTCTTCTGAGCATTGTAGTGCGCCAGCAGAGCACTTGACATCCACACATGGGGTATTTCCATACTCAGAAGAAATGGGTTACAAATTTTGGGGGTCATTTTCTTCCTATTACCCCTTGTAAAAATGTAAAATGTGGGGGAAATCCAGCATTTTAGTGAAAAATTTTTTTTTTCATTTACACATCCGACTTTAGCAAAAAGTCGTCAAACACCTGTGAGGTGTTAAGGCTCACTGTACCCCTTGTTGTGTTCCTTGAGGGGTGTAGTTTCTAAAATAATATGCCATGTGTTTTTTTTGCTGTTCTGGCACCATAAGGGCTTCCTAAATGCGACATGCCCCACCAAAACCATTTCAGAAAAACTCACTCTCCAAAATCCTATTGTCGCTCCTTCCCTTCTGAGCCCTCTACTGTGCCCGCCGAACACTTGACATACACATATGAGGTATTTCCTTACTCAAAAGAAATTGGGTTACACATTTTAGGAAGATTTCTCTCCTTTTACCCCTTGTAAAAATTCAAAAACTGGGTCTACAAGAACATGCCAGTGTAAAAAATGAAGATTTTTTGAATTTTCTCCTTCAATTTGCTGCTATTCCTGTGAAACAGCTAAAAGGTTAACAAACCTTTTGAATGTCATTTTGAATACTTTGAGGGGTGCAGTTTTTATAATGGGGTCATTTATGGGGCATTTCTAATATGAAAGCCCTTCAAATCCCCTTTAAAACAGAACTGGTCCCTGAAAAATTTTGATTTAGAAAATTTTGTTAAAAATTGGAAAATTGCTGCTGAACTTTGAAGTCCTCTGATCTCTTCCAAAAGTAAAAACATGTCAACTTTCTGATGCAATCATAAAGTAGACATGTTGCATATGTGAATCAATATATAATTTATTCGGAATATTCATTTTCCTTATAAGCAGAGAGCTTCAAAGTAAAAAAAAATTCTAAATTTTAAATTTTTTCATCAAATTTTGGAACTTTTCACCAAGAAACAATGCAAGTATCGACAAAATTTTACCACTAACATAAAATAGAATATGTCAAGAAAAAGCAATCTCGGAATCAGAATGAAAGATAAAAGCATCCCAGAGTTATTAATGCTTAAAGTGAAAGTGGTCAGATGTTCAAAAAATCAGTGTCTATGATCTGTCCATTGTAGCAGTCAGGCATAGGCAACCTTTGGCACTGCAGATATTTTTGACTACATCTCCCATGATTCTGTTACAGCCAAAAAAACTGCCAAAGCATCATGGGAGATGAAGTCCAAAACATCTGCAGTGCCAAAGGTTGCCTATGCCTGGTAAAGGTGATAAATGCAGGATTGGTGGAAGTATGACCGCTGGGACCGCCACCAGTTGCAAGAACCTGTCATGATTTATTGCAGAATTTTCTCTTAACTGGGAAGTTAAAATATGCAATACATTCGCTGTGCAAATTTTGCTGAGGATCCACAAAGGAATCTGCAACTGCTTGTATTTGAACCCTATAGGGAAGATTTTTCAAAACCTGTGTAGAAAAAGAACCGTGCAGTTGCCCATAACAACCAATCAGATTTCTTCTTTCATTTTTAAAAGGGCTTCTGAAATATGAAGTAAACAATCTGAATGGTTGCTATGGGAAAGTAGTCAATTTTTCCTCTACCTAGGTTTTGATAAATCTCTCATAGTCTGCCAAAGTCTACAAGGGGTGGATTTTCTACTGTGGCTAGTAATAGTAACCTCTTGTGTCCCCTCCTGCTGTTCCCTACGATAGTTGAATACTATGGCCGATGCCCCACTACACACAGGGCTGCAGGCACTTCTGCTGCCTACTTGGTGCAGGATGACATGATGAAGTGACATCATAGCATCTACCTTCACCGTTCCTTTTACAGTTCAATGCTATAGGCCTTAAAGGCTTGTGTATGCATTTATTGTGGTGTACTGCAACGTATGTGTCCTGCAAAATATGTGAGAAATGGCCCCAACACCTTCACTAGTTGAGAACATTTTTCCCAATAAATGAGTGTGCTGACAGTATGCCATGGTATACATCGGCTTCCCTCATTTATTGTACTTTTCCTTGTTTCTCAAAGCAAACAATCACAGCTCAACTTTCATTTTACTAGAGCAATATGAGACATGAAAGCTGAGCTATGATTGGTTAGTATGGATGAGAATCTTCCTATAAGACAGAGCAATACATTTCCCCCAGTGTGGACCATACTGCAATTTTATGCCACAGACAAATTAGGTGAATATTTGCTGTGAATTTGCTGTACAGTTTACGTTTTGAAGTTCCCAGCAGATATGTTTCCAAACCTGCACGTAGGGTTGCCACCCAGCCCTGGCCCTGGTCCTGCAAAAGAGTATGGCACAGGGGGAGAAGGGGGGGGGGGGAATCAATTGAAATGGTTAAATGGTTATGGCACGGGGGGATCTGTGGGGGGGGATAAATCAATTGGAATGGTAATGTCACAAGGGGATCAATGGAAAAGGGGACATTAATCAATTGGACTGGTTATGGCACAAGGGGATCAGTGGAAAGGGGGAGATTAATCAATTGGAATGGTTTTAATATGTGGTTCAGAGAGGGGGATCAATTGAAATAAGTAAAAGAGTGTGACACGAGGGAATCAACTGGAATGATTATGGCACAGGGGGATTGGGGGAATTAATGTGATGTCACACATATATAATTAATTATGCAAATTAGAATGGCAGGTACTTTTTGGCAAGAAAGTTGGCAACCCTACCTGCACGTGGACTGTGGAGAACTTGTCTCTGGTGGTATTACACAATTTTAATATAATACAGCCACAAGTACCAGCCTGACTGTGGGTCTGATGAGCAAAATCTAACACAGAGGGACCATGCCCTAATGTTTTAGGACCCTAGCAATGCCCCTGACATCTTCTGTGTGGTCAATAAAATCCTCATTATCGGCTGCATGTTGCTCTGTGTATACATTGGGTGTGCGACCGCTAAAGCTGCAGGAATGATCGAGACATAGGTTGTGCAACCAGGCATGATTGATTTAGTCTTGTAAAGGCCCAGCCAACAAAATCTGCAGCCCATTGACCCATCTAACAGGGCTCTAAGATAACTGTTAGACACCCAAATCATCAAGATCTGTACTTGCTGGCAGCTCTCATTGAAATCTCTTACCAATGACAAGTCTGGAGACGCTACAGGCCATGCTAGCACTTTTAGACCATGCAGGCTGTTCACAGTAGCACAATAAACAAGGGGCCTGGCATTGTTGGCTCCTGGGGCCCTTCAGAGAAATATCCGTAGCACTGGTTCAAAAACTAAATCAATGTAATGCTTCTGCTAGACAACTAAGGTCTTGACGGATGGGTGGGATATTTACATAATCTGTGGAGGGTTTAGAGTTTTTTTCCCCTTCTTTGAGAAACTCTCAGACAATCCAAAACGCAATGTTATTGTGGGGCTTCCTGAAAGCACACTACTAGCACCTATTATCTCACTATAAGGCCTCACCTGTATTCAGAGCTCCCCCAAACTGCAGTGGATCAGCATTCCACATATTTGTAATTGTCAGTCAAATGACAGAAACCTATACCAACGTGCAGAGGATAAGATTACTCATGTATTCTGTCTGGAGCACAATGTTGTGTCATAGGCTTGATGTTTTCTATTACTTATTCCAGGTGCTGCCGACTCAGGCACACATGAGTAAGAGGCAGTGGCTACTGAAACGTCATGCATGGCAGCACCTAGATTAAAGGGGTAATCCAGGAATAGAAAAATAGAGCTACTTTCTTTCAATAACCACTCCCCGTCTATCTCAAGGTTGGGTGTGGTTCTGCAGCTCTGTTCCATTGAAATGAATGGAGCCAAATTATAAATCCACACCCAACCTGGGGACAGACATTGAGCTGTACTTGACATACATTACCTGTGTTTTTCTATTTCTGGATAACCCCTTTAACCCCTTAATGACCACGGACGTAAATGTACGTCCTGGTTTGGCAGGACTTCCCGTACCAGGACGTACATTTACGTCCTGTGTATGACCGCGAGCATTGGAACGGTGCTCGTGTCATACAAGGCAGCAGCTGGGGACCCGCCGGTAATGGCCGACATCTGCGATCACGAGGATGTCCTCCATTAACCACTCAGATGCCATGATCAATACAAATCACGGCATCTGCGGCAGTGCGGTACTTTGAATGGATGATCGGATCGCCTGCAGCGCTGCCACAGCAATCCAATCATCCAGCATGGCGGCCGAAGGTCCCCTCACCTGGCTTCGGCCGTCTCCCGTGGTCTTCTGCTCTGGTCTGAGATTGAGCAGACCAGAGCAGAAGATCACCAATAATAATGATCAGTGCTATGTCCTATAAATTAGACAGAAAATGGAAAAAAGGAGGCTCCAAAGCAAGGGCGCTATCCCAAGTGGCATATGGTGGATATATTAAAATTAAATAAAAATAAAATAAAATTTAGGAATGACTCAATGGACTGGCAGAACATATACTTTATTTAAGGAAAGTAGTCTGCATATACATCCATAGGCAAGACGCGTTTCGGGTACCATACTACCCTTTATCAATTGCAGATGTGTAGTATGTCATGAGGACGGTTTCTATTTATATTTTAAATAAGACAACCATATTACAAAGAGCAAAAGGGGGCGTGATTTGCCCAACAGAGTACGTGCATATTTAAAAACAGAATAATTTACACACATTAAACATAGATGTAGATAGAGTCATTCGATAAGTATATACCGTATATCCCGGCGTATAAGACGACTTTTTAACCCCGAATTTTCTTCTGAAAAGTCGGGGGTCGTCTTATACGCCGGGTATTGATGTCCGGGATAGGAAAACTTCTGATTATCTGCCCGGGCCAGCTCCTGTGTGTGGCTGTAGGTGGGGGCCGGCCAGAGCAAGTAAAAACTAATACTGTATACTAAAAACCAGGGGGCCTCCAGCTGTTGTTTAACTACAACTCCCAGCATGGCAAAGGCTGTCCGGGCATGCTGAGAGTTGTCGTTTTACAACAGTTGGAGGCCCCCTGGTTTTTAGTATACAGTATTAGTTTTTAGCTGCTTTGGCCAGCCCCCGCCTGCTGGAAGCTGTATGTCTGTTGGGGGGGAGCTGCCAATCTAATGTGGGGGGAGCTGCCTACTATTGTGGGGGAACTGCTGACCTAATGTGGGGGGAGCTGCCTACAAATGTGGGGGGAGCTGCCTACAAATGTGGGGGGAGCTGCCTACTATTGTGGGGGGAGCTGCCTACTATTGTGGGGGGAGCTGCCTACAAATGTGGGGGGAGCTGCCTACTATTGTCTGGGAACTGCATACTATTGTGGGGGTAATGCTGACCTAATGTGGGGGAATTGCCTACAAATGTGGGGGGAGCTGCCTACTATTGTGGGGGAAATGCTGACCTAATGTGGGGGGAGCTGCCTACAAATGTGGGGGGAGCTGCCTACAAATGTGGGGGAGCTGCCTACTATTGTGGGGGAACTGCTACTAATGTGGGGGAGTTGCCTACTAATGTGGGGTTACTGCCTACCTAATGTGGGGGGAACTATACTGCCTACCTAATGTGGGGGAACATGATGCCTACCTAATGTGGGGGGGAACTACAAGGTACCGTACATCGCCGTAGGAGGGGTAGTCTTATATGGCGAGTATATCCCAAACTCTATATTTTAACTGTAAAAGTTGGGGGTCGTCTTGTACGCCAAGTCGTCTTATACGCCGGCATATACGGTATGTGAAAAATTGTTGAAATTGCAAGTAAATGAGAGAAATTATATAAAATATTTTTTTGGGATTTATATAATGTAACCCGGATGTGAACTAACTTGGGTTATATAGGCAGATCACGTTTTAAAATCTCTTAAATCAATGTTAAATATTGCATATAATAGAAGTGAACTATGTCATTAATACTGTATGATGTTTTGTAACTTAAAAGTCCGATAAATATTAAAAACGGGAATGTAGTAGAATGAATTTGGCGCAGAGCTTTAATGAATGGGACAGCTTGATTGACGTGATGATGTCAAGAATTACTATACCGTGGAGACGGCTAGTTCCTAAGAATGAAATGTGATGACATCAGAGGAATACAGGGATCGTGGCTTAAACAATACCCATGTGGGGGGGGAATAACCCATAGCAACGCTGCCTGGTAAGCGCAATGTGTCGGGTAGGAAGATCGCAGATCGAGGACCAGCAAGACTTACATTTAAAAAAGATCGGGGGGGGGGGGGGGTCATATATGTCAGGAATTTATTTGTGTTAAGGTCTAGAAGTAGAGAAAGGAGCGCGGTGTGTATCTAGTTACATGTTAGCAAAAAGATGCCGTATTCATAAAATTATATGGGTGATAAACCAGGTGATCTAAGTGCATATGTGTAAACTGAATACTAGCAAATATTCTAACTAAATTTGTGTTATAAAAGTGTGACACAATTATACCATTATAATATTAATATTGGAATAAATAGCAATAAAGAGAAGAATAATAAAACATATCAAGCGCAATCATATAAATATACTGACAAAGAGAAATGATTCTAACATACAAAAAATGATTATAGTCCAATTACAGTCCCAATCAGTCCTGTCAGCAAGCATTTCTGACTCATGCAGGAGTCCTAAACACTCAGAGCTGCCAGCCTGCTTTGTTCACAGCCAAACAGGCTGTGAACAAAGCAGGCTGGCAGCTCTGAGTGTTCTCCTTTGTGAACAAAGCAGACTGGCAGCTCGTAGTGTTTAGGACTCCAGCATGAGTCTGAAATGCTTGCTGCCAGGACTGGTAGGGAGACCCCTAGTGGTCATTTCTTCAAAGTGGAAAATTAAATAGAAAGAAGCATATTTTTTAATAACATGCAATTGTAAAGTTATTCTGCATACATTAATCTATAATATATCAAAAGTTTTTTTGATGAGAGGTACCCTTTAATAATATAAAAAACAAAATAAGCCACACACATTAAATAAGTGTTTAGATAAGTGTTTGTTGAGAAAGAGATAGAAAAATTAAAAAAATAAATAAATAAGAAGAGACAGGGGGCGCTCCCTAGTATCTTATATGAAATGGTGTGCACCCTCCACCACTCCAAAGTGATCTACTGTTCCACCTAGGTGTGCAACTCTGGTTGTCAAAATTGGTAAAGGTAGGTGATGGCTGCTGCACTCTGATCTTCACAGGGGAGACCAATATAGGACAGCAAGTACACAAGAAAAAAATAAAACCCATCAAACCCATCTAGGAGGCGCTGCTCATAATTTAGACATCAAAGAAGGACCCAGGTCAACCACAGGACAAAGTATTTTTATTCTTAACAGAAAGGATGAAGCGTTTCAGCACTACATCTAGAAAGCCTTTTGGGGAACTTGTATTGGACCTGAGGAAGGAGCCAGTTGGTGCCGAAATGAGTCGTCCTCTGTTTACAAAAAAAATACGTTGTCCTGTGCTGACCTGGGTCCTTCTTTTATGTCCAAATTATGAGCAGTGCCTCCTAGATTTTTATTTTTTGTGTACTTGCTGTACTACTATTTACGGCATGTCAGTAGGATGAATTATAACATATTTGGACTTTAATGCACAACACACAAATTCTAAGATGTCCTTTGGAGACGAGTAGAGATGAGCGAACTTACAGTAAATTCGATTTGTCACAAACTTCTCGGCTCGGCAGTTGATGACTTATCCTGCATAAATGAGTTCAGCTTTCAGGTGCTCCGTGGGCTGGAAAAGGGGGATACAGTCCTAGGAGACTCTTTCCTAGGAATGTATCCACCTTTTCCAGCCCACCGGAGCACCGGAAAGCTGAACTAATTCATGCAGGATAAGACATCAACTGCCGAGCCGAGAAGTTTGTGACGAATCGAGTTTACTGTAAGTTCGCTCATCTCTAGAGACGAGGTTACTAAAGCTTTTCCTTTTTTCTATAGTAATGACTTCTTCAGATGGACACTTTAGATGCTCCAGGATCATCTTTTTCGGTGCCTGAATACTGCTAAAGCCAAAGCTAAAGGAATACTGGAAAATCATGCACTACTAGTTTGCATTCAACATTCTGACCTGACCCACTGAAAAAAAAAACAAAAAAAACTATTCTTTTGCTGTCCAATTTCCCAAAGCTTTTTACTGGAGCACAAATTGAGATCCTCGCCAGAAGACGCACTGATCATAAAAAAATTCAGACAAATATTATGTAAGCACCGGGACACTTTAATGTTAGATCCTTACCTGAGAGACTTGATCCCCTCCAAACCATGCATCACTTTTCGCAAATCAAAATCTCTTAAAAATATGTTAGCCCCCAGCAAATTGAAACAAGTGACTAAACAAAATGGGAATCTACATTCCTTTTTGTCGGTTCCTTTGGGCTCTTATAAATTGAATACCACCACATGCAAATGCTGTCTTAACTTCACAAATGCTAAAAAATAATTCACATCTAAAACTACAGGTGAAATTTTACAGATCAAATCCTTTATGAACTGTGGCACCAGTTACATCATCTACATTATGGAATGCCTGTGTGGCCTACAATATGTTGGTCGAACCATCTAATCATTTAGATGTAGAATCAATAAACACAGGGCCAACGTTACTAATGGATACAACACTGCACAGTGTATCCAGGCATGCCCTGGAATCACACAAATGTGATTTTAGAGCTTTAGCCCCTTAAGGACAATTTTATTTTTACGTTTTCGTTTTTTCCTCCTCGCCTTCAAAAAATCAAAACTCTTTTATATTTTCATCCACAGACTAGTATGAGGGCTTGTTTTTTGCGCTACCAGTTGTCCGTTGTAATGCCATCACTCATTTTACCATAAAATGTATGGTGCAATCAAAAAAATACTATTTGTGTGGGGAAATTAAAAAGAAAACCGCAAGAGTCACAGTGCTCTCTGCTGACCTCTGCTGTCCATTTTAGGAACTGTCCAGAGTAGGAGAAAATCCCCATAGCAAACATATGCTGCTCTGGACAGTTCCTAAAAATGGACAGCAGAGGTCAGAAGAGAGCACTGTGGTCAGGACATCAGAGGAAATTAATTTCTTTTTTGGATTTCTCTTTAGTATACAGCTTCTAAAAAGTACTGGAAGGATTAAGATTTTTTAATAGAAGTAATTTACAAATCTGTTTAACTTTCTGGCACCAGTTGATTTAAACAATAAAAGTTTTCCACGGGAGTACCCCTTTAAGGTTAAAATGGGCTTGGTCCTTAAGGGGTTAAGTGGTAACAAACATCAAGGCTATATCTGGATTTTTACATGCTGTACAGTGGAAACAGTATAAACCATGAGTAATCTTATCCTTTGCACATTGTTACTCCCAATGCTACCGTCAGGTTTTTCCTTATATATGCAATTGTACACTTATAGGTCTTATAGGTCTGTAGCCATCCCTTCCCCAATATCGCGCCACACCCCTACCCCTTAATTCCCTGGTTGAACTTGATGGACATATGTCTTTTTTCGACCGTACTAACTATGCAACTATGTAAGTTATATATGCATTGTTGGGTTTCAAAAGCTTATTTGAAATCTTTTATTTGTTACATTGGGCAACATTATCTTCTGAAAATTTGATTTTGAGCATTTACAAGTGAAAATCAGCCAAGTAGATTGGAAAAGCAAAGAACATTTTTGTCAAGTCCATCACTATTTACCAGAGCTGATGATTTATGAATATAAATAGAGAACTAATCTCTCACAAGGCTGCCCAGGATTTTTTGCATGAGAAATGAAAGTTACTGGAGAAAAGGGACTTTCTCTTGTTTAAGAAAATTCTTAAACTAGCGCCTACACCCCAACTAGGCCAGATTTGAATTAAGCTGCACTTCAATAGGTGACTGGGCAAATACTGTTTTCTGTATGACATAGATTTCCCTGATAGATGACTGATGAGAAAATGCCTTAGTTTCTGTGTGCTGAGATGGCGTTGTGCCTGGCTTTCTGAATCTGGTAAGGATGAAAAGTATTTCCACATGACAGAATACTGTAAAGATATAGATACAGCACCACCCACCTCTGCACCTGCTTTTTTTCTCAAGCCTACAGATGCAGCCGTGTTGCTCTCACCTGTTCCTGAACGGATCATACCAACAGGCCTACATCTGGTATGTTTGACAGATGTTCTGGCCCTACCTCAGTTCCGATCTTCATCGCTGACCGTACCACCACTACACTCCTCCTCTGAATATGTGACCTCCTCATCATCTTGTTCCCACATCGTGAACAGAAAAACATGTGGTGTCCCAGTACCGCATTTCATACGGTACTTATTTATCTTTGGGTCCCCGTAGCCAGAGTCCCTAGGACTTAGTAATCTCTGTTAGTCAGTCCGCCCCTAGTCACCTCTATTATAGTGTATAGATTTCTAATTTGTCCATAGAATAATGTATATAGTATTATTTCAGTATATAAATGGTTAATTACTTGTTTCCATGGTGTCGCAGGGCCTTCGGGTCATGTGATGCGTTCCAAGCCTCATTCTGGATGCGTTCCAGGCCTCACTTTGGTATCTCTAGCCTAATTTTGGGTTTTGCAATGTATATAGATCCTGTGATGTAAGCAATTCCATGATACCATGTAAAGTGAATGGTAGACGTTCGGACCAATCAGAATCGCCATGCCCCCTGCCCATATAAGGGAGCGGCAGCCATCTTCTCGCTCTCTTTCTCCTGGCTCTTGATGAGAGAAGACCTATATCACAGTAATCGCAGTGAGTTAGGCCTGAGCCTTGCGGAAACGGCTGAATGATCTAAATTATAGAGTGTGTCATCCCCTAAGCACTCTGCAGTATCACCGGACCCAATATTTCCCCTAAATCCGGACGGATCTGCACATCACTCCCTAAATTCAGAGACTATAAGTTTAATGCAAGGTCCGCAACTTCTGCCAGTCGCTAAGCAACCTAAGAACTGTTATATGAGACTGTTACTACGCATTGAATATTGCAAACACTGCAGTAAAGTTATTCAAGTTCAAGTTAAATCTGCTTGTGTACCTTCAGTCATTTCATTGCACCTATCGCTTCTGGGAAGGGCGGCGATAGGCCGGTACATAGATTCAGCATACCAACCCTCACCCTGGCGTCACGAGTGACTGGGTTAACATTAACCCCTCATATACCAACATTATACCATCCCTACCATACACCCCCCAAGGGCTACCACAAACATAATCCTCATCATGAAACCGCTCCTCGTTGTCCCCACCACTCCTCTCAGTATGAACATCTGATGTCATGTCTCAGTATATCCGCCATGATGTTTTACAATCTTACAACCACGCCTACCACTACGAGTCATACTTGTGCTATGCTCGGCAACTACTTCCACCTCCATGACCTCTGCAACACACTCCCAAGGCTGACCGTCCTCACACAACTTCTCCTTGTGGCTATCCTTTGGCTTAGCAATAGGGAGGGGAATAGATGCTTTAAGAGACCATCTAAAAGTCAATTTTCACCATGCCATGTAAATGTAGATGATGAGGAATCCACTGACACCTGGCTCAATGTCATCTCATCAGTGGCCACTTTATCCTCTTTTGCTTACAGATGCTACTTCTACCACCAGGCACCTCTATAGTGCACACACATTGCTGGTATCTGTAACATACTACATGTCAGCCCACTGCACAATTCAACTGCTAGAATGCGGTGTTTGTATTATAGCAGGGATACTCAACTATTTTTAGTGAGGGTCCACTCATCCAGATCTGTCACTGGTAAAGGTCCGAGCTAAGCGCTAAAGCCTGGTTCACACCTAGTGGCCGCAGTGCCATGAAGGATATAGGTAAAAAAACGGAACTCTGGAGGATGTAAATGTACTGTTTCCTGTATTTTCTGAATACTGCTGCATACTGTACCCCTAAAAATAATACTGCTGCCTACTGTACCCCTGAAAATAATACTGCCGCATACTGTACCCCCATAAATAATACTGCTGCCTACTGTGCCCCTGAAAATAATACTGCTGCATACTGTACCCCTAAAAATAATACTGTTGCCTACCGTACCCCTAAAAATAATAATGCTACATACCGTACCCCTAAAAATAATACTGCACATATTGTACCCCTAAAAATAATACAACTACCTACTGTATCCTTGAAAATTATACTGCTGCATATTGTACCCCTGTCGCATACTGTACCCCTAAAAATAATACTGCTGCGTAGTGTACACCTGAAAATAATACTGCTGCATACTGTACCCCTTAAAATAATACTGCCACAGACTGTACCCATGAAAATAATACTGCCACAGACAATAAAATACTGCCCCTGAATGTAATACTGCCGCACTGTACTTCTAAATAAAATACTGCCGCATTGTGTACCCCTTAATATAAAACTGTTGCACGCTGCACCCCTGAATATAATACTGCCACACACTGTACCCCTAAATATATTACTGCCACACACTGTACCCCCTGAATATATTACTGCTACATGCTATACCCTTGTATATATTACTGCCTTCACACTGTTCCCCTGGACATATTACTGCCTGCATGCTGTACCCCTGGATATATTACTGCCTCACACTGTGCCCTGGTATATAACATCCACATTCAATGCCCCTGGTATAGTGCTGCCACACGCTATGCCCCTGGATACATTACTGCCTCACACTGTGCCCTGGTATATTACCTACCCATGCCATGCCCTTGGTATAGTGCTGCCACATCCTGTGCCCCTAATATATTACTGCCACATGCTGTGCTCTAGGTATATTACTACCACATGCTGTATCTCTGGTATATTTCTACCGCATGGTATGCCCCTGGTATAGTACTGCCACTTGGTATGCCCCTGGTATAGTAGTGCCACATGCTATATTCCTGTTATATTACTGCCAAATGCTATATCCCTGGTATATTACTGCCCCCACAATGAATGATGCCACAAAGTCCCCAAATATAATTTTGACAAAGACTGTGCCCTTTACCGACTTATTGAACCATAAAACAATTAATTATGTCCCTGTGCCCTCTCAATGAATGATGCCGCTGTGCCCCTACAATGAATGATGCCACTGTGCTCCCACAATGACTGATGGTGCTGTGCCCCCACAATGACTGATGCCGCTGTGCCCCCACAATGAATGATGCCGCTGTGCCCCCACAATGAATGATGCCACAATGTCCCCAAATATAATTTTGACAAAGACTGTGCCCTGTACCGACTTATTGTACCATAAAACAATTAATTATGTCACTGTGCCCTCTCAATAAATGATGCCACTGTGCCCCCACAACGAATGATGCTGCTGTGCCCCCACAATGACTGATGCCGCTGTGCCCCCACAATGACTGATGCCGCTGTGCTCTCAAAATGAATGATGCCGCTGTGCCCCCACAATGAATGATGCTGCTTTGCCTCCACAATGAATGATGCCACTGTACTCCCACAATGAATGATACTGCTTTGCCCCCACAGTGAATGATGCCGCTGTGCTCCCACAATGAATGATGCCGCTATGCACCCACAATGACTGATGCCGCTGTGCCCCCACAATGAATGATGCCGCTGTGCCCCTACAATGAATGATGCCACTGTGCTCCCACAATGACTGATGGTGCTGTGCCCCCCCCCAATGGCTGATGCCGCTGTGCTCCCACAATGAATGATGCTGCTGTGCTCCCACAATGAATGATGGTGCTGTGCCCCCACAATGACTGATGCCGCTGTGCCCCCGCAATGAATGATGCCGCTGTGCCCCTACAATGAATGATGCCACTGTGCTCCCACAATGACTGATGGTGCTGTGCCCCCACAATGACTGATGCCGCTGTGCCCCCACAATGAATGATGCCGCTGTGCCCCCACAATGAATGATGCCACTGTGCTCCCACAATGAATGATGCCACTGTGCCCCCACAATGACTGATGCCTCTGTGCTCCCACAATGAATGATGTTGCTGTGCCCCCACAATGAATTATGCCGCTTTGCCCCCACAATTAATGATGCCACTGTGCTCCCACAATGAATGATGAGAGACTCTTGGCTGGCTACAAAAAGCGTTTACAAGCTGTGATACTTCCCAAAGGAGGCAGTACAAGATATTAACTCTGCAGGGTGCCCAAACTTTTGCAGACACCCTTTTTTGTTTTCTGTTATTTTGAAAGTGTAAATGATGGAAATAAAATCTAACTTTTGTTGACATATTATAAGAATGTCTAATCTGTAATTTGATACATTTTGGAGATTTTTCCATCTTTCCTTGGCTTCTTTATGCACATTAATACAAATTTTTACCTGGGGTGCCAAAACTTTTGATCCCCACTGTAAATACAGTATCTATTATTTGAACAAGCACTAGCACAGCCTATTCCATTGGAGAGGTTGACCTAAGGAAAAACAGGCTAAATATTTAAAAGATGATTTTCAGATATAGTATAAAAATAATATGTAAGTTAGACAATCCAACAATTGATTTGGACATGAATATTAAGATCTACAGTATGCTCATCCACAGTTTAACAGTAAAATTGGTGCTAAAACTCAGAAACAGTTGTTTAATAGGAGTATAAAAACACTGAAGCATGTAATGGAGAACGGGGGACATCTTATATATTTAGTGGATGCAGAATCCTCACACTTACAGCATTTACAGTACGTTTTAGAATTTTAACTCCTAAACAACCATGAACGTAATAATACGTCCTGGTGCCCTGGTACTTAATGCACTTGGGCATATATAATAGCGTAGCATTATTAATTGTTAGCATGCAAAGCCCCTTCCTTAATAAAAATATAAATCACCCATGTTTCCCATATTAATGTAAAAAATATTTATTTATTTTATTACTTATTTTCTTAAAGTTAGATATTTTTTAAAGTAGTACAATATTAGAAAAACTATGTCAATAGGGTTAATGTTTCAATATTATTGATCCACAGGAAAAGGTAAGATGTCACTTTTACCAAAAATTGTGCTATGTTAAAGGGTAACTCTCATAAAACACATTTTTGCTATTGCACTCGTTATGGTAAATAAAAAAAATATTTCTAATGTACTTTGTTTTAAAAAATTAAGTTTTCTTTGTTTTATTTGTGCTAAAAAAAGCTCAAGAGCACATTTCCCCCCATCTTATAGACAGACTTTGGACCGAAGTCCAAACACAGAAAGTGCAGCCTGGAGTCAAGCCTCATCCAATCATAGCTCCTCTCACACATAACTGCCATATGCTGTTGGTTGGACACCCCCCTCAGCACTCCAGGCTGCACTTCTTGTGTTTGGGCTTCGGTCCAAAGTCTGTGTATAAGATGGGGGAAAATGTACTCTTCAGCTTTTTTCAGCAGAAATAAAACATAGAAAACTTATTTTTTTTTTTTTAAGCAAAGTATATTAGAAATATTTTCTATTAACCATAAGGAGTGCAATAGCAAAAAAAAATTTTCATGAGAGTGCCCATTTAAAGCAACCCCCCCAACGAAAATTGCAAAATAACTTGAAATATTGTTGATCACACAACAAAAAAAAAAACCTCATCCTCATATGGCTTAGTGGATGGAGAAATAAAAGAGTTATGTCTCTTAAAATGTAAGAAGAAAAAAATGAAAAATGCAAAAATGAAAATAGGCTGTGTTCACAATAAGATAGCCTCAGCTTTATGGTAATCTCACAACATGGGCCATTTAGCCCCAAGACAAGCACAGATCCTTCCTAAGCATGTCCATTATTGTCTGGCAGTTATGTACTAAAATCACCTTATGGTGGAGAACCTCTTAAACTCCATAAGAACATTTTGGCGCATTTTGGATGCATCATCAGAGAATTGATCTGTTGGCCATTTTAGCTAACCAGACCCTTGTGATCATATTGAGGGGGTCTGATAAGCACCACTGAGTAACCGCCAACTTTCATTTATACATTTAGATGCTGTGATTGGCATTGATCATGACATCTAAAGGGTTAATGACTGGCAGTGCCAGGATTGCAGCTGCCCATCATTAGCGGTGATAGTAGCTGTCCTTCACTGCCTATAAATTCCCCAGCTTGGCAAGAGCCCAGGTAAATCCTACTCATGCCCTCCTTTTCTAGTATCTGTCAGACAGTCAGTAGGTGGTAACAAAGAGGACATGGGTTGTATTTCCCTGGGCTCTTCCTGCACTAGGGAAAGCCCCCTGGGCACTTAAAGTGGTTATGTAGTTTAATTAGCTTTCATATAGATAACAACACATCATTTATCTACGTCACTTAAGGGTGTCCGCAAATGTGTTAAAAGGGAAGGAATATGGAGCAGATATTTGTTAGTCTGGGAGAGCCAGAAAGCAGGGGACTTCTAAGATAGGGTAGCTTGCGTAAAGGTTCTAAATACTTATGCCAATTAAATATTTTATTTTTCTCAACAAATTAGCAAAGATTTCTAACACTCTTTGGTTGCAGATATTTGTGAGAGAAAAGATTTTGAAGATTTTCTGAATGCTTTGTAAATCCAATGAATTTTAAGATAGGGGTTATATAAAATATGGGGGGTAGATTTTAAAAGTAGAACCATCTGGAGAGATAAACAGTATGACAGAATAATGAAGGGTTATAGGAAAATTTGAAAGATCATTGGGGGGCATTTACTAAGGGGTTTAGTCATTTTTTTCTGACTATTTTTGGCGCAAAATTGTCGCAATTGCGCCTACCCTATAAATTGTGCGACTTTCCCTAGCAAGAGCTAGAAAGTCAAATTTTTTTTTCCCGCTTAATTTACGCAAGTTTTCAGTTTTGACTTGCAGTGGTCAGGAATTTATTAACTGAGACAGTCGCAGTTGCGCAATAAACTGTCGCAACGGCCGTAAAAATTGACTAAATTTACTCCAGCTCCAACATGGAGCAGGAAAAGCTGCTGCCGCCCGGGCTCCGACATACTTTCTCCCCGCTACCCTCACTGCGCTACCGGGACACTACAGTCACTACAGTGATTTACATCCCACCCCTCTCACCTGCCAGCGCCACACAACTCCCATCTGTCTGCTGTTGCAAGACTACAAGTCCCAGCATGGCCTTACAGTGAGGACACGCTGGGAGTTGTAGTCTTGGAGCAGCGGGAGCTGAGCGGCGCGGGCGGGAGACAAGGGGGGGGGGGGGGGTAGCGGGGAGGCCGTGTGAGGAGCCCGGACGGGAGACAAGGGGGGTAGCGGGGAGGCCGTATGAGGAGCCCGGGCGGCTGCACTGTAATGTCAGCCCGGGCTCCTGCCCTGAGAGCCATAGGCTTTGGCTGTCAGGGCATGCTGGGTGTTGTAGTTTTGCAACAGCTGGAGGGCCACAGTTTGCAGACCACTGGTGTGTGGTCTGTAAACTGTAGTCCTCCAGCTGTTGCAAAACTAAACAGCTGAAGGGGACCGGCGAAGAAGTTCACTTACCCTTCCGAGGCTCCAGCGACGATCGCTGACGGAGATCGTCACACGGCACTGTCGCGCGGCACTGTCGCGCGGCAGTGTCGTGCAGCGCTGGATCCTACGGAAGCCGGTAAGTTGCGCAAGCTTCCCAACCAGGGTGCCTCCAAATGTTGCAAGACTACAACTCCCAGCATGCCTGGACACCCTTTGGCTGTCCGGGCATGCTGGGAGTTGTAGTTTTGCAACAGCTGGAGGCACCCTTGCTGGGAAACACTGGCCTAAAACAGTGTTTCCCAACCAGGGTGCCTCCAGATGTTGCAAGACTACAACTCCCAGCATGCCTGGACAGCCATTGGCTGTCCGGGCATGCTGGGAGTTGTAGTTTTGCAACAGCTGGAGGCACCCTTGTTGGGAAACACTGGCCTAAAACAGTGTTTCCCAACCAGGGTGCCTCCAGATGTTGCAAGACTACAACTCCCAGCATGCCTGGACAGCCATTGGCTGTCCAGGCATGCTGGGAGTTGTAGTTTTGCAACAGCTGGAGGGCCACAGTTTGCAGACCCCTGGTTTGTGGTCTGTAAACTGTAGTCCTCCAGCTGTTGCAAAACTAAACAGCTGAACGGGACCGGCGAAGAGGTTCACTTACCCTTCCGAGGCTCCAGCGACGATCGCTGTCGGAGATCGTCGCGCGGCACTGTCGCGCGGCAGTGTCGCGCGGCAGTGTCGTGCAGCGCTGGATCCTACGGAAGCCGGTAAGTTGCGCAGGCTTCCCAACCAGGGTGCCTCCAGTTGTGGCAAGACTACAAGTCCCAGCATGCCTGGACAGCCTTTGACTGTCCAGGCATGCTGGGGCTTGTAG
The DNA here is from genome assembly GCF_029499605.1 of Hyla sarda. Lineage (NCBI taxonomy): Eukaryota > Metazoa > Chordata > Amphibia > Anura > Hylidae > Hyla > Hyla sarda. The sequence continues at coordinate 393,699,544 of NC_079191.1, forward strand.
TTTTGCAACATCTGGAGGCACCTTGGTTGGGAAACACTGTTTTATTCCAGTGTTTCCCAGCCAGGTTGCCTCCAGATGTTGCAAAACTACAACTCCCAGCATGCCTAGACAGCCTTTGACTGTCCAGGCATGCTGGGACTTGTAGTTTTGCAACATCTGGAGGCACCCTGGTTGGGAAACACTGTTTTAGGCCAGTGTTTCCCAGCCAGGTTGCCTCCAGATGTTGCAAAACTACAACTCCCAGCATGCCTAGACAGCCTTTGACTGTCCAGGCATGCTGGGACTTGTAGTTTTGCAACATCTGGAGGCACCCTGGTTGGGAAACACTGTTTTATTCCAGTGTTTCCCAGCCAGGTTGCCTCCAGATGTTGCAAAACTACAACTCCCAGCATGCCTAGACAGCCTTTGACTGTCCAGGCATGCTGGGACTTGTAGTTTTGCAACATCTGGAGGCACCCTGGTTGGGAAACACTGGCCTAAAACAGTGTTTCCCAACCAGGGTGCCTCCAGATGTTGCAAAACTACAAGTCCCAGGTTGGGAAACACTGTGCCCGGCCTCCGCCCCACCTTACTGTAAGGGCATGCTGGGAGTTGTAGTCCTGCAGCTGGGGGCAGGGGACAAGCTTGTCACATTTATTATCACCTGCTCACACATCTCCTGCACCACACAACTACAACTCCCAGCATGTCCTTACTGTAAGGGCATGCTGGCAGTTGTAGTCGTGCGGGGCGGGAGATGTGTGAGCAGGTGATAATAAATGTACTAACCCATTTTTTTTGTTTTCTTCTCATTTCAGATCCGTTTATCCTGTGGACTCCTTCGGATTCGGTGGACTACTTCGATGACCAGCGTTTTTTTTTGTTTGATTTTAATAAAATGGTTAACGAGGGCTTGTGGGGGAGTGTTTTTTGTAATAAAAATTTTTTAAAACCTGTTGTGTTTTTTTCTTACTTTACTAGACAGGCTTAGTAGTGGAAGCTGTCTTATAGACAGAGTCCATTACTAACCTGGGCTTAGCGCTAGCCACAAAAACAGCTAGTGCTAACCCCCTATTATTACCCCGGTACCCAACGCCACAGGGGTGCCGGGAAGAGCCGGTACCAACAGGCCTGGAGCGTCAAAAATGGCGCTCCTGGGCCTAGGCGGTAACAGGCTGGCGTTATTTAGGCTGGGGAGGGCCAGTAACAATGGTCCTCGCCCACCCTGGGAACGTCAGGCTGTTACTGTTTGGTTGGTATTTGGCTGAGAATGAAAATAGGGGGGACCCTATGCGTTTTTTTTTTTAAATAAATAATTAAATATATTAAAAAAACGCATAGGGTCCCCCTATTTTTATTCTCAACCAAATACCAACCAAACAGTAACAGCCTGACGTTACCAGGGTGGGCGAGGACCATTGTTACTGGCCCTCCCCAACCTAAATAACGCCAGCCTGTTACCGCCTAGGCCCAGGAGCGCCATTTTTGACGCTCCGGGCCTGTTGGTACCGGCTCTTCCCGGCACCCCTGTGGTGTTGGGTACCGGGGTAATAATTGGGGGTTAGCGCTAGCTGTTTTTGTGGCTAACGCTAAGCCCGGTTTAGTAATGGACTCAGTCTATAAGACAGCTTCCACTACTAAGCCTGTCTAGTAAAGTAAAATAAAAATAAAACACAACAGGTTTTAAAAAAAATTTATTACAAAAAACACTCCCCCACAAGCCCTCGTTAACCATTTTATTAACATCAAGCAAAGAAAAACGCTGGTCATCGAAGTAGTCCACCGAATCCGAAGGAGTCCACAGGATACACAGATCTGTAGAAGAAGTAACCAAAAAAAAAAAAAGTGTAAGTACATTTAGGGAGAAAAAAACTGTGTTAAAAAAATGTAATAAACACACACACACACACACACACTAAACGCCGTTTACCACTTCTGAGCCATGACTACAATTTACAGTGATCCCTCAACTTACAATGGCCTCAACATACAATAGTTTCAACATACAATGGTCTTTTCTGGACCATCGTAAGTTGAAACCAGACTCAACATACAATGCTACAGACAGTCCAGATCTGTAAAACGTGTCAATGGCTGGAAGAACCAACCAATCAAAATGGGCATTCACTGGTAAAACCCCTGTATTACTGAAGTGTATGCACTGACTGGTATTACATGTTCTGTACACTTTACCTGTATCAGGGTTAGCTGCTCTTTTGGACACCAGGTGAGGGCAACTCCATTACTTGTTTTGGACATTGCCTGTACTGTACAGGACCCCTGAAGAAGCTCCTGTCCTCTACATAGACCAGTGTTTGCCAAGCAGGGTGGCCCCATTTTTTGCAAAACTACAACTCCCAGCATGCCCGGACAGCCTTTGGCTGTCCAGGCATGCTGGGAGTTATAGTTTTGCAACAGCTGGAGGCTCCCTGCTTGGGAAACACTGACATAGACAGTGATTTACAGCTCCCAGCAGATCTTTCTTACTTTTATATGTAAGGATTTGCTTTATCTATATCAGTTATCTACTTATTTTTCTTTGTCACTTTTTCCTATTTTTGGATGACATTTTGGTGCCTTTAGAACCAATTACCCTGTTTCCATAGAGTTATGGTCTCAACATACAATGGTTTCAACTTACAATGGTTTTCCTGGAACCAATTAATATTGTAACTTGAGGGACCACTGTAGTTATTGAATTATTTAGATGTGGTGAAAAAGCTAAAAAAAACTCAAAAACAAAAGATCCAGAAGGAAACCAGCAGCCAAACCTATTCAGACAGCAGGAAAAAGGAACAGACTATTTTTTCTACTACATGAAGTAAATTTCCCACTTTTGCCTATGTGTGCCAAATTTATTAATGCCGTGCAGCAATTTAGTAAATTTGTCGCACATAGTCAAAAATGAAGTAGAAAAAAACAGGGTAAAAACCAGACTACATAGTAAAAGATTAGTAAATGCCCCCCATTATTTCCAAAATACTCTACTTTCAAAACCCATTTACTTCTCATTTATATGTTATAGGATAGGATACATGGCCAAGAATTCAAAATGTCACCTACACAAGTCTTATTATTTTCATTGTGTAAGGGAATGCAATGAAATAAAAACAGGAGACAGATAATTTCATAGAATAACTAGGCTAAGACATTATAATAATCCGCCAATAAAATATTGTCAAAGAAAGTTTTTGAAAAAGACAATTTCCTGTTTTATATGTCAGTGTCTTCTCAAACAGGGCAATGATTTCATATAGTAAAGAAGTTAGAGGAAAATCAAATTTTTTATTAAATTGAAGCACCAAATAAGCTACAAAAGAAATACTATTCATTAATTCCAGTTTCTTATTTTTCCAAAGACTGGAATGAGTTGAGTTGATACATTTGCATAAGATCTTAATAATGTTTCTCGCTGACTGACTGCTCTAGGTAATATTGGTTTGATTTTAATATTTAGAGAAGTGGAGAAAAAGTTTTAAACAAGTTCTAAAGACCTTATTATGACCCTAATACATCATGCAATATACAACTGTTAGAGTCTTAATTTGTCATTAACTTAACAAATACCCCCTAGAGAGTCTACGGGCACTTAATTATTAAACAGCAACCTTGGGGATATCTGTCCCCTCAGGGAAACCCTGAATAGAGACCCTCTGTGGTCTAAAACTTAACTTTTAATAAATTTCAAAATAATTTTTGTGCTCAAAATTACCACTAGGTGGCAGTGTGTGCTTTAGAATTACAGTCCCTATTTGTAATACTTTTTATCGCATTCTATGCGGGGATGAAGCCGATCATGGGGCTCTGTTTGCAGCACTCTGCTCTGACACCGCCTACAGACATAGTGTCACAGCGCTCCGTGATCCATCCATATTGTAAGTACGGGGACTGAGCTAAAACTTCCTCCTCTGTCTCAACGTTTCGCTAGTTGGACCTAGCTTTTTCAAGAGTATGAGGTACCTCATGCTTGCAACGCCAAGCTACCCGGATAATTCACTATTAATGCTTGAGCTTGATCTTGTCTATTAGACATATGAAACGGTTATCTGGTATTTAATGTTTATTAACCCTTTAACGATGCAGGACTGCGACCCGCATCCCATCGCGTCGGTCCCGGCGCTCATCAACTGCCAGAACCTGCGGCTAATACCACACATCGCCGATCGCGGCAATGTGCGGTATTAACCCTTTAGAAGCAGCGGTCAAAGCTGACCGCCGCTTCTAAAGCGAAAGTGAAAGTATCCCGGCTAGTCAGTCGGGCTGTTCGGGACCGCCGCGGTGAAATCGCGGCATCCCGAACAGCTTGCAGGACACCGGGAGGGCCCTTACCTGCCTCCTCGGTGTCTGATCGACGAATTACTGCTTCGTGCCTGAGATCAAGGCAGGAGCAGTCAAGCGCCGATAACGCTGATCACAGGCGTGTTAATACACGCCAGTGATCAGCATAGGAGATCAGTGTGTACAGTGTTATAGGTCCCTATGGGACCTATAACACTGCAAGAAAAAAGTTTAAAAAAGCGTTAATAAAGGTCATTTAACCCCTTCCCTAATAAAAGTTTGAATCACCCCCCTTTTCCCATAAAAAAATAAAACAGTGTAAATAAAAATAAAAATAAACATATGTGGTATCGCCGCGTGGGTAAATGTCCGAATTATAAAAATATATTGTTAATTAAACCGCACAGTCAATGGCGTACGCGCAAAAAAATTCCAAAGTCCAAAAAAGTATATTTTGGTCACTTTTTATACCATTAAAAAATGAATAAAAAGTGATCAAAAAGTCCGATCAAAACAAAAATCATTCCGATAAAAACTTCAGATCACGGCACAAAAATGAGCCCTCATACCGCCATGTACATGGAAAAATAAAAAAGTTATAGGGGTCAGATGAGGACATTTTTACACGTATAAATTTTCCTGCATGTAGTTATGATTTTTTCCAGAAGTACGACAAAATCAAACCTATATAAGTAGGGTATCATTTTAATCGTATGGACCTACAGAATAATGGTAAGGTGTAATTTTTACTGAAATATGCACTGCGTAGAAACGGAAGCCCCCAAAAATTACAAAATGACATTCTTTCTTTGATTTTGTCGCACAATTATTTTTTTTTCCATTTCGTCGTTAATTTTTGGGTAAAATGACTGATGTCACTGCAAAGTAGAATTGGTGACGCAAAAAATAAGCCATAATATGGATTTTTAGGTGGAAAATTGAAAGGGTTATAATTTTTAAAAGGTAAGGAGGAAAAAACAAAAGTGCAAAAACGGAAAGAGTCCTTAACCCCTTCAGGACCAAGCCCATTTTGGCCTTAAGGACCAGAGCGTTTTTTGCACATCTGACCACTGTCACTTTAAACATTAATAACTCTGGAATGCTTTTAGTTATCATTCTGATTCCGAGATTGTTTTTTCGTGACATATTCTACTTTAACATGGTGGTAAATTTTTGTGGTAACTTGCATCCTTTCCTTGTGAAAAATCCTAAAATTTGATGAAAAATTTGAAAATTTTGCATTTTTCTAACTTTGAAGCTCTCTGCTTGTAAGGAAAATGTATATTACAAATAAAAAAAAAATTTATTCACATATACAATATGTCTACTTTATGTCTGCATCATAAAAGTGACGAGTTTTTACTTTTGGAAGACACCAGAGGGCTTCAAAGTTCAGCAGCAATTTTCCAATTTTTCACAAAATTTTCAAACTCACTATTTTTCAGGGACCAGTTCAGGTTTGAAGTGGATTTGAAGGGTCTTCATATTAGAAATACCCCACAAAAGACCCCATTATAAAAACTGCATCCCCCAAAGTATTCAAAATGACATTCAGTCATCATTTTAACCCTTTAGGTGTTTCACAGGAATAGAAGCAAAGTGAAGGAGAAAATTCACAATCTTCATTTTACACTCGCATGTTCTTGTAGACCCAATTTTTGAATTTTTACAAGGGGTAAAAGGAGAAAATGTATACTTATATTTGTAGCCTGATTTCTCTCGAGTAAGTACATACCTCATATGTCTATGTAAAGTGTTCGGCGGGCGCAGTAGAGGGCTCAGAAGGGAAAGAGCGATAAGGGAATTTTGGAGAGTACGTTTTTCTGAAATGGTTTTTGGGGGGCATGTTGCATTTAGGAAGCCCCTATGGTGCCAGAACAGCAAAAAACCCTCACATGGCATACCATTTTGGAAACTAGACCCCTTAAGGAACATAACAAGGAATAAAGTGAGCCTTAATACCCCACGGGTGTTTCACGACTTTTGCATATGTAAAAAAAAAATTTTTTTTTCACTAAAATGTGTGTTTCCCCCCAATTTCACATATTTCCAAGGGTTAATAGCAGGAAATACCTCCAATATTTGTAACCCCTTCTCTTCTGAGTATGGAGGTATCCCATAAGTTGACCTGAAGTGCACTATGGGCGAACTACAATGCTCAGAAGAGAAGGAGTCATATTTGGCTTTTTGAGAGCAAATTTTGCTCGGGGGGCATGCCGCATTTAGGAAGCCCCTATGGTGCCAGAACAGCAAAAAAAAAAAACACATGGCATACCATTTTGGAAACTAGACCCCTTGAGGAACGTAACAAGGAATAAAGTGAGCCTTATTACCCCACAGGTGTTTCACGACTTTTGCATATGTAAAAAAAAAAAAAAATTTTCCACTAAAATGTGTGTTTCCCCCCCAAATTTCACATTTTTGCAAGGGTTAATAGCAGGAAATACCCCCCAATATTTGTAACCCCTTCTCTTCTGAGTATGGAGGTACCCCATAAGTTGACCTGAAGTGCACTATGGGCGAACTACAATGCTCAGAAGAGAAGGAATCATATTTGGCTTTTTGAGAGCAAATTTTACTCGGGGGGCATATCGCATTTAGGAAGCCCCTCTGGTGCCAGAACAGCAAAAAAAAAAAAACACATGGCATACCATTTTGGAAACGAGACCCCTTGAGGAACGTAACAAGGGGTACAGTGAGCATTTGCCCCCCACTGGTGTCTGACAGATCTTTGGAACAGTGGGCTGTACAAGTTTTCATTTTCACGGACCACTGTTCCAAAGATCCGTCAGACACCTGTGGGGGGTAAATTCTCACTGCACCCCTCATTACATTCCGTGAGGGGTGTAGTTTCCGAAATGGGGTCACATGTGGGGTTTTGTTTCTTTTGCGTTTGTCAAAACCGCTGTAACAATCAGCCACCCCTGTGCAAATCACCTCAAATGTACATGGTGCACTCTCCCTTCTGGGCCTTGTTGTGCGCCCCCAGAGCACTTTGCGCTCACATATGGGGTTTCTCTGTAGTCGGGAGAAATTGTGTTACAAATTTTGGGGGGCTTTTTTCCCTTTTACCTCTTGTGAAAATGTAAAGTATAGGGCAACATCAGCATGTTAGTGTAAAAAAAGAAAAAATTTTTACACTAACATTCTGGTGTAGACCCCAACATTTCCTTTTCATGAAGGGTTAAAGAAGAAAAAGCCCCCCAAACCTTGTAACGCAATTTCTCCCGAGTATGGCGATACCCCATATGTCGCCCTAAACTGTTGCCTTGAAATACGACAGGGCTCCAAAGTGAGAGCGCCGTGCGCATTTGAGGCCTAAATTAGGGATTTGCATAGGGGTGGACATAGGGGTATTCTACGCCAGTGATTCCCAAACAGGGTGCCTCCAGCTGTTGCAAAACTCCCAGCATGCGTGGACAGTCAACGGCTGTCCGGCAATACTGGGAGTTGTTGTTTTTCAACAGCTGGAGGCTCTGCTTTGGAAACAGTGGTGTACCGGACGTTCTTATTGGGGGAGGGGGGCTGTGTAGGGGTATGTGTATATGTAGTGTTTTTAACTTTTTATTTTATTTTGTGTTAGTGTAGTGTAGTGTTTTTAGGGTACAGTCACATGGGCGGGGGATTACAGCGAGTTTCCCGGCGCAAAATTTGCTGCATCTCAAGATGCGAGAAACCCACTGTAAAAGCCTCGCCCATGTGAATGTACATTCACAGGGGGGGGGGGGGTGCACCAGCTGTTGCAAAACCACAACTCCCAGCATGCATGGTCTGTTAGTGCATGCTGGGAGTTATAGTTTTGCAACAGCTGGAGGCACACAGGTTAGGAAACACTGAGTTAGAAACAGACAATGTTTCCCAACCAGTGTGTCTCCAGTTGTTGCAAAACTACAACTCCCAGCATGCCCAGACAGCTGAAGGGCATGCTGGGAGTTGTAGTTCGGCAACATCTGAAGGGCCAGATGTTGCTGAACTAAAACTCCCTGCATGCCTGGACAGTCAGTGCATACTGGGAGTTGTAGTTTTGCAACAGCTGGAAGAGCACAGATTGGAGACCATTATACAATGGTCTCCAAACTGGGGCCCTCCAAATGTTGCAAAACTACAACTCCCAGCATGCATGGTCTGTTAGTGCATGCTGGTAGTTATAGTTTTGCAACAGCTGGAGGCACACAGGTTAGGAAACACTGAGTTAGAAACAATGTTTCCCAACCAGTGTGTCTGCAGTTGTTGCAAAACTACAACTCCCAGCATGCCCAGACAGCTGAAGGGCATGCTGGGAGTTGTAGTTCGGCAACATCTGAAGAGCCAGATGTTGCTGAACTAAAACTTCCAGCATGGCTGGACAGTCAGTGCATGCTGGGAGTTGTAGTTTTGCAACAGCTGGAAGAGCACAGATTGGAGACCATTATACAATGGTCTCCAAAATGGGGCCCTCCAGATGTTGCAAAACTACAACTTCCAGCATGCCCAGACAGCCAAAGGCTGTCTAGGCATGCTGGGAGTTGTAGTTTTCAGACTCCTAGAAGCAGCAGTGAAGATCTTCACTGCTGCTTCTGAGGACCATACACTCACCTGCCGGTCCCGTCGCTCCTCGTCCTCGTGGCCGGTCCTGCCGCTGCTCCTCGGTCCCGCCAGGTAAGGCCGCCGGTCCCCTCGTGTTCCCCCCCTATGCCGCAGGTCGCCGCGAGCCCCCGCAGCCATCGTCCCCCGTTCTGCCCGGCTTCCAGGGGCGGGCAGTGCGGGGGATCTGAACTTTCACCCCAGATCACTGTGATTGGTCCACAGGGACCAATCACAGTGATCGCTGACCAGGACCATCAATGGATGGTCCTGGGGGTGAAGCAGAAGTTGTCCCCTGCTGAAAACAGCGGGACTTCTGCCAGTTAACCCTTGCGATGCTGCGCATCGCTGGGTTAACTGAATGTCATTTATAAACGCCGGGATGCGCGAACGCACTGCACAACCCGGCGTTTATATATGACATTCTGCGGGAAGGGGTTAAGGGGTTAATAAAAAAAATTCCCACGCTGTCAACATAGAAAAAAAGCCCTGGACTCACCTTCAGCCACTCCCCTAGTGCCACTTGAATTTTTTGCTCCATCCTCCAGTGTGATCCTCCTCCTTCCTGAATGCTGAGCTACAACAATGGTGTTCCGCCTCGGCCAGTAATTGGCTGAGCGACAGTGTGACTTATTAGGCCCCCGACACCAGGAAAAAGACCAGTGTTGGGGTCTAATACGGCACTTCCACTCAGCCAATCACTGCCCGAGGCAGGACATCTCTGCGCCCTGCCCCTGCTGACCCCAGTGAAACCAGGTGAGCCGCAGGAGGTAAGCCTTTTTTTTTTATTCCTGCAGCCTGGGTAGTTAAAAGCTAAAGTACCCCTTTGATTAAACTGTCCCTCCTGGGCACTTCCTTTGTACAGGAGGTTGTTGACTGTACCTCATTATGCGAAAAGGGCTGAGTTTTAGCATAACCCTCGTATCGGACTGTCCAAAAAATGAAATAGAAAAGTGCAATAGAAAAGCAAAAGAACAATAATGATAAAACATGAAAACAATGGAAGAAAAGTCGGCTAATAACACTAGGCAGGAATCAGCAGTAGCAGAAGCCTTTTAAGGTTAAATATGAATTTTTGCTTAGAATTTCAAGAGAAGAAAGTAAAATAAATGCAATACCTTCTCATTGTTGGCTGACATGTTTATATACATCATTGGAAGAATATGTGGGGATGTGCTTTTGAACTGACACTGTAAATATCTATAGAAAGGTTCAGGAAAGGAAGCAGAAATATGTTTCTGGCACCTAAGATTTCGAAATTTTACAAAAGCTGACTATTATGTTCAATATAGTAGGTGTCCAGTAGGTCAGCATCTGCTATATACACCTGTCACTCTGGCTGCTGTTGAAAGGTTGAGGAAGTTTTTACACCACACTTAAAAGGATTTGCCTCTTTGTTCTTTGGATGAGTGATAAAAGGAAGCTGTGTAAACATTCTACTGTCTGATGTTATACTTTACTTTGCAATACAAGAGTTTAGAATGTTTTTTTTATTTGCCTTTCAAAAAAGTTTACCCTTATGGCAAAAGAAGGCGTCTTTGTGTGAATATTATCCCTTTTTCTGGGAGTAGTAACAGGTTCTTAGTCTAGCAAGTGAAGAAGATGGCATTAATTTTTCCCAGCGTGCCAAAAATTATCCTTTTTTTTGGGAGTAGTAACAGGTTCTTATTCTAGCAAGTGAAGAAGACAGCATGGATTTTTCCAAGCATTCCAGAAATTATTCTTTTTTTGTGAGTAGCAACGGGTTCTTAGTCAGGCAGGTGAAAAAGACGGCATGGATTTTTCCAATCCTCCACAAAAAATATCCCTTTTATTATGATGGGTTGTGTATATTGTTGAGCGGCATAGGCCATATTCGAATTTGCGATATTTCACGAATATATGGACGAATATTTGTCATATTCGCTAAATTCGCATATTCGTAATATTTGCGGTTTATTTTCGCATATGCGAAAATTCGCGAATGCGAAAATTAGCATATGCGAAAATTAGCATATAAAAATTTGCATATGCGGAAATTTGCATACACAAAAATTAGCATATGCCAAAATTCGGACGCCAGTCTCACACAGTAGTATTAGAGCCTTCTTTACACCACACAAGCTGGGAGCAGAGAGGGGTGATCACTGTGATGTGTACTGTGAAGAAAAAGAAAAAAAAAACGAATATTCGTAATTACAAAAATTATAGTGCTATATTCGCCAATAAAATTAGCATTGCGAATATTCGCGAGCAACACTAGTTGTGTACGTGTAGACCTAGATGGAAGTAGGGTGATGGTGGATTGGGGTTTCTGGTAGTAGCCAGCATACAGCAGACAGTGGTGAGGTAGAGTTATTTGTAGCCAGCAGAGAGCAGGCATTGGTAGAATAGGTATACTTCTACCCAGGCTTTGTGATACTTGAGGTGCTGACATAGAGGCCTAATTTCTATATTTGGACCCTGACTGTGCCTCACTTTCTCTCTGCAGAGACGGCACCATGCCTGCTTTCCTGCATCTGGTAATATAGGAAAGAATTTCCACATGCAAGGATACCGTAAATAGCTAGGTACATCAACATTCGACTGCGCCCCTGTTCTAGAACGTTTTTTTCTCAAGCCTTCAGATCGAGCACCAATGTCACCGTCACTTACTCCTGAGCTGCTTGGACCAGAAGGCCCGCTAACATCCTCCTCTTTAAACTCCTCTTTATCATCCCCACCACACTGCTCATTTAGCACTTCTGATGTGTCATCAGGGCCTCCTTGTTCCCCCGCACCACATCCACCATGACTACCACCAGTCCCACTAGTGCTATGCTCGGCCATTGCAGCCCCTTCTCCCACCTCAGCAACATGCTCCAAAGGCTGACTGTGACCCAACTCCTAGTGCTACGCAGAAGGGGGGGGGGGGGAGCAAAGACATAGATGAGGAAACAGACCCACTAGGATGGACAATTCCTTTACTAGACATATTTTTTTAAGAATCGTGTTATCTTTTTTGGGTGATTTTTCACCAACCTATTTGTCAACTTTAAGTTCCAATGCTTTGAACTGCATTTATATTACAACAAGGTACGTATGAGGCAAGTTTAATAAAAAACTAAATGTGTATGAAATGCACATGCTTTTTACTATAATGCGTATTTGTGTGTACACAACTAGAAAGATTTAAGGCATGTTTGCAGAAAAATATGAAATTCAAAAAAACTGTGTTTAACAGGCCAGATACATGTCAGAGGAACACGCTTTGCATGGCAGAGATGACTGCACAATGAGTGCTGATGGTGTTTGCTGAACTATTTGAAATTCAACAGACCTCTATTAACGTTACAGGCTAGATATGAATTACTTAATAACATCTTTTTGTCTGACTTAGATTACTGCACAATGCTGTGTACTGACTGTGTTTGCGGAACTGTATGAAATTCAACAGACCTCTATTAAAATTATAGGCTAGATAGCAGATACGTTTTACTTATCAACGCGCTTTTTCAGTGGCTGGGATTCCTGCAGAATGCATACTGATGGTGTTTGTGGAACTATAAAAAATGCAACACAACTACAGGCTAGATACAGATCATGGCACTGGCTACTAAGGCTGGTTGAGGAACACTATTCAATTCAGGTATTTGCAGGTATGAGACTTGAAAAAGGTTTTGGATTAGTGGAAGCAAAAGATGAGCCCTTCAGAGTTTGGGAGAAGCATGTCCCCTTATCTGCTGTATAGGAGCCCCTATAGGTTTCTTGTATGGGGATTGACTCCTGTTCACACAAACAAGGTCTCTCTTTCTATCTTTCTTTTTTTTTTTCTAATCTGTATCTCTATTTTTCTAACCACTCACTGTCCCTATGTCTGGCTCTCACCTTCTCTCTGTCTCCTTTTTGCAGAAGATCCAAGTGCTGTGATCGCTGTAGGTGACATCACTGGCCTTTTATCTGTGTCCCTGGCTGTGTCCTATTGGCCTTTGTGCTGATTGACACTGTAAGCAGCAAATCACATGATAGACCTGGGTAATCATGTGATCTGCTGCTTTCCCTACATCATCTCACTGCCCCCTGCCCGCCCTGCCTATTCCGCCAGCCAAAAAACCATGCTTTCTATTGGTCGCGCTGGATTCGGCCTGTTCATCTCTAAAGAGTATCATATACTACTTCCTTGCATAAGCTTTTTGGCCAGTGTCTTGGAAAGACCTCTGGACAAGCGCATAGACCTACTGTGTAAATATTAGAATTAGCTTAGGGCCAAACCTAGGATTAAAGGTCCTTTTACGTGAGCCAATTGTTTGACAAATATACATTAGTAGAAGTAGAAATGTTCCCTCTGATAGCTAACCCATATGAGGCTGTGTTCACATGTTGTGGCTCTTGTGAATTGTACCATAAAATGTATGGCAAACCCAAAAAATTATTATTTGTGTGAGGAAATTGAAAAGAAAACTGAAATGTTGCACATTTTGGAGAGTTCGTTTTTACGCTGTACACTTTACGGTAAAAATGACTTGTTTTCTTTATTTTGTGGGTCAATACGATTAAAATTATACCCATAATTACATACTTTTCTATTATTGTACTGCTTTTAAAAAAAACTCACATTTTTTCACTAAATATGTTTAAAAGTGCTCTATTTTTACCATCTATAACCTTCACATTTTTCCATATACAATGCTGAATGACGGTGCTTTTTTTGTGTCATTTTTTTGTGTCATCTGTTTTTTTTGGTTTGTACTACTTTTGCATATATTGAGTATTTGATCACATTTAATGATTTTTTTGGAATGTGATGTGACCAAAACAGCAATTTTGGACTTAGTTTTTTTTTTTTTACATTTAGGGCATTCACTGTATGGAATAATTTACATTATATTTTGATAGTTTGGACATTTACACACGCGGCGATACCAAATATGTTTATTCAGTCATTTTTTACACTTTTTGGGAAATGGGAAAATGGGTTACTTACATTTTTATTGGGGGAGGTGATTTACTTTTTATTTACATTTTTTATGTCCCCATAGGGGGCTATCTATAGCAATCATTTGATTGCTAATACTGTTCAGTGCTATGCATAGGCATAGCACTGATCAGTATTATTCGTGTTCTTCTACTCTGGTCTGCTCGATGTCAGACCAGAGAAGGAGACGCCAGGGACAGACGGAGGATGGTGAGGGAACGTTAACTACCAGCACATCAGGACTTACATTTATGCCCTATGTCCTTGAAAGGTTAAGCAAATCATGGTAAAACACCTAATTTTTTAATAGCGATTTTTTCCATTCACGACAAAAATGCACGCAGTATTTTGTTGCGATACTGCTTATTAACTGCACCTTGTGAACACTGCCAAAAATGTCTTGGTTTACTGGATCTTTCCTACTGCCTTTTAAATCATTGTTAACAGACGCACATTGCACTTTGTATCAGGGGATGTGCAGCCGACATTAAAGTAATAGGGCTGAATGACCGTTTGTATGGTGTGGCCTGAAATTGACTGTGACACAAGTCTTATCTAACAAGTACTAATCAACAAGGGTTAGCACTTAGTATCTGGGTTTGCTCAGCCAGTATAAAATAGATCATAGTATAGAGAAAATAGTAGAAGCTCGCAATCACCGCCACTCGTGTTCTTTTCTTCAGACAACAGGGAGCATTTCAGGACGTTGCAGGGGCGCTCAGAGGCCTCTGAGCGCCCCTGCAATGTCCTGAAAAGCTCCCTGTTGTCTGAAGAAAAGAACATGAGCGGCGGTGAGTGCAAGCTTCCACTATTTTCTCTAAACTATGATGTTTACATATGTCGTCTTTACATAGCTCAGCACTAGAGATGAGCGAACTTTTCAAAAATTCGATTCGCCCGATTCACCGAATTTTCCGAAAAAGTTTGTTTCGATCCGAATTTGTTCGCGGCGAATCGATATTAAAAAATGCTATTTCTAGCCTACATACAGCCTCTATATGGGTATAGAACACTTTGCTGTGTCCTAAAACGCATATGGAGTGTGCTGGGGTAGTGAAATAATATTGTTATTCAGAATAGAATGCAGATTACCGGCATCGCTCTTAGAATCACTGCTGCACAGCAGCACAATGGTGGTGGCATCAGTGTCAGGAGACCATATAGTGGCAGAATGACACAGCGTGGAGGTGTTTGCAGCATGAGGACACCATATAGTGGGGAAATGGCACAGCGTGGAGGTGTTGGCAGCAAGAGGACACCATATAGTGGCTGAATGGCACAGCGTGGAGGTGTTGGCAGCATAAGGACACCATATAGTGGGTGAATGGCACAGCGTGGAGGTGTTGGCAGCATGAGGACACCATATAGTGGCTGAATGGCACAGTGTGGAGGTGTTGGCAGCATGAGGACACCATATAGTGGGTGAATGGCACAGCATGGAGGTGTTGGCAGCATGAGGACACCATATAGTGGCTGAATGGCACAGCATGGAGGTGTTGGCAGCATGAGGACACCATATAGTGGCTGAATGGCACAGCGTGGAGTTGGCTGTTGCACAAGTACACTACACACCAGGGCTTCACAATCCCCCTCAAAAAACAACACAATATGAGAAATGTTTGACATAGATTTCTCATAGGTAGCAACCGCTATCCAAAAATGTTAAATTCTCAGACCCAGGCCCCACCTCTGCGGCATCAGGAACCCATTTATTGCCTGAAGGACACAGCCTGGAGTTGGTGGATGCACCAGTACACACAGGGCTTCACAATCTGCCCCAAAATCAACAAAATTGTATAATAAAAAAAAAAATGTATACCTTTGTGTAAGAACAAGCGCATATCCAACATTTCAGAAGACTCCATAAGGCAGGACGGTGGACCACCCAAAGACTTTCTTCTCAAAAATAATGAACCACACAATTTTAGATTTCAATTTCTAGACCCAGGCCCCACCTCTGCTGCATCAGTAACCCATAGATTGCCTGAAAGACACAGCCTGAAGTTGGCTGATGTACGAGTACACACCCGAGCTTCACAATCCACCCCAAAAAACAGCAACGTTTTTTAAAATTGTCTGATGAAATACCTTTGTGTAAAAACAAGCGCATATACAACAGTTAAGAAGACTCTATAATGCAGGACGGTGGACCACCCAAAGACATTCTTCTCAAAAATAATAAACCACACAATTTGTGAAAAAAAAAAATTGAAATTCAAAGACCAAGGCGCCACCTCTGCTGCTTCAGTAACCCATATATTGCCTAACGGACACAGACTGGACTTGACTGATGCACGAGCACACATCCGTCACCCGGGCTTCACAATCCACCCCAAAAAACAGCATTTTTTTTTTAAATTGTCTGACGAAATACCTTTGTGTAAAAACAAGCGCATATACGACAGTTCAGAAGACTCTATAATGCAGGAAGGTGGACCACCCAAAGACTTTCTTCTCAAAAATAATAAACCACACAATGTTTGAAATTTGGTTAAAAAAATTATTACATATGTGTGTAAGCGCATCTGTCTCAAAAAGATTAGATCACCAAAAGGATTTTTTTCGCCAAAAATTATTAAGCAGAGTTAATCCCTCTCCGTCAAGCGTTCCATTGTGTAACGGTTAGCATTCTGCAAAATTCCATTTTAATACTGATAAAATTATCAGTAAATTTAACAATATCACTACCCAAGAGTGTTTAATTACCCCATACATTGCACCAGGAGCAGTCAGGAGTAGGCCTCAGCAGTACCCAATAGGCTTTAATAACCCCTTACCTTGCCCGATCAATTGCGAGATCGAGCAATAACAGGTGTGTTATGGCCTCAGATATCCTGGGCCCCACTAGCGCTCCACTGAACGGATTAGCGTGTCTCTTTTTTTCAAGGACAGGTGCGTGTTACACACTGAAACCAGTTCGTGATAGGGATCTGGGATTGCAATTATTTACCCTTTAAAACGAGAAATTACCAGTAGGTGAGGGTCATAAGCTCGCGTTGATTAAGTCCCTGCCCTTTGTACACACCGCCCATCGCTACAACCGATTGGATTGGTTAGTGAGGTCCTCGGATCGGCCCAGGCGGGGTAGGAGAAGGCCCTGGCAGAGCGCCGAGAATTTAACGATCATTGTTGAAATTTGCATTAAGCATGTATTTAGCTACTGCTAAACTTCAAAAAATTATAGGCCCAAGGCCTGAGGCACCAGTGAGGCAAGTAGTTTGTGAAAGACATAGAATGAGTCTGGAGCAGTCATTCGCAGTACCCAAGAGGGTTTCATAACCCCTTACATTTAAAGATCAATGTTTACATTTGCATTAAGCATGTATTTAGCTACTGCTAAACTTCAAAAAATTATAGGCCCAAGGCCTGAGGCACCAGTGAGGCAAGTAGTTTGTGAAAGACATAGAATGAGTCTGGAGCAGTCATTCGCAGTACCCAAGAGGGTTTCATAACCCCTTACATTTAAAGATCAATGTTTACATTTGCATTAAGCATGTATTTAGCTACTGCTAAACTTCAAAAAATTATAGGCCCAAGGCCTGAGGCACCAGGGAGGCAAGTAGTTTGTGAAAGACACAGAATGAGTCTGGAGCAGTCATTCGCAGTACCCAAGAGGGTTTCATAACCCCTTACATTTAAAGATCAATGTTTACATTTGCATTAAGCATATATTTAGCTACTGCTAGACTTCAAAAAAGTATAGGCCCAAGGCCAGAAGCATCAGTTTCCCCCATATTAGGAGCATAGTTGTCCCCCAGATTAGGAGCATAGATGTCCCTCAGATTAGGCAGCATAGATGTCCCCCAGATTAGGAGCATACTTGTCCCCCAGATTAGGCAGCATAGATGCCCCCCAGATTAGGCAGCATAATGCGTAGTAAATAGTACACTATTTGGTTGTATGTACACCCTTTGCAATGATGAGGGCACAGTTAAGCGTATTTATATGCAGAAAAAACTATTTTTTTTCTTTCATATACCAGCAGGTGTATATTGTGTGATATAACACTGAATTTAGCACAGAGACAGAAAAAAAGGTAGTATATGGTACGCTATTTGGTTGTATGTATGCCCTTTGCAATGATAAGGCCACTGTTAAGTGTATTTCTACGCAGGAAAAACTTTTTTTTTCTTTCATACACCAGCAGGTGTATAACGTGTGGTATAACACTGAATTTAGCACAGAGACAGATTAACAGGTGAAAAATGGTAAAAAGGCACTAAAGTCCACACTAATATGACTTATTTCTGAACAGCAGCAGGACCCAACTGGGCAGCACCACAATTTTTTTTTTTTTACAGGGATTAAACCCTAAATTGAACTCTGTCACACAATTGTGAGAATCAGATTTGTGGAGCAACAGAAAAAAACTCAATTGAGCTGAAAAATGAGGAGATTAGATGCTCCATACAGGTAAAACAGCTGTGAGATCTATGACGCAGGTGACTGCTATGCAGCACCTCTATGCCTGCTATATGGAGTGACAAGAATACGAGGTTTTGCTAGAATCGTTCTCGGTCAGAACAGCAGAAACACTGTGCCCTGTGTCTTTCCCTAATGCTGATGTCACCGCTACTCATAGCGGTCGGATGCTGTAGAACGCCGTTGTATGCGATCAGCACACAGACGTGCAGTCACTTCCTTTCCCTATCTCGTGCATAGAAGAAATGACCAGAGGGAAGATGGCCGCCGATTATATAGGGCTGTGACATCACAGGGGTCAGTGAACACTGATAGGCTGCATCTGACATGTGATTCAGGGTCAGCCCGCCTACCTTGATTCCCGCACCAGCTTCCCGCCCTCCCATTGTGCCTTGCCCCATGTACTGACATGTGGAGCCGCCATCTTAGGTCTAAAACAGCCTATAACGCAGGAAAATGGAGTTTAATAAAGCGATTTGTGCCATTGAATCGCGGCGAAGTTCGTATTTGATCAGAATCAAATCTTTCCTGAAATTCGTAATGAATTCGGGTTCGTCAGGTTCGATTCATTCATCTTTACTCAGCACCTCCAGCAGTGTTTGATTATAGAGCCGGTCAATGATGCTTACACGAGTTCAATAAGGAATATAAATATGGACTGTCGGATTTACATAGTTCCTTTGCTATTTTGCTCTCACTTAGCCAGTATAAAAGAGACTTGAAGTTTTCCTGTCATTTACAAAAAAAAACTTTTGAACAATCAGGAGAAGTATCCAGGATAAGCATGTACTTAACTTTCTGCCACTTAGCGACCTTGTCTCACTGCCCCCTAGACTTATAACAGAGCATTGAGACAAAGGTCTTTGAGTGCCAGGAAGTAAAGCTCGCAACTATACTTAATTAAAATTCAAATTAAGAAAGTGTACAAAAAACAACTTCACAATGAGCAAAGATGTTACATGGCCCACGTGTGAGTCCCTCATAAAGGCCCCATTACATGTGAAGGTCCATATTGAGTTAATTGAATTGAACATGAAATGTTATATGATTTTGCAATTCATGTTCATTCCGAATTTGGTCCTCGACGTAAGATTTCAAGGGCTGGAGTTGTCACATATTTTGACATACAAATGCTCGACTTTGTAGCTGCCTCTGTGGCTCATTAGAAATGGAAAAGACTGGTTTCTTTTAGATGCACAATAGGTGCACAATTTTTAGGTGTACAATTTTCTCCTTTTCTATTGGCTTGATTATCTGCTACAATTGGGTTGTTGGATGGGGTTTGCAGTGCAGCATATTGGGGGAGGGGGGGTATTCATGAAGCCTTTTCCTCTGGTTTTCTTGATTAAATTTGTTGCAATAATTTGGCGCAGTACGTTTTTTGAGACTTTTTGTGTGGCTTTTTATTTATGTGTGTTCAATAGTTGTGTAGTTGCAGTGGTCAGGCATTTATTATGTGCAACTTTTTAGTTTGCCGCAAAGTTAGGCTCAAGTGTGTTAACTTAGGTACAAATCCAGTCCTGACTTGGCTTACAAACTGACTGTGGACAGCATTAACAAAAAGTCGCACATTTGTCGCATGGGTTAAAAAGTTGCACAATAAGTCGCAGAGGGGGCAACATATAAAGTGGAGTACTGAAGTAAGAAATATGATCAGAACCATATTTATAACATGCCCTGAATCATGTAATTAATTTGGAGAAAGTACACAGTTTACACCACATGAATTAATGGAGTAAAAAGACATTTACCTACTCCACTTTTCATAAATACCCCCCACTGTGTTTTTCATATGCTCGTCATAGAGTTGTACCTATCTGTAGCATAACCATATCAGCTTAGTAGACACCTATGGTGAGGTGATTGGAAACCTATATTAACAACCGCTACACAATAAAATGTCATTCCCCCTTTTCTCTGGGTCCCTATTTACTTCTTATAAAGATATTTAAAAAGTAGCTTAATAACCCCCAAGCCCCCCCCCCCCACTAAAAATTCAAATACTAAGAAATGAAATTTTTTGCCTTTTACTTGTAAATAATATAAAAAAAATCCAAACTGCAAAAAACTAAACACAATTGGTAATGCCGAATGCAGAAATGTCTAAACTATTACAATATAACATTATGTACCGCATAATGTTAGACAAAAAAAAAACAATGCTCAGTGCCAAATCAGTGGCCACCTTACACATATACATCATTAATGAAAAAAAGTGATCAAAAAATCCCATCTCCCATTTTCACCCCAAAAATTATTTCTCTTATGTCTGAGGTCTGGCCGGTCTACAGAATAGTTTTGGGAATTAGTCTGAGCTCATGGACTTCACCAACGTGATCTTTTTACTTACATTATAAGATATTTTCTGTAATTTCCCTATAAAAAATGTTCATAACATAACATATGTATTGTTTTAATAGGTTTTCAGACATTGCCTTATTTTTTATAATCACAACCAGAGTGAAAATCCCCAAGTTACTACAGTACATTCAATTATTCAGTTCTAAAAAACAAGGCATAAGGCGAAGATCTGTTTATGCACAATTTGTATTCTCGCTGTTTGTTTAGCTCGCACAGTTAAATCACAGTCTTACAACCAGGTCTCTAAGGTGTAGATGTTCTAGGGACGTATTTTACTAAAGTTGACATTTTTCTCAAGGATATCGCAGTTTGTCTCTGTCTATTATGAGCTGTCTAAATCCTCCTGAGTTTCTAGGCTGTTCAGTCTCGAGCATTATACATATAATCAAGTTTCTTTCCAATTTAAAGGGGTATTCCTTCCACAGACATGTCTGATTGCGCGGGGGGTATGGGGCCCACTGCCGGGACCCCCTGCAATTTCTGTGGAGCACCTGCCATTATGCCCCCTCACATAGACATGAATGGAGGGGGCGTGGTGTGACATCACAAGGGGGCGTGGTGTGATGTCACGTCTCCAGTCATAAATACCCCCCACTGTGTTTTTCATATGCTCGTCATAGAGTTGTACCTCCATTTACTTACGTGTAAGGTCAGGTCACGACATAGATTGCTGACGTTCTTACTTTTTATATAGAACATACTTTGAACCACCCTGTCCATCCTGCTATCTACTTTTTAGTTCTGTTCTTTTATATTCTACTTTTGCTTTGGTATTAGATTTTGATAAATGATTGAATTTTATGGTATGACCTTGATTGAAGAGCACTGTTGTGCAAAGGAACACAGAGGTTGAGGTTTAGTTTTGCTTTAATAAAACAACAGGAGAAGTTGATTGTTTAAGAGGACAACACTGTGAGACAGATTTACTATTGCAATGTGTCATAACTCATAATGTGTTATTTACACCAAAAAAACTGTTTTACATGACTTGCTTCGAACACTTTTTAAACACTTCTGTGCTTGCTTAACCCCTTAAGAACCCAGCCATTTTACACCTTAGGACCCGGCCGTTTTTTGCAATTCTGACCACTGTCACTTTAAACATTAATAACTCTGGAATGCTTTTAGTTATCATTCTGATTCCGAGATTGTTTTTTCGTGACACATTCTACTTTAACATAGTGGTAAAATTTTGTGGTAACTTGCATCCTTTCTTGGTGAAAAATCCCAAAATTTTAATGAAAAATTTGAAAATTTATAATTTTTCTAACTTTGAAGCTCTCTGCTTGTAAGGAAAATGGATATTCCAAATATTTTTTTTATTTTATTCACATATACAATATGTCTACTTTATGTTTGCATCATAAAATTGACGTGATTTTCTTTTGGAAGATATCAGAGGGCTTCAAAGTTCAGCAGCAATTTCCCAATTTTTCACAAAATTTTCAAACTCACTAATTTTCAGGAACCAGTTCAGGTTTGAAGTGGATTTGAAGGGTCTTCAAATTAGAAATACCCCATAAATGACCCCATTATAAAAACTGCACCCCCCAAAGTATTCAAAATTACATTCAGTCAGCATTTTAACCCTTTAGGTGTTTCACAGGAATAGCAGCAAAGTGAAGGAGAAAATTCACAATCTTCATTTTTTACACTCGCATTTTCTTGTAGACCCAATTTTTGAATTTTTACAAGGGGTAAAAGGAGAAAATTTATACTTGTATTTGTAGCCCAATTTCTTTCGAGTAAGCACATACCTCATATGTCTATGTAAATTGTTCGGCGGGCGCAGTAGAGGGCTCAGAAGGGAAGGAGCAACAAGGGGATTTTGGAGAGTACGTTTTTCAGAAATGGTTTTTGGGGGGCATGTTGCATTTAGGAAGCACCTATGGTGCCAGAACAGCAAAAAAAAAAAAAACACATGGCATACCATTTTGAAAACTAGACCCCTTGAGGAACGTAACAAGGAATAAAGCGAGCCTTAATACCCCACAGGTGTTTCACAACTTTTGCATATGTAAAAAAATAAATAAAAAAAATGCCACTAAAATGTGTGTTTCCCCCCCAAATTTCACATTTTTGCAAGGGTTAATAGCAGAAAATACCCCCAAAAATTTTGTAACCCCATCTCTTCTGAGTATGGAGGCACCCCATAAGTTGACCTGAAGTGCACTATGGGCGAACTACAATGCTTAGAAGAGAAGGAGTCATATTTGGCTTTTTGAGAGCAAATTTTGCTCGGGGGCATGTCGCATTTAGGAAGCCCCTATGGTGCCAGGACAGCAAAATAACCCCCACATGGCATACCATTTTGGAAACTAGACCCCTTGAGGAACGTAACAAGGGGTACAGTGAGCATCTACCCCCCACTGGTGTCTGTCAGATCTTTGGAACAGTGGGCTGTACAAAATTTTTTATTTGCACAGCCCACTGTTCAAAAGATGTGTCAGACACCAGTGGGGTGTAAATTCTCACTGCACCCCTCATTACATTCCGTGAGGGGTGTAGTTTCCAAAATGGGGTCACATGTGGGGTTTTTTTTTTTTGCGTTTGTCAAAACCGCTGTAACAATCAGCCACCCCTGTGCAAATCACCTCAAATGTACATGGTGCACTCTCCCTTCTGGGCCTTGTTGTGCGCCCCCAGAACACTTTACGCCCACATATGGGGTATCTCCGTAGTCGGGAGAAACTGCAATACAAATTTTGGGGGGCTTTTTTACCTCTTGTCAAAATGAAAAGTATAGGGCAACACCAGCATGTTAGTGTAAAAATTTTTTTTTTTTACACTAACATGCTGGTGTAGACCCCAACTTCCCCTTTTCATAAGGGGTGAAAGGAGAAAAAGCCCCCCAAAATTTGTTAGGCAATTTCTCCCGAGTACGGAGATACCCCATATGTGACCCTAAACTGTTGCCTTGAAATACAACAGGACTCCAAAGTGAGAGCGCTATGTGCATTTGAGGTCTGAATTAGGGATTTGCATAGGGGTGGACATAGGGGTATTCTACGCCAGCGATTCCCAAACAGGGTCCAGCTGTTGCAAAACTCCCAGAATGCTTGGACAGTCAACGGCTGTCCGGCAATACTGGGAGTTGTTTTGCAACAGCTGGAGGCTCCATTTTGGAAACAGTGGCGTACCAGACGTTTTTCATTTTTATTGGGGAGGGGAGGGGGGCTGTGTAGGGGTATGTGTATATGTAGTGTTTTTTACTTATTTTATTTTGTGTTAGTGTAGTGTAGTGTTTTTAGGGTACAGTCACACGGGCGGGGGATTACAGTGAGTTTCCCGCTGCGAGTTTGAGCTGCCGCGCAAAATTTGCTGCATCGCAAACTTGCAGCCTGATACTCACTGCAAAACTACAACTCCCAGCATGCACGGTCTATCAGTGCATGCTGGTAGTTATAGTTTTGCAACAGCTGGAGGCACACGGGTTGGGAAACACTGAGTTAGGAAACAGACAATGTTTCCCAACCAGTGTGCCTCCAGTTGTTGCAAAACCACAACTCCCAGGATGCCCAGGCAGCTGAAGGGCATATTGGGAGTAGTGGTTACGCAACAGCTGGAGGAGAACAGTTTGGGGACCACTGTGTAGTGGTGTCCAAGCTGTAGCCCTCCAGATGTTGCAAAACTACAACTCCCAGTATGCCAAAACTGTCCAGGCATGCTGGGAGTTGTAGTTCTGCAACATCTGAAGGGCCAGATGTTACAGAACTACAATTCCCAGCATGCCTGGACAGTAAGGGCATGCTGAGGATGTGTAGTTTTGCAACATCTGGAAGGGAATAGTTGTCTTCAAACTGTGGACCTCCAGATGTTGCAAAACTGCAACTCCCAGCATGCCCAGACGCCAAGGGCTGTCTGGGCATGCTGGGAGTTGTAGTTTACAGGGTCCCATTACAGCAATGCATGTCGCTTTACGGCGACGTGCATTGCTGTAAAGGGCCCGACCGCGGCTGAAGATCTACTCACCTGTCGCCGCCGCCGCCTTCTTCATCGCCGGGATCCGGGTCTTCAGGGACGAGGTAAGTACCGGGGCCAGTCCCCAGCACTCCCCTGTCCCCTGCCGCGTCCTCCGGTCTTCCTCCCGTCCTCTCCGGACTTCCAGGGGCCGGGCAGGAGGAAGTAACCGCCCCCCCCCCCCCCCCCCCCTGCGATCGGTCGGTTAACTAACCGACAGATCGCAGGGTATAGGAGGAGGTGGCCAGCTTGCCAGCTTGCCACCTCGCTCCTATACTTTAGCATGGTCCTGGCCGGGATCATGCAAAATTACCGGGCGGTCGGGTCCCAGAGACCCGATCAGCCCGGTATCGCCGCAGATCGCAGGGGCGATTTCCCTTGCGATTTGCGGCGATCGCCGACATGGGGGGCCTACATTGCCCCCCTCTGCGTTTGCCCTGGATGCCTGCTGAAGCATTTCAACAGATTCCACTTCCGATCTCTGCCCGGGGCGCGGCAGAGACCGGAGAAACATCAGGACGTACTAATAAGTTCTGGGTCCTTAAAGCCCAGGGTGCCAGGACGTTCTAGTACGTCCTGGGTCCTTAAGAGTTTAAACGGTCGTGGTTTAAGAGGTGTGGTGGCCAAGTGTGAGCTATACCTGCTGCAGAGCCGTAGCTGCCATGAGGCGACTGCAGCTACAGGCTCTGTACAGTGGGTGCAGATGGGTGCAGATGGGCTCCCCCCTCCCCCCCCACCCAAGACATCAGGTATCAGGGCCGCCACTCCCACTCCCCGGCTGCCGCCCCCGCCCCTTCCCCCGGCCACGCAGATGTGCGCCGCGCAGGCCTGCACGTCTGCTTCTTGCCCATGAGGTGTTCCTCATTGTGGGTGAAGGAGTCCGTGCTGCCTAGCTGTGAGTGTTGGGGGGTGTGATGGGGGGTGTTGATTGTGATGGAGTGGGATGGGAGGAGGGTGGGTGGTTGGTTGTTGTATATGTGTGATATGTGTATACTGTATGTGTGTATGCATGTAATGTATCATGTGGGATGTCATCCGTGTGTGTATGTATCATATGTGTATGCATGATGTGTGTGTATGTATGATGTGTATATATGTATGATGGGTGTATGTATGTAATGTATGATGTTGGGGGGCAGCGGAGGGTATATGTATGATGTTGGGGGGCAGTGGCGGGTGAATGTATGATGTGGGGGGGCAGTGGCGGGTGTATGTATGATGTGTGACGGGCAGCGGTAAGTGTATGTATGCATGATGTGTGTGTATGTATGATGTGTGTTTTTATATATGTATGATGCATGTGTGTATGTATGTAATGTATGATGTGGGGGGGCAGTGGCTGGTGTATATATGATATGTGTATGCATGATGTGTGTGTATGTATGATGTGTATATATGTATGATGTGTGTATGTAATGTATGATGTTGGGAGGGCAACGGCGGGTATATGTATGATGTGGGCGGGCAGCGGCAACTGTATGTATGATGTGGGCGGGGGGCAGCTGCAGGTGTATGTATGATATGTGTATGCATGATGTGTGTATATGTATGATGTGCGCATGTCTATATGTATGCGGTGTGTATGTGTGATGTGTGAGTGTATGATGTGGGGGAGGAGTGGCAGGTGTATGCATGATATGTGTGTATGTTTGATGTGTTTATATGTATGATGTGTTTATATGTCTGATGTGTGTATCTATGTAATGTATGATGTGGGGGGCAGTGGTGGGTGTATGTATGATGTGTATGCTTGATGTGTGTATGTAGGTATATGTACGATGTGTGTATGTGTATATGTTTGATGTATGTACGTGTGATGTGTGTATGTATTGTATGATGAGGGGGCAGTGGCGGGTGTATGTATGATATGTGTATGCATGTGATGTATGGTGTATGTACGATGGGGGGAATTTATCATTGTATATAGAGTTTTTTTGTCTATTTTTTAACACCAAAATTTGCGCATGAGTTTTTTTTTTCCGCTAAATCTGATAGAATTCTTCATAGCCATGTCTACGGTTAAGTTTACCATAGAGCATTTTCTACTGTAGATTCGAATTTATTAACTGCCTGTTTTTTTTTAAACGCCAAAAAAATTTAAAATGCACTTTTCTTGCGCAAATATACGCCACCTTGGAGGACACGTACCAAAGTGTTCTAAAGCATCTGAGAATTATATTAACTATTTTGGGACAGTTAGGACTACTACTCCCATCATGGACAAACTCTGCCAATGATGGGAGTTGTAGTCCCAAGGCTGCGGTGCAGATCACACCGGGTAATTGTCCAGAGACCCACTGTGATCCGCATTTATTAACTGTAAAAGTCCGCGGAACATGCGGCTACACTGCGATGCCCGCCGACTCCTGTATACAGCTGTCACATTTCATAGTCCCCGCCCGGGAGACAGGAGCTCTGATTGGTGAATAGCTATTCACCAATTTTCTTGGCCTGCCTCGGGCACAAAAGGAGCTAGCTACAGCTCTACCGCGCAGCTGCCCTAAACTTGGTATGGTTTTATTACCTATCTCTATCTGTCTTGACAGGTTCAATTTCTCTAAAGAGGATCGTGCTCTGCAAGCCTCCCTTGCAGTACTGGAGCCAGCTTTACAAGCCTCGCTATCACCTGTTGCTCTAAAACCAATGCTGACAATCACTGCTGCTAAATTTACATTCTGTGCCATTGTGTTTTAAACTAATCTGCTCTCCTACCTACTACAATAACTGTATCAATCATTGTATTAGTTTTTTATATGTATTTATTGCTATTCTACTATTATGCCAGTGCCGCTGACGTTACCACCACCTGATTTTGTAACTCCTCCCCCTTATTACCCACCAGTTTTTATTTTGTGTATATATACCCTGTGTATGCCTTTGTAACCTGTATGCCAATCTAAAGAAGGGTGATCCACCCGAAACGCATCATTGGTAAATAAAAACTCATTCCTTTATAATCCATTTGCATGTGTGATTCCATGAGGAGGGACTTTTTCACTGCATTTTTTATTTCATTTCCCTGTGGACAGACTGTGTTCTTTCTTTACATTCCTACGGCTCAACAACACTCCTGGACTTCAATGCATCTCTTCTACCCATTATGTTTGGGTTATATGCACATTTTATTACACTCCATGTGAGCAGAATATACCACCTATTCACTATTTATTTTTTGGGTAATGCACTAGGTGCCTTGTGTGGTCTCTTTTTTCTCTCTCTTGTATTCTACTAAACTTGGTATGGTGGCTTAGGTAATATAATGTGTTTCCAGTCCTGAAGGCCTAAATAGCTGTGTTTTCTTCATTTCATGTGCATTTTTATAACATGCAAACAATTACTAAGAGTGTTGGGTTTTTACTAGTGTAAAATGTTGATTCCTCTCTTTTTACTATGGGGATTGATAGATTAACAAGACGGGAACATTTTCTGACCAGCGATTTCAAGGTGGAAATTTCCAGCCGTTTATTCACAGGATTTTCTGTGAATTAAACGGTAAATAGGTCGGCTTATGAAACCACGCCCCTTTTCAGACCGGCCAGGCCCCTTTGTGAGAGATTGCTATGCACCAAAATAACTTGGAATAAACCGACAAAAACTAGTTGGCTTGAGCTTAATAAATGAGGGCCACTGAGCCTTACAGCTTGAAGGGGGTATAAATTTGCTAAAAAAAAAATTGTTAAAGCTAGAGTCAGGGTGACATCTATCTAATTGGCCACAGATTTTGCAAGCCCTGTATACAATAAAAGTCAAGCCTGTTGCCTAGTCCTAAAGTTCAGCTGCAATGATTAACCACTTGGGGACGCAGGGCGTACAGGTAGGCCCTGCATCCGGAATCCTTAAGTACCCAGGGCGTACATGTACGCCCATGGGAATTTTGGTCCCCTCCACTCACCGGGTGGGGACTGGACCAGGATGCCGGCTGAAATCATTAGGTAACAGAACCTAACTCAAGGTTTTCCATGCAGTGTGCCTCCAGCTGTTGCAAAACTACAAATCCCAGCATGCACGGTCTATCAGTGCATGCTGGGAGTTATAGTTTTGCAACAGATGGAGTTTTGCTAACCCATGTGAATGTACAGGGTGCAATCACATAGGTGGGTTTACAGTGAGTTTTCTGCTTCAAGTTTGAGCTGCTGCAAATTTCCCGCCGCAGCTCAAACTCCTAGCGGGAAACTCACCGTAAACCCCCGCCCGTGTGAATGTTCCCAAAAAAACACTACACTACACTACACTAACACAAAATAAAGGGTAAAACACTACATATACACAGGTACACTGTCCCCCCCCCTTCCCCCCCCCAAAAAAAGGAAAAGCATATCGTACGGCAGTGGTTCCAGAACGGAGCCTCCAGCTGTGGCAAAACAACAACTCACAGCATTGCCGGACAGCCACTGACTGTCCAGGCATGCTGGGAGTTTAGTAAGAGCTGGAGGCACCCTATTTGGGAATCACTGGAGTAGAATATTTTCGGTAGCGGACGCAATTGTAATGCTTGCATCTGAGTACATCCCTATGCAAATAACTAATTTAGGCCTCAATGGTGCTCTCTCACTTCGGAGCCCTGTCGTATTTCAAGGCAATACATTTTTCATTTTCACAGCCCACTGTTCCAAAGAGCTGTCAAACACCAGTGGGGTGTAAATGTTCACTGCACCCTTTACTACATTCCATGAGGGGTGTAGTTGCCAAAATGGGGTCACATGTGGAGGGGGGGTCCACTGTTCTGGCACCATGGGGGCTTTGTAAACGCACATGGTCCCCAATCCCTTTCTCTCCAAAAGCTCAATGGCACTCCTTCTCTTCTGAGCCCTGTAGTTCGCCCAGAGAGCACTTTACATCCACATATGGGGTATTTTCATACTCAGAATAAATGATGTTACAAATTTTGGGTGGCATTTTCTCCTAATACCTCTTGTGAAAATGAAACATTTGGGATAACACCAGCATTTTAGTGAGAAAAATCTTATTTTTCATTTTCACATCCTACTTTAGCGAAAATTCGTCAAACACCTTTAAGGTGTTAAGGCTTTTTTTTTTTTGCTGTTCTGGCACTATAGGGGCATCCTAAATGTGACATGTCCCCCAAAAACCTTTTTCAGGAAAATTTGTTTTCCAAAAGCCAAATGTGACAACATCTCTTCTGAGCATTGTAGTGTGCCAGCAGAGGACTTGACATCCACAAATGAGGTATTTCCATACTCATAAGAAATGGGGGTACAAATATTGGGGGACTTTTTCTCCCATTACCCCTTGTAAAAATGTAAAATTTGGGGAAAAACCATCATTGTAGTAAAAATAAATGTTTTCATTTACACATCCGAAAAGTCGTAAAACACCTGTGGAGTGTTAAAGCTCACTGTACCCCTTGTTACGTTCTTTGAGGGGTTTAGTTTCCAAAATAGTATGCCATGTGTTTCAGTTTTAGTTTTTTTTCTGTTTTGGCACCATAGTGACTTTCTAAATGTGACATGCCCCCAAAAAACATTTCAGCAAAATTTGCTCTCCAAAATCCCATTGTCGCTCCTTCTCTTCTGAGCCCTCTAGTGCGCTCACAGAGCACTTAACATCCACATATGAGGTATTTCCTTACTCAAGATAAATTGGGTTACACATTTTTGGGGGATTTCTCTCCTTTTACCCCTTGTAAAAATTCAAAAAATGGCTCTACAAGAACATGTAGTGTAAAAAATTAAGATTTCAGTTTTCTGCTATTCCTGTGAAACACCTAAAGGGTTAACATACTTTCTGAATGTCATTTTGAATAATTTTATGGGTGCAGTTTCTATACTGGGGTCATTCATGGGGTATTTCTCACAGAAAGATCCCTCAAATCCACTTCAAACTTAACTAGTCCCTGAAAAACTCAGATTATGAATTTTTTCGGGAACATTTTTAAAATTGCTGCAAAATGTTGAAGCCCCTAATTTTTTCAAAAAGTAAAAACATGTCAACTTTATGATGCCAACATAAAGTAGACATATTGTATTTGTGAATCAATTCATAATTTATTTGAAATGTCCATTTTCCTTACAAGCAGAAAGTTTCAAAGTTAGAAAAATTCTATTTTTTTTTAATTTTCATGAAATTTGTGGATTTTTCACCAAGAAAGGATGCAAGTAACGACCAAAATTTACCACTATGTGAAAGTAGAATATGTCACAAAAAAACAATCTTGGAATCAAAATAAAAGGTAAAAGCATCCCAGAGTTATTAATGCATAAAGTGACAGTGGTCAGAAATGCAAAAAAGGGCTGAGTCCTTAAGGGGGAAATGGGCTCAGTCCCTAAGGGATTAATCAGCTCTTTAGCAACACGAACTTTCACACGGGGGCGGGGCCGTGACATCACAATGTTCCGGCACCTGTGATCGCCAGTAATCAGACCCGGAGCGAACATGCTCCGGGGACTGATTATAACGGGGTGTTGCATGCAAGATCACAGGGGTCCCCAGCGGGGGGACCCCGCGATCAGGCATCTTATCCCCTATCCTTTGGATAGGGGATAAGATGTCTTAGCGCCGGAGTACCCCTTTAAGTAACTTTTATAGTTGTTCACGGAACTCTGGCCACAGGAGTCTTTTCCCTGGGCTTTGTGTAAGGGGAACAGCTTTATTTAAAAAGGACATCGTGGGCAATAATGAGAGTCTCTGAGTTACAGTTTTAGCCACCTAACATTTTTGGAACTATTACCTCATCACACTAACCCACTCATAAAACTCTGCTGGCCCACCAGAGAGGTAATTGAGGCTTGGTTTTCTCCAATATTGTGGTGTAAAGTAAGCAAGCTAAAGTTGATCCAAACTTAGGCTATACAGTTTAATGATGCACCAGATATATTAAACAGAATAAGCCACATTAATACATTTGGTGCAGTTGAATTTGCCTTGTCTGAGAATTACACAATACTAGTGAATCTGACCTGGAATAACTTGAACTGTCTATCAAGAATCTTTAGTTATTCCAGACACTCTGTGCTGCACCCTTTAAGACCCCTTTACTTCAGGAATATGATAATACAGTTTAATGTGAGGGTACAACACACAATTTACAGTGAATACTGAGTGCGCTCGAGAACATGCTTCAAGAAAGTTTATTGTTCCATTGTGGAGATGATTTTAACATGTTGAATTTAAAAGGGAGAATATTGGATTAGCGCTGGATTCTAATTTCCATTTTCACTGAAAGGTTCTCTTCCACACCCAACTGGCTTCCTCCATGCATTGATGCTCACAGTGAACAGTTTTTTAAAGATTTGGTGAGCTGGACTTCTTCACTTTTCCTTGTAATTTGTCTTTGCCTGCCGCCTAGGAATGTTGTGGAGAAACAGCAGGAAATATCCACAAGTTACAGAAACTTTTGGTCATTGCACTGTGGGTTTCCACTGGACTCTAGACTTCTAGGGAGGAGCTAGATTGTAGCTCACACATGAGGATGATTGACAAACCAGGAGCCTGCACAGAGCCCTGCTTGTCCTGTCCTCACTTCTTCTATTTGGACTCCTCACAGGCAATAGCTGCAGGGACATCACTTTTTCACCCATAAATGTACAAATTTTTTAACCAATGTATTTTACAAATATACATATAATTGTATTATCTACATTATATAAAAAGTTTTTGTTGATGAAAGTTACACTTTAAATGGGATCTGCAGCCACAAAACCACGCTGCACAGGCTCCCCAGGAAATACATGAGGCTTCAGCTGCAACACTATTCCCTCCTCTACCTCACCTATATATCTGTGCATCCCCATTTACAAAAGGGTCCTGTTGTTCTCTGAGCCTTGGTTTGCATTTGACTCACAGTGTACAATATCCTCCAAAACAGTGTACAAGGGCGCCGAACACACAACCAGGAACCAAGATCGTTTATTCACTCATGATGCAACACATGAAAAGTGTTGCATCATGCATGAATAAACTATCTTAGTCCCTAGTCGTATGTAGAGCGCTGTTGTACTCCCGTCACTGTTTTGGAGAAAATTTTACACTGTGAGTTGTTTGGCTTGGACATGGAGCGGCTACAGACATTCATATATTCATGCCATCTCCATTGTTACACTTGACAGAGTGTAACTGTATTGTGTAAGCATTGGTTTCACCTACTAACATGGCTCTTAACCATATTACACGATGGAGTGCTGTCTCTCTTTAATTTTGGTTTGCATTTAACCTTCCAATGTGCATTGAGAAGAGACCTTCTTTATTTCTCCATACCTACTGCAGGTCACTAAAGCTCCAGCCCCTGCTCCTTTTGCAGACCTGGTTGGGAAGATGCACACAACAGGAGGGGAACCAGATGGAAGAGCCGGTAGATGAGGGAAACATCTGCACTAGTTATTCAACCGTGTCTGCAGCTCTTATAGCTGACAGATTATACGGCCTACAGATTACCTTTAAACCAGGGCTTTTTAGTCTTTGAGGATGAGAGTCTACAGAAACTGTTGAAGTACGATAGAGATTCTCTGAAAGTTTAGCTCTAATGTTCATCAAATCAGAGATGTAGGATCGTGAAAGTTCTCAGCCATCACAAAGCCCCATCAGACAAGATAATGACCTCAGACCCACGGTGAAGGTGATAAAGTAATATCTTCAATGCAAAGTTGAACAAGCATTCTACAAAAGAAGTAATTTTCTCTCTAGTTCTCTGATTCCAGCATTATCAAAACTCCCCAGGATTAATTTCATATATAGAAGAAAGTGCGCAGAAGAGTTGAAGCAAGTTCTCTGAGATGCTGGGAACAACCTGAAATTTGTGCTTGCTTATTTATTTATTGTTTCAATGCTTTATGATTTTAAGTAGCCATTGTCACATATTTTGACTATTTTACTTTTGTATACATTTTAACTCGACACTGAAATAAAAAAACAATCAAAAGTTTCAGGTTGGTCGGGGTCTGGGTGTTCAAACCCTTACCGATCATTAGACAGAGCTAAGAGAATCACTCCCTAATAAAGTTATTTCCCTGCTCTGTCCTTTCTGCAGGAGATGGACTTCTGTAGTTACACAACATGTGTCTCATGGAACGGTGTACCAGGGAGTTAGTGAGCCCTAATTGCGCTAAAGTGCATGGGCTTAAGAGTCAAACAAAACAAAATGTACATGTCTGGAAACAAGTCAGGAACATGACGGGAATACTACAAAAGCTACAAACAGATAAACCAGGCAGGATATTGCATACCAACAACCAGTTCAAGAACTGGGATCAATATTAACGGCAGATATGATAATATGAACAAGACTAGATGTGAGGATAAGTATTCAGCAAACAAAACCAGGAGATGCAGGAGATGAACAGGTTAACTGAATGTCAGAACACTAAACAGATCAGGAAATATAGAGCATTGTTCAGACTGGACTAAGAACAAGAATCACACTGGACATGCCACTCTATAAAAGGAGTGGACAGCAATAATAACTCCAAATGGACTCCTTGCTAGCTAAGAAACATGGCATAGACTGAAATATACTCCTAGATTGAAATGTACAACACAAAAATATACTCCTAGATAGACATATAAGCACAAAGCACAGAACAGGATTCTATCCTAGGAGATCCAGGATCAAACAAAGTCAAAACAGGACTGACAAACGCACAGTGTGAACACCGACTTAGGCAACACAAAGCAGAACGAGCAATACAAGAATACTAAAAACTGACAAAGGTCCTAAAACAAGCTATATATCAATATCATAGACAGGAAAGATAACCATGGTCAAACTCAAGAAATGTGCTCGGACAGATAAAGATACATAAAGAAAACATGGTCAGCAGGCCCAGAGCAACACCTAAAAGAAGCCATATATACCCTCCCAGTGCTGAATGGCTAGAGGGGGTTACTCTTCCCAAAGCAGGGAGAATAACCACAGGCACTGTTCAATGTGGTGGCCTAAGCTAGTAAATGTTATAGCTGACAATAAGTGTTGGCTTGGTATACACATAAAGGGGTGCTCTATGAGGCACTATTTAGTGCTGGGGGCAATATATTTTTCTTGCATGGTAGCCCTCTGCTGTTTGTGTCTGCTCCTGGTTGTTATATTATCATTTACTTATTTTTCATTTTATATCCATTACAGTAAAATTGAACTAATGTACCTCTATAAAAAAATGTGTGAATAACATGTACATTCTACCTAGTGCTTCTCTTTTAATATCACTTTGTTCTGACAGACAATAAATAAACTTTATATAGCTCCAGCAAACTCTGCAGCACTTTACACTTGGGGAAATAAACCTATAAAATGTCAAGTTGGAAAAACAAATGATGAATAGTGTTGAGTGCGAATATTTGAATAGCAAATTTTTACCGCGAATATCCGCGCTTCACGATTTCACGAATATTTAGAATATCGCAAATTATATTTGTTATGATGAATATTCTTTTTTTTTTCTTTTATGTGTACTGTGTAAATAAAATGATCATCCCTCCTGGCTTCCAGCTTGTGGTCCAAAGAAGGCGAATATGCAAAAATTCGCAAATATGCGAAAATTATGCAAATATCTGCACTTCCAGAGCACACTAATCCCTTCCTTCTTTTAGCTTGTGGGCCAATGAAAAGGATGCAAATACAGTTGACAGAGGTTAGCAACCAATAGGAAAGTAGTTAGTTGAAAGATATAATCGCACAGGCGCATTTTGCTAATTTTATTAGAATTTCGCATGGAAAAAAAGTGAACGGATATGCGAAATTCATCAATATAGGATGAATATTCATACAAATATTCGCTAAATATTGCAAATTCGAATATGGCTTATGCTGCTCATCACTAATGATGTAATGGGTGCAGCACAGGAGAAGTCTTTAAGACAGGGGTGAGCCGATGTAATAAAGAATGATGACAGTTGTTAGTCAATGGCTTAATCCAAGGAAGGAGATTTAAAGCATACCTGTCAAAAAAAAAACACTAAAAAAATATTGATATGTCCTGTGCACATGTCAAAAGTTTTGATTGGTCAGGGTCACACCCTGACTGATCATGAGAACGAGCAGAGAGAAAAGCTTGTGGCAGCGTGCTCCTCTCCTTGATATATGTCTATAAGACCTTGAGGGCCCCTTAGACTTACATTGTAAGTCCGACCAGGAGGCAATTTCATTAAGCCCCATCCCATTAAGCTTAGTGAGCAGGATGGAAATCAGCAAAAAAAGTTGCACAGTTTAACATAGGTGAGCTTTATAATAAAAAAAAAAAAAAAAAAAAAAAAAAAAAAAAAACCTTTGCACTGTGTTATGTTGGAATACCCTAATTCACTAGGGATCAACATAAGGCCAGTCATTGAGGAATCATGTTAAACTTATGGTTGTGTAATGCATTAGGATAACTTATCTCAACTCTAGAAGCGCAGGGATCAAGATGAGGCTGGATTCATTTGTACTGTACATAATAAATTCCACTTTAGGTTTGTTAGAAACCTGGATAAGCTAATATACTGTGCACATACTTTCACTAACTAACTTTTATATGCAATTGCTATAATTGAAGTTGGATGCTCAGAACAGGTCATAACATAGAAACATAGAATGTGTCGGCAGATAAGAACCATTTGGCCCATCTAGTCTGCCCAATATTCTGAATACAATCAATAGTCCCTGGCCCTATCTTATATGAAGGATAGCCTTATACCTATCTCTATCTTATATGAAGGATAGCCTTATGACTATCCCTATCTTATATGAAGGATAGCCTTATGCCTATCCCTATCTTATATGAAGGATAGCCTTATGACTATCCCTATCTTATATGAAGCATAGCCTTATACCTATCCCTATCTTATATGAAGCATAGCCTTATACCTATCCCTATCTTATATGAAGCATAGCCTTATACCTATCCCTATCTTATATGAAGCATAGCCTTATACCTATCCCTATCTTATATGAAGGATAGCCTTATGCCTATCTCTATTTTATATGAAGGGTAGCCTTATACCTATCCCTATCTTATATGAAGGATATCCTTATGCCTATCCCTATCTTATATGAAGGATAGCGTTATGCCTATCTCTTTTTTATATGAAGGGTAGCCTTATACCTATCCCTATCTTATATGAAGGGTAGCCTTATGCCTATCCCTATCTTACATGAAGAATAACCTTATCCCTATTTTATATGAAGGATAGTCTTATGCCTATCTCTATTTTATATGAAGGGTAGCCTTATACCTATCCCTATCATATATGAAGGGTAGCCTTATGCCTATCCCTTTCTTATATGAAGGGCAGCCTTATGCCTATCCCTATCTTATATGAAGGGTAGCCTTATGCCTATCCCATGCATGCTTAAACTACTTCACTGTATTAGCAGCTACCACTTCTACAGGAAGGCTATTCCATGCATCCACTACTGTCTCAATAAAGTAATAATTTCTCATATTACTTTTTAATCTTTCCCCTCTAGTTTAAAACTATGTCATCTTCTTTTAATTATTCTTCTTTTAAATCTCCTCTTCTCTTTTACTGTATTAATTTCCTTTATGTATATAAAAGTATCTATCATATCCCCTCTGTATCTTCTTTCTTCTATACATGTTAAGGTCCATTAACCTTTCCTGATAAGTTTTGTCCTGCAATCCATGTACTAGATTAGTATGTTTTCTGAACTCTCACCAATGTATTTATATCCTTCTGGAGATACGACCTCCAGTACTGTGCATAATACTCCAAGTGAGGTCTCACCAGTGTTCTGTACAGCGGCATGAGCACTTCTATCTTTCTACTGATTATATCTCT
This sequence comes from Hyla sarda, assembly GCF_029499605.1. Lineage (NCBI taxonomy): Eukaryota > Metazoa > Chordata > Amphibia > Anura > Hylidae > Hyla > Hyla sarda. The sequence continues at coordinate 393,736,766 of NC_079191.1, forward strand.
CCCTATACACCCAGGCATTCTGCTAGCATTTACTGCTGCTCTATGACATTATCTGACTACCTTTAAAGGGGTACTCCGGTGAAAACCTTTTTTCTTTTAAATCAACTGGCGCCAGAAAGTTAAACATATTTGTAAATTACTTCTATTAAAAAATCTTAATCCTTCCAATACTTATTAGCTGCTGAATGCTACAGAGGAAATTCCTTTCTTTTTAGAACACTGATGACATCATGAGCACAGTGCTCTCTGCTGACATCTCTGTCCATTTTAGCAACAGTGCATAGCAGATGTATGCTAAGGGCAGCATGGTGGCTCAGTGGTTAGCACTGCTGCCTTGCAGCGCTGGGGCCTTGGGTTCAAATCCCACTAAGGACAACAATAAATAAAGAGTTATTATTATTATGACATCAGCAAAGAAAGAATTCCAAAAAGAAAATAATTTCCTCTGTAGTATTCAGCAGCTAATAAGTACAGGAAGGATTAAGTTTTTTTAATAGAAGTGATTTACAATCACTTGATTTAAATCAAGTTTGGAACGTTCTAGTGTACAGCATCCGTAATGCTCAGACCTGATTGTAACACATCTGCTCTGCTACCTCGGCTCTATTTATAACGTAGTTACTTTATTTGTTGTTAGTCGGGTGATTTACAAAACTATGAATTATTCATTCAAATCAAATATCACAAAGTCTCTAAAATATAACTCAAAATAATCTCTTCAACAGTTATCTATATATTTTACCAAGAAAATAACATATTCCTTATGAAAGTTCAGTGCAATATACAAATAGGTGAATAAAAAGCTAAAGGAAATTTTTTACCTATGCGAGAACAAAGAAAAGCTAGAGAAATGCAACATATGTGCATGTCCTGATGGACAGTCCGACCATGCACAGTGCAACACTTGGCCTTTTGTTGTGTGGTGCCAACTAGGGTAAAAAAAAAAAGATCCAAAATTACATCATCAAAGAATAAAGTGCCATTGTGTGCTTGTTTTATGGGCAGAGGGTGTGAAACCTGTGGAAATTGCCTGATGTTGTCTCAGTATGGATATAGCACCATAAATCAAAGTGAGGTTTATGAGTGGGTAGAAAGGTTTAAAGGGGTACTATGCCCCTAGACATCTTATCCCCTAACTAAAGGATAGGGGATAAGATGTCCGATCACGGGGTTCCCTCCGCTAGGACCCCCGCGATCTCTGTGCAGCACCCAGTGTTTGTTTAGAACGCTGGGTGGGTGCGGGCGGCTGGGATAGTGATGTCACGGCCATGCAACTCGTGACATTACACCACACCCCCTCAATGCAAGTCTATGGGAGGGGGCATGGCACTCGCCATGCCCCCTCCTATAGACTTGCATTGAGGGGGTGTGGTGTGACATCACTTAGAGCGTGGCCGTGATGTCACAACCCCCCGCCACCTGGTCAAAGTGTTCGGAACAAAATGTTCCGAACACTGGGGCAGCAGAGTACCCCTTTAAAGCAGGAAGGACATGTGTAACCAATCTGAGATACAACAAAGTCTGTGCATGATGGTTTCTCAAATGGATCACTGCTCTGCTCAAGCAAAATTCTGTGTAGGTAGATTCGAGTATTTTGGAGAGCATGGTCACCAACAATGGATCATGGGTTCATCACTATGACCTGGAGGTCAAAAGACAAAATATGGAAATGAGAGGTTTATTTTTTTCCAGTGAAGAAGAAATTAAAAAATCTGTCCCCACCAAGAAAATAATGCTAATGTTCTTTTGTGACACAAAGAGTATTGTTGGGCGCGAATATTCACATTTCGAATTTTTATCGTGAATATCGCAAATTCGCGGATATTGTTAATATATTCGCTATATATTTTCGAAATTGAGAATATTTGCATTTTTTTCCGTATATGCGCATATTCACATATGTGAATTTTCGCATGTGTGAATATTCGCATATTCCTTCTTTTCACTTGTGGGCCAATTAGAATGATGCAAATACACTTGTCAGAGGTTATCAACAACATCCCTAGCAACCAAAAGTAAAGTTGCCCAACCCTTCACTGTTTTCTTCCTCCAAAACACGAATATGGGAATATAACGAATACGCGAAATTCTTGAATATAGGACAAATATTCCTCTATATATTCGCGAAATATCGCAAATTCGAATAT